>NC_060175.1:84471484-85073041 GCF_021184085.1 Oncorhynchus gorbuscha | reverse complement strand
AAGGAAAGTACAACATGTCTAAAGATTACTTTTCAACATTGCCGGCTCCCAGGCATTCTCACTTTTTACAAAAATGTAATATTGCAAGGCTTGCCCCTTTTCATTACGGTGCTAGCAGCCACATGAGTGAGTGAGTGAGTCCTAGCTAGCTAGTCAAGAGCAACAACACAAACAGACAATACAGCTACAAGTAATGAGAGGAGTTACAAACTGACTATATTAAACAAGTTAAATGTCTTACCTGTGAAGAAATGTTTAAATTGTCGCCTTCTTGGATACCGTGTCCCTGCATTTCCCATGCTGAATAGTCTGAAGATTTCTTGCAGGTCCTTTTTTCCTACATGGGAACATTGCGAACCGTAGGTCGAGGCCTGGTGACAGACGGAGTCTACATCACGAAGCGATGGCTCCCTCTGCTGGACGTGGCAGGTCTCGACGAGCTCTCCGGCCAGGACTAATTGGGGCTGATTGTGGTTGGTAGGTAATCAAGGGGCTGATTGCTCACCAGCTGGATGAGTCCCATAAAGCTGCCAGAAGGGCAGCACATGGAGAGGGGACTGGGGGAAGAGAGGTTACTCCCGTACAGTCGTGCTCAGTCCAAGGGATAACGGAGAGAGCACAGTTTTGTTCCCCACAGGATACAACAAGACCCGGAGCCCTGAAGACGTTACCCGGAGAGGGTCTCCTAGGGGAGACCTATTATTTTCTGTTTGTTTGTTATTTAAATAAACATCCTTGAAACCGAGCTGATCACTCTGTCCGTGTCTGATCTGTGTGAACCTCTTAACTTAACCAACCCTAACCAACCCTCCTGGTGTGCCACACTGGTTACATGTACAGTACATCGAACAACACAGCAGCTTTTCAGCATGTTTTTGTTATTTCTGTATAACAAAAAATGTATGACCAATTTGGCTCTTTTTACAATGGGGGTCAATAGGAAAGAATCTGTGTTTTCCCCAATTTGTGGGCGTGGTCGAGGGGAATTCCTTATTATTGCATGTACATCGACTTGGAGTATCTTTTCCCCATGCATTTCCGTTATTTGGATTGAGATCCATTGACCTCTTTACCGCATCTATGCAACACACAAAGGATCGAAAACACAAACACAAATACTCTTATGAATTCCAAACAGTCCAAACCATGCTTTACCAGTCAAAAGTTTGGACACACCTGCTCACTCAAGGTTTTTTAAAATCGTTATTTCTACATAGTTGACTAATAGTGAAGACAAACTATGAAATTACACATATGGAATCATGTAATAACCAAAAAAGTGTTAAACAAATCTAAATATATTTTAGATTCTTCAAAGTAGCTACCATTGGCCTTTGACAGCTTCGCACACTCTTGGCATTCTCTCAACCAGCTTCACCTGGAATGCTTTTCCAACAGTCTTGAAGGAGTTCCCACATATGCTGAGCACTTGTTGGCAGGTTTTCCTTCACTCTGTGGTCCAACTCATCCCAATCCATCTCAATTGGGTTGAGGTCAGGTGATTGTGGATGCCAGGTCATCTGATGCAGCACTCCATCTCTCTCCTTCTTGGTCAAATAGCCCTTAAATAGCCTAGGGGTGTGTTGGGTCATTGTCCTGTTGAAAAACAAATGATGGGATGGGATGGCATATCGCTGCACAATGTTGTGATAGCCATGCTGGTTAAGTGTGCATTGAATTCTAAATAAATCACTGACAGTGTCACCAGCAGAACAACCCCAAACCATCACACCTCCTCCTCCATGCTTCACGGTGGGAACCACACATGCGGAGATCATCCGTTCACCTACTCTGCGTCTCACAAAGCCATGGAAGTTGGTACCAAAAATCTCAAATTTGGACAGATCAAAGGACAGATTTCCCCCGGTCTAATATCCATTGCTCATGTTTCTTAGACCAAGCAAGTCTCTTCTTATTATTGATGTCCTTTAGTAGTGATTTCGTTGCAGCAATTTGACCATGAAGGCCTGATTCACACGGTCTCCTCTGAACAGTTGATGTTGAGCTGTGTCTGTTACTTGAACTCTGAAGCATTTATTTGGGCTGAAATGTCTGTGGCTTGTAACTCTAATGAACGTATCCTCTGCAGCAAAGGTAACTCTGGGTCATCCTTTCCTTTGACGGTCCTCATGAGAGCCAGTTTCACCATAGTGCTTGATGGTTTTTGCAAATGCACACTTTTTCCGTATTGACTGACCTTCATGTCTTAAAGTAATGATGGACTCTCATTTATTTCTCTTTGCTTATTTGAACTGTTCTTCTCATACTATGGACTTGGTCTTTTACCAAATAGGGCTATCTTCTATATACCAACCCTACCTTGTCACAACACAACTGATTGGCTCAAACGCATTAAGAAGTAAAACAATTCCTCAAATGAACTTTTAACAAGGCACAACTGTTAATTAACATTAACCTCTCTAGGGTAGGTGAGACGCTAACGTCCCACTAGGCCAACAACCGGTGAAACTGCAGAGAGCTAAAATTCTAAATAGACCATTTGTTATAGTAAACATTCTTGTAAATTCATGTATCTTACATCATTTAAAAGTCCCCCTTATCTCAGCTCGCTCAGCTCCATAGCATCTCCCACCTGTAGCACACGCTCCAGCAGGTATATCTCTCTGGTCACCCCCAAAACCAATTCTTTCTTTGGCCGCCTCTCCTTCCAGTTCTCTGCTGCCAGTGACTGGAACGAACTGCAAAAATCTCTGAAGCTGGAAACACTTATCTCCCTCACTAGCTTTAAGCAACAACTGTCAGAGCATCTTACAGATTACTGCACCTGTACATAGCCCACCTATAATTTAGCCCAAACAACTACCTCTTTCCCAACTGTATTTAATTTATTTATTTATTTTGCTCCTTTGCACCCCATTATTTTTATGTCTACTTTGCACATTCTTCCATTGCAAAACTACCATTCCAGTGTTTTACTTGCTATATTGTATTTACTTTGCCACCATGGCCTTTTTTGCCTTTACCTTATTGACTGTATTTTGGCTCAATGACCACGGATCAGCTTGAAATCTAGCTTGGAAGATAGCCAATGAGCTGAGGTAAACGGAAATATGTAATGGTTATACGTTTGAAGACTAGCCTTTGTCGTAAACTCTGGCATAAAAGAGGTTCATTCGCCATTGCAAATCCTACTTGACGGAGCCACGGGTGTTACACATAGCAGTACATATTCAATAGCATTTTCAACAAGTTTATATATTTAAAATATGGCGAATAAATCAGAAAAAGCTCAAACAAAGTCTAGGTATACAGATTTAACTCAAATTATAGAGGAAATAGATAGATACAGCGAGACCGAGTTGCTTCAGGAAGATTAATCTTTCAGCGAAGCTCGTTTTGACTCCCAGGCAGAGGACACGTTTCTGCATGGCGAGGATGCCATGCTGGATTGATAAATTCTAATGCTAATGTCATTGTTTTAAATTAATAATATCAAATATTATTCATGAGATTTAAAAAAAGATTTTCTTATTTCATTTGCAATATATAATCATATAATCTGTAATGAAATGTGTCAAATACACATGGGCTATACTGTGTGTGTGTGATATATTTTTTACATTTAATTTATTTTACATAAACATGGAACAGCCCTTCACCACTTCACCATAGTGATTATGTTCCCTGTACTCTATATATACAGTGCCTTGCGAAAGTATTCGGCCCCCTTGAACTTCGCGACCTTTTGCCACATTTGAGGCTTCAAACATAAAGATATAAAACTGTATGTTTTGTGAAGAATCAACAACAAGTGGGACACAATCATGAAGTGGAACGACATTTATTGGATATTTCAAACTTTTTTAACAAATCAAAAACTGAAAAATTGGGCGTGCAAAATTATTCAGCCCCCTTAAGTTAATACTTTGTAGCGCCACCTTTTGCTGCGATTACAGCTGTAAGTCGCTTGGGGTATGTCTCTATCAGTTTTGCACATCGAGAGACTGACATTTTTTCCCATTCCTCCTTGAGGTTGGATGGAGAGCAAATGCCCCATCACCTGCACCACCTGTTCAGTAAGCCTCTGCTTTACAGCAGAAAGAGACTGCTATGGGCCATGGCACCAGCAGCACAATGTTGTGTAGAGGACTGAGTGTCTTCACAATATTGTAAATAGAAAATATGTTACCCTTGTTAATTGTTTGTTTTCTTCTTATTATTATTTTTTATTTTGAATATACATATGGGGGGGGGGTGTTAGAATAGCATTTATGTATTTTGTATATAGTTATTTCCTTCAAAATGTATCACTGTACCAATTCGGCCACTTGGGTACATTTGTGTGGGACACCTGGGTGACTTCATGCTCAATGTCATGTAGTTCGCTCATTGTTGAGGTTTTCTGTCCAAAACTTTGCTCAGCTATTGTTGCCATGTTATGTTCTTCATTCAAATCATCCACAGCATCCTATCAGTATGTTTGGCTGTTCTTGGTCATTTGAAAGATGCAGCAACAATAAAAAAACAGAAAACGTATGTTTATTTCCTTGTATTTTCTTCTACATTCAATTCAAATTTCCAAAAGATTCAGAGTGTTTCCTTTCAAATGATACCAAGAATATGCATATCCTTGCCTCTGGTTAGATTATAGGGTATGTCTTTAGGCGGAAATTGATTAGAAGGGGCGGTACCCCAAATAAGTTAAACCTCATTAAGCTGGTTGAGAGAATGTCAAGAGTGTGCAAAGCTGTCATCAAGGCAAACCTTGAAGAATCTCAAATCTAAAAAATATTTTGATTTTGTTATTACATGATTCCATGTGTTATTTCATAGTTGATGTCTTCACTATTATTCTCCAATGTAGTCAATAGTGAAAATAAAGAAAACTTTTGACTGGTACTGTACATGGTATGTAGTAGATATATTCTGTCATAATAAATTATGTTTCTGTTTTGCGAGGGTTCCTGTCAAGAACTAACACATGAAAATGACAGTACTACCAGCTTGTAAGAAAATCTCGCTCCCTTTTCCCTCTCTTTCCCTCTCTCCTTCCCTCCCATTGTTTTCTCCCCCTCTCTCCTTTGGTCCACGACCTTTCTGACTGTATCTCCTTTCCTACCACCACTGACCCTAGAAGAAAAGGTGGCCCTGTCCTGTCTGTCTAGCTAAGGCATGTGAGGACTGGAATACCAATGACTCGGCTAAAGCTAATCAATTCTCAGATGTCGATCTGCTGGGTGCCTGTGATATCGCACCCCTGGTTTCTCTCTCCACAAGCAAGACAATCAATAGCCCCAAAATGGTAATTCAAACTGAATGCCTCGCTTTCTAAAATGCTCTTACCTTGTTGCCCCCTACGCTCTATGAAGGTATGAAATGCACATCGAACAGATTTTGAGACCGTTATTTTGAAAAGTGTAGTGCATTAGAAATTCTTAATTGGCATAACATTCCAGAATATTCTGTCAGTTCTGTATATATTAACTTCCTCTGCATTAATACAATGAGATATTGAATGATAAGACATAATGTGAAGAGAGCATGATGCTGTATCTTCTCACGCCCTGTCATTAACATTCTTCTAAAGTAGTGGAGAAATGATGGGGCACTAGACTTACACTGAGTGTAGTAAACATTAGGAACCCTTATGATCCCTTATGGTTGTCACATGTTAAATACTCTTCAATCAGTGTCGATGAAGGGGAGGATATAGGTTAAAGAATACTTTTCAAGCCTTGAAACAATAGAGACATAGATTGTATATGTGTGCCATTCAGAGGGTGAAACAGGACAAAGGAGTTAAGTGCGCTTAAACGGGCTATTGTAGAAGGTGCAAGGCGCCCCAGTTTGTGTCAAGAACTGCAAAGCTGCTGGTGTTTTTTACATAACAGTTTCCAGTGTGTATCAAGAATGGTCCACCACCCGAAGGACATCCAGCCAACTTGACACCACTCTGGGAAGCATTGGAGTCAACATAAGCATTCCTGTTGAACGATTGACACCTTGTAGAGTCCATGCCCTGACGAATTGAGGCTGTTCTGAGGGCAAAAGGGGGTGCAACTCAAAATTAGAAAGGTGTTCCTAATGTTTTGTACACTCAGTGTATATCAAAGCATTGACGCAAAATAGCCTGGGATGTGAATACATGCAATCACTTCATACACTTAGATACATCAAGATGTCATGATATAATTGGCTTTGCCACATAGCTGACAAAGTCATACGGAGGTTGAAACTTGTGTGCATCTAATCACTTCTGTGAAGAGTGAGAAATAAGTTCTCCAATCATAAATATAAACATTTTCACCATAAAAAAAGCAAACTACCGTTATAGTATATCAGTGGATTCCGTGAGAAATCTCAAAACACGAATCGGAGCAACATTTAACTAAGCAGCTTACTATCAACGTTTTACTTCTGACAACACTAGGTGAGAGATTTCATGTGCCTAATTTTCCTTTTGATATTTTTCTTTTCATTCTAAATCACTTCTTTATTGTGCCCATGTTCACTGACAAAGAAGAGTGGGCATCAAAAACAGCAGTCGGAGGATGAAAAAGTATTATTTCTTTCAAGAGCTTCATGCCTGGCAGTTGTACAGCAGAAACATATACTGTCTTTGTAGTCCAATTCAAATGGCTGCCTAAACTTCAAAGAACCGTCTGAGGTACAAAGAGATTTGAAAGATCTATATCTGTATCTTTACATAATGCAACATCTATACTGGATTTTCCCAATGATGTTACATAGCTACTGCTCTATGTCATAAATACTATACCAGTATGGATGCTTGAATTAATAAGCTGAATGATAGTCAGGCCATTTCTAGCTCCACAACTGCAGTCTCGGCCATGGAACATGTATTACCCCAATTCAGATATGATATATTGAGCAACCTTGGTAGAAAAAATAAAATACCACCTTGGAAATCCAAACACACAGCTAAGTTGTTTCCTCTCTCTCTGAACTCCACAACTGTCACTGCTTGTGGCCTAATACAATTTCAACAACCAGGACCCTACAAATACTATCAGGTTTGCTTTCCCTCCAAACCGCCTGTAAACTGGCAGGAAATGAAGGAGAGCGCTTTCCATATGGGATTATAATGATGACAGAACTACTCGAGTTTGCTTTTTAAATTTCGGGTTTGCAAGTACGATTAGTAAATGTGTAATTTAATTTTGCAAGCTTTTACCATGATGTGTGAAAGATTTAACGGTCATAAACTTGCAACTTGATGTTTGAATTTGCAAGCATAATTTATTTTCAGAATTATTGAAAATCCATTTACGACTATGAATATTCTGCTGGGAATCAAAAATACACTGCAGATTTTCAATCTGCCCGCACTCAGTTCTCTCGCTTTTGTCATGTTGTAGAAAGTTTTGTAAATTTGTAGGAAGAGATTTGCAAGTAAAATCTTGATTTACACTCTGGGGCAGGACCTTTTACTGCTGACCAACCAGTTCCCTCTACCAAAACCACAGCCGTCTAACCAATAGTCATAACAGTAGTTTTCTTATCATGTGAAATATCATGATATAATGGTCCAGACGAATTCCAGACCAGCCTTTGCATTGACAGCCGCTGTTGCGGTAGCTATCTGGCCACTGACATTCATCCTAGCTTTATCAGGCAATTTTAGATACGAGGGGAAAACAAATATAGTTAACCATCTGATTGATAGTTTATATAAATACCATTAACGTTAGCTAGCTAAATGGAAACTGCTAGGGGGAAGGTAGCTTGCTAACTCCCACCATCATCACTTCACCATGTAGCTAATGTTAAATATGTTTATTGAAAATGAAAACTATAGCTATAATTTAAAGACTTGTTTCTGACTTATGAACACTTTTTGTAAAACTTCTTCATTACACTGCCTGTATTTATCGATTGGTGACAGAAAAGTCTGTAATGTAATTTTGTTTGTTATTTTGTGATATCATAAAAAAATGTTTAAAATGAAATACTGTAAGTATACCCACTACATGTATGAAGTGTCCATCCTATGTGTCACGCCCTGACCTTAGCTTTCTATGTTTTATGTATTATTTTGGTCAGGTCAGGGTGTGACGAGGGTGGGTATGCTTGTTTGTCCTGTCTAGGGTTTTTGTATATCTAGGGGTGTTTGTTAGTCTAGGTTTATTATAGGTCCATGGTGGCCTGAATTGGTTCCCAATCAGAGACAGCTGTTTATCGTTGTCTCTGATTGGGGATCCTATTTAGGTTGCCATTTTCCATTTTGGTTTTGTGGGTTATTGTCAATGTGTAGTTGCATGTCATTACTCGTTCTATATAGTGTCACGTTCATTTTGTTTTCTTTCTTTATTAACCTGTTGTGACTAGGGGTCAGTATTTTCATTTTTGGAAAAATAACATTCACAAAGTAAACAGGATATTTTGTCAAGACAAGATGCTAGAATATGCATATAATTGACAGCTTAGGATAGAAAACACTCTAAAAATATTGTCTGTGAGTATAACAGAACTGATATTGCAGGCGAAAGCCTGAGAAATCCAATCCGGAAGTGACTCATGTTTTGAATGCTCTGCGTTCCGATGCGTCCCTATTGAGCAGTGAATGGGCTATCAACCAGATTACTTTTTCTATGTATTCCCCAGGGTGTCTACAGTATTGTGACGTAGTTTCACGCCTTTATGTTGAAGAATAAGCGTAAGCGACTACATTGCGCAAGTGGTCACCTGACGGCTCTGAGTGATTCTTGCGTAAAATACAGAGGTAGCCATTTTTCCTCTCGCTCCTACTGAAAAAGCAATTGTCCCAGTGGATATATTATCGAATAGATATTTGAAAAAAACCTTGAGGATTGATTATAAACAAAGTTTGCCATGTTTCTGTCGATATTATGGGGCTAATTTGGAATATTTTTCAGCCTTGTCGTGACCTCAATTTCCGGTCGATTTCTCAGCCAAACGTGAAGAACAAACTGAGCTATTTCGCCTACACAAAAAGGAACATTTGCTATCTAACTGGGAGTCTCGTGAGTGAAAACATCCGAAGCTCATCAAAGGTAAATTATTTAATTTGATTGCTTTTCTGATTTTTGTGACCAAGTTACCTGCTGCTAGCTGGATATAATGCTATGCTTGGCTATCAATAAACTTACACAAATGCTTGTCTTGCTTTGGCTGTAAAGCATATTTTGAAAATCTGAGATGACAGGGTGATTAACAAAAGGATAAGCTGTGTTTCAATATATTTCACTTGTGATTTTCATGAATAGGAATATTTATGTCCGTTGCGTTATGCTAGTTAGTGTCTGTCAGATGATGACAATGATCCCGTTCACGGGATGGGAGTTACATCAAGTTAAAAGAAGAATGCATTCATATCACGCTGCGCCTTGGTCTCCTCTATACGACAAATGTGACACTATGTATTGTGATTGAAATATGAAAAAATGATGGAAGTATTTTTGTTAAGAGAGGGATGTGATTTGAGGATCTATAAGAGATAATAGTTTTACATAACTTTGTACAAGTCACGCCCCCGACTGAGGTCAGAGAGTGTCAGCCTGACGGAACTGCCCCTCTTGAACAAACTGCATAAATGGTGGGTAACAAAATTAACATAACAGACCAGAGAGACGTAGAGCTGCAGCTGCGCGTTTCGAGTTGTCTGAACTTTGACGATAAACTCACCTCCCGGGCAATCACTGGTATGGCTGATTAGCTGTCCTAAGTAAAGTATCTTCGAAAGTGAATTCAAGTGGGACCATTCTACTACTCTGTTCAAACCATCATATTACGCTACTCATCACCCCACTAGGAACCATTGACACGGCTGTCTAGCCTACCTTCAAATACAAGCATGCCGCGAAAAGGCCAAACCCCCTTTCCAAGGCGATACAGTTCAGAAAGAGATACACGGCATAAATATATTCATGATTTCTTACTCCAAGCGGGCGGTGGTTCGTGTACAAAGTATAGGAGTACTTTAAGTGAGAGTAGTTTCTAAATGTACCAACGTTAAGTGTCTCTGTCCCTCTCTCTCTCTCTCCCCCGCTCCATGTCTTTTAGAACAAGCAGCCTTATTGTCAGTCTGGTAGGGACCGCTTAACGTATTAAGTGTGTATGTTTATCCTGTGTTACCATTTAATTAGCTGGTAAATAAATAATTCAACCAATTGGTGTGGTACTGAATCATAAGTAAGGCTCATGTTTTTGCAGATGCAAGGAGGTATCATTTGGCTGATGTTCACTTTTACATGAGTGTTTAATTAGCCTAGTTAGTCAAGTTACTGACTGATGAGGTGTATTGTTTTTCAGGTGGAGAGGGAGTAAGATCACTAGAAAGCAGCATGCTGCCAGACCACCAATTGACACGAGGTATTAGTCAATGCTTATGAATAGGATATTGTATGTGAACTGCTCATTTAGATCAATGATACTAACAAAATGGTAGGATTGTAAAGCAACATATGAAGTAAGTGCTTTGGTGATGATGATCTGTTTATTCATTGGTGACTGAAAAAGTGGTCAAGATAAATACCCCTCTCAATTTCACAGCAACTAGAATAGCTAAAAATAAACTGGTGACAACTTAATCAAGCTTATAAATATGTAAAACTGTTTAGAAAATAATGGCACGTTTAAGGTAGTTGTGGTTTTCAGCAACGTGAACCAGCACTGCAATGTGTGAGTTCATTTCTACGTCTAAAGTCTCCCAGACTTTCATAAAAAAGAACACGTCATCCCCTATTCACAGTCTGCTGGAACATGGAACTCTAGAACAGCACATCAAAAACCCTGCCAACCTGCCAATCAACTATCAGCAGACTGATCCTAAGGAAGGATACAACTATCAAGGGTCATATTTGGGAGATGACCACCAAACACAATAAAGTTATGTATAAAGTACTTATGTTAATTTTTGACTTACTTACTTACTACTGCTTTCTAGTGATCTTACTCCCACTCCACCTGAAATGCAATAACAAAAACATGAATAACTATACGCCTAGTCAGGCAGTAACTAGGCTAATTAAACACATGCATTTCAACATGTGCACATCAGCCAAATGATACCCAACCAATACAGCTGAGTTTTCTATTTGCAGTGAAATTGGGAGGGGCATTTTTCAGTTAGTGGTAAAAGCTAGGATGAATGTCAGAGGCCAGATAGCAACGCAACAGCGAATGTCAATGCAAAGCCTGCTCTGGAGTTCATCTGAAATGTAGCATTTATATTTCACATAATAAGGAAACTACTGTCATGACTTTTCACCCCAAAATTGATGTACATGGATAAAAGAGATGATTACCTTCTAACATTGTCACGTTCTGACCATCGTTCTTGTGTGTTTTCCTTGTTTTAGTGTTGGTCAGGACGTGAGCTGGGTAGGCATTCTATGTTGTGTGTCTGGTTTGTCTATTTCTATGTTTGGCCTGATATGGTTCTCAATCAGAGGCAGGTGTTAGTCATTGTCTCTGAGAACCATATTTAGGTAGCCTGTTTTGTGTTGGGTTTTGTGGGTGGTTGTCACCTGTGTCAGTGTTTGTACCACACGGGACTGTTTCGGGTTTTTCTTGTAGTCTATTTCATGTATAGTTTTTGTTATTAAAAGAACCATGAATGATAACTACGCTGCATCTTGGTCCGATCCCTGCTACACCTCTTCAGAGGAAGAGGAAGAAGAACCGTTACAGTCATCATTATAAATCAACATTTCCAGCGCAGGCTTTTTTTGTGGAAAAGCAAATCACCAAAGCGATGAATTATAAATGGATCAGGTAAGTGGGAGGTAGCTGGGTGACTGGTATGAGTTGGTCCCAACATCAGAAGAAGAGTGTGAAGTGCAGTAGCATAATATTAAGTGACAGGTTATTTCAGATGGACTCTTCCTGAACATTTCCACCTGTGAATGTTTCCTAAACTCGCTCTCATTATTTTTTCCACTCCTCTGGTGTGTCTGTGGGGAAAGTTTCAAAGACTGAGTGTTCCGGCAAGAACCGACGCAAATAGACAATCAAATGCAAATAGGGTGATTCAGCATGGTCTGGAAATAGTTTTGGTATGTCATATTGTTCTGATAATTCTCACATAGAAACTTCATTGGGGGGAAGGATGTTTGAATGCTTTTTACATTTGCATTTTTGTGTTCAATTGTGAAGAAAGTAGCCATTTTAGGCAATTTATTGTGATCCATGAACTGTACATGACACAGACAACATCTTGAAATCATTATACTCCTTTAGTGTGCTCTAAAATTTGGAGTATGTCTACATTCGGAAATACAATTTTTCACATTAATTTATTCAACATTAAAAATACTAGTATGAATATCTCAAAAGTCCCATATTCGTTTCTGATTATTTTAGACATTGTATGGAACAATATACTATTCAAACATGAAAATATGACCCATTTTATACATTTACATTATAGGTCATAAAAGTCAAAGCCTTATGTGGACGCAAAAAAAATGTACATTATAATTACTATACCATTTTAAAGTCATATCCCCCTTTTCCTGAATAAGTCTATAGAGCAGTGTCATTGTTTTGGTATTTGTTTTTTTTTGTTATTTTATTAAGATCCTTATTAGCTGTTGCAAAAGCAGCAGCTTCTCTTCCTGGAGTCCACACAAAACATGAAAGATGGCATAATACAGAACATTAATAGACAGCATCTTATTTGACTCTATTGCTAAAGACTGCACACTTGCTCACCAATCCCCCCCCTTCCCCAAATTGTGCCTTACAGTATGATCCTTATGCTAAAATGTGTATTCTATTCTACTGAGACATTTACTTTATGTTCCTATTCTTATCTTGTATTATTTCTTAGTGTTGTTGCATTGTCGAAAAAGGAACCTGCAAGTAAGCATTTCGTTGGATGATGTATGCCATGCGTACCTTGTACATACGACTAATAGTACTTAACTTAATATCACAAACAATGTATTATAAGCAATTTTAAGAGGACATGTCATATTCTCCTCATTCACTGGCAGTCAGCCTGCACAGCTGACGTTGGCCCCTCATAACAACACCTAAACTACAAGTGCCTTCGGAAAGTATTCAGACCACTTTAATTTTTCCACATTTTCTTACATTCGACCTTATTCTGAAATTGATTTTATTGTTTTTTTCCCCCATAATGATGAAGCAAAAACTATTTTTATAAATTTTTGCAAATGTATTACAAATTCAAAATTGAAATGAGTATTCAGACCCTTTACTCAGTACTTTGATGAATCACCTTTTACAGCGACTACAGCATTGAGTCTTCTTGGGTATCGCTGCACAGCTATTTTCAGGTCTCTCCAGACATGTTCGATTGGGTTCAAGACCGGGCTGTGGCTGGGCCACTCAAGGACATTGAGACTTGTCCCGAAGGCACTTCTGCATTTTCTTGGTAGTGTACTTAGGGTCGTTGTCCTTTTGGAAGGTGAACCTTCACCCCACTCTGAGAACCTGCTCCAGAGCACTCAGGACATCAAGGATCTCTATGTACTTTGCTCCGTTCATCTTTGCCTGGATCCTGACTAGTCTCCCAGTCCCTGCCTCTGAAAAACATCCCCACAGCATGATGCTGCCACCACCATGCTTCACTGTAGGGATGGTGCCATGTTTTGGCATTTAGGCCAAAGAGTTCTATCTTGGTTTCATCAGACCAGACACATCTGGCACTGCAGGATTTGAGTCCCTGGCGGCGTAGTGTGTTACTGATGGTAGGCTTTGTTACTTTGGTCCCAGCTCTCTGCAGGTCATTTACTAGGTCCCCCCATGTGGTTCTGGGATTTTTGCTCACCGTTCTTGTGCTCATTTTGACCCCACGGGGTGAGATCTTGCGTGGAGCCCCAGATCAAGGGAGATTATAAGTGGTCTTGTATGTCTTCCATATCCTAATAATTGTTCCCACAGTTGATTTCTTTAAACCAAGCTGCTTACCTATTGCAGATGCAGTCTTCCCAGCCTGGTGCAGGTCTACAATTTTGTTTCTGGTGTCCTTTGACAGCTCTTTGGTCTTGGCCATAGTGGAGTTTGGAGTGTGAATGTTTGAGGTTGTGGACAGGCGTCTTTTATACTGATAACAAGTTCAAACTGGTGGTATTGATACAGGTAACAAGTGGAGGACAGGGGAGCCTCTTAAAGAAGAAGTTAGAGCCAGAAATCTTGCTTGTTTGTAGGTGACCAATACTTATTTTCCACCATAAATTAATTGTAGGATTTTTTTGTGATTTTTTTATTCTTTTTTTTTCTCTTTTTTTCTGTCATAGTTGAAGTGTACCTATCATGAAAATTACAGGCCTCTCATATTTTTAAGTGGGAGAACTTGCACAATTGGTGGCTGACTAAATACTTTTTTGCCCCACTGTATTTTTCACTGATTGTCCCATCTTGTTCATTTTTAAAGATGACGATACAAAAATAAAAATGTTTTTTTTTCATTGTATTATCTAAACCAGATCTGTTATATTCAATTCACATTTACACAAACTTCAGAGTGTTTTCCTTCAAATGGTACCACAAATATGCATATCCTTGGTTCTGTGCCTGAGCTACAGGCTGATAGATTTGGGTATGTCTTCAGGTGGAAATTGAAAAGAGTAGGGGGTAGCTCTAAGAGGTTTTAAGAAGTCTACAAAACTAAAGACTGCAGCTGTACTGTATATGTAAAATAGTCTAGGAAATTCGACCGAAGACGAGAAAAGAACATTTCCCTATCAAATGACCATTGGTACGTGTGACATATCCGTTATAATAGATACTCCGAGAAATCTGAGAAGCTCCAGTTATAAAAGACATTGTAACTTCTGGGGAACACAACCAGAGACTTCAGATTAATTACTCCACAGAAAATGGACTGGGTGATTTCAGAGAGACGACAAGACATACAAGCATAAATATGTACATCTCAATTATTTTCGATTGAGTGGCTGTTCATGTGAAAAGTATTAGCATTTCCAGGAGCATAGTTATCATCTGTATGTAGTGGGTCCATGCTGTCTTTCCTGCTCTCTGTCCCCACCCCTTTCCATTTGTCTACCAAGCATTCATATCAGGTTAGTCCACTAGGGACTTTTCGTTGCATTGTGAAGTAATCAATGCGTACGCTACCCTGTTTGTGTTTATGTAATTCGGTGTGATTAGTTAGTTAATAATTAAATAATTAGGCCAATTTTGTATATCGCTGATTCATGCAGATATCCAAGAGTTTTGCGACATTCAGAATGAGACTGATAAAATGTAACAATTCATTATTGACTGACTGAAATGTAAGAGATCTTTATATCTTTAAGAGTTCATTCGGGAAAACATGAACTCGTTAAATTAACTTTTTCCATGGTTCCCCAAGATTGCTAATGAGTTATTTGTTACAGGATTAATTTTATCATCATAATAATTAAACATAGTTAATTGATTTGATAAAATAATCGTCATGGCATTAATGGTACCAAATATAAGACATGATTAAGGGTTGAAAGAGGCAGAGGCTTGAATCAAGTAGGTCCACGATCCTATATTCCAGGACTTCTATAGTAAACAAAATAATCTTATGTAAGTTTATCTCTTATCTGTGAAAAAAGAGCATTTACTACTTCTGCATTAAACTGGTGCCAGAAATTGAAAAAGAAAACGGTGATGCTGGTTTTTGTTCCATTTGTTTATTAGGATCCCCATTTGCTTTTTGAAAGCAACCGCTACTCTTCCTGGGGTCCCCAAAAAAAACATAAAACATGACAAGTAACAGAACACTGATACATTGATAGACAAGGAAAGTCCCACAAATATAAAATACAACGCCATACAAGCAATGCAACAAACAAATTATAGAAACAATACAGAAACAAAATAATGTGTGAGTTCATGTCTTTGTGTGTGTCCCTTTCGTTCCATTAGTTTTTTTTTAAAGGTCATTTTACAGTTTGCTTGAGTAATTGGAGCTGGAAAGGAGTTCCATGCGATCATGGCTCTGTAAAAAATGTGCGTTGCCGGGAATTTGTTTTGGACTTGGGGACTTTAAATACACACCTGGTAGCATGTTTTGTTGGGTATGCACAGTATGGGTGTCGGAGCTGAATAATATTTGAAATCTGGAATGTTCAATATTTAACAAACTAAAAGAGAAGCAGTTAACCTCTCTAGGGTAGGGGGCAGCATTCTGAATTTTGGATGAAAAGCATGCCCAAATTAAACAGCCTGCTACTCGGGCCCAGAAGATATGATATGCATATACCTGGTGGATTTGGATAGAAAACACTCTAAAGTTTCCAAAACTGTTAAAATGGTGTCTTAGTATAACAGAACTGATTTAGCAGGTGAAAACCTGGGAAAAATCAATTCGGGAAGTAGTTCTTTTTTTGGTTTTGTAGTTTTCTATTCAATGCCATTACAGTATCCATTGACTTAGGACTTCATTTGTAGGTCCTATGCCTTCCACTAGATGTCAACAGTCTTTAGAAATAATTTCAGACTTTGTATTCCTATAAATGAGGGAGTAAGACTAGTCTGAACATGTTTTTTCAGGTGCATGTGCACCTGTGGTTGGTTTAACGAAGTTCATCTATAAATGTTCTGTTTTCGGAATTTTTATAATCAGCATTTCTGTAATACAATTTGGCGCTCTGCAACCTCACTGGATGTTGGCCAGATGGGATGCTAGCATCCCACATACCCTAGAGAGAGGTTAATCTTTCGTCAACCCTCAACCAGGAAAGAATGAGGTGATGTTGTTGATGTTATATCCGTATGTACAGTTAAGGACAAGGTGTGCTGCTCTGTTTTGAGCCAGCTTGTCACAAAGCCTGGAGTGGTGAGTGCGGAGTCAAACGCAGAGGATACTGGGGAAACTTGACTTTATTTCGGTTTCCAAAGTGAACGCCCAAAACACCAGGTGAAATAATCACAAATGCCCAACCCAACACAGGGCACAAATGGAACAAAACACAACACGCACAACCTTGACTAACAGAAACAAGCCCGCACAAAAACAGGCGGGCCTAACAGGCTTAAATAGTACTGAATCAAAAACAAAAGAGACAGGTGCAACGAATAAGACAAAACAAACTGAGGAAAAGGGTATTTGGTGGCAGCTAGTAGACCGGCGACGACGATCGCCGGGCACCGCCCGAACAGGAATGGAGCCACCTTCGGTGGGAATTGTGACACAGCTGAAGCTTTGCAAGGCCTTTCTTTACTGCACTTGAACATATTACCTGACATAAATCAAGATGGGACCAGAGCCTGAACAACTAGTACAGTTGATTTATGTCAAACACCCTCTCCATTCTTCATAGCAATTTTGTAAATTTGACATGATAATTGACCATCCAATGTTATACCTAGGAGTTTAGCATCCTTAACCTGCTCAATGGTCACACCCTTTATGTAATCCGGTTGAAGTTTTGGTCTTACAGAATGTTTTGAACCAAATACAATGCATTAAGTTTTCAGCCATTCTGATACTTACTGTAACTCCTTATTTAGAATGTCATTGAGCTCACTGACTTTGGATGCTGACATATGGAGAGTGGAATCATCCACATACATAGTCATTCTAGCATAGGTTGCACCGCCGTCACTCGGCCGAGGCATACCATTGTTATGAACATTCTCAAGCCACCCTCTACCGCTGGCGCAATAGTGGTGCCCTAAAGTTATGATAGACTCTGTCCAGAATGCCTGAGTATAACAACTGCATTGTATAAATTACACTCTAGTGCCTGGAAATATGATGACAATTTTTCCTATTTTGTTGCCTTACAACCTGGAATTAAAATTGATTTTTGGGGCGTTTGTATTTGATTTACACAACATGCCTACCACTTTGAAGATGCAAAATGTTTTTTTGTGAAACAAACAAGAAATAACACAAAAACAGAACTTGAGTGTGCATAACTATTCACCCCCCAAAGTCAATACATTGTAGAGCCACCTTTTGCAACAATTAAAGCTGCAAGTCTCTTGGGGTATGTCTCTAAGCTTGGTACATCTAGCCACTGGAATTTTTACCCATTCTTCAAGGCAAAACTGCTCCAGCTTCTTCAAGTTGGATGGGTTCTGCTTGTGTACAGCAATCTTTAAGCCATACCACATATTCTCAATTGGATTGAGGTCTTGGCTTTGACTAGGCCATTCCAAGACATTTAAATGTTTCCCCTTAAACCACTTGAGTGTTGCTTTAGTAGTATGCTTCGGTCATTGTCCTGCTGGAAGGTGAACCTCCAACCCAGCTTCAAATCTTTGGAAGATTGAAACAGGTTTCCATCAATAATTTCCCTGTATTTAGCACCATCCGTCATTCCTTCAATTCTAACCAGTTTCCCAGTCTCTGCTGGTGTTCTCGGGGTGATGGAAAGGTGTTGGGTTTGGGCCAGACAGTGCTTTCCTGGATGGCCAAAAAGCTCAATTTTAGTCTCATCTGATCAGAGCACCTTCCTTCATACGTTTGGGGAGTCTCCCACATGCCTTTTGGTGAATTATTATTTTTTTCATTTCACTTTACCAATTTGGACAATTTTGTGTATGTCCATTTACATGAAATCTAAATAAAATCCATTTAAATTACATGTTGTAATGCAACAAAATAAGAAATGCCAAAGGGGTGAATAATTTTGCAAGGCACTGTTGATTATTATTCCCATTATTTTTTTTGTATCATATTCCAGTTTGCAAATTGGCAATCGAAATGGCAGATTCATGTTCTTGGTTACCGTGAGGGTAATTTATCCCGTGTTTTTTTATATTAACTGTAGCCAATCTTAGCATATTCAGGAGCCTGGGATTTAAAAGGAAAACCGCCTGTCTACCTTTGAAAAGCCTCGCCTATTCTGAACTCGGCTCCTCAGTGTCTTAAACATACAATTCCCAAATAAGAAGAATTGCCAAGACCGGGATCAAGAATTCCGTTACCCAACATGCACGGCTGAGTCAGGGCCCACTGTTGTTCCAATTATTTCCCTTACCTTGGGGATGCGAAGTGGGAGAAGGGTGGATTAGAGCTGGGACAGAAATCTGATTTTGAGGGGAGAGAGAATCACAGGGAGAATTTAACAAAGCCTGAAACCAAACCTACATGGGCCTCATTACAACAAAGCTGCTGCATGGACAAATCAGGACAGAGACCACTAACTACTGTTGCTTTGTGATAATGGCACACTCAAAACAAGTATAATATGTTGATGGGACATGGAAGTCAGAACACAAAGACAATAGCAGCTATTTAGGTAGTGAACGAGTGAGTTTACTTGATTTAGGGACAAAATTCTAGATTTTGGTAAATTATTTAGGATAATAAAGGATGGAAATTTCTCTGCAGTAGGCTCACATGCGCTTCATTGTCCCTAATCTGTTGGTAATAAGCGTGTAATTAGTTCCTGATACACAGCCCCTATATCTTGGGGATTGTAACTATCGTTCCACATGAATTTATGCGTGACAAATTAACTAATTGTTTATGGATTTTAGGGTGTCCCAAAATGCAAAATGTCACATGTTACCCCATAAATTTGACCAGCATTTTTAAACAGCACTTTTATGGCAACATGATCTCACAAGCTCACTTCTATTCATGAGCAATTTATACACTCAAATCACAGTCTGCAGGCTCTGGATGGGCATCAATGACCAGTAACAAGCATATAACTATTAACAAATTTGTTTTAGACCCTAACATTCAGATCATTGTCTTGTGTATAAATTCGCATTGAGGCTGGCACAATTAAATGTGACCAATCTTTACTAATCAAACCATTTTGTTTGTATTAATTTAATAAGGGTCCAGATTAATGGAAATAAATGCACAGTTTTAATGAATCTCTTGACTGTTGCCAATTAATTTGATTAGATTGAAACAGACATTTCAGCTGGCAAACAATCAGATGACAAACAATCAGATGACGAGAGCCCCATATCAGCATTCAATCAACAGCTCAATGAAAATAATTAGGATTGAGGCCAGGGAGTAAATCCGCTTACACATCAAGGTCTCTGGACGTTGTCCTTGCTTCTCAACATATGATGACAATCAATAAGGGGAGTGTTTAGTTTCTATGAACAAGACGTTCTACCAACTCCTTCCATTTTCAGTTTCCTCAAATAAATATATTTAGATGGATTACCATTGTTATTCATATTTCCAGGCTTGGTATCCGAAGAGCCTTATCTATACTTAGAACCACACCTTGAGTTTGAGATGTGACTTTGAGCACTGAGGAATTCAATTACTAGAGTGACAATGGTGTATCCAAATATTTTCAATAGAACTGTTGTACTTTAATTTTTCAGAATGTGCCTCTTTTCCCCCAGAAAACCATCAGTGGGGTTTCCTTTGTATACGTTGATTAAAAGGAACTTGAAAAGCCTCACTCTTGTTCCTTCTGTAAAAGCACAACTATTGTGCCTACGTCCGCCTTCGGAAACAGCAGGTTTTTAAGGCTTTGTCCAAAGTAACAGCTGTCATCATTTTAATAGCTGAACTATCAGTCTGGTTTCTGAAGTTTGCTCAAATCAATTGCAAGACAATTAGCATTCTAGGAGAAAGTGCTGGGCTCTTTAAATTTCAGGATCCAAGAAACCCTCTTTCAGTTTGAAGGAAGAGCACTTCTGACATCTGGAAGATTTAAGCAGTCGCCAGCAATAAGCACTTTTTATCTTGTAAGAAAGAAAAACAAGGCTCCAAGGGACTGAGAAAATGTATCCAGCGACGGTTGGCGAATACTTTAGCACAGCTGCTGATGTCATCTGACTTTGCTTTTGGGTTGGAAAAAAGAACACACAACATTTCTGACAGTCTTGAAAGGTTACGAACATGTCCATGTTCTGCCCACGAAGAGACTGGGCTTTGGAGACCCACAAGTCCTATCAGCAAAACTCTGATATGAGTGGCACTCAGAAGAACCACACCCAGTTGATACTGTTTATATAATACAGATTAAGATCAAAACTATACACACCAAGATTTGTTTGTCTTCTAAATGAGTTGGTCTCCTCTGGTGTGTCTTCTAATTGGCATTGTTGTCCTCGGGGGGGCTACCATGACAAATGCCCAGTTTGTGGTGCTTAACTTGTCAACCATTGACTTGACTGTTTCCGAGACTGATGTTGTTTTGAAACCAGCGCTGCAGGGGGCAGTGAGTGGACACAAGCAGGGTATGAGTCACCATCTGTGAACTTTTCCCCAAACTTTAACAAGTTCCGTGACCCTTCTTTGAGTTTGGGTCGAGAGATTAATTTTTATGGAATGTCCTTCTCCTATAAACCTGCATACCAGTCAGACAAAGTTTGCAGATGACACGACAGTAGTAGGCCTGATTGCCAACAATGACGAGACCGCCTACAGGGAGGTGGTGACGGCCATGGGAGTGTGGTGCCATGAATATAACCTCTCACCCAACATCAACAAAACGAAGGAGCTGATTGTGGACTTCAGGAAACAGCAGAGGGAGCACCCCCCTATCCACATTGACGGGACCGCAGTGGAGAAGGTTGAACTCTTCAAGTTCCTCGGCGTACACATCACTGACAAACTAAAATGGTCCACACACAAAGTGTGGTGAAGAGGGCGCAACAGCACCTCTTCAACCTCAGGAGACTGAAGAAATTTGTCTTGGCACTTCGAACCCTCACAAACTTTCACAGATGCACAATTGAGAGCATCCTGTTGGGCTGTATCACCGCCTGGTACGGCAACTGAACCGCCCGCAAATGCAAGGCTCTCCAGAGGGTGGTGCGGTCTGCACGACACATCACTGGGGGCAAACTACCTGCCCTCCAGGACACCTACAGCACCTGATGTCACAAAGGCCAAAAAGATAATCAAGGACAACAACCACCGAGCCAATGCCTGTTCACCCTGCTATCATCCAGAAGGTGAGGTCAGTACAAGCTCATCAAAGCTGGGACAGAGAGACAGCTTCTATGTCAAGGCCATCAGACTGTTAAATAGCCATCACTAGCACATTAGAGGCTGCTGCCCTATATACATAGAATTGGAATCACTGGCCACTTTAATAATGTTTACATATTTTGCATTACTCATCTCATATGTACATACTGTATTCTATCCTATTCTATTGCTTCTTAGTATATGCCTTTCTGGCATTTCTCGCCGAAATATGTATATATTCTTAATTACATTCCTTTACTTTAGATGTGTGAAATTGTTAGATATTACTGTTAGATATTACTGCACTGTTAAAGTTAGAAACACAAGCATTGCGCTACACCAGCAATAACATCTGCTGAACATGTGTATGTCACAAATAGAATTTGATTTTGACAAACCAGCCTGGTCTTTGTCTGTCTGTCATTGTCACTGGAATTTAAGTAAAAGATATCTCAACCTCTTCATTCTTCTGATTCCAAACATAAACTTAATTTATATTTATTAGAGATACTGCCAACTGCACGAGAAAGCAGAACCTCCTAACATTTTAAAGCCACAGTGACAACAGAATAGCAAAGTATACCTCATATTGTTTCACTATATCTTAAGTCCACATATGCTCTATTTGTATTTACTTGGGATCCCCATTAGATGCTGCCAAGGCAGCAGCCACTCTTCCTGGGGTTCAAACAATAAGGTATTAAGGTACTTACATTACACATAAAACAAAAGATAAAACAGTACATCATTTAACATTGTTACATTATGTGTTGTAGATATGTAGTGGTGTATCATACCAACATACAAATATTACAATGTTCGTGTGTGTAGAGTGTGTGTGCAAGCGCCTGTGTGTGTATGCGTATGTAGCACAATGTAGTCATGGAGATCTTTACTGGGACAGTAGAGTACATGCGGAAAGGAGAAGAGAAACCAAGGAGAGGGAGGCAGACTTAGAGCAAAAGGAGAGGAGATGCGTGGCGTGGCATGCATCAGTGCCACAGTAAGTGGTGGAATTTGGGGACAGATGTGCTTGTGGAGGCTATTCATTTAGGGAAAAGGGGCCCACACTGGGGCCTCCTTCCAGCTTCTTAGAATAGCTCTGGGGGCCTCTGTGTCCCTATAACAGCTGTCAACCTGGCCCCATGGATGAACAGATGGGCAGAGATGAAGTGGATGCTCTGCTGCAGATATGAGGCACTATCGCATATGGCATAAAATAACAAGTTCTTCTATATGGAAAATTATCAGAGTTGAATAACTGTAATATGTAATGTTTCACCGAGTCGTGGCTGAACAACGACATAGATAACATACATCTGGCATGGTTTACGCTGCAATGGAAAGATAGAAAAGCTGCCTCTGGTAAGACAAAGGGTGGTGGTCTGTGTATATTTGTAAACAGCTGGTGCACAAAATCTAATATTAAGGAAGTCTCTTGCTTTGCTCACCTGAGGTAATCTCATGATAAGCTGTAGACCACACTATTTACCAAGATAATTTTTCTATGTTTTTAGCTGTCTATTTACCACCACAAACCGTTGCTGGCACTAAGACTGCACTCAATGAGCTGTATAAGGCCATAAGCAAACAGTAAAATAATAATCCAAAAGTGGCGCTCCTTGTGGCCGGGGACTTTAATGCAGGGAAACTAAAATTCTACCAGCATGTTAAATGTGCAACCATAGTGTAACGGTTTTCTAATGGTGAAGGAGAGTCGGACCAAAATGCAGCGTGTATATTGCGATCCATTTTTAATCAAACAAACGTAACACGAATCAATACAGAACTACAAAACAATAAATGTAACGAAAACCGAAACAGCCTATACTTTGTGTAAACTAACAGAACAAGGACATCAGGACACTAAGGACAATCACCCACAACACAACCAAAGAATATGGCTGCCTAAATATGGTTCCCAATCAGAGACAACGATAAACACCTGCTTCTGATTGAGAACCACTTCAGACAGCCATAGACTTACCTAGAACACCCCACTAAGCTACAATCCCACTACATACACACCACATACAAAAACCCATGTCACACCCTGGCCTGACCAAATAAATGAAGATAAACACAAAATACTTCGACCAGGGCGTGACACACAGGGTGAAAAACTACACCTTTACTCCACACACAGAGACTTGTACAAAGCCCTCCATTGCCCACCATTTGGCAAAATGCACCATAATTATATCTTCCTGAATCAACAGTGACTTGGTCAATAAAGAAGTGGTCAGATGACGCAGATGGTAAGTTACAGGACTGTTTTGCTGGCACAAACTGGAAAAAGTTCCCGGGATTCTTCCGATGGCATTGAGTACTCCGCATCAGTCAGTGGCTTCATCAATAAGTGCATCGATGACATCATCCCCACAGTGACCATATGTACATACCCCAACCAGAAGCCATGGATTAGAGGCAACATCCATACTAAGCTAAAGGGTAGAGCTGCCGCTTTCATGGAGCGGGACTCTAACCCGGATGCTAATAAGAAATCCTGCTATTCCCTTTGACGAACCATCAAACAGGCAAAGCTTCAATAGAGGACTAAGATTGAATCGTACTACACCAGCTCAGACAGTCGTCGGATGTGGCAGAGCTTGCAAATTATTCCAGATTACAAAGGGAAGCACAGCCATGAGCTGACCAGTGACACAAGCCTACCAGACAAGCTAAATTACTTTAATGCTTGCTTCGAGGCAAGCAACACTGAAGCATGCATGAGAGCATCAGCTGTACCGGATGACTGTGATCACGCTCTCCATAGCCGATGTGAGTAAGACCTTTAAACACATTCACAAGGCTGCAGGGCCAGAGATTACCAGGATGTGTACTCCGAGCACGCGCTGACCAACTGGCAAGTGTTTTCACTGACATTTTCAACCTTTCCCTGACTGAGTCTGTAATACCCTCTGGGTTTCCCGTTAAGATGGAACAGAAAATATGGCGCTGTACAACGTGATGCTCATAAACTCAGAAGGTTGTCAGTTTGTAAATTCAAACCATTTCGCTCTCGGAGCACACTGGATGTTCGGGCCAGAGTAGGGTTGATTTGAGTGTTTTGGTCTTACAACTGTAGTCAAGCACCCAAGCTAACGTTGGCTAGCTTTCTAGCTACTTCCAGATACAAATGAGACCACTCTGACTATTTTACTCATCCTAGCAGAGCTGGCAATGTAGTTTTCATGTTAACCAGAGCGTTGGTGACTAACTGTGCTGCTGGAAACAATTAAATTAAGCTTTTTTTGCTGAAGTTTACTGACACCGCTCATAAATTAATTATTCTGCGCTCTGGTACACTCAGACGAGAGTGCTCTGAAATCCGTGTAGATAGTAGGCTGGACACATTACAATTTAGCAACATTCTTTTCTGATAACTAGATCATTGCATCCGCCGTGGAGCCCAGTTTCCTAATTTGGCAATATTTCCCAGCTGCTTGCCATCGTTTTGAAGTGATCATGAAGAAACAGAGCGTCTGCTAAATGACGTAAATGTAAATGTAAACAGGCCTTATTTCAGTGCATTTTTCACCGTGCCAGCTCATATTAGTTCTATTGAGCACTGTGGCACCAACTCGCCATTCGAAAGTTTTATTCCCAGTTTATTGTTCAATGTCACAATGCCTGCTCCGCTATTTTTGGCAATGAGACCTGCTCAAGTTGTTTTATAGATAAAATGTAAACAACAACAAAAATGATATTGGAACTCTGTGGTGTACCCATTTTTTCCTATGGGGCAAATATAGGCATGTCTGTTAATTTTGACAAATATCTCGCAATGTGTATATTTGGATTTATTTCAAGTCAGGCACCATTTTAATCAGGCACCATTTTTGTAATTATGTAAGTCTGGGCAGTGAGCTCGTTTGTCATTGATCGCTAGACCAGAAATAGTCAGAAGTTAAAATATTTTCCCTACTTTCTCGTTATGCAGACATAAGCACAGTTGACAACATCAAGGTGCGGATGTTTACTTTCTACACAAGTTTTTTTTCTTTCCAGTTTCGTTCGACAAACCGATTGTAGTGGTAAAATATAAAGGATACATTTATTTTGTGCCATTTAAAATGTGCCATTCAAAATGTAATTCTAAGCATCACTCCAGTCAAAACGGGCTCTGCGAAAGTTACATTCAATTAATTTGCTATGGGCTTGTGCTAGTTTTCCAGCTTAGCCAACGTTCTTAAACCGTTTTTCAGCTATTTTGACTCCTATTGTCCAGCCTAGAGATAGCCAGAGTGAATTTACGAAAGCACCCGCATGTCTATTGAGAACGCACAATGACTATACCATTTAGCCTTGCTATGAATGATGGGAATAATCAAGTCAATAAACGTTGGGTAGTTAGATAGGCCATAGTTAATATACTGACAAGTTTGGTTGGTAGCTAGCTAACATACCGGTGCATTCTGCTGTAATGATCTGCTTTTGTTGTTCGTAAGGACGGTGTAGCTAACCAATTGTCAGCCAACTTAATGTGTAAGAACTTATTTGAAAAGGTCTTACTTATTGCATTGAGTAGCAAGCTACCCCTTGGTCGTTAGGGCAAATCTGGTCTGTGATCAGAGGGACTTTTCACACCTCGCTCGGCTATTATACTATTCTTTACTAAAGGTTGAAGTCTATTGTTCAGCTATTAGCCCCCCCTCCCCAATTTACAACAAATGTTGTTCCTTTCCCTCTACAAGCTGGCAGGATGTGGCAGTATCTTCGGTTGACGGCAATAATTCTGCATACAGTAGCACGTTTGTGTAAAGTTGTGGTTATTCACAGGCAAATTGTTATATGCTATTGTTATGACTTTTATGAATAATGACTAAATGATGTATACAACTATAACTAACATAATTCTACCCTGTCTTTCTATAATGATAAATAATGTTTGTTCATAAAGGAATGTATGTGTGTGTCGAAAGAGAACGAAGAGATGCATTAACCTATGTTTGAACCGACCCGGCTGTAACTCTGGGGAGATAGGACAGGGAGAGCCCCTCCAGAGCTCTCGTATCTGGGGGAGACTGGAACTGTCAGCTGAGTGGTAATAAACTGTGGTGAGACTTCATGAGAAAATCCAAAGGTTGGTATGCATGTGTGTAGGTTTAACAGCTATGGAGGTACATTTGTGTCTTTTTGTCAAGAGCAAAACTTTTTTATTTTCAATCAAAAATAATTGCTCTGAAAGCTACTTTTTTCCAACACAAAGTAAGTCATTAGCGGACACCTATGAAGAAGGGCTGTGTGATGATGGCATCTCAGTTAAGCAGCACTGGGCGTTATTCCATCCAACTTTTACATAGCTAGTAGTTAGCTCCTACGATTTCAATGTCGGTTCCTAACATTCTACTATATTACAAACATGCATACATACATTCATGCAATTATTCATCATTCTATGGTATGATTTTTCTAAAGCTAACCAAAAGCATTTAGCTACGAACGCCTGTTCTTGCCATTTTCAGTTGAATTAATCTAACTTTCTTTCATGGCAACTCATAAGCCAGCCACGTCATATTTGTTTCATATTTCATGACAGTGTAACGGTTATCTGTTTTTTACAGAAGGATGAAAACACAATATGTCTGTCACAGAGTTAGGGTTGTCTTTGCAGAGTGTAGATGGTGCAGGTATCATTGCATATTTCCCATCACCTAATGAACAGCCACAATAACAGTCTGGTGTTAAGCTTTCTGTGCTCTATTGACACATCCTGAAAATGACATC
This sequence comes from Oncorhynchus gorbuscha, assembly GCF_021184085.1. NCBI lineage: Eukaryota > Metazoa > Chordata > Actinopteri > Salmoniformes > Salmonidae > Oncorhynchus > Oncorhynchus gorbuscha. The sequence continues at coordinate 85,045,491 of NC_060175.1, read as the reverse complement.
TGCTGCTTTAGATTGAATGGTCAAATATCAGTTATTGTTTTCATATCTACAACAAATAAGCTATTTTCATTACTTTCAGATAACGAGCTGATCAAGGGCTCGAAAACGTAGATATTGCCAGATATTCACTGTCCGAGGAACAGGCCGTGGAAGCTTTATTGCTGGCAAAAGTGTCCATTAGCAGAGAATTCAAACTGTTCTGTGTTCTTCTCTCTTCCCCCTCCGCCTGTCTTGTTGTACATGGAATCTGTTTCACATGCATTCATTTTTAAAAAAAACGTAAGATGTCAGTTGCTAATTTTCAGATTTACACCACATAAACACAGCCATTTTCACCGGACTATCTGTTGCTGCCAAGTAATGATATCCCTGGGGGTTAGCCTTGCAATAGCCAAGTGGTGAGACACATAGCCCTCTATATTTAAATGTTTCAGGTACACTCCGATAGGTGTCTGCGTCACATACAGTATCTTCTATTGTTTGTCCTCGTGTCTGTTTTTCAGCATAAAGTACTCTGTAGACACAGTGTGGACACCAGGTGAGACCACACACCATAACAGTCTCTCTTCTTCACTTCATCCCTCTCCCTCTTCTCCTTAAATCCTCTAGGTTATATCAGCTGTTGTGGTGAACCCCTCCCGCATCTGAACTGGCTGACACAGAGGGCACAGCATGAACATAGGTGAGATGTCACTTGGTCGGATCAACAGGAAGTATTATTAAAGAGATACTTTACATTGAAATACAGAGATGTAGTAGTCCCAGAGTTAATTATCCAAGTTCAGTTTTGCATTTCACCTTCTGATTTAAGATGACTGACCGTGTTAGAATAAAAAAACAAGGCTTAATCATGCTCTCTCTCAATCCATCTGTCTCTCGTCTGCAGGTATGTTTTGATGTGAGAGAGAAAGCCAGTCCCTTCATCGCCACCTGACCTGCTCTAAGATATCCTTTGGGCCAACTGGGGGCCCAAGGCTGGTTGAGACACCGCAATGCACACCATATGTGTATTGAAGTACAGATTGAACTTGTATTTATAATTTAATATTACAATTATCATAATTATAATGCATCTATGTATTTATAACACCTGGATAATGAACTTCTTTCAATAAAACATTTCACATTCTCCACTGTTTGAAATTAAGTATCTCATTGAAATACTATCCTGTGTCCTCGGATTAATGCAGATTTTTAAGGAAGTTAGATATGCATAGTTTTTTTCTGTATATATGAATTACAAATCAATCATGTTTCTAGTCTATTGAATAGTTACCATATGTAAATCATTGATGTCCCAGGAGCAGGAGTTGTCACGTTCTGACCTTAGTTTATTATGTCTTTGTTAGTTTGGTCAGGGCGTGAGTTGGGGTGGGTAGTCTTTTTTTCTTTGTTGTATTTTTGTGTTTGGCCTGGTATGGTTCTCAATCAGAGGCAGCTGCAATCGTTGTCTCTCCTTCTGTAGCTCAGTTGGTAGAGCATGGCGCTTGTAACGCCAGGGTAGTGGGTTCGATCCCCGGGACCACCCATACGTAGAATGTATGCACACATGACTGTAAGTCGCTTTGGATAAAAGCGTCTGCTAAATGGCATTTATTATTATTATTATTATTATTGAGAACCATACTTAGGTAGCCTGTTTTCCCCGTTTTGGTTGTGGGTGATTATTTTCTGTTTAGTGTTTTTTCATCACCTTACAGGACTGTTTGTTTGTCGTTTTTGTTTTGTTCAGTGTTCAGTTGTTTTATTAAAATAATGGACACTTAACATACTGTGCATTGGTCCTCTCTTTCTCCAGACGACAACCGTTACAGGAGTGGTAAACACTGTTGAAGTGTATAATTGTAATACATACATGCAGGCACAGCATTCAAATAATGGAATTTGATATGACAGAAAAATAATGTCTCAGAGATTGTCACATCCTGACCTTAGTTAATTTTTTATGTCTCTTTTGGTTTGGTCAGGGATTCTGTTTGTTATTCTGTTTTGTTCTGTCTGTTGTATTTCTATGCGTTTGGCCAGGTATGGTTGCCATTGAGGCAGCTGTCAATTGGTGTCTCTGATTGAGAACCATAATTAGGTAGCCTGTTCCCACCTGTGTTTGTGGGTAGTTTTGTGTTTTTTCACCCACCTGTTTCGTGTTGTTCACTCATTGTTTTTTGTCATTCAGTGTTCAGTTTATATAATTAAATTTACGATGAACACTTACCACGCTGCGTGTTGGTCCGATGATTCCTATTCCTCGTCATCAGACGAAGAGGAGAGTCGTTACAGATTGATACCTGAACCACAACTTTATTTGCCATGGAAGAGTACATGATCAGTGAAAATATTCAATGTACAGGCTACAATGTGGGTGGTAATAACTACAGTACAGTACTTGCATCCTTGGCACAATAAAGTTATATTCTACTCTATCCATAGGCTTCATTAATGTATTTCAGACTTGAAGTTGATACAACAACTATGATAGCTGAGGTTCATAGATTGGTATGAATATTAGATCACAACCTAACGTTTTAGGGTCCATACACAGATCGGCTACATACTGTAGCTAGCTACACATCCATAGGAATAGTTATTTTTATCCTCCACAATAAGCAAGAAAATAGTTAGCCAGCTATGTTACTTCAGCTGCATTGCAAGGAAGGCTTGCACAATTGTACATTCAATTTGCATTAAATCCTTTAGCTTGCTAGATTCTTTATATCCACTGTTTCACAAGACGACAGCCTGGTTTGCTGGTTTTCTCAGGAGTCCCTAAAACATTAAACCACATGAATTACAAATTCATTCTCCTGTCATTACACTAGTTAGCTAGCTAACTTGATAAATGGTGATTTTCGTAAATTAACTTTTATGCCAAAAAATATGCACAAACTTTTGTCTCTACATTAACGTTTTTGGAATAGGGGGCAGCATTTTCACTTTTGTATGAATAGCGTGCCCAGAGTGAACTGCCTCCTACTCTGTCCCAGATGCTAATATATGCATATTATTATTAATATTGGATAGAAAAAACACTGACATTTCTAAAACTGTTTGAATGATGTCTGTGTATAACAGAACTCATATTGCAGGTGAAAACCTGAGAAAAATCCAAACAGGAAGTTCATTCACACCACCCAGGACAATGGTTCTAATCCCAGTAATGAATGGTGCCATAGAATGGGCAGATGGAACGGCCCCCTGGTCAGGCTCCATAGATGTGCACATCGCCCACCACTCCCTAGCATACTACTCGCCAGTCACTTGACAACAAGGTCGATGAATTTCAAGCAAGGTTTTCCTTCCTGAGAGACATCAGAGATTGCAACATTCACTGTTTCACAGAAAGATAGCTCTTTCGGGATATGTTGTCGGAATCATGCGTTGCGCCGACAGAGATAAACACCCTCTCTGGGAAGAGGAACGGCGGGAGTGTATGCTTCATGATTAATGACTCATGGTGTAATCATAACAACATACTGAAGTCCTTTTGTTCACCTGACCTAGAATTCCTCACAATCACATGCTGACCATATTACCTTCCAAGAGAATTCTCATCAGTTATCGTCACAGCTTTGTACATTCCCCCTCAAGCAGACACCAAGATAGCCCTAAAGGAACTTCACTGGACTCTGTGTAAACTGGAAACCATATGACCTGAGGCTGCATTTATCGTAGCTGGAGACATGAACAAAGCGAATTTGAGAACAAGGCTACCAAAATTCTATCAGCATATTGATTGCACTACGTGCGTAGGTAATATACTAGACCACTGCTACTCTAATTTCCGCAATGCATACAAAGCCCTCTGCCGCCATCCCTTCAACAAATCATACCACGACACCTTTTTGATCCTACTGTCTTAGAGGCAGAAACTCAAACAGGATGTACCAGTGACTAAAACCATTCAACACACTGGTCTGACCAATCTGAATCCATGCTTCAAGATTGTTTTGATCACGCGGACTGAGATATGTTCAGGTCAGCCTCAGTGAATAACATAGGATGTGCAATGGAGATGTTGTACCAACTGTGACTATTAAAACCTACCCTAACTAGAAACCGTGGATGGATGGCGGCATTTGCGCAAAACTGAAAGCGTAAACCACCACATTTAACCATGGAAAAAGGTCTGGGAATATGGCTGAATATAAACAGTGCAGTTATTCCCTCCACAAGGCAATCAAACAAGCAAAAGGACAGTACAGGGACAAAGTGGAGTCGCGATTCAACGCCTCAGACACGAGAAGTGTGTGGCAGGATCTACAGGAAATTATGGACTACAAAAAGAGAACGAGTCACAGACACCGATGTCACGCTTCCAGGCAAACTAAACACCTTCTTTGCCCCCGTTGTGGCCCACTAACAAGAACTGCGCATGAGTAAAAAATGTAAACATAAGTAAAACATTTAAATGTTTTAACCATCGCAAGGCTGCTAGCCAAAAGACGGCATCCCTAGCCGCGTCATCAGGGCATGACCAGACCAGCTGACTGGTGTGTTAATGGAAATATTCAATCGCTCCCTATCCCAGTCTGCTGTCCCCACATGCTTCAAGATGGCCACCATTGATCCTGTACCCAAGAAGGCAAAGAACTGAACTAAATGACCACCACCCTGTAGCACTCACTTCTGTCATCATGGTGTGCTATGAGAGACTAATCAAGCATCATATCACCTCCACCTTACCTGCCACCCTAGAACTACTTCAGTTTGCATACCGCCCTAACAGGTCCACAGGCGATGCAATCGCCATCACACTAAACACTGCCCCATCCCTTCTGGACAAGAGGAATACCTACAGTGAAGGAAAAAAGTATTTCATCCCCTGCTGATTTTGTACGTTTGCCCCCTGATAAAGAAATGATCAGTCTATAATTTTAATGGTAGGTTTATTTGAACAGTGAGAAAAAATTCCAGAAAACTCATGTCAAAAACGTTAGAAATTGATTTGCATTTTAATGAGGGAAATAAGTATTTGACCTCTCTGCAAAACATGACTTAGTACTTGGTGGCAAAACCTCCAAAATAAGAGTAACAATAAGAAATAAAAGTAACAAGTAATTGAAGAGCAGCAGTAAAATAACAATCGCGAGACTATACACATGGGGGTACCAGTACAAAGTCAATGTGCGGAGGCACTAGTTAGTTGAGGTAATATGTACATGTAGGTAGAGTTATTAACCTGTTACTCCTACCCCCTACTTTTTCGAACATTCTGTTAAAAATCGCGCAACATTTCAGCGCCCTGCTGCTCATGCCAGGAATATAGTATATGCATATGATTAGTATGTGTGGATAGAAAACACTCAGACGTTTATAAAACTGGTTAAATCACGGCTGTGACTATAACAGAACGTGCGTTTCATCGAAAAGCGCAGGAAAATCTGATCACTGAAAATTGGAAAATATATCAATGCGCCACTTGCATGTATTGTCAATGGAAAAGCAAATTACCTGGAGCCGAGATTGCAATTCCTACAGCTTCCACATGATGTCACCAGTCTTGTCATTTGCCTAGGCTTTGTTTCTTGGTCAAACGAAGAAGAGACAGCGCATTTCTTCAGGTCTCGGACCGGATATTTTGGTTGAGATTTACCCGGACATTATTTCCAGACGTACCCCTATAGAATATACATCGCCTTGTGATCAATTTGGTCGCTTATTAACGTTTACTAATACCTAAAGTTGCATTACAAAAGTATTTCGAAGTGTTTTGTGAAAGTTTATCGTCGACTTTTTTAATTTAAAAAAATGACATTACGTTATAAGACGCTATTTTTTCCGTTTATCACACAGTCTTCATAGATAGATATCTAGGCTATATATGGACCGATTTAAGTGAAAAAAAGACCCAATAGTGTTTATGGGACATCTAGGAGTGCCAACAAAGAAGATGGTCAAAGGTAATGAATGTTTTATATTTTATTTGTGCAGTTTGTGTTGCGCCGACTATGCTAATTATTTTGTTTAAGTCCCCTGCGGGTCTTTTGGGGTGTTACATGCTATCAGATAATAGCTTCTCATGCTTTCGCCGAAAAACATTTAAAAAATCTGACTTGTTGCCTGGATTCACAACGTGTGTAGCTTTAATTCAATACCCTGCATGTGTATTTTAATGAACGTTTGAGTTTTAACTAGTACTATTAGCATTTAGCGTAGCGCATTTGCATTTCCAGATGTCTAGATGGGATGCCTGCGTGTCAGGTAGGAGCAAGAGGTTTTAAAGTGACTATGCATAGATGATAGCAATAGAGAGTAGTAGCAGTGTAAAAAAAGGGGGAGAGGGCAGCAAATAGTCTGGGTAGCCATTTGATTAGATGTTCAGGAGTCTTATGGCTTGGGGGTAGAAGCTGTAGAAGTCTCTTCGACCTAGACTTGGCACCCCGGCACCGCTTGCCCTGCAGTAGCAGAGAGAACAGTCTATGACTAGGGTGGCTGGAGTCTTTGACACATTTTAGGGCCTTCCTCTGACACTGGCTGGTGTTGAGGTCCTGGATGGCAGGAAGCTTGGTAAGGTATTCAGGCAAGTTTACCTGTCAGATATCACCTGTCCTAACTGCCATTGATAATATAACAGTGATTTTGTATGTGTTCACAAATACATCTTTAGGACCAGCACTTGCAAGATGATGTGATGAAGTCCAGACCAACAGATGGGCTTGATACAGACGTCTCTAAATAGAGAGAGACCTGGCACTCAGTATTTAAATTTTGCTAGACAACTTTTACTTGTATTATATATTTTTTATTATTGAATTGAATCAATACGGGAGGGAGAACCCCGTGTGTATTCTGCTGTTGTATATGGACACAACACAGGAAGGTATGACCACTGACATGTTTGCCAAGGTAGCCCCATTACCACCAGAGAAAATGCAGATAGGCACAGTGTCTGTATCAGCTAGGAATGACAATGAAAGGAGCACATTGTTTTATTAGCAGAACACTGCTTCTATGGTATTTTGTGAAGGGTTGTTTATTCTACAAGGACCTGCTACTACATTAGAAAGTTATCAAAACTCTTAGTTTAGAATATCTACATAAATTGAATTGACTCCCATTCAACTCGTGAGTTAAATTCAAATTGAATTGTCCACAACCATAGAATGTAAAATTTGAATTTGAGTGACATGAAGTAGAATTTAATTAAGTGTAATTCAAAGAAATTCCACTCAGTCATGAGAGTTGCATTGAATCTGACAGGTCACACTTACAGATACCAAAGAATGTATCACTTTTCTCTGGAAACAATGTTGATATACTCGATTAACCTTAGTGCTTAGAATAGTCGATTACATTTCCAACAACAATTTAATTTGGTTGGCTTTTACCCTTTATTTAACAAGGCAACTCAGTTAAGAACAAATTCTTATTGACAATTGACGGCCTACCAAAAGGCCTCCTGCAGGGATGGGGGCTGGGATGAAAAATACATTAATAAATAAAGGACAAAACACACATCATGACGAGAGACACCACAATACTACATAAAGAGAGACCTAAGACAACAAGATAACAAACATAGCACCCTCAAAGCCCATCACTAAGCTAAGGATCCTGGGACTAAACACCTCCCTCTGCAACTGGATCCTGGACTTCCTGATTGGCCGCCTCCAGGTGGTGAGGGTAGGTAGCAACACATCTGCCAAGCTGATCCTCAACACTGGAGCCCCCCAAGGGTGTGTGCTCAGTTCCCTCCTGTACTCCCTGTTCACCCATGACTTCATGGCCAGGCACGACTCCAACACCATCATCAAGTTTGTTGATGACACAACAGTGATAGGTCTGATCACCAACAACGGCGAGACAGCCTACAGGGAGGAGGTCAGAGACCTGGCTGGGTGGTGCCAGAATAACAACCTATCCCTCAACATTACATTGATTACTCAACATAACCAAGACTGAGATGATCGTGGACTACAGGAAAAGGATGACCGAGTACGCCCCCATTCTCATCGATGGGGCTGTAGTGGAGCAGGTTGAGAGCTTCAAGTTCCTTGGTGTCCACATCACCAAGACAGTCGTGAATAAGACATGATAACGGCCTATTCCCCCTCAGGAAACTAAAAAGATTTGGCATGGGTCCTGAGATCGTCAAAATGTTCTATAACTGGTTGCATCAATGCCTGGTACGGCACTACAGAGGGCAGTGCGTACAGCCCAATACATCACTGGGGCTAAGCTGCCTGCCATCCAGGACCTCTACACCAGGCAGTGTCAGAGGAAGGCTCTAAAAATTGTCCAAAACCCAGCCACCCCAGTCATAGACTGTTCTCTCTACTACTGCATGGCAAGCGGTAGCGGAGTGCCAAGTCTAGGACAAAAAGGCTTCTCAACAGTTTTTACCACCAAGCCATAAGACTCCTGAACAGGTAATCAAATGGCTACCCAGGCTATTTGCATTGTGTGCCCCCCCAACCCCTCTTTTTACGCTGCTGCTACTCTCTGTTTATCTTATATGCATAGTCACTTTAACCATATCTACATGTACATACTACCTCAATCAGCCTGACAAAACGGTGTCTGTATGTAGCCTCACTACTTTTATAGCCTCGCAACGGTTTTTCACTGTTGTTTTTATTTCTTTACTTACCCATTGTACACCTAATACCTTTTTTTGGTTAGAGCCTGTAAGTAAGCATTTCACTGTAACCTGTAACCTGTAACAACACCTGTTGTATTCGGAGCACGTGACAAATAAACTTGATTTGGAACACAGTATGGTAGCAACACAACATGACAACAACAAAAGTTACCAACACAACATGGCAGCAGCTCAACATGGTAGCACCACAAAACATGGTACAGACATTGGGAACAGACGACTAGACAAAGGGCAAGAAGTTAGAGACAACAGTACGTCAGGAGTGTTCATGATTGAGTCTTTGAATGCAGAGATAGAGATAAAAATGTCCAGTTTGAGTGTTTGTTGCAGCTCGTTCAAGGCCCTAGCTGCAGCGAACTGAAAAGAGGAGCGACCCAGGGATGTGTGTGCTTTAGGGACATTTGATAGAATGTGACTGGCACAATGGGTGTTGTATGTGGAGGATGAGGGCTGCAATAGGTATCTCAGAAAGGGGGGAGTGAGGCCTAAGAGGGTTTTATAAATAAGCATCAACCATTGGGTCTTGCGATTGGAATATAGCGATGTCCAGTTTACAGAGGAGTATAGAGTGCAGTGATGTGTCCTATAAAGAGCATTGATGGTAAATCTGATGGCCGAATGGTAAAGAACATCTAGCCGCTCGAGACACCCTTACCTGTCGATCTATAAATTATGTCTCCATAATCTAGCATGGGTAGGATGGTCATCTGAATCAGTGTTAGTTTGGCAGCTGTAGTGAAAGAGGAGTGATTACAATAGAGGATACCGAGTCTAGATTTAACCTTAGCCTGCCGCTTTGATATGTGCTCAGAGAAGGACAGTGTACCGTCTAGCCATACTCCCAAGTACTTGTATGAAGTGACTACCTCAAGCACTAAACCCTCAGAGGTAGTAATAATTCTTCTTACCGAACCATATGACCTTTGTTTTGGAGGTGTTCAGAACAAGGTGAAGGGCAGAGAAAGCAATGTTGGACACTGAGAAAGCTTTGTTGTAGAGCATTTAACACAAACTCTGGGAATGCCAGGGTTTACCAGAATTGGACCCAGAAGCAGACCAGGACAAGGTGAGTATAAAGATGGTGAGTATTTATTAATCAATGAGAACATGGAGGTAGATAGTTCCGGGTGGAGGAGCGGGCAGCGGAGGTGGGTTCATGGGAGTGGATAGGCAGATCCAATGGATAACAACACACTGGCGACGAGCAGACAGGGATGGTGTATGGGTTCCGGGTGAATGGCTGTAGACAAAACAAACGGCGGTAAGTTAAAGGCAAGCAAGACGTACAAAACAATAAAACAAACTCTATAAACTGGAGGCTGGTTTGTGGGCACAACATACTGTTCATGGCTAACGATCCGGCAGGGAATGGATGTGAGGTCAGAGCTTTTGAAGGGGAGAGGTGATGATCAGGACAGGTGTGCAGATTACTGATGGGATACAGGTGCGGGTGAACATCATCTCCCAACAAGCTAATTCGCCCGGCAACCAGACAGGGTGCGTTCCAGGACACCGGAAACACACTCCAGGACAGAAACACAGGCAAACACAGACTCAGGAAGCGGGATTCGTGACAGGGAAGGGGCCAGCTGAATATAAGACTCAATCAAATCAAACTTTATTTGTCACATGCGCCGAATACAACAAGTGTAGACTTTACCATGAAATGCTTACTTACAAGCCCTTAACCAACAGTGCAGTTCAAGAAGAAGAAAATATTTACCAAGTAGACTAAAATAAAAAGTAAGAATAACAATAACGAGGCTATATGCAGGTTTACAGGCTATTTGAGGTAATCTGTACATGTAGGTGGGGGCGAAGTGACTGTGCATAGGTAACAAACAAACAAACAGCGAGTAGTAGTAGCAGTGTCCAAAGGGGAGGGGGGGGTCAATGTAAATTGTCCGGTGGCGATTTTATGAATTGTTCAGTAGTCTTATGGCTTGGGGGTAGAAGCTGTTGAGGAGCCTTTTGGTCCTAGACTTGGCACTCCGGTACCACTTGCCGTGAGGTAGCAGAGAAAACAGTCTATAACTTAGGTGACTGAAGTCCGACAATTTTATGGGCTTTCCTCTGACACGCCTATTATATAGGTCCTGGATGGCAGGAAGCTTCACCCCAGTGTACTGTTGTACTGGGCCGGTCGCACTACCCTCTGTAGCGCCTTATAGGTCAGATGCCGAGCAGTTGCCATACCAGGCGATGATGCTGAGAGAGTTATCACACAGTCATCCAGAACAGCTGGTGCTCTCGTGCATGCTCCAATGTTGCTTTCCTCGAAGCGAGTATACAAAGCATTTAGCTCGTTTGGTAGGCTTGCGTCACTGGGCAGCTCACATCTGGGTTTCCTTTTGTAGTCCGTAATAGTTTTCAAGCCCTGCCACATCCGATGAGCATCAGAGCCGGTGTAGTAGGATTCAATCTTAATCCTGTATTGATGCTTTGCTTGTTTGATGGTTCATCTGAGGGCATAGCGGGATTTCTTATAAGTGTCCGGATTAGACTCCCGCTCCTTGAAAGCAGCAGGTCTAGCCTTTAGCTCGATGCGGATGTTGCCTGTAATCCATGGCTTCTGGTTGGGATATGTACGTACAGTCACTGTGGGGATGACGTCATCGATGCAATTATTGATGAAACCGATGACTGAGATGGTGTATTCCTCAATGCCATTGGATGAATCCCGGAAGTTATTCAAGTCTGTGCTAGCAAAACAGTCCTGTAGTGTAACATTCGCGTCATCTGACCACTTGCGTATTGAGCGAGTCACTGGTGCTTCCTGCTTTAGTTTTTACTTGTAAGCAGAAATCAGGAGGATAGAATATTGGTCAGATTTGCCAAATGGAGGGCGGGTGAGAGCTTTGTATGCATCTCTGTGTGTGAAGTAAAGGTGGTCTAGGATATTTTACCCCCCTGGTTGCACGTCACATGCTGCTTAACTGCTTATCATATCTTATTTAACTGCTTATCATAAGGTACTGTACCTCAGACGGAAATACCTCGAGACTTCTTTTAATATTAGACATCGCGCACCAGCTGTTATTGATAAAAAGACACACCCCTCGTCTTACCAGAGGTAGCGCCTCTGTTCTGCCGATGCATGGAAAATCCCGCTGGCTCCATATTGTCTGTATCTTCGTTCATCCACGTCTCGGTGAAACAAGATGTTAGAGTTTTTCATGTCCCATTGGTAGGATAATCTTAAGTCATCAATTTTATTTTCCAATGATTGCACTTTAGCAAGAAGAATGGAAGGCAGTGGGAGTTAACTCGCTTGCCTCCGGTTCTCAGAAGGGTACCCAATCTGTGGCCTCTTTTCTGGCATCTTTTCTTCATTCAAAAGGCATGGATCTGGGCCTGTTCCAGTGAAAGCAGCACATCCTTCTCGTCAGACTTATTATAGGAAAAAGTTTCTTCCAGAAGTTATTTTCAGTCATAAGAGATGGTAGCAGCAACATTATATACACAATAAGTTCAACAATAAGTTACACAAAACACACAAAAAATTACAAACTAGCACAATTGGTTGGGAGAATGTAAAGTGTCAGCCATATGCATATAAAAGGATGAGAGCTTCCTACTGCCTGACCTATGTCGTTGATGTAAATTGAGAAGAATCTGGGGCCAAGGATTGAGCCTTGGGGTACTCCCTTGGTGACAGGCAGTGACTGAGACTTCATATATTCTGACTTTATACACTGCACTCTTTGAGAGAGGAAGTTTGCAAACCAGGCAAAAGCCCCTTCAGAGACACCAATACACCTTTGCCAGCACACAAAAATGGAATGGTCTACCGTATCATAAGCTTTGGCCAAGTCAATAAAATAGCAGCACAACATTGCTTAGAATCAAGGGAAATGGTGACATCATTGAGGACCTTTAAGGTTGCAGTGACACATCCATAGCTTGAGCAGAATCCAGATTGCATTCCAGAGAGAATACTATAGACATCAAAAAAGCCAGTCAGTTGTGTTACGGCAGATGAGTGAGGAGGTGTGTGAGGAGTCAGGCGCAGAGAGCAAAAGATGTGGGAAAAAACCCGCTTTAATGTCCCGGATAAATAACATGAACAAAAGTAGGAAAACAAATGAACAGAAATATAAACGGACAGCGTGAAACCCTAAATACAAACAAAATACACTCAAACAAAGAACAGACGCCTTCACATACAGGTCATGCTCCAGCAGTCGTCTAAGAACCTTGCGCACCAGAGATACATGCGCAGTGCGTGTAGCGGAGTAGATCAAAATATCGTCAATATACACCACTACACCCTGTCCGTGCAGGTCTCTAAGAATCTCATCCACGAAGGATTGAAATATAGCTGGAGCATTCTTTAAACCGTATGGCATGACGAGGTACTCATAATGGCCAGAAGTAGTGCTAAATGCAGTTTTCCACTCATCTACATCCCGAATACGCACCAGATTATAAGCACTCCTGAGATCCAGTTTAGTGAAGAACTGCGCCCCGTGAAATGATTCCACTGCCGTAGCAATGAGAGGTAGTTGGTAACTAAAACCCACTGTGATGGAATTTAGACCTCTATAATCAATACACGGACGCAAACCACCATCTTTTTTCGTCACAAAAAATAAACTCGAAGAGACAGGTGACATGGAGGGCCGAATGTACCCCTGTCCCAGAGCCTCGGTGATATAAGTTTCCATAGCCACCATCTCCTCCTGAGACAAAGGATACACATGACTCCTAGGGAGTGCAGCGTTACCCTGGAGGTTTATCACGCAATCCCCCTGCCTATGGGGTGGTAATTGGGTCGCCTTCTTTTTACTGAAACGATAGCCAAATTGTCATATTCAGCTGGAATGCGCACGGTGGAAACCTGGTCTGGACTCTCCACCGTTGTCGCACCGATGGAAACCCCTACACACCTGCCTGAACACTCATCAGACCACCCCTGTAGAGTTCCCTGTTTCCACGAAATCGTAGGATTATGAATAGCTAGCCAATGGAATTCCCAGTAGCACTGGTAACACAGGTGAATCGATAAGGAACAAACTAATTCGCTCCTTGTGATTCCCCTGCGTAATCATCTCCAACAAAATTGTGGCTTTCCTCACCAGCCCTGACCCTAATGCTCGACTATCTACAGAGTGCAGGGTAAAAGGGGGGTCTAGCACTCACTTCCGTCATCATGAAGTGCTTTGAGAGACTAGTCAAGGACCATATCACCTCCACCCTACCTGACACCCTAGACCCACTCCAATTTGCTTACCGCCCAAATAGGTCCACAGATGATGCAATCTCAACCACACTGCACACTGCCCTAACCCATCTGGACAAGAGGAATACCTATGTGAGAATGCTGTTCATCGACTACAGCTCGGCATTCAACACCATAGTACCCTCGAAGCTCGTCATCAAGCTCGAGACCCTGGGTCTCAACCCCGCCCTGTGCAACTGGGTACTGGACTTCCTGACGGGCCGCCCTCAGGTGGTGAGGGTAGGCAACAACATCTCCTCCCCGCTGATCCTCAACACTGGGGCCCCACAAGGGTGCGTTCTGAGCCCTCTCCTGTACTCCCTGTTCACCCACGACTGCGTGGCCACGCACGCCTCCAACTCAATCATCAAGTTTGCGGACAACACAACAGTGGTAGGCTTGATTACCAACAACGACGAGACGGCCTACAGGGAGGAGGTGAGGGCCCTCGGAGTGTGGTGTCAGGAAAATAACCTCACACTCAACGTCAACAAAACTAAGGAGATGATTGTGGACTTCAGGAAACAGCAGAGGGAACACCGCCCTATCCACATCGATGGAACAGTAGTGGAGAGGGTAGCAAGTTAAGTTCCTCGGCATACACATCACAGACAAACTGAATTGGTCCACTCACACAGACAGCATCGTGAAGAAGGCGCAGCAGCGTCTCTTCAACCTCAGGAGGCTGAAGAAATTTGGCTTGTCACCAAAAGCACTCACAAACTTCTATAGATGCACAATCGAGAGCATCCTGGCAGGGCTGTATCACCGCCTGGTACGGCAACTGCTCCGCTCTCAACCATAAGGCTCTCCAGAGGGTAGTGACGTCTGCACAACGCATCAACGGAGGCAAACTACCTGCCCTCCAGGACACCTACACCACCCGATGTTACAGGAAGGCCATAAAGATCATCAAGGACAACAACCACCCGAGCCACTGCCTGTTCACCCCGCTATCATCCAGAAGGCGAGGTCAGTACAGGTGCATCAAAGCCGGGACCGATAGACTGAAAAACAGCTTCTATCTCAAGGCCATCAGACTGTTAAACAGCCACCACTAACATTGAGTGGCTGCTGCCAACACACTGACTCAACTCCAGCCACTTTAATAATGGGAATTGATGGGAAATGATGTAAAATATATCACTAGCCACTTTAAACAATGCTACCTAATATAATGTTTACATACCCTACATTATTCATCTCATATGTATACGTATATACTGTACTCTATATCATCTACAGCATCTTTATGTAATACATGTATCACTAGCCACTTTAACTATGCCACTTTGTTTACATACTCATCTCATATGTATATACTGTACTCGATACCATCTACTGCATCTTGCCTATGCCGCTCTGTACCATCACTCATTCATATATCTTTATGTACATATTATTATATTATATTATATTATTATTCTTCCCCTTACACTTGTGTGTATAAGACAGTAGTTTTGGAATTGTTAGTTAGATTACTTGTTGGTTATTACTGCATTGTCGGAACTAGAAGCACAAGTATTTCGCTACACTCGCATTAACATCTGCTAACCATGTGTATGTGACAAATAAAATTTGATTTGATGGCACTGTATATTTGTATAGACTACACCTAATAATATAAAATAAAAAAGGCATTTGAATTAGATTATTTCCTATAATTCAAAAAATATTTTTTGCAATTAATTGCAATTCTGTATCCTGTTCACTACTTAATTTCAAATGCAATTCAAAATAAATATGAGGCATTCTCAATTAAATTCTGAATTGAGCCCAAACCTCAACTCTTTGTTTCCCCTACAGTAACCACACCAATTAATATATCATACAAATAAACCTAAAATGGTACTTTTTTTTCTACAATTAACCCCCGACTGCATCGCTCCCAGCTATTTGTGCTGGATTATGTAATCATCCTGTTGTGAAGGATCACATTAACACATCACCAAAATGACCATCCAGAGTGGAGAGAGAGCATTTAAATGTGTGGTTAGCACTACTGTACCTGCCACCCCATACCTCAAGTCATTATGTAAATCTACCATGACACCATTATTCTCCATTCACCTTCCTTCTCCCATTTATACAATCTCATAAATATATACTTATCCACCCTGTGCTTCTGCAATCCTGGATGCTTTGTCGCCTAGGCAACTAAATTCCCTACCACCAGCATTAAATGGTTCAAGCTGGAACTGTTACAATATTACCTTAAGTTTTTACATTTTTTATTTACATTTTTTATTTATTAATAGTGTTTTCTGCATGTGTACAATACCATGACATTGTGAAATATTAGACAGTGTTTTATTTAGTTATGAAGTTATATTGTTCTAACGGGGAGGCAGGTAGGCTAGTGGTTAGTGTTGGACCAGTAACCGAAAGGTTGCTAGATCAAATCCCCGAGCTGACATGGTAAAAATCTGTCGTTCTGCCCCTAAACAGGTTAATTAACCCACTGTTCCTAGGCCGTCATTGTAAATAAGAATTTGTTCTTAACTGACTTGCCTAGTTAAATATTTTATTTTACAATGCTATTACTTTCATAGGACAACAGAGCATTGCGAGAGTCTTTTAAATTGTTATGCCAAAAATACAAGACATGGATATGGGCAACCAACCGAGAGACAATAGACTAGATAGGGCCAACTTTGTTCCTGAGTAAAGTCAGTGGTAAATTCATCATGCTCCCGTGCTTTAATTAAGGCCATACTGTGACAGTCTGGTGGTCCCTAGAGACTAGGCAAGAAAACTAGTTTTACCAACTTACAGATGTCCTGCCAAGGCCCCAAAGCCATCAAGACAACATGCACTTACTGAGAAGTGTTATTTTGCAAGACAAACATCTAGGGTAGCTTAAAATGGCTACTGACCAGATTTTACGAGTTCTACAAGTGGGAAGTTAGCCAGGGACGTGTGCTTTTTAGGAAGAGTTTTTGCGTCGCCACTGAGTCTGCTGAAGTGTCGTTGCTTGTGAGTCCCAGAGAATCTGTGCATTTGAAGGGACATGTTTTAGATATCCAGCCATGTGTTACTGTTGTCACATGGGATTCATTTGATAAGCATCACCTGCACGATTGTTTCTTCGTGGAATATAGTGTTACGAGAATGCTTGATAGCTTGATAGCATGTTTCACTATTTTTATCAAAAAGCATGCCGTACTATATGAGAAAGACTAGTCCTTCATGTCTGTCGAGTTTTGTTTTTTAAATTATCAACACATATTGGTAGTTAAGTTGCCAGGTTATCACTACATTGACAAAATATTGTTTGATGGTGAAAATGGCTTAGGTCTTGTTCAATAACCAACATATCATTACCAATTCCAGACAAAAGAGCAATACACATTCTATAGCACTGCTTCAGGTTGTGCTGGAAGGATTATTTGGTGGGAGTTCACGGTCAAGAGTCTATGCGGAGAAATGTTTAAAATAATCATCCTCACTTTGGCTTTGATACATTGGCTTCCCGCTCAGCTCAGTTCAGCTCAAGGACTCTTCCATACCCTTGTCTAATATTCTCATTAACCTTTGGATCATTGTTGACACTCCTGTCAGTTTAGCGATACCTCGGGAAAACAAAGTGCTTTGTGTTGATGAAAAACTCTGGTACTTGAGTTCGTTAGACTTTTTTATCCTTTCAAAAGTACAGTGCAATCTTGGCTTTAATTGACTTTGCTGCAGTGTCTGCGGGAATCAGCTGGATATTGCTTCATTTCTTGGAGGTCATATAACAATTTTATGGTAATAATTTGTTCCTCATACAACCTTAGACAATTTGATATTATTCCTCCACCCCCCTGAAATGTATTAAGGAAACAACAGTGCAGTTTAATCTAAATAAATTTCCCCCAGTTGGAGGCAATAATAATGGAACGCAATAAGTAACAAGCTGCTGTCTTGAAAGAAAATGGAGGTAAATATACTGTCTATGCCAAGCTTGCATCAGGAGACAAGTGGTTTTCCTGACCTACCAAAAAGCATTAAACCTGATTTAACACCATTAATAGGAGTAGTTATGAGAACTCAGCATCCACTGGGGAAAATCATTTTCCTTGTTACTTCCTGGGAAACTCATTTTAGGACAGCAAAATTTTATTTCGTCAGATGACAGGCCTAATGAAGATGTCTGTGTCCCTGTGTCGTAGAATAACATATCAACCGCTTTACAGGGATGACACCTTGTTATCTCTGAGAAGCTCATATTCTAGCCACTATCTTGTGTAATTATGTGTGCTACCAACAGAATGTATTTTGAACTATGTGACACATTTAGCTATTATCGTAATTAGGCAAGGCTGGCATAGTTAAACCACTACTCGCTATTTTGTTTTGTGTTAAAAGGTTGTTTTCTGTTCCTTTGATATGCAGAGTTATGGATTTAATTGCTTTCATGAATACTTGCACTTCGCAGCTTTCAGCTGCAACACCGAAATTGGGGTTTGGAAATCAGTTTGATAAATGCTTCGTATTTTGAATGATACACTGACAAACAACATACTGGTCTGATTAGCCATGTGATGTGGGGTTCTTATCCTCTTCCCACATTTTAGAATTGTGTTATTTGTTAACCAGTAATGTTGTTTTTTAATAGTGTTGTTAGTTGTGTTGAACACAACTGAAGAAGAAACTAACAACTATCCAGCTACTTTAGCCAACAGTACCTGAAGTTTTCTGGCTACACTTGACATACATTTACATTTAAGTCATTTAGCAGACATTCTTATCCAGAGCGACTTACAAATTGGTGCATTCACCTTATGACATCCATTGACAGTGAGATGGGTTGATAAGCAAGCCAAACTATGCACTGCATTGGAAATAGAGCACCCACAAGAGTTTATGTACGTCTTTCGGCCCCCCTACAAAAGAATGTGACTGATATTCACCAATGAGATAAGCATCATCTTCCACTGCTGGAGTTACAAACGTTGATTTCACCCACCAGGTGTCACACAGTGCAACTTCACATGCAGTTCATACTTTTTGGTCATTAAAACTGAAAACGTTTTTGTCACAGCTGTCACCTTTTCTGTCAAAACAAGGATTCAGCTGATGTAGAGCAACCGAGGTCTCTCACCTAGCAATATGTCACCCTAAAATTATACACAAAAACCTCCACAAGCAGTTGTTTGGGAATGGCAGTTTGGGGTTGTTTCTGGTATTTTGAGGTTGTTTAGGGTAGTTTTGAGTACTGGTAAAAAGGCACATGACAGCCCACTTGGAGTTTCCTAAAAGGCACCTAAAGGCTCTCTGCTTAAGCCAGTACATGTCCAGGCCCGTCTGAAGTCTGCTAGAGAGCATTTTGATGATCCAGAAGAAGATTGGGAGAATGTCATATGGTCAGATGAAACCAAAATATAACTTTTTGGTAAAAACTCAACTCGTCGTGTTTGGAGGACATAGAATGCTGAGTTGCATCCAAAGAACACCATACCTTCTGTGAAGCATGGGGGTGGAAACATCATGCTTTGGGGCCGTTTTTCTGCAAAGGGACCAGGACGACTGATCCGTGTAAAGGAAATAATGAATGGGGATATGCATCGTGAGATTTTGAGTGAAAACCTCCTTCCACCAGCAAGGGCATTGAAGATGAAATGTGGCTGGGTCTTTCAGCATGACAATGATCCCAAACACACCGCCCGGGCAATGAAGGAGTGGCTTCGTAAGAAGCATTTCAAGGTCCTGGAGTGGCCTAGCCAGTCTCCAGATCTCAACCCCATAGAACATTTTCGGAGGGAGTTGAAAGTCTGTGTTACCCAGCAACAGCCCCTAAACATCACTGCTCTAGAGGAAATCTGCATGGAGGAATGGGCCAAAATACCAGCAACAGTGTGTGAAAACCTTGTGAAAGACTTAACGAAAACATTTGACCTCTGTCATTGCCAACAAAGGGTATATAACAAAGTATTGAGAAAATTTTCCACCATAATTTGCAAATAAATTCATTAAAAATCCTACAATTTGATTTTCTGGATTTCTTTTCTCATTTTGTCTGTCATAGTTGAAGTGTACCTATGATGAAAATTACAGGCCTCTCTCATCTTTTTAAGTGGGAGAACTTGCACAATTGGTGGCTGACTAAATACTTTTTTGCCCCACTGTATGTCTTCCATTTCCTAATAATTGCTCCCAAAGTTGATTTCTTCAAACCACTGTATAAGAGGGCAACAGTACTTGTGCAAAGTTTCAGAATGATAACTTCCAAAATGAGTGTGCTACATGACATTTATCATGAAGTCACCCAGGTGTCCCACACAAGTAGCCCAAATCTACCCAAATGGCCAAATTGTATACATTTTGAAACAAATAACTACACTGCTCAAAAAATAACACTTAAACAACACAATGTAACTCCAAGTCAATCACACTTCTGTGAAATCAAAAACTGTCCACTTAGGAAGCAACACTGATTGACAATAAATTAAACATGCTGTTGTGCAAATGGAATAGACAACAGGTGGAAATTATAGGCAATTAGCAAGACGCCCCCAATAAAGGAGTGGTTCTGCAGTTGGTAACCACAGACCACTTCTCAGTTCCTATGCTTCCTGGCTGATGTTTTGGTCACTTTTGAATGCTGGCAATGCTTTCACTCTAGTGGTAGCATGAGACGGAGTCTGCAACCCACACAAGTGGCTCAGGGAGTGCAGCTCATCCAGGAAGGCACATCAATGCGAGCTGTGGCAAGAAGATTTGCTGTGTCTGTCTGCGTAGTGTCCAGAGCACGGAAGCGCTACCAGAAGACAGGCCAGTACATCAGGAGCCGTGGAGGAAGCCTTAGAAGGGCAACAACCCAGCAGCAGGACCGCTACCTCCGCCTTTGTGCTTACAGCCCAACACCGTGCAGGACGTTTTGCATTTGCACACCAAGATTGTCAAATTGGCCACTGGAGCCCTGTTCTCTTCACAGATGAAAGCAGGTTCACACTGAGCACGTGATAGACGTGACAGAGTCTGGAGACGCCTTGGAGAACGTTCTGCTGCCTGCAACATCCTCCAGCATGACCGGTTTGGCGGTGGGTCAGTCATGGTGTGGGGTGGCATGTGCTTGCCAGAGGTAGCCTGACTGCCATTAGGTACCGAGATGAGATCCTCAGAGCCCTTGTGAGCCCATATGCTGGTGCTGTTGGCCCTGGGTTCCTCCTAATGCAAGACAATGCTCGACCTCATTTGGCTGGAGTGTGTCAGCAGTTCCTGCAAGAGGAAGGCATTGATGCTATGGACTGGCCCGCCCGTTCCCCAGACCTGAATCTAATTGAGCACATCTGGGACATCATGTCTCGCTCCATCCACCAACTCCACGTTGCACCACAGACTGTCCAGGAATTGGCGGATGCTTTAGTCCAGGTCTGGGAGGAGATCCCTCAGGGGACCATCCGCCACCTCATCAGGAGCATGCCCAGGCGTTGTAGGGAGGTCATACAGGCACATGGAGGCCACACACACTACTGAGCCTCATGTTCACATTACATCAAAGTTGGATCAGCCTGTAGTGTGGTTTTCCACTTTAATTTTGAGTGTGACTCCAAATCCAGACCCCCATGGTTTGATACATTTGATTTCCATTGATAATTTTTGTGTGATTTTGTTGTCAGCACATTCAACTATGTAAAGAAAAAAGTATTTCATAAGAATATTTCATTCATTCAGATCTAGGCTGTGTTATTTTAGTGCGCCCTTTATTTTTTGAGCAGTGTATATACAAAATAGCAAAATGGTATTCTTACACAACCCCCCTAGAAATTGAGAAAAAAAGCAGCAAGGCCAGGTGGACTGGGGACAACAAGGAGTCATCATGTCAAGTAGTCCTGAAGCATGGTCCTAGGGCTCAGGTCCTCCGAGAGAGAGAAAGAGAGAATTAGAGAGAGCATACTTAAATTCACACAGGATACCGGATAAGACAGAAGAAGTACTCCAGATATAACAAACTGACCCTAGCCCACCGACACAAACTACTGCAGCATAAATACTGGAGGCTGAGATGGGAGGGGTCAGGAGACACTGTGGCCCCATCCGATGAGACCCCCGGACAGGGCCAAACAGGAAGGATATAACCCCACCCACTTTGCCAAAGCTCTACACAATATTGTGGTGCTGCCTTGTGTCATAGCAGTATCTTTCTGCTGTAAAGCAGAGGGTCATGGATACGTGCCTGCTTGCTTCTTCTCCCCATACTTATTTGTGTCAGACACAAGCGACTCGACAACGGATTGGGTGAAAAACAGCTGAAAAGCTCAAATCAAATCAAATTCAAATCTAATTTTATTTGTCACATACACATGGTTAGCAGATGTTAATGAGAGTGTAGCGAAATGCTTGTGCTTCTAGTTCCGACAATGCAGTAATAACCAATGAGTAATCTAGCTAACAATTCCAAAACTACCACCTTATAGGCACAAGTGTAAAGGGATAAAGAATATGTACATAAAGATATATGAATGAGTGATGGTACAGAGCGGCAAAGGCAAGATGCAGTAGATGGTATCGAGTACAGTATATACATATGAGATGAGTATGTAAACAAAGTGGCATAGTTTAAAGTGGCTAGTGATACATGTATTACATAAAGATGCTGTAGATGATATAGAGCACAGTATATACGTATACATATGACATAAATAATGTAGGGTATGTAAACATTATATTAAGTAGCATTGTTTAAAGTGGCTAGTGATATATTTTACATCAATTCCCATCAATGTCCATTATTAAAGTGGCTTGGAGTTGAGTCAGTGTGTTGGCAGCAGCCACTCAATGTTAGTGGTGGCTGTTTAACAGTCTGATGGCCTTGAGATAGAAGCTGTTTTTCAGTCTCTCGGTCCCAGCTTTGATGCACCTGTACTGACCTCGCCTTCTGGATGATAGCGGGGTGAACAGGCAGTGGCTCGGGTGGTTGTTGTCCTTGATGATCTTTATGGCCTTCCTGTGACATCGGGTGGTGTGTAGGTGTCCTGGAGGGCAGGTAGTTTGCCCCCGGTGATGCGTTGTGCAGACCTCACTACCCTCTGGAGAGCCTTACGGTTGTGGGCGGAGCAGTTGCCGTACCAGGCGGTGATACAGCCTGACAGGATCCTCTCGATTGTGCATCTGTAGAAGTTTGTGAGTGCTTTTCATGACAAGCCGAATTTCTTCAGCCTCCTGAGGTTGAAGAGGCGCTGCTGCGCCTTCTTCATGATGCTGTCTGTGTGGGTGGACCAATTCAGTTTGTCTGTGATGCGTACGCCGAGGAACTTAAAACTTACTACCCTCTCCACTACTGAAGGGGGCTGTAAGTTGATGTCATATTCACCTGAGGTCCTGGCTCCCTTTTCCTCCTAAATGTTGGTTGAGGTGGCTCCACATCATCTTCTAGGACAGTGTGCCAACGCCCTTCTGTCCCTTCGTTAGCAGGTGGCACACTTTCCCTCCTTCGCCTCTTTGTCAGTGCCTTCACACCTCTAGATGGCCCGGGAGGTGTGGAGCCGGAGACAACAGGTGTCCGGCTGGATGAACCAGCTTCAGTTGGGGATAGACACATTGGCACTGGGGGCTCCCATTCGGAGTCAGTGTCACTGTGAAAGAAAATGTTCAGCTAGGATAATTTCACATATCAGCCCTGTATCAACAGGTATAATAAACAGATATATAGAGTACAGGGAACATAAAGTGCTGTTCCATTTCACTTTGGCCATTGTTGTGGGCCTACCTCAAATAGGCTATTTCATGTGGGGGTGTGGTGGGGTGGAGCGGCAGACACACGCATCTCAACCATGCTCCCTCTAATACATAATATGTAGACTGAGAGGAGGAAGCATGGTCGCTGTGTTGCGATGTGTGGGTTTGCTGTTACATTCTACTTCATTCCATTTTATATATATGCACATATAATATACACACACACACAACTCATAGGCAATGTGTACTGTACACATTTCATATAAAATGTTTAAAAAATCACAAATAATATTTTATATTATTAATTTCAAACAACGGCATTAGCATGAGAAGAACTTAGCAGTCCAAAACTATGTCCTCGCCATTCAAAAAATATGCTTCCATTTTCGAGTCAAAGCTATGGTCGCTAGCTTAATCTTCCAAAAGAAGATCTGTTTCACTGTCACGATCAATTTCATCTATAATTTTGTCTACATTCGTATATCTGTTCTTAGATTTAGCTTTCCCTGACTTATTCGCCATGATGTTCGATATATAAACAGCTGAAGATGCGCGTTACCGAAAAAGGGCTGTGCGTCACAAGCTTGGCTCCTTTCAGCATGAATCTTCAATGGCAAATGACCGTCTTTATGCAGGAGTTTACTACATGGGTTGGTCTTCTAACACATAACCATTGCATATTGTCGTGTTCCTCAGCTCATTGGCTATCTACCCAGCTAGATTTCAAGACGATCAGTGGTCATTGGATTAAAATACAGTCAGTCAACGAAACAGCGGGCAAATCATTGGTGGACAATGATGTAATTAGTTGTTGTCTTCAAATCGGTTTCTTTCAGTCAATATGTCCCGCGAAATGACCCATCAGGTTTGGTTGTGTTACAAATAAACCAGTTGATTGCAATGAAACCAAACATGACTGGAAAAGACACGATTACTGCATATGTATATACATTGAATGTGTCATCAGAGATGGAATGAAACGGAATTCACGACACAAGCGGTTCACAAAATGTTTCGTGTTAGGCTATAAAAACGGATTTTGTCAAACAAAAGATCAGTCATTGTGTAACAATGAGCATTTGGATTGCAAACAGACGAAGATCGTCAAAGGTAAATGGTTTATTTTAATGCAGTTTGTTTTTGTTACGCCTGTCCTGGTTGAAATGGTTGTTTTTTATGGGGCTCTATGCTCAGATAATCGCATCGTATTCTTTCGCAGTAAATGCTTTTGTAACGTCGTTCTTCGTTTGTCGAAAGAGAGTCAGACCGAAATGCAGCGTGGTTGTTACTCATGTTCTTTAATGAATGAAATGACGATACATGAAAATAACGTAATATACAAAATACAAAAACAACAAACGGAACGTGAAACCTAATTACAGCCTATCTGGTGAAACTACACAGAGACAGGAACAATCACCCACGAAATACACAGTGAAACCCTGGCTACCTAAATACGGTTCCCAATCAGAGACAACGAGAATCACCTGACTCTGATTGAGAACCGCCTCAGGCAGCCAAGCCTATACAACACCCCTACTCAGCCGTGATCCCAAATACTACAACCCCCATACGAAAATACAATAACCCCATGTCACACCCTGGCCTGAACAAATAATAAAGAAAACACAAAATACTAAGACCAAGGCATGACACCTTTTTGAAATCTGACAACGCAGTTGGATTAGCAAGATTCTAGGCTTTCGATACATGTGATACACTTGTATTTACATGAATGTTTAATATGACTATTTATGTAGCGATCACTGTATGTTGTGGAATTTCAGCCCGCTACCGGGTTCCGTGCTCAGAGAGGTTAACCATTTGTAATATATTCAGGGGGTATGCACTCTTGAAAAAGGGACGTTCCATTTTCTAATTTAGAAGGCTAAAATCACATTTAATCTTCTCACAAATAGTTTCATATTTAATCATATTAGATCCACAACATTTGGATGTGAACCTGACAACTGAGAAATATACACATTCAGAGCTACAGTTTTGTTATATTGTCCTCAGTTACATCAAAATTGGTAACACATTTGACTTGAATGTTCTTTCAGTACCCACTGACCCTTCCAACTGCTTAGATTACAGAAATATTGTTTCATTATCCAGTATTGGATGTCACAAAACTACAAAATCTCTCTCTGTTGTAAAGAAGGGATTTTTCACTTCCCTTGCATTTTGTGTGAGAGAGAGTTCCTGCAGGTATTTACGACCATCATAAAACTGCTAACTTTCACCCCTCTTCCCCTCTGCGGGAGAGAGAGGGCAATGCTACCAAATACTAATTGAGTGTATGTGATCTTCTGACCCACTGGGAATGTGATGAAAGAAATAAAAGCTTAAATAAATCATTCTCTCTACTATTTTTCTGACATTTCATTCTTAAAATAAAGTTGTTATCCTAACTGACCTAAGACAGGGAATTTTTACTAGGATGTCAGGAATTGTAAAAAACTGAGTTTAAATGTATTTGGCTAAGGTGTATGTAAACCTCAACTGTATAAAGAAAGCTCAAGAAATATTTGTTGACACATATTTAACCCCTTTTTGGGGGGGGGCACAAAACTTCTTCCATAGTGCCATACATTTTTTAAACGAGTACGGGGTAACTTTCAAATGAGTCCTGTGGCACTTGTGGGGTCGTAGAGCAAAACGGAGAACACCTTTCTATTCGGGAGAATCTCCTCTTTCCATAGAGTGGTCATATTAGTTGTTCAGGCCAAATCGGATGCTAGAGACATTTTCGTGAGAAGAACAATTTTTCGGGATGTCTCCTGGTCTGACAAAAAGCACTGTAGCTCTGCCACTTTCCACCGCAGATGTGGAAGGCCGACTTAAGCAGATGCCATCTACTGTTATAATCTCCACCCGGTACAGCCAGAAGAGGACTGGCTACTCCTCAGAGCCTGATTCCTCTCTAGGTTTCTTCCTAGGTTCCAGCCTTTCCAGGGAGTTTTCTTAGCCACGGTGCTTCTACATCTGCATTGCTTACTGTTTGGGGTTTTAGGCTGGGTTTCTGTAGTGCACTTTGACATGATCTGATGTTAAAAGGGCTTTATAAATACATTTGATTGATTGATTGAGACAAAGCCCAACAGATACATTATCTCTAGCTTAAACAGATGGATTTTGAATTATGTTAATTAGATTGACTCACGGTTGCATCAATGGACTTAAAGATTAAGGAAATAGTCAAATTATATTTCAAAGAGCAGGTTTTAGGTTGTCCCTAAAAATCTAAGTACTAATACAATGAATTATTTAATGGTAATTTGGTGATATTTCTAAAGAAAGATATTGTTACACCTCTAACAAGCAGCCTCATTGAGAGATAGGAAAGCATGAAAGAGACTGGTGTCTTGGCCTCATGGCTTTCTCCAGTGTGTCATTAATCTGGCTAATTAGATAATAATGACTCTGTGTTTTCCATTACGGGGTCAGAGGAGGACACACGTGGTGTAGAGAGTTCCAAACCACCTTTCCTGTGCCAAGAAAAGTCAGCGCGGTTGAAAAAGTAGCCTGCAGATAGCTCCCCCCTCTCCTTAGCTCAGACAACAACAACCATCATTTCCCAGGGCTAAGTACAAGCTGTAAGGATCTGTCCACAGACACAGCTGCATTTGCAGGTGCTGCTAACTTTGTATGTCTGGATAAGGGCCTGCTGGATACAGTACTTCAGAGGAAAACAACAAGACAATCTAGTTAAGCTGTGGGTGGGAAATCTAGAGATGTCAGGTTTGGACTTTGTTTTTTTTATTTTCTTGCTGGACAGACAAACTAAGTCCATTTTAACTTTGGAACTTCTGCCTTTGCTGTCATTCATCAATCTACCCACCTCACAAGTCTTAAGACAACTTGTTGTCTTGCCAAACAAGGATCTCTCTTCACTGTAGAACAATGGACTACACAAAGTGGCAAAAAAAACTCTGAAGGAAACTCTGACTGAAAATTACATGGGTAGAAGTGTTGTGATGTGTGTACAATAAGACAATAATGTACAATAATGTGTGGTGCTATTTTGCTGCCCTTATTCATTCACATAAAATAATACTATTTGGTATCTGCACAATTGGACTGTCTTAATTCAAACTTTTAAAGAGTTTATAAAAGTGTACAAAGCAATCTTGCAGAATATGCTGGCGATGAATGTGGGCGGACTCAGCTCCCGAAACCCTGCTTTCCTGAACGGAAGCCTCACCCATTCCTGTCCCAGGACTACAAAACTGAACGTGTGGAAACAGTACCTCATGTTCAGACCTTCGACCATGGCGTGGTTGCTGTCATTTATGAACCAAACAATAACAATTCAAGGCCACCACCCGCAGTGACCTTGTCAATCACTGGACTACTGAAATCCTCTTTTGGACTCTTTGTGCATGCAGAGCTCTCTGAAGACCATTGGGGTGCAGACTAAACATACGAGTATCCAGCTCCATCTAACCTATATTTTCCTTGATTAAACTGTGAACGTGTAAAACGTATCAATTACTTTATTATTAGGCAATTTCTCCCAAAAATACAGGCCTCTGTTAGTTTAGGACTTTTAAATAACTGCTTGTCTTGTCCGTTCAATCAAATGCTACTTAAATACCCAACACATTTTCCCTTCGTTTCTTAGTTTGATTTAATTGACCATTTTGCCAAAATCTTCATTCATCATTCATCCTGTACATTTATTGCTTAACTCAGTTTTTTTAATAGTCATAATGAATAATCAAATTAATTCTACGTTATCACATAACACCCTTTCTCTACACATGCATTGTTCTTGTCACAGCAGAGAGCCATGAAGTGGTGGTTTCAAACAACATGAGGTAAAGGAAACACTTTACTTGACACCTAGCTTCATAACACATTATGAGAGTGTGCCATGTCATAACCCTGTCATGACATATTTACACCTGTTGTGACAAATTATATAGCATTATTTTATGGCTGGTGATGTGATAAGTGTGTCAAAACCCACATGTATTCAAATTTGTTTTTTCTCTGCCAAGAAGTATGACACTTATGAAGAAATATACACATACTGTCACTTTAACTGGACTAAGAAAATACACTTTCATGAAGCATTATGTCCATCATAATCATATAATCCAGATAGGCTTATCACATACATGCCCTTATGTCAGTCATCACTCACAAAGAGGTGGTCTTATCCTGCTCCTGAAATCTGCTCCTGCATTCAACCCAGTCATTAGCAATAAGGCATTGGGGTAGATGCATATCTGACATCAATGTGTACGCAATTACAATGATAATTGAATATGGTCAATTTCTGAAAATGTTATGGAACATAAAAATACTGTTGAGAAGTAGGCTATGGTGTAATGGAATGTTTTGCCTTGTGTTGTGGGTTTTGACCCTCTTATGTAGATGCCCTAACCAGCCATAAAACCCACAAAACCTAACAGTAGTTATTTAATAACTACCATGGTAGGTTTTATGGGTTTTAACACTTATGTAGGTGTCATAACCAGCCATAAAATAATGCAATATATGTCACAACATATCTAAATACATGTGTCATGACAGTGTTATGACCATTTTATCAGCTGTTAACCATGTCAAAACGTGTCATAACATGTTCTGAGACTACGTGTCAATTAAAACACCTTATACAGTTGGTAAATCCTGGGAGGAGGAGGAGAGAACTATGTATTGTCAATAATGTCTTTCTAATGAACGGATTGGAGGAAAGTCCCTACTTGAAGACATTTCTGTGTCCATATTAGGACAGCTGTCCTATGTCCTCAATATCAACACTATATTTCACATCATATGACTATAAATCTGGATTATGGGCATCTGTGGAATTAAATGGAAATAACATTTAGGAGATTCAATATATTCACTGAAGGAACCAAATGCATTTGTCAGATTTTTGTTTATGAAAGGTATCTGCGTAACTTGAGCTCATTTACAGTACAGCAGTGCTGTCATACTAGAGTATGACCGAGTTTCAGGTATACAATTTTTACAATAAGCATTTTGTCACATCTGCTCAACTGCTGGGGCCTTTCTTACCCACTCCAAACATACACGATCAAGGCTGGACCATCCTTCCTCAATCGTATCTTTTATAGCCTCACATTGACGAATTAAACTCTGAAGATAGGAACTCAAACGCCGTAGAAACTCCTTAGATCTTGAGACCTGGAGGTCTTGTTAAACCTGTATTATATCTGTCTGTTGAACCTGGAAGCAGTTGCAGCTCAAGGTTTAAGCTAGGATGGGAGGGCTTACCAATAGATAATGGCCAATTAAGTGTGGGAGGGCAAGGAAAAACTGAAAAGAAACGGCGCAGAGAATAAAGCCCGACGCAGCACATTTCACCGAACAAACTCTTCTTAACTGATGGAAGGAGACGTCCTCAGAGACTCATCAGTGGTAAACCACAGAAAATGACTTCACAAGCACTTTGGAAAGCCCTGATTGCCTCTTAAAAAAAGGTGAAGCGTAATAAATTGGGGGTTGAGATAAAAGCCTTGAGGAAATGGTGGAGGGCTGTTTGCAGCTGTCTGATAATAGAAAATGATGGCAAGGATTGTATGGACAGCTCAAGGGTCATTGTTTGAAACGCTGGTGGTGTAATGAATTTAACCTACCTAAAGTAAACGTGATTAGTTTTCTTGAAATTCGGCAAGATACTTCCCATTTTATACCCTCTTTTATCAATGTGTTCATCCTGTTGAGTAAATGCATTTTGTAAAAAAAATGTGTTAATGGATGTATTCAAATAGCAACAACCAGTTTATATTAATTAACATGATTGAATGACCATTTCAAAGCAAACAATAATGGCCATTGAAAACGATGGACAATAGAGCACTTAAGTTTAAATTAAAAATTAGTTTGTTTTTGTGCTTCTACCTCTACACACAGTCATTGTTTCATAACTTTCACTACTAAAGTAATTACATTGTAACTACACAGTTAACTGTTAAACTGTTGCATCTGACCGTAAGGCGCTACTGAGGGTTGGCCGTAAGGCCCAGTACATCACTTGGGCCAAGCTACCTGCCATTCATGGCGTATATACTAGGCGTTGTCAGAGGAAGGCCCTAAAAAACGGTCAAAGACTCCAGTCACCCAAGTCATAGACTTTCTCCGCTATGGCGCACGGTAAGCGGTACCAGAGCGCCAAGTGTAGGACCAAAAGGCTCATTAACAGCTTCTATCCCCAAGCCACAAGACTGCTGAACAATTAATCAAATGGGCACCTGGACCATTTACATTGACACCCTGTTTTTACACTAATACCACTCACTCACTGTTTATTATCTATGCTTAGTCACTACGTAAAAAATTACCTCACATTGACTCGGTACCAGTACCCCCGTACATAGATAGCCTCGTTATTGCTATTTTTTGTTCCTTTAAAAAAAATGTTTTTGTTTTTGTTACTATTTTTTATTTAGTAAATGTTTTCTTACCTGTCATTGTTAGTTTAGGGCTTGTAACTAAGCATTTCACGGTAAGGTCTACATCTGTTGTATTCGGCACATTTGAAAAAATACAATATTGTTACAAGAGAAACTATAGTGCAATTACACCAGTGTAAGAGGAACTCAAAGTGTTACCAATGATCTAATACATGATGGATAAAATAAAGATAAGAAAAACTTGATAAACAGAGTTCTACCTTGCAAACATCAACTCAGAGTATTACACTTGTTTCAATTCAGAAAAGACTTCGGTCTATGTTGGGAAAATCAAGCTTTGAACATGTGAGTGACCCAACTCAATATACAGTGAGGTCCAAAAGTATTAGGACAGTGACACATTTTGATTGTTTTGGATCTGTATTCAAGCACTGAAATGATACAGTGACTATGAAGTTAAAGTGCAGACTGTCAGCTTTAATTTGAGGGTATAATTTTGTATAAATTAAACCCCAAATCAAAAGCCATGGTAAATCACACATCACTGCTGACAAACTTCATCCCATCATCAAATAAATGTTTTGGTCAGTGTTTTTCTATTTAAATGCAAATTAAGTTACCAGTTATGGGACAGTGTGCTCTGCCAACACACTTTATTTAAAACATATATATAAATAGATAGCCAAACAGAGTTTTCATGAGACGTGGCTGTATCTACGGGGATTTTTATTTAGCTTGAGCCTACTACATTAGCTTGCTGAATCTCGGCTAGCTAGCAATTGCTGTGAAGTTACCAAAATTATTTGAAATAATGATTGAGGTAGCTACTGTATGTAATCTAACTCAACTCTGTAACGGCGTTTGTCTGGACCAAACACCCACCAAAATCCAAAGCGAAACTCAGGCTGCCTAAATACGTTTAGGCGTGACAGTTCCAGTTTTCAAATCAAATCAAACTGGATTTGTCACATGCGCTGAATACAACAAGTGTATACCTTACTGTGAAATTCTTACTAACAAGCCTTTAACCAACAGTGCAGGTCAAGAGTAAGGAAATATTTACAGAATAGACTAAAGTAAAAAATAAGAATAAAAAGTAACACAATAAGAATAACGAGGATATATACACAGGGTACTGGTAACAAGTCAGTTTGCAGGGGTACAGGTTAGTTGAGGTAATTTGTACATGTAGGTACGGATGAAGAGACTATGCATAGAAAATAAACAACGAGTAGCAGCAGTGTAAAAGATTGAGGGGGGGGGGTCAATGTAAATAGTCTGGTGCCAATTTTATTAATTGTTCAGCAGTCTTATGGCTTGGGGGTAGAAGCTATTAAGGAGCCTTTAGGTCCTAGACCGCTTGCTGTGCAGTAGCAGGGAAAACTATAACTTGGATGACTGGAGTCTCTGACAATTTTATGGGCTTTCCTCTGACACCGCCTATTATATAAGTCCTGAATGGCAGGAAGTTTGGCTCCAATGATGTACTGGGCAATACGCACTGCCCTCTGTGGCACCTTACGGTCAGATGCCAAGCAGTTGCCATACCAAGCGATGATGCAACCGGTCAGGATGCTCTTGATGGTGCAGCTGTAGAACCTCTTGAGAATCCAGGGACATATGCCAAAGCCTTTCAGTTTCCTGAAAAGGTCTTGTCGTGCCCTCTTCACGACTGTCTTGGTATGTTTGGACCATGATAGTTCGTTGGTGATGTGGACACCAAGGAACTTGAAACTCTCGACCCGCTCCACTATAGCCCGGTCGATGTTAATGGCGACCTGTTCGGCCCGCCTTTTCCTGTAGTCCACGATCAGCTCCTTTGTCTTGCTCACATTGAGGGAGAGGTTGTTGACCTGGCACCACACTGCCAGTTCTCTGACCTCCTCCATATAGGCCGTCTCATCGTTGTCGGTGATCAGGCCTACCACTGTTGTGTTGTCAGCAAACTTAATGATGGTGTTGGAGTTGTGTTTGGCCACGCAGTTGTGGGTGAACAGGAAGTACAGGAGGGGACTAAGTACCCATCCCTGTAGCTGTAGTCAATGAATAGCATTATCACGTAGGTGTTCCTTTTGTCCAGGTGGGAAAGGGCAGTGTGGAGTGCGATTGCATCACCTGTGGATCTTTTGGGGCGGTATGCGATTTGGAGTGGGTCTAGGGTGTCCGGGAGGATGCTGTTGATGTGAGCCATGGCCAGCCATTCAAAGCACTTTGTGGATACCGATGTGAGTGAAGCAGGTTACCTTCGCTTCCTTGGGCACAGGGACTATGGTGGTCTGCTAGAAACATGTAGGTATTACAGACTCGGTCAGCAAGAGGTTGAAAATGTCAGTGAAGACAGTTGGTCCGCGCATGCTTTGAGTACACGTCCTGATAATTTGTCTGGCCCAGCGGCTTTGGGAATGTTGACCTGTTTAAAGGTTTTGTTCACATCGGCTACCGAGAGCGTTATCACACAGTCATCCAGAACAGCTGGTGCTCTCGTGCATGCTTCAGTGTTGCTTGCCTCGAAGCAAGCAGAAAAGGCATGCAGTTCATCTGGTAGGCTCGCATAACTGGGCAGCTGGCGTCTGGGTTTGCCTTTGTAGTCCATAATAGTTTGCAAGCCCTGCCAAATCCGATGAGTGTCAGAGCCAGTGTAGTAGGATTCAATCTTAATCCTGCATAGCGGGATTTCTTATAAGTGTCCGGATTAGTCTCCCGCTCGTTGAAAGCAGCAGGTCTAGCCTTTAGCTCGATGTGGATGTTGCCTGCAATCCATGGCTTCTGGTTGGGATATGTACATACGGTCACTGTGGAGATGACGTCATAGATGCACTTATTGATGAAGCCAATGACTGAGGTGGTATACTCCTCAATGCCATTGGATGAATCCCGGAACATATTCCAGTCTGTGCAAGCAAAACAGTCCTGTAGTGTCGCATCCGTGTCATCTGACCGTTTCCCTATTGAGCGAGTCACTGGTACTTCCTGCTTTAGTTTTTGCTTGTACACTGGAATCAGGAGGATATAGTTATGGTCAGATTTGCCAAATGGAGGGAGGCGAAGAGCTTTGTATGCATCTCTGTGTGTGGAGTAAAGGTGGTCTAGGATATTTTTTTCCTTGGTTGCATATGTGACATGCTGGTAAAAATGGATTAAATCTGATTTCAGTTTGCCTGCATTAAAGTCCCCGGCCACAATCAGCGACGCTTCTGGTTGAGGCTTTTCTTAGTTGGTTATGGCCTTATAAAGTTGGTTGAGAGCGGTCTTGTGCCATCTTTATTCTGTGGTGGTAAGTAGACAGCTACAAATAATATAGATAAGAACTCTCTTGGTAGATAGTGTGGTCTAGCTTATCATAAGGTACTCTACCTTAGGCGAGCAATACCTCGAGACGCATTTAATATTAGACATAGCTCACCAGCTGTTATTGACAAATAGACACACACTCTCACCCCTTGTCTTTCCAGACGTAGCTTCTCTGTTCTGCCGGTGCATGGAAAATCCTGCCAGCTCTATATTATTTGTATCATTGTACAGCCACGTCTCATTAGGCCACGTCATTAACGTCAGGGGAAATGGAATGGTTGCCTGTGACGTGACTTCCACACTCTGTCTTAACTCCTCCTCGACATTTATTGGAATGTTTGAACAGTGCAGAAGAGAACCTCAAAGAAACTCCCCCAACAGTAGTTTTCTCTCATCAAGACCAGTATGTTTGGGATCTAGTTTCACGTGTTTCTTTGGCGCCTGCTACTTTAGGTATAATGTAACATAAAAGCACAATGGAAGACAGAAATGGAGTCAATCCTCGTCATTGGAGGTAAACGACTGAATAACCATGTGTGCCTGACAAAATAGGTGACACTTACCTGCCTCTCAGGGTATATTCAGTACTTTCCACTATTGGAAACATTCATCACCAGGGGTGTAGTGGAGGGTACATGCAGTTCACTTTTAAAAAAGTGATGTGAGGTTTTCCACACCTTTTGCAGAACAATGCATTGAATGTATAAGGGAGCATTACTTTATTCACTGCGAATGGCAATCACAGTTTACCTATGAATTGCTTCACTACTACATCACTGTTGAACACATTGAATAAAACTGGAATGTCAACTATTTCACTGTGGGTTTTGTTATCTAAATCATTAACATTGTCAAGTATACTCCCTCTTCGGCCTCTTGGTCATCAGGCTGCTGATTATCCCGCACACCTGTCACCATCGTCAAGCGCACCAGTGCCTCATCACCTCCTTGATTATCTTCCCTATATCTGTCACTCCCTTTGGTTCTGTCCTCAGGTGTTATTGACTCTGTTTCATGTTGTGTTTTCTGTTTATTGGGTTGTTTATTTATTAAAACACTCACTCCCTGTACTTGCTTCCCGACTCTCAGCGCACTCGTTGCAAACGTAAATATTTTAGAAATTGTATTTCAAATAGTGAGGATCTCACCATAAAGCTTTTACAATCCTCTATATTCAGGCAGATTGTGGCTCCCAACCACCGTTACACATTCAGAGTAAACCTTACATATTCAGTCACATTTTCTACCTCCGACGCCATGCTGGTCTTGTATTCAGTAAGGGTCACAGAGTAGGAGTGCTTTTGCATTTGAAATCATATTGCATAAGGGGTAGGAACAGATTCTCGATCGGTCCTCCTACCCTGAGACTGAGACACTGTGAACACGGGCCCATAACATTTCAACACTGAGCTTGAGTTTGTTTAGAAAAGCCATTGAATTTTCAAGGCCAGACTTCCTTGGGTTAAAACGATGAACAATGCTGTGAAATGTGCTCTCGATTTCTCTACAACTTATTTGAGTGCCCTCTGCAAATCAAAATGCACAGCGGTTGATACCACTACCATGGCGACATACTAGTGGACCAACCAAAGTTTCTGACAGTTTGTTTTTATTTGGTTGGGGTTGAATGCCTTACCCTCTAGTTGCGTGAAAAGAAACATTTAATTCCATTACCCCCCACCCCCAGAAAACACAACACAAAGCAGTAGGAACCCGACATGACAAGTGGTTTCACATTATCTTTCTGTTTGCTGGAAAGATATAGCAATTATTCCTTGTTTTCGAGAGAGAGAAAGATCCGCAACACCCGCAGAGCCCCATGTAACTCCTGCCTTGCTGGCTTTTCATTTATAAAAATGTTTCCCCCTGATCCTCGGGAGATGTAATTATTTTGCAGCCAACTTGGAAGACCATAGTTCCTGGGAATACTTCTCCCCCATCAACCAATCCTTACGTTTATTTTTAACGGCTTGCATATTTCTCACATTACACATTGTTGTGCCGTTTCATCTGATACTGTGTGTATGAACATCATGGCAATTATGAAAACAATGAACAACCAAAGACATCTATACTAAACAAAAATATAAACACAACATGTAGTGTTGGTTTCATGGGCTGAAATGAAAGATCCTAGAAATGTTCCATATGCACAAATTTGTTTTACATCCCTGTAATTAGCATTTCTCTTCAGCCAAGATTATCCATCCACCTGACAGGTGTGGCATATCAGGAAGCTGATTAAACAACATGATCATTACACAGGTGTACCTTGTACTGGGTACAATAAAAGGCCACTCTAAAATGTGCCGTTTTGTCACACAACACAGTCACAGATGTCTCAAGTTTTGAGGGAGTGTGCAATTGTGATGCTGACTGCAGGAATGTCTACCAGAGCTGTTGCCAGATAATTTAATGTTATGGCTGAGATTCCCATACAGGGATCAACATCAGGGGAAATTTCCTATATAAATACAACGTTGTAGCATTAAACATTCTTGAAAATGCAAGTGTCTTACATCCTTCAAAGTATTAGGATCTTGGTAATCAAAATACGTTTTCCGATTTAAAATAGCTATTACGGAGAACAAATACCATGCTTTTGTTTGAGAAGAGTAATCAACAATAAAAACATTTTACAACATGACAGTTTTTACACATTAACATCTGAAGGGTAAATTATGATTGACTGTATTTCTGCCCAATGACCACTGATCTTGAAATCTAGCTGGGTAGATAGCCAATGAGCTGAGGTAAACGCTAGTATGTAATGGTTTTGGTTTGGACCACCATTCCTTGTTTGTAAATACACGCGTAACGTTGCTGTGACGTTTGTTACCGGCAGCAGTATTTTTGAAAGTTGTATTTTCAACGATTTCATTGATGACATCACGGCGAATAAATCAGGTAAAGCAAAGTCAAAGTCTAAAGTGAGACAGATTTTTTTTTGAGGAATCTTTGAGTGTTATGATTCAAACAGGAGCTGATGAGCTGTTTCTGCAAGGACGGGACGTACTTCTGGACGGGTAAGTGCTAATGCCGTTTTATGAAATATAAATATATATATATTTTGCAATTTGCAATGAAATGTGTGGTTTGTTTGAGTGTGTGTGTATATATGTATGTATATATATATGTATATATATATATTCCATGTCAGATAAATATATTTTCCATGTCAGATATATATATTTTCAAATGTTTTATTCAAATGGAATGGAGTAGAACAGCAAACACACACATGGCCCCTGCTTTTGCTACTTGTAACGGGATTCTTCCTGTGAAGGAGAGGCGGACCAAAATGCAGCGTGGTTATAATTCATGGTTCTTTAATAATGAAACTATACATGAATAAACTACAAAACAAGAAACGTGAAAACCCGAAACAGTCCCGTGTGGTACAAACACTGACACAGGAGACAACCACCCACAAAACCCAACACAAAACAGGCTACCTAAATATGGCTCCCAGTCAGAGACAATGACTAACACCTGCCTCTGATTGAGAACCATTTCAGGCATAAACACAGAAACAGACAAACAAGACATCCAACATAGAATGCCCACTCAGATCACACCCTGACCAAACAAAACATAGAAACATACAAAGCAAACTATGGTCAGGGTGTGACACTGCTCCTCTCCATTTCCATATGAAATAGCCATTGGGTGCTGTTCAGGGGAGGGAACGCCCACAACAATGGCCGGGGTTGAATGGAACAGCACTTCACCTTAGTGACTGTTCCCTCTGCTCTATACAATACATATCTGTTTATTTTATGTGACGATAAAAGGCTCATACAATACAAATATATTTTTCATGTTTTCTTTCACAGTGATAGCAACTCCGACTGGGAGCCACCAGTGCCAAGCTGCCCGCTCTACCTCTGCCACCTCTACTCCTGCCTCCAGTGGTGTTCATATGCCACAGTTCATTACTGCAGGCATGACTGTGCCTCAGGGCCAAAAGGGCACAGCATGGAGGCGTCATTGTGTTCTGTGTCGCATGACCTGCACCACTTGTTCAGTTTGCCTCTGC
Source organism: Oncorhynchus gorbuscha (assembly GCF_021184085.1). NCBI lineage: Eukaryota > Metazoa > Chordata > Actinopteri > Salmoniformes > Salmonidae > Oncorhynchus > Oncorhynchus gorbuscha. The sequence goes on along the minus strand of NC_060175.1, from coordinate 85,007,287 downwards.
TTTACATCAGAAAGAGACTGCTATGGGACATGGCATAGGCAGCAAAATATTGTGTAGAGGACTTCCAAAGGGTGTACTGTTTTTTTAAATATTTATTTTCTAATATTTTGAAAACTTGTTTTTGTGTGTGTGTGTTAGAATTGCTTTTTGATATGTTGTATATAGTTACTTGCACTGTTGTATATAGTTATAGGTAAGTTCACCAATTCGGCCAGTTGGGCAACTTGTGTGGGACACCTGGGTGACTTCATGCTAAATGTCATGTAGCTCACCCATTCCTGAAGTTATCAGTCTGAAACGTTGTACACCTACGTTTGCCCTCTTGTGTTATCCATCAAAATTATCTCCAGCATCCTATCTGACTGTGTGGCTATTCTAGTACATGTGAAAGATGATGCTACAACAATAGAAAACAGAAAACGTATGCTCTTTCTTTCTCTTTTCTTCCACCAGATCTACTGTGTTATATTCTCCTACATTTAATTAACATTTCCACAAACTTCAGAATGTTTCCATTGAAATGATACCAATAATATTCATGTGCAGCCATACCCAATTTGTAAGTCGCTCTGGATAAGAGCGTCTGCTAAATGACTTAAATGTAATGTAAATGTATAAGAAGTTAATAAGCTGCCTCCAATGTCGTTTTAGAGAATTTGGCAGTACAGTGGTTCCTCCTTTAAAAGATGCCCACTTGCACCGTGGGACATAGAGGTACCCAGCATCACGGGTCATTGCTCCAGACCACCACAAGGGGGAGGTAAAGCACTCATTATGCATTTGGGTCCCAAGGTTTTTATATGACCAATCATATCGAGTGGTTCCAATGACGAATTTTGACACAATCCACCCTTGCCTTGTGGCGTCCTTCAACAAAGATGGCTGACAAAACATTACGGTGGAACTAGAAGTTGTCATAACGAGTCAAGCTAAAAATGTACAGTTGAGAGGAAAATGTTAGTTAATGCAGAGACAAACGTTTGTGTAATTCATGTTGTTTAATGTTTTAGGGACTCCTGAGAACCAGAAAACCAGGCCGTCATTTTATGAAACTGTGGATGTAAAGAATCTAGCTAGCTAAAGCATTTACTCCAAATTGAATGTACAATTGTGTAAGCTTGCCTTGCGGCTGAAGTAACATAGCAAGTTAACTATTTACTTGCTTATTGTGTAGTGGAGGATAAAACAATAACTGTATGCCTATGGATGTGCAGCTAGCTACAGGATGTGTAGCCGGTCTGTGTATGGACCCTAAAGCGTTTAGTTCTGAACTAATATTCATACTAATCTATGGACCTCAGCTATCATAATTGTTGTATTAACTTCAAGTCTGAATGGCATTAATGAAGCCTATGGATGGAGTAGAATATGATAACTTTATTGTGCCAAGGATGTCCTATATACACATGTACTGTAGTTATTACCACACATGAGATTCCCGCATTGTAGCCTGTACATTGAATATATTCACTGATCATGTACTCTTCCTTGGCAAATTAATCTCTGAGACATTCTTTTTCAGTCATATCAAACTCCATTATTTGAATGATGCTGTGTCGACTTACAGTCATGTGTGCATACATTCTACGTATGGGTGGTCCCGGGGATCGAACCCACTACCCTGGCGTTACAAGCGCCATGCTCTACCAACTGAGCTACAGAAGGAGAGACAACGATTGCAGCTGCCTCTGATTGAGAACCATACCAGGCCAAACACAAAAATACAACAAAGAAAAAAAGACTACCCACCCCAACTCACGCCCTGACCAAACTAACAAAGACATAATAAACTAAGGTCAGAACGTGACAACTCCTGCTCCTGGGACATCAATGATTACACATTGTAACTATGCAATAGACTAGAAACATGATTGATTTGTAATTCATGTATACTGAACAAACGATGCATATCTAACTCCCTTCATCTGCATTAATCTGAGGACACAGGATAGTATTTCAATGGGATACTTAACTTCAACCAGTGGAGAAAGTGAAACGCTTTATTGAAAGAAGTTGCTAGTGTTATATCCAGGTGTTATAAATACATACATGCATTATAATTATGATCATTGTAATATTATAAATACAAGTTCAATCTGTACTTCAACGCACATGTGGTGTGCATTATAAAACGAGGAAGAAAGACGAGGTGGGGAGAGAGGTGTAGAAGACAGAAAGGGAAAGAGGTAACAACAGCGACAGACAGCATATGATACATGAATTACAGTGCTACCCTAATATTCTCTCAGGTCATCACAATTGCGTTGTCTCTTAACCAGCCTTGGGCCCCCAGTTGGCCCGAAGGATATCTTAGAGCAGGTCAGGTGGCGATGACGGGACTGGCTTCCTCTCTCACATCAAAACATACCTGCAGACAAGAGAGCATGATTTTTTTTATTCTAACTTTTCTAATTTTATTCTTAGTCATATTAAATCGGGAGGTGAAATGCAAAACTGACCATAGATCATTAACTCTGGGACTACTACATCTCTTTAATGATTGATGTCATGCAGGTGAAAGAGGACCCAAAAGCGACTTAACAGAAACAGAGTTTATTTAAGTCCAAACAGGGAATAACAAAAATCCTCTAGTCTGTAGAGGGGAATAACTGGAGAAGCGGCCACAGACTGCAGGTCGCTTCGGGTAGGCGCAGGCCGTAGTTGACAGAGACACCTGCTCACACGCAGCATCTGATGAAGGCAAAAAACACGACAGGACAGGGCGATACACAATCACAGCAAAAACACGACAGGACAGGGCGAAACGCAATCACAGCATGGTGAATACTAAACAAGGAACCGACGGGACAGGAACGGAACACAAAGGAATAAATAGGGACTCTAATCAGGGGAAAGGATCGGGAACAGGTGTGGGAAGACTAAATGATGATTAGGGGAATAGGAACAGCTGGGAGCAGGAACGGAACGATAGAGAGAAGAGAGAGCGAGAGAGTGAGAGAGGGAGGGGAGAGAGAGGGATAGAAGGACGATGGGATAGAATGGCTCCCAACATGATAAGTGACGCAGGAGTAAGGAAAGAACCAAATAAGACCAGCAGAGGGAAACGAATAGAATGGGGAGCACAGGGACAAGACATGATAATAAATGACAAACATGACAATTGACCCGACCAAGTGAAATCTCACCTATGATCATGCTGTGCCTTCTGTGTCAGCCAGTTCAGATGCGGGAGCGGTTCACCAAAACAGCTGATATACCCTAGAGGATTTAGGGAGAAGGCGGAGAGGGATGAAGTGAAGAGAGACTGTTATTGTGTGTGTGTGTGGTCTCACCTGGTGTCTACACTAAGAGGCTAGAGAGTACTTTATGCTGGAAAAACAGACACATGAGGACAAACAATAGAAGATCATGTATGTGATGCAGACATCAGAGTGTACCCGAAGCATTTAAATATAGAGGGCTATGTGTCTCACCACCTGGCTATTGCAAGGCTAACCCCCAGGGAAATCATGACTTGGCAGCAACAGATTGTCATGTTTTGTCATTTATTATCATGTCTTGTCCCTGTGCTTCCCATTCTATTCGTTTCCCTCTGCTGGTCTTATTAGGTTCTTTCCCTCTTTCTATCCCTCTCTCTCCCCCTCCCTCTCTCACTCTCTCGCTCTCTCTTCTCTCTATCGTTCCGTTCCTGCTCCCAGCTGTTCCTATTCCCCTAATCATCATTTAGTCTTCCCACACCTGTTCCCGATCCTTTTCCCTGATTAGAGTCCCTATTTCACTCCTTGTTTCCCGTACCTGCCCTGTCGGATCCTCATGTATAATTCATCGTGCTGTGTCTATGTTTTGCCCTGTCGTGTCGTGTTTTCCTCAGATGCTGCGTGGTGAGCAGGTGTCTGAGTCTGCTAGGTTCAAGTGCCTACCCGAGGCAACCTGCAGTTCTCGATCAAGTCTCCAGTCTGTTCTTGTCTTTACGTGTAGTATTATGCTTTTTGTTTTGTAAAGTTTATTCTGGATTAAATACTCTGTTTTCGCCAAGTCGCTTTTGGGTCCTCATTCACCAGCATGACAGAAGGATCCGACCGAGGAATGGACCCAGCGACTACAGACGCTCGTAACACTGCCGTCGAGATCCAAGGAGCCATGCTCGGCAGACACGAGCAGGAATTGTCTGCTGCTCGCCATGCCGTGGAGAACCTGGCCGCTCAGGTTTCCGACCTCTCTGGACAGTTCCAGAGTCTTCGTCTCGTGCCACCTGTTACTTCCTGGCCTGCCGAGCCTCCAGAACCTAGGGTTAATAACCCACCTTGCTACTCCGGGCAGCCCACTGAGTGCCGCTCCTTTCTCACCCAGTGTGAGATTGTGTTCTCTCTCCAACCCAACACATACTCTAGAGAGAGAGCTCGGGTTGCTTACGTCATTTCACTCCTTACTGGCCGGGCCCGAGAGTGGGGCACAGCTATCTGGGAGGCAAGGGCTGATTGTTCTAACAATTACCAGAACTTTAAAGAGGAGATGATTCGGGTTTTTGACCGTTCAGTTTTTGGTGGGGAGGCTTCTAGGGTCCTGGCTTCCCTATGCCAAGGTGATCGATCCATAACGGATTACTCTATAGAGTTTCGTACTCTTGCTGCCTCTAGTGACTGGAACGAGCCGGCGCTGCTCGCTCGTTTTCTGGAGGGACTCCACACAGTGGTCAAAGATGAGATTCTCTCTCGGGAGGTTCCTTCCTGTGTGGACTCTTTGATTGCTCTCGCCATCCGCATAGAACGACGGGTAGATCTTCGTCACCAGGCTCGTGGAAGAGAGCTCGCATCAACGGTGTTTCCCTGCTCCGCATCGCAACCATCTCCCTCCTCTGGCTCTGAGACTGAGCCCATGCAGCTGGGAGGGATTCGCATCTCGACTAAGGAGAGGGAACGGAGGATCACCAACCGCCTGTGCCTCTATTGCGGATTTGATGGACATTTTGTTAATTCATGTCCAGTAAGAGGCCAGAGCCCATCAGTAAGCGGAGGGCTACTGGTGAGCGCTACTACTCAGGTCTCTTCATCTAGATCTTGTACTACTATGTCGGTCCATCTACGCTGGACCGGTTCGGGTGCTACATGCAGTGCCTTGATTGACTCTGGGGCTGAGGGTTGTTTCATGGACGAAGCATGGGTTCGGAAACATAACATTCCTTTCAGACAGTTAGACAAGCCTACGCCCATGTTTGCCTTAGATGGTAGTCATCTTCCCAGTATCAAATTTGAGACACTACCTTTAACTCTCACAGTATCTGGTAACCACAGTGAGACTATTTCTTTTTTGATTTTTCATTCACCTTTCACACCTGTTGTTTTGGGTCATCCCTGGCTAGTATGTCATAATCCTTCTATTAATTGGTCTTGTAATTCTATCCTATCCTGGAACGTATCTTGTCATGTGAAGTGCTTAATGTCTGCCATCCCTCCCATTTCTTCTGTCCCCACTTCTCAGGAGGAACCTGGCGATTTGACAGGAGTGCCGGAGGAATATCACGGTCTTCAGTCGGTCCCGAGCCAACTCCCTTCCTCCTCACCGGTCGTATGATTGTAGTATTGATCTCCTTCCGGGGACCACTCCTCCTCGGGGTAGACTATACTCTCTGTCGGCTCCCGAACGTAAGGCTCTCGAGGATTATTTATCTGTGTCTCTTGACGCCGGTACCATAGTGCCTTCTTCCTCTCCGGCCGGGGCGGGGTTCTTTTTTGTTAAGAAGAAGGACGGTACTCTGCGCCCCTGCGTGGATTATCGAGGGCTGAATGACATAACGGTTAAGAATCGTTATCCGCTTCCCCTTATGTCATCAGCCTTCGAGATTCTGCAGGGAGCCAGGTGCTTTACTAAGTTGGACCTTCGTAACGCTTACCATCTCGTGCGCATCAGAGAGGGGGACGAGTGGAAAACGGCGTTTAACACTCCGTTAGGGCATTTTGAGTACCGGGTTCTGCCGTTTGGTCTCGCCAATGCGCCAGCTGTTTTTCAGGCATTAGTTAATGATGTTCTGAGAGACATGCTGAACATCTTTGTTTTTGTCTATCTTGACGATATCCTGATTTTTTCACCGTCACTCGAGATTCATGTTCAGCACGTTCGACGTGTTCTACAGCGCCTTTTAGAGAATTGTCTCTACGTAAAGGCTGAGAAGTGTTCTTTTCATGTCTCCTCCGTTACTTTTCTCGGTTCCGTTATTTCCGCTGAAGGCATTCAGATGGATTCCGCTAAGGTCCAAGCTGTCAGTGATTGGCCCGTTCCAAGGTCACGTGTCGAGTTGCAGCGCTTTTTAGGTTTCGCTAATTTCTATCGGCGTTTCATTCGTAATTTCGGTCAAGTTGCTGCCCCTCTCACAGCTCTTACTTCTGTCAAGACGTGTTTTAAGTGGTCCGGTTCCGCCCAGGGAGCTTTTGATCTTCTAAAAGAACGTTTTACGTCCGCTCCTATCCTCGTTACTCCTGACGTCACTAGACAATTCATTGTCGAGGTTGACGCTTCAGAGGTAGGCGTGGGAGCCATTCTATCCCAGCGCTTCCAGTCTGACGATAAGGTTCATCCTTGCGCTTATTTTTCTCATCGCCTGTCGCCATCTGAGCGCAACTATGATGTGGGTAACCGTGAACTGCTCGCCATCCGCTTAGCCCTAGGCGAATGGCGACAGTGGTTGGAGGGGGCGACCGTTCCTTTTGTCGTTTGGACAGACCATAAGAACCTTGAGTACATCCGTTCTGCCAAACGACTTAATGCCCGTCAAGCTCGTTGGGCGTTGTTTTTCGCTCGTTTCGAGTTTGTGATTTCTTACCGTCCGGGTAGCAAGAACACCAAGCCTGATGCCTTATCCCGTCTGTTTAGTTCTTCTGTGGCTTCTACTGATCCCGAGGGGATTCTTCCTTATGGGCGTGTTGTCGGGTTGACAGTCTGGGGAATTGAAAGACAGGTTAAGCAAGCACTCACGCACACTGCGTCGCCGCGCGCTTGTCCTAGTAACCTCCTTTTCGTTCCTGTTTCCACTCGTCTGGCTGTTCTTCAGTGGGCTCACTCTGCCAAGTTAGCTGGTCATCCCGGTGTTCGAGGCACTCTTGCGTCTATTCGCCAGCGATTTTGGTGGCCGACTCAGGAGCGTGACACGCGCCGTTTCGTGGCTGCTTGTTCGGACTGCGCGCAGACTAAGTCGGGTAACTCTCCTCCTGCCGGTCGTCTCAGACCGCTCCCCATTCCTTCTCGACCATGGTCTCACATCGCCCTAGACTTCATTACCGGTCTGCCTTTGTCTGCGGGGAAGACTGTGATTCTTACGGTTGTCGATAGGTTCTCTAAGGCGGCACATTTCATTCCCCTCGCTAAACTTCCTTCCGCTAAGGAGACGGCACAAATCATTATCGAGAATGTGTTCAGAATTCATGGCCTCCCGTTAGACGCCGTTTCAGACAGAGGCCCGCAATTCACGTCACAATTTTGGAGGGAGTTCTGTCGTTTGATTGGTGCGTCCGTCAGTCTCTCTTCTGGGTTTCATCCCCAGTCTAACGGTCAAGCAGAGAGGGCCAATCAGACGATTGGTCGCATACTACGCAGCCTTTCTTTCAGAAACCCTGCGTCTTGGGCAGAACAGCTCCCCTGGGCAGAATACGCTCACAACTCGCTTCCTTCGTCTGCTACCGGGTTATCTCCGTTTCAGAGTAGTCTGGGTTACCAGCCTCCTCTATTCTCTTCCCAGCTTGCCGAGTCCAGCGTTCCCTCCGCTCAAGCGTTTGTCCAACGTTGTGAGCGCACCTGGAGGAGGGTGAGGTCTGCACTTTGCCGCTACAGGGCACAGACTGTGAGAGCCGCCAATAAACGCAGGATTAAGAGTCCTAGGTATTGTTGCGGCCAGAGAGTGTGGCTTTCCACTCGCAACCTTCCTCTTACGACAGCTTCTCGTAAGTTGACTCCGCGGTTCATTGGTCCGTTCCGTGTCTCCCAGGTCGTCAATCCTGTCGCTGTGCGACTGCTTCTTCCGCGACATCTTCTTCGCGTCCATCCTGTCTTCCATGTCTCCTGTGTTAAGCCCTTTCTTCGCACCCCCCGTTCGTCTTCCCTCCCCCCCTCCCGTCCTTGTCGAGAGCGCACCTATTTACAAGGTACATAAGATCATGGACATGCGTTCTCGGGGACGGGGTCACCAATACTTAGTGGATTGGGAGGGTTACGGTCCTGAGGAGAGGAGTTGGGTTCCGTCTCGGGACGTGCTGGACCGTTCGCTCATTGATGATTTCCTCCGTTGCCGCCAGGATTCCTCCTCGAGTGCGCCAGGAGGCGCTCGGTGAGTGGGGGGGGTACTGTCATGTTTTGTCATTTATTATCATGTCTTGTCCCTGTGCTTCCCATTCTATTCGTTTCCCTCTGCTGGTCTTATTAGGTTCTTTCCCTCTTTCTATCCCTCTCTCTCCCCCTCCCTCTCTCACTCTCTCGCTCTCTCTTCTCTCTATCGTTCCGTTCCTGCTCCCAGCTGTTCCTATTCCCCTAATCATCATTTAGTCTTCCCACACCTGTTCCCGATCCTTTTCCCTGATTAGAGTCCCTATTTCACTCCTTGTTTCCCGTACCTGCCCTGTCGGATCCTCATGTATAATTCATCGTGCTGTGTCTATGTTTTGCCCTGTCGTGTCGTGTTTTCCTCAGATGCTGCGTGGTGAGCAGGTGTCTGAGTCTGCTAGGTTCAAGTGCCTACCCGAGGCAACCTGCAGTTCTCGATCAAGTCTCCAGTCTGTTCTTGTCTTTACGTGTAGTATTATGCTTTTTGTTTTGTAAAGTTTATTCTGGATTAAATACTCTGTTTTCGCCAAGTCGCTTTTGGGTCCTCATTCACCAGCATGACACAGATAGTCCAGTGAAATGACTTTGTTTATGTGTAAAATTAGCAGCTGACGTCTTAAGGGTTTTTTAATTAATGCATGTGAGACAGGTTCCATGTACAACAAGACATGCAGAGATGGAGAAGAAGAACACAGAGCAGTTTAATTACCTCTAGATATGGACACTTTTGCCAGCAATAAAGCTTCCACGGCCTGTTCCTCGGATAGTGAATATCTGGAAATATCTACATTTTCAACCCCTTGGTCAGCTCGCTCTCTGAAAGTAAAGAAAACAGCTTATTTTTTTATAGATATGAAAACAACAACTGAGATATGACTGTTCAATCTAAAGCAGCAGATGTCATTTTTAGGATACGTCAATACAGCCCAGTGCTGCTTACCTGCCATCTTCGTAGGTGTCCGCTTTGACTTCCATCGTGCTGGAAAAGAGTTGCTTTCAGAACAATGATTTTTGATTGAAAAAATATATAATAATTGCTCTCGACAAGAAGACACATATGTACCTCCATAGCATATAACAATTTTCCCGTGAATAACCACACCTTCATACAAACGTGCTACTGTATGCAGAATTCTTGCCGCACAACCGAAGATGCTGCCATATCCTGCCAGCACGCCCACAAGCGAGCCACTCAGGAGCAGAATGATGACGCGTGTAAGAGGGAAAGGAATGAGATAGGAACAGCAATTTGTTGCAAGTTGGGGAGGAGGGCTAATAGCTGAACAATAGACTATTCAACATTTACTAAAGGTGTGAAACCCCCCCTCCTATCACACACCAGATTTTCCCTAACGACCAAGGGGTACTTGCTACTCAATGAAAAGTTATGACTTTTCCAATAAGTTACCTTACACGTTATGTTGGCTGACAATATGCTAGCTACACTTTCCTTACAAACCACGTAGCATATCATTACAGCAGTATGTACCAGTATCTTAGCTAGCTACCTAACGCTAGTAGTTATACAGTGCCTTACGAAAGTATTCGGCCCCCTTGAACTTTGCAACTTTTTGCCACATTTCAGGCTTCAAACATAAAGATATAAAACTGTATTTTTTTGTGAAGAATCAACAACAAGTGGGACACTAGCACGAGCCCATAGCAAATTAATAGAATCGAACATTCGCAGAGCCTGTTTTGATTGGAGTGATGCTTAGAATTCCCCCAAAAATGTATCCCTTTTTATTTTACCACCACAATCTGTTCATTGGACGAAACTGGGAAAAAAACTACTTGTGTAGAAAGTAAACATCTGCACCTCGATGGTGTTAACTGTGTTTATGTCTGCGTCATGAAAAAGTAGGGAACTGACTATTTCTGGTCTAGCGATCAATGACAAACGAGCTCTTTGCCCAGACGTACATAATTACAAAGAGGAGATTCTCCTTTTTAAGATGGTGCCTGTGTAACAGTTTTGCTTCCATCCCTCTCCTTGCTCCTACCTGGGATCGAACCTGCACACATAGACAACAGCCACCCTCAAAGCATTGTTACCCATCGCTCCACAAAAGCTGTGACCCTTGCAGAGCAAGGGGACCAACTACTTACAGGTCTCAGACTGAGTAACGTCACCTATTGAAATGTTTTTAGCGCGCACCCCGCTAACTAGCTAGCCATTTCACACCGGTTACACCCAACTTGAAAGAAATCTAAATTTACACATTGCGAGATATTTGGCGAAATAGACAGACATGCCAATATTTCCCCCATAGGAAACAATGGGAAGACAGCAGAGTTCCAATATTATTTTTGTTGTTAATATTTTGTTTTATAGTTCAAATGTAACCAACAATGTGGGCAGGTCTCATTGCCAAAAATAGCATAGCAGGCATTGTGACTTTGAACAATAAGCTGGGAATAGAACATTCGGAAGGTGATTTGGTGCCACGGTGCTCAATAGAACTAATAGTAGCTAGCCAATGTTAGATTGTGTGCTTGACTGCTGTTGTAAAGGCCAGAATGCTCAAATCAACCCAGCGAAACTGTCTTAATTTACTAACTAACTTTTCTCTGAATGATAACACCATAATATTTATCAAATTAATTAAGCCAAATATTTTAAAATCAATCCCATATAATATCTTATTACAAAAAGGTTTTAAATTCATCTGGTAATGCCAATACGGAATACTATCAAATGCTTCTCAAAGATGCCCTCTGGAGGTCTAACTAGAAATAACTTGCAGTAACAAAAGAAATGGCTGAGAATTAAATTATGTGCCACAGAATGCTGCAGCAGCACACAGCGTGTGCCGTAGTATGACACAACTTTTAAAGGAGGAATCACTGTACGTCCAACCGGTCTCACAACCGCAGACCATGTGTAAATACTGCACCAAACACCTTAGTTTGATGTACAATTGCGCAACTAAAACATTGGCAGAAACGTCAACATTCATTGAGTTATCTTAGATCCATTCTGGGGAGTTTGAGGAAGTGAAATAGGCTTCCACGTCTACAGTGTCTCATTGGGAGACAAACGTCATTAACCAAACATGGACTCGGGCAGGAAATACACCTCCAAGAATTGCACACATGTTGTTACACAAAAGTCATTTGACTGAAGATGAAATTGATTTTTTATGCAATATTTTCAGCTTTCATATGAAGCCTATTTTTATTAATTCATTGTTTGTAACGATTGTAAAGATCTTTGTCAACTTTTATATTTGTGGTCAACTTCATTCCGAAGTTATCGGAGGTCACAGAGAAACAGATAAACAGCTTGATTCTATGTATAGCGGAGATTTTGTGATCTAACAGTGCACTTAGCTGTTCTACGAGAGGCCTGAAGCAGTCAGCAAATAACAAAAGTTTTCAAGTGTAACTTTAGTAACGATGGTTGTGGGAAACAGCGCAGAGATTTAACGATATGCCTACTAAAGTTCTAACGAGGAAATTAGCCTTAAGATGTTTTTGGGGAACCGGGCCATTTCTTGCACCCTTCTGAGGTCTACTGTGCTGTACTGTGAGGTCCAAACTTGTGAAACATCGACATCTATGTTTGGTTCAGTTTTGGTACAGCCCAACCAAATTTGGTCTTGTTTGGGAGCGGAGCTCATTAAAATAATAGCCCATGTGTAGTAAAATACCCAAATATGCAAAGGAAGATATTGCATATTTCTACCTTTGTGTACCTATTTAGGCTATATCGCCATGTAGAGAATGATATTCATATCCATCATTATGGATTTCTGTGAAGTACAGATCAGGGACACATTATGTAATTCTGTTACCCACATTTTGTTACCGGGTGTAAATAAACGTAACTTATTGTAGTTCAATAACTAAAATATATTTTATGTCATAGCTGACACCACATTCTTTGTGTAGACATCATCAAGTCTTATAAAACTGAGGGAGATTTTACCGAAATTCTGTTACCAAACTTTGTATCTGCACAGTTCCTCCAGTAAATTTGTTTTTCTAAAATGTTCAGTGTAAGTTGTTGAAAGTAGTCCTTGTGCATAGAGGTGAAGTCATTGTTTTTAAAGCTATGTTTTTTGTTTGGCATATGTTTAAAGTGAAAAAAAATGAGTCTCAGCAAATTGTCGTTACCATGGAATTGCCTTTAAGGCTTAAACCTTTTTAATATTATTTCAGACTCTGTGGACGATCACTGATGAAACCTTGATCAAAGTGCACTTCAATCCGGTAGGATTCAACCTGCTTAATTCAACCCAGCCAAATGCATGATCTCTTACCCAAGCGTGAAAAGGAAGAAATGTCAGGGTCTCTTTTGTGCCACAGCTAGCTGTGTGTGTAATGTACCCTTAAGAGCTCCTTAACTTCTTGAACCTATGGGGGCGCTATTTCATTATTGGATGAAAAAAACGTGCCCGTTTTAAGCGCAATATTTTGTCACAAAAAGATGCTCGACTATGCATATAATTGACAGCTTTTTGAAAGAAAACACTCTGACGTTTCCAAAACTGCAAAGATATTATCTGTGAGTGCCACAGAACTGATGCTACAGGCGAAACCAAGATGAAACTTCAAACAGGAAATGAGCAGAATTTTTGAGGCTCTGTTTTCCATTGTCTCCTTATATGGCTGTGAATGCGCCAGGAATGAGCCTGCCCTTTCTGTCGTTTCCCCAAGGTGTCTGCAGCATTGTGACGTATTTGTAGGCATGAGCCTGCCCTTTCTGTTGTTTCCCCAAGGTGTCTGCAGCATTGTGACGTATTTGTAGGCATATCATTGGAAGATTGGCCATAAGAGACTACATTTACCAGGTGTCCGCCCGGTGTCCTTTGTCTAAATTGGTGCGTAATCTTCAGCTGCAGGCATTTTCCCATGGGATTCAGAGGACAAATCACACTGCCACGAATGATATATCATCGAAGGGATATGTGAAAAACACCTTGAGGATTGATTCTAAACAACGTTTACCATGTTTCAGTCGATATTATGGAGTTAATTTGGAAAAAAGTTCGGCGTTTTGCTGACTGAATTTTCGGGGTTTTTTGGTAGCCAAACGTGATGTACCAAACGGAGCGATTTCTCCTATACAAATAATATTATTGGACAAACTGAACATTTGCTATCTAACTGAGAGTCTCCTCATTGAAAACATCTGAAGTTCTTCAAAGGTAAATGATTTTATTTTAATGCTTTTCTTGTTTTTGTGAAAATGTTGCCTGCTGAATGCTAATGCTACGCTAGCTATCAATACTGTTGCACAAATGCTTGTTTTGCTATGGTTGAGAAGCATATTTTGAAAATCTGAGATGACATTGTTGTTAACAAAAGGCTAAGCTTGAGAGCTAGCAGATTTATTTCATTTCATTTGCGATTTTCATTAATAGTTAACGTTGCGTTATGGTAATGGGCTTGAGGCTGTAGTCATTATCCCGGATCCGGGATGGCTCTACGCAAGAAGTTAAGAGGTATATTATATGACTGGAGGTCTTATGATTACAGACTGTAGAAAGGGCATTAGGGTTTCTTCACCGCCTGTTACTCACAACCCAATCTCACCACATGACTGTTTACCACTTGTTCTCCAGGGGTATTTATCACTGGACTGTTAGTTTTTAGCTTCATCAAGTCAACGTTTCTATAGCATAGAAAAATAATACAATGGTTTCACTACTGTCAGTTCTACGTCTTCAGTTTTTTAAAAATACATAACTTACTTAAAGCGTGAATCAACGATCATTGTCTGCCCCACTGCTTGTGTTGTGAATTCAGGTTGAATTAAAATATGGCTTTTGGGCAAGGTGTGTCTTTGTGATATATCCCACCCACTCAAATGACGTGGTTAAAGAGAGACAAACTTCTAGCTAGCAACTTACTGCTAGGTTGTTTGAATGACCACAATGTTAGCTAGTTTTCCAGCTTGCTGGTGAAGTTGTACTGCACCAAAGTTATGGGACTGTTTTCAGAAATCAGCGTGACAACTGACACTGGTGTTCCTCGCTACTTTGTAACATTCGGCCAACGAGATAATGTCATAGTTGTAACGGTTGTCGTCTTCCTCTTCTAAGGAGGAGTAGGAAATATTGGACCAATATGCAGCGTGGTAAGTGTTGGTCATATTTATTACACTGAACACAGGAAACAAACAAACAAGCGAATAAAGAAAAACCGAAACAGTCCCAAATGGTGAAAAACACTGAAAATGAAAATAACCACCAACAAACAAGAGTGAGAAAACAGGCTACCTAAGTATGGTTCTCAATCAGACAGCTGCCTCTGATTGGGAAATATAAACACAAGAACAAAACATAGAATGCCCACCCCAACTCACGCCCTGACCAACCTAAAATAGAAACATAAAAAAGGGACTAAGGTCAGGAAGTGACAGTACCCCCCCCCTGGCGATATTCACCAGCCTGTTCCCAGGATCCCTTACCGTCCAAAATTTCCTCCCATGTCCAGGAGTCCAGAACCCTCTGCTCCTAGTTACCACGCTGCTTGGTCCGGTTGTGGTGGGTGGTTCTGTAACAATTGTCCTCTGACGAGGAGGAGTAGTAGGAAGGATCGGAGGACCAATGCGCAGCGTTGTAAGTGTCCATATTGTTTAATAAGGATAATGAACACTGAACAAAACAATAAACGACAACGTGAAATAACAAAAGTGAAACAAACACTGCCACGGAAAATAATCACACAAAACTCAAAAGACAAAAACAGGCTACCTAAGTATGGTTCTCAATCAGAGACAACGATTGACATCTGCCTCTGATTTGGAACCATACCAGGCCAAACACATAGAAATATAAACACAAGAACAAAACATAGAATGCCCACCCTAACTCACGCCCTGACCAACCTAAAATAGAAACATACAAAAGGAACTAAGGTCAGGATGTGACAATAGCTAGGGCAGTCAGCTGCTGCTGCAGGACTCAGTGCACTAATCATGGCAGAACAACAACTGCACTAACTGACATTATTAGCTAGAACTACACTACACTACTACTTTATTATACTAGCTACCTTGAGGAGGGAGTATTTATTCAGAATTGAGTGTGTGAACTGATGTTAGGATTGGAGACGAGCTCAGGTAGCATGTTGGCTAGCTAGCTATTTTCGTGCACATTTTATATAAGATTCTACAACCACAAAAATTGTTAGCTAGATGTGGAATTGAGTAGTTAAGGAAGAAAACATCAAAATTAGCAGGACTCGGGTACCGAGAGGCAGGCGAGTGCCGAGTGGTGTAATTTTACACTTTAAGGGTGAGACAGCCACAGTGCAAGTAGCATAGCTTCATCCACTGCTGATTTCAGCTTTAATAGATGGTCACGCCCTGGTCTAAGTATTTTGTGTTTTCTTTATTCTTTTGGTCAGGCCAGGGTGTGACATGGGTTATGTATGTGGTGAGTTTTGTCTTGGGTTTTTTGTAGGTAATGGGATTGTGGTATAGTAGAGTAGTCTAGGAAAGTCTATGGTTGCCTGGAGTGGTTCTCAATCTGAGGCAGGTGTTTATCGTTGTCTCTGATTGGGAACCATATTTAGGCAGCCATATTTATTGAGTGTTTTGTGGGTGATTGTTCCTGTCTCTGTGTTTGTTTGCACAAGATAAGTCTGTTTAGGTTTTTCATGTTACGTTTAGTGTTTTTGTATTGTTCGTCATTATCTTTATTAAATATGTATGAAAATAACCACGCTGCATTTTGGTCCAATCCCTGCTACACCTCCTCTTCAGAGGAAGAGGGAGAAGAGAACCTTAACAGAATCATCCACCACAACAGGACCAAGCGGCGTGGTGACAGGCAGCGGCAGCAGGAGCAGCGAAGTATGGAATATACGACTTGGGAGGAAATGGACAGGTTGGCGGTCGACCCAGGGAGAGTGCCGGAGCCCGCCTGAGATTCGCTGGAGCAGTGCGAGGAAGGATATAGGAGAATGAAGTTGGAGAGACGAACACGGTGGCGCGGATGGAAGCCCAAGAGTCAGCCCCAGCGATGTCAGAGCCTTCCTCCTCTTCAGCGCTGCCGGAGTCTCCCGCCTGTTCAGGGCAGCCGGAGTCTCCCGACTGTTCAGCGCTGCCGAAGTCTCCCGCCTGTTCAGCGCTGCCGGAGTCTCCCGCCTGTTCAGCGTTGCCGGAGTCTCCCGCCTGTTCAGCGCTGCCGGAGTCTCCCGCCTGTTCAGCGCTGCCGGAGTCTCCCGCCTGTTCAGCGCTGCCGGAGTCTCCCGCCTGTTCAGCGCTGCCGGAGTCTCCCGCCTGTTCAGCGCTGCCGGAGTCTCCCGCCTGTCCAGAGCTGCCAGTCTGCAAGGAGCCGCCAGAGCTGCCAGTCTGCATGGAGCCGCCAGAGCCGCCAGTCTGCATGGAGCCGCCAGAGCCGCCAGTCTGCATGGAGCGGCCAGAGCCGCCAGTCAGCATGGAGCGGCCAGAGCCGCCAGTCTGCCAGGATCCGCCTGAACCGCCAGCCAGCCAGGATCTGCCAGAGCCATCAACCTGACTGAGCTTCGTCTCAGTCCCGAGCTTCCTTTCAGTCCCGAGCTTCCTCTCAGTCCCGAGCTGTCCCTCAGTCCGGAGCTGTCCCTCAGTCCAGTGGGGCCCTTAGTTAGGGTCACTAGGCCAAGGTCGGCGGCGATGGTCGCCAATCTAAGGACGCAATGTAAGCAGACTAACACTTTGTTGGAGTGGGGTCCATGTCCCGCGCCGGGGCCACCACCGTGGACACCTACCCGGACCCTCCCCTATGGGTTTAGGTGTGCGGCCGGGAGTCCGCACCTTGGGAGGGGGGGTTCTGTCACGCCCTGGTCTTAGTGTTTTGTTTATTATTTTGGTCAGGCCAGGGTGTGACATGGGTTATTTATGTGGTGTGTTTTGTCTTGGGGTTTTTATAGGTTATGGGATTGTGGTATAGTAGAGTTGTCTAGGTAAGTCTATGGTTGCCTAGAGTGCTTCTCAATCAGAGGCAGGTGTTTATCGTTGTCTCTGACTGGGAACCATATTTAGGCATTCATATTCTTTGAGTGTTTCGTGGGTGATTGTTCCTGTCTCTGTGTTTGTTTGCACCAGCTGGGGCTGTTTCAGTTTTCACGGTACGTTTAGTGGTTTTGTATTGTTCGGTATTATCTTCAGTAGAGATGTATCAAGATAACCACGCTGCATTTTGGTCCTCCTTTCCTTCGACGGAAGAAAACGGTAACAATAGATTAGATTCTATTCAATTATATCAGCTGTCCAATTTGGTTTATGTGTTCAATAAGGCCCTAGTTTACAGCATTCAATGGTTTTAATTATGTACCTTTACTGTTGTGCAATGTTAATATGTTTCTGCAATAACTTTTGAAAATAGAAGTCCAGTTATGTTGCTATTGTCCAAGCACTTCACTTTTATTCCAATAGAATGCCTGTTTGTCCTTCCAATCATTGTGTTCTTTTCAAATGGAAACTGCCGACTGTTCAAGGTTGGCTTACTGTTGCAGAGCTGCGTCAATGGCGTTGTTTCAAGCTGAACAAAAACAAATCCATCCACTGTGTGAAAGTGCTAACGGGAAAGGTAATCCTCAGCAATACTGGCAGCACTGAACCGACCCTGACGTTGTCAATTGTTAAAAGAATAACTGTGTGCAGAAACACTTCATCAAGAAATGTCCTCAGGGCGTCACCAGCTTTATGTGCACCTTGGAAACCACAATGCTTTCTAAATGATTTAGAGTGTTATGTAAGCCACTTCAGGATGCTATTCGTACCATGAAGGCTTTAAAAAAATATACACCTTCTCTGCAATGCGCCCCCCAAAAATATTTTTTTCTTTAAAGCAGCAAAACTGGTTCTAGCAAGTATCTTCTGTCCGTGTTTCATAAATCATGCTTGTGATGGAGTGTTGAGGCTTACTCCCATTCTAACCTGTTCAAACAACTGTGGCAAGTGCCTGTCAACAAGATGATCCTGATGTGACAAGTCATCAAAAAGTAAACGTTCCATATAAGGTACTCTCTGAGCAGACACGGAGCCCCAGTAAGCACACTCTCAAAGAGATCGGGGAATTTTGATCAGGTGAGATTGATCAGGGGAGATTGGTACACCCAACAACTGGAGCTGGTTGAACGGAAAGAAGAAGTGCTTAAGGAATGGGACCAGTGCTCAATCATTACATCACCACACCCAACACACACACACACTCTCACAAACACATACAACGTGGTTATGCTTAACAGGAAGCTCTCAATATGCTCTTTCATCTTGCTGCTTACATAATATAATTAAGCAGTTTAAGCTGGCTTTTTTCACGCATGCAGAAAACACTGCAATGCCGAGATGTGATCCCATCAGCCGCCGCCATACAATACAGTGCATTCGGAAAGTATTCAGACCCCTTGAGTTTTTCCACATCTTGTTACGTTACAGCCTTATTCTAAAATGTATTAAATTTTTCTTTCCCCTCATCAATCTACACACATAATACCCCGTAATGTGAAAGTGAAAGCAGTGTTGTAATGTTTGTAAATCTATGATATGTGGCAAACCTCTAGAGAGGCTGCCTGCCACTGTAGAGGTTTGAGTCATGCTCACTGACAGCAGGAATCGGTTGGTTCCACTGCTCTCTGTGTTTTCTTACCCAGAAGCGCTGCATCCTCCTTAAGGCTTCTACAAAGAGATTCTGGAGAGGTGGCCTCACAGATATGATTCAGGACAGCCAGATGGGTGATGACAAGGATCAGTAGGAAATAGAGAATATATAGAAACTATGGGATCCATTCCATTTGATTATCACAACTATTTGAATAATTTAAAAAGTAAATGGAAAAAAGAGGGGGTTATTATGGATGGAGCATTCAGGAAAAATATAACTGTACAAATCTAGCCTTGAGTGGTGAATTTTAAATCATTTTAAATCATGCATTATTCATGATTATTCATTTCTGGCAATGATTGCATGAAAACAAATTGCATACTGTGTAGGGAATTGACAAACACATACACATCACAGGGAAAGTAGAAATATTAACAAAGCAGTTCCCCATTCTCGTTCAGGTAAAAAAGCTGAGGGATCGGGATGGAGAAATGTAACAACTCACAAATTCAAAGACAGAGCTATGGATGCAAGGACTGGCCAGCCAAGATATCATTATGGTTTTAACCCTTTTGAAGCTAAACTCTGCAAAAAAATAAATGTCCTCTTACTGTCAACTGCGTTTATTTTCAGCAAACTTAACATGTGTAAATATTTGTATGAACATAACAAGATTCAAAACTGAACAAGTAACAGTCAGTATCTGATGTGGCCACCAGCTGCATTTGTAACGGATGTGAAACGGCTAGCTTAGTTAGCGGTGTGCGCTAAATAGCGTTTCAATCGGTTACGTCACTTGCTCTGAGACCTTGAAGTAGTAGTTCCCCTTGCTCTGCAAGGGCCGCGGCTTTTGTGGAGCGATGGGTAACGATGCTTCGAGGGTGGCTGTTGTTGATGTGTGCAGAAGTTTCCTGGTTCGCGCCCGGGTATGGGCGAGGGGACGGTTTAAAATTATACTGATACATTGATGCTGTTGACCCGGATTACTGGTTACTGAGGAAAAAGGAGGAAGGTCAAAAGGGGGGTGAGTGTAACGGATGTAAAACGGCTAGCTTAGTTAGCGGTGTGCGCTAAATAGCGTTTCAATCGGTTACGTCACTTGCTCTGAGACCTTGAAGTAGTAGTTCCCCTTGCTCTGCAAGGGCCGCGGCTTTTGTGGAGCGATGGATAACGATGCTTCGAGGGTGACTGTTGTTGATGTGTGCAGAAGGTCCCTGGTTCGCGCCCGGGTATGGGCGAGGGGACGGTTTAAAATTATACTGTTTCACATTAAGTACTGCAGTGCGTCTTCTCCTCATGGACTCCACCAGATTTGCCAGTTCTTCCTGTGAGATGTTACCCCTCTCTTTTCCCAAGCACCTGCAAGTTCCCGGAAATTTCTGGGGGGGAATGGTCCTAGCCCTCACCCTCCGATCCAACAGGTCCCAGATGTGCTCAATGGGATTGAGATCCAGGCTCTTTGCTGGCCATGGCAGAACACTGACATTCCAGTCTTGCAGGAAATCACACACAGAACGAGCAGTATGGCTGGTGGCATTGTCATGCTGGAGGGTCATGTCAGGATGAGCCTGCAGGAAGGGTACCACATGAGGGAGGAGGATGTCTTCCCTGTAACACACAGCGTTGAGATTGCCTGCAATGACAAAGCAATGACAACAAGCTCAGTCTGATGATGCTGTGACACACTGCCCCAGACCATGAAGGACACTCCACCTCCAAATTGATCCCACTCCAGAGTACAGGCCTTGGTGTAACGCTCATTCCATCAATGTTAAACGCGAATCCGACCATCACCCCTGGTGAGACAAAACCTTGACTCGTCAGTAAAGAGCACTTTTTCCAGTCCTGTCTGGTCCAGCGACGGTGGGGTTGTGCCCATAGGCGACGTTATTGCCGGTGATGTCTGGTGAGGACTTGCCTTACAACAGGCTTATAAGACCTCAGTCCAGCCTCTCTCAGCCTATTGCAGACAGTCTGAGCACTGATGGGGGGATTGTGCGTTCCTGGTGTAACTCGGGCAGTTGTTGTTGCCATCCTGTACCTGTCCCGCAGGTGTGATGTTCGGATGTACCGATCCTGTGCAGGTGTTGTTACACGTGGTCTGCCACTGTGAGGACGAACAGCTGTCCATCCTGTCTCCCTGTAGCGCTGTCTAAGGTGTCTCACAGTACAGACATAGCAATTTCCCTGGCCACAACTGCAGTCCTCATGCCTTCTTGCAGCATGCCTAAGGCACGTTCACGCAGATAAGCAGGGACCCTGGGCATCTTTCTTTCAGTGTTTTCAGAGTCAGTAGAAAGGCCTATTTAGTCTCCTAAGTTTTCATAACTGTGACCTTAATTTCCTACCGTCTGTAAGCTGTTAGTGTCTTAACGACCGTTACACAGGTGCATGTTCATTAATTGTTTGTTTCATTGAACAAGCATGAGAAACAGTGTTGAAACCCTTTACAATGAAGATCTGTGAGGTTATTTGGATTTTTACCAATTATCTTTGAAAGACAGGGTCCTGAAAGGGGACATTTCTTTTTTTGCTGAGTTCATATAGTGTTAGTTTCAATGTACTTTACAAACATTGGAGTAAAACAATGGGGTACTACAGTTAACTTAGCTCATGAGGCTTTTTAAGTTTTGTTCTTCAAGAATCAACGAGGACAAAGCATTCATTTATAAGTCAAAAAATGATGCAGCAACTGCATCAACTGTCTCGTTTGAAGCCGGCATGTTTCAAGGGTAATTGTACAAATTTGACAACTTGTCATACTGAATGAATTTGTGCTCAAGTGATGATGCAGAAAAGGAGCTATTTTTTGGAATAGTAGCTTGCAGCTGGATGATGACTGTGATGACCAGGACTGAGTTGCTGCTCTCTCCCGAGTTATGTCTATTATAAGCATTTTTGTTGTTTACAATTTAATAAAGTCAAAACTGGCTATTTGGTGTGGTCTAGATACTTATTGTAAAGTCGGGGATGTGTGACAGAGGTGAAATTCCACCCCTACTAGGGTGCGGACTCACAACCCTCCACACTGTAATGTAACATACTCTAGAAACAACATCAATACCACTGACCCAGAAAATCCAAGGCATTTCTGAATCAGACTGTACTTCTAGGTCTCAGATGCACTCACTCTGCCATTTTTACACAGTATTGAAATCATTGACACATACGAAAAATACTATTCTTGTACTGACAAGTAGTTTCCTTCATAGTGACAATATACTACTTAAATCGAAACATAGACCTATTCCAAGTGTCTTCTGCGGAGCACTCATTTACATATAATGATCTTAGGCACTAAAATGGCAGCGTGACCTCACACAGTCAGCACGACACACACACACACACATTTCACATTCACACATACACTTTACAAACGCCTGAAAGAAAGAAAACTTCTGAATATATTTAAATTCCCCAAATTCACCACTCAAAGCATTGCTATGGAAATAGTTTAGGAATTCTGAAATATGGCTTTCAAATGTACAGGTTGCCAGTTGTTCCTTGACTTCGGGAGTCGCTCCATTCCCCTATGAGGAGGCCTTTTTTTAGCCTACGTTGATGGATTAGACAGATATGACGTCAGTAAACTGTAATTAAACCCAGTCTGTCCAAATATGTCAGATTTTAAGATATCTTCTGTCACTAATCAAAATAATGTGTGAAAAGGGGGGGTGGGGGAGGATGGAAACCTATTTTCAATCTGGCTGGAGGAATTAACAGAGACGGTGAGAGAGCGGCATCAGAATGTGAGAAAAAGCCTGTCACACGCGAGGCAAAAAGAAGCAGCTCTCATGCATCTGTGGGAGCAAAAGGAAGCCCACTCCCAATAAAATACAACAAGGTACAGTAAAGTACAAGACAGTGGAAGACCACCAGAGTAAGGTCACACAACGTCATTACAACACTTTCATCTTAATATCTTGAGTGTACAGTACCAGTCAAAAGTTTGAACACACCTACACACATTATCTTTATTTTTTACTATTTTCTACATTGTTGAATAATAGTGAAGACGTCAAAACTATGAAATAACACATATGGTGTTAAAAAAGTGTTAAACAAAACATATTTGATACTCTTCAAAGTAGCCATCCCTTGTCTTGATGACAGCTTTGCACACTTATGGCATTCTCTCAACCAGCTTTTTTATTTATTTTATTTCACCTTTATTTAACCAGGTAGGCCAGTTGAGATCAAGTTCTCATTTACAACTGCGACCTGGCCAAGATTTTTTAAAAGCAGTGCGACACAAACAGCAACACAGAGTTACACATGGAATCAACAAACATACAGTCAATAATACAATAAAAAAGTCTATATACAGTGTGTGCAAACGAGATAGGATAAGAGTTCATGAGGTAGTCACCTGGAATGCATTTCAATTAACAGATGTGCCCTGTTAAAAGTTCATTTGTGGAATTCATTTCCTGGACTTCATGATGGGCCGCCCCCAGGTGGTGAGGGTTGGCAACAACATCTCAAACCCCGCTGATCCTCAACACTGGGGCCCCACAAGGGTGTGTTCTGAGCCCTCTCCTGTACTCCCTGTTCACCCACGACTGAGTGGCCATGCACGCCTCCAACTCAATCATCAAGTTTGCGGACGACACAACAGTGGTAGGCTTGATTACCAACAACGACGAGACGGCCTACAGGGAGGAGGTGAGGGCCCTCGGAGTGTGGTGTCAGGAAAATAACCTCACACTCAACGTCAACAAAACTAAGGAGATGATTGTGGACTTCAGGAAACAGCAGAGGGAACACCCCCCTATCCACATCGATGGAACAGTAGTGGAGAGGGTAGTAAGTTTTAAGTTCCTCTGCGTACACATCACAGACAAACTGAATTGGTCCACCCACACAGACAGCATCGTGAAGAAGGCACAGCAGTGCCTCTTCAACCTCAGGAGGCTGAAGAAATTCGGCTTGTCACCAAAAGCACTCACAAACTTCTACATATGCACAATCGAGAGCATCCTGTCGGGCTGTATTACCGCCTGGTACGGAAACTGCTCCTCCCACAAACGTAAGGCTCTCCAGAGGGTAGTGAGGTCTGCACAACGCATCACCGGGGGCAAACTACCTGCCCTCCAGGACACCTACACCACCCGATGTCACAGGAAGGCCATAAAAATCATCAAGGACAACAACCACCCGAGCCACTGTCTGTTCACCCGGCTATCATCCAGAAGGCGAGGTCAGTACAGGTGCATCAAATTTGGGGCTGAGAGACTGAAAAACAGCTACTATCTCAAGACTCAACTCCAGCCACTTTAATAATGGGAATTGACGGGAAATGATGTAAAATATATCACTAGCCACTTTAAACAATGCTACCTAATATAATGTTTACATACCCTACATTATTCATCTCATATGTATACGTATATACTGTACTCTATATCATCTACTGCATCCTTATGTAATACATGTATCTATGCCACTTTGTTTACATACTCATCTCATATGTATATACTGCACTCAATACCATCTACTATATCTTGCCTTTGCCGCTCTGTACCATCACTTTTTCATATAGCTTTATGTACATATTCTTTATCCCCTTACTCTGTGTATAAGACAGTAGTTTTGGAATTGTTAGCTAGATTACTTGTTTGTTATTACTGCATTGTCGGAACTAGAAGCACAAGCATTTCGCTACACTCGCACTAACATCTGCTAACCATGTGTATGTGACAAATAAAATTTGATTTGATTTGTAACCAAGACTAAGGAGATGATTGTGGACTACAGGAAAAGGAGGACTGAGCATGCCCCTATTCTCATCGATGGGGCTGTAGTGGAGCAGGTTGAGAGCTTCAAGTTCCTTGGTGTCCACATCAACAACAAACTAGAATAGTCCAAACACACCAAGACAGTCGTGAAGAGGGCACGACAAAGCCTATTCACCCTCGTGAAACTAAAAAGATTTGGCATGGATCCTGAGATCCTCAAAAGGTTCTACAGCTGCAACATCGAGAGCATGGTTGCATCACTGCCTGGTACGGCAATTGCTCGGCATCTGACCGCAAGGCACTACAGAGGGTAGTGCGTACAGCAGTACTTCACTGGGGTTAACCTGCCTGCCATCCAGGACCTCTACACCAGGCGGTGTCAGAGGAAGGCCCTAAAAATTGTCAAAAACCCAGCCACCCCAGTCATAGACTGTTCTCTCTACTACTGCATGGTAAGCGGTAGCGGAGTGCAAGTCTAGGACATACTGGCTTCTCAACAGGTTTTACCACCAAGCCATAAGACTCCTGAACAGGTATCAAATGGCTACCAAGGCTATTTCCATTGTGTGCCCCCCAACCCCTCTTTTTACGCTGCTGCTACTCTGTTTGTCATATATGCATAGTCACTTTAACCATATCTACATGTACATACTACCTCAATCAGCCTGACTAACCGGTGTCTGTATGTAGCCTCTATTTTTATAGCCTCTCTACTGTATATTGCCTGTCTTATTTCTTTACTTACCTATTGTTCACCTAATACCTTTTTTTGCACTATTGGTTAGAGCCTGTAAGTAAGTATTTCACTGTAAGGTCTACACATCTCTGGACAGACCTAAAAATAGCTGTGGAGCGACACTCCCCATCCAATCTGACAGTACCCAAGAGGATCTCCAGAGTAGAATGGGAGAAACTTCCAAAATACAGGTGTGCCTGGCTTGTAGAAAAATGCCCAAGAATACTCAAGCCTGTAATCGCTGCAAAAGGTGCTTCAACAAAGTACTGAGTGAAGCGTCTGAATACTTGTGTAAATGTGATATTTCAGTTTTACATTTTTTATACATTTGTTTTTGCTTTGTCATTATGGGGTATTGTGTGTAGATTGATGAGAGAAGAATTGAATCAATTTGAGAATAAGGCTGTAAGGTAACAAAATGTGGAAAAAGTTAAGGGGTTTGAATACTTACCAAATGCACAGTAAGTAGTTTTCTTTTGGTATCTGTACTTTACTATTTATATTTTGTACTACTTTTACTTTTACTTCACTCCCTTCCCAATGAAAATAATGTACTTTTTACTCCATACATTTTCCCTGACACCTAAAAGTCATTACATTTTGAGTTGCTTAGCAGGGCAGAAAAATAGTCAAATTCAGGCACTTATCAAGAGAACATCCCTGGTCATCCCTACTACCTCTGATCTGGCAGACTCAGTAAACACACATGCTTTGTTTGTAAATTATGTCTGAGTGTTGGAGTGTTCCCCTGGCTATCCGTACAAAAATAAAACATAGAAAATGCTGCCATCTGGTTTTTATAATAAGGCATTTAAAATTATTTATACTTTTACTTTGGATACTTAAGTATATTTTAGCCATGGCATTTTTGATGGTTACATATATTTAAAACCAAATACTTTTACTCAAGTATTATTTTACTGTGTGACTTTCTCTTTTACTTGAATTGTTTTCTATTAAGGTATGTTTACTTATATTCAAGTATGAAAAATGGGTACTTTTTCCACCACTGAGTATTCTACAGTGTACTGCAACATTCTAAAGTAAGCACTACATGATCAAGGGACACTACAGTGTGTAGTATAGTTTTCTACTCTACAATATGCTACAAATAGCTATTGTGAGCACTACACAATCGAGGGGGATACTACAGTGCGTAGTATAGTTTTCTACTCTACAATATGCTACAAATAGCTATAGTGAGCACTACACAATCGAGGGGGATACTACAGTGTGTAGTACAGTATTCTCTTGTATAATACACAATTCTAAAGTAAGCTTTACACAATAAATCAAATTTCAATCAAATGTATTTATAAAGCACTTTTTACATCAGCCGATGTACAGAAACCCGGCCTAAAACCCCAAACATCAAGCAATGCAGATGTAGAAGCACGGTGGCTAGGAAAAACTCCCTAGAAAGGCAGGAACTTAGGAAGAAACCTAGAGAGGAACCAGGTTCTGAGGGGTGGCCAGTCCTCTTCTGGCTGTGCCGGGTTGAGATTATAACAGTACATGGCCATGATGTTCAAACGTTCATAGATAACCAGTAAAGTCTAATAATCACAGTGGTTGTAGAGGGTGCAACAGCTCAGCACCTCAGGAGTAAATGTCAGTTGTCTTTTCATAGCCAAGCATTCAGAGTTAGAGACTCTGCGGTAGAGAGAGAGTCGAAAACAGCAGATCCGGGACAAGGTAGCACGTCCGGTGAACAGGTCAGGGTTCCATAGTCACAGGCAGAACAGTTGAAATTGGAGCAGCAGCACGACCAGGTGGACTGGGGACAGCAAGGAGTCATCAAGCCAGGGGAGGGAGAGAGAGAGAGAGAATTAGAGGGAGCATACTGAAATTCACACAGGACTCCGGATAAGACAGGAGAAATACTCCAGACATAACAGACTGACCCTAGCCCCCCCGACACAAACTATTGCAGCATAAATACTGGAGGCAGAGACAAGAGGGGTCAGGAGACACTGTGATCCCGACCGACGGTGCCCCCCGACAGGGCAAACCAGTCAGGATATAACCTCACCCACTTCGCCAAAGCACAGCCCCCACACCACAGAGGGATATCTTCAACCACCAACTTACTACCCTGAGACAAGGCTGAGTATATAATCAAAGGATACTACAGTGTGTAGTATTCTACAATATAATACAAAATTCTAAAATAAGCAATACATAATCGAGGGATACTATTTTTATTTATTTTTATTTCACCTTTATTTAACCAGGTAGGCTAGTTAAGAACAAGTTCTCATTTGCAACTGCGACCTGGCCAAGATAAAGCATAGCAGTGTGAACAGACAACACAGAGTTACACATGGAGTAAACAATTAACAAATCAATAACACAGTAGAAAAAAAGGGGAGTCTATATACATTGTGTGCAAAAGGCATGAGGAGGTAGGCGAATAATTACAATTTTGCAGATTAACACTGGAGTGGTAAATGATCAGATGGTCATGTACAGGTAGAGAAATTGGTGCGCAAAAGAGCAGAAAAGTAAATAAATAAAAACAGTATGGGGATGAGGTAGGTAAAAATGGGTGGGCTATTTACCGATAGAATATGTACAGCTGCAGCGATCGGTTAGCTGCTCAGATAGCAGATGTTTGAAGTTGGTGAGGGAGATAAAAGTCTCCAACTTCAGCGATTTTTGAAATTCGTTCCAGTCACAGGCAGCAGAGAACTGGAACGAAAGGCGGCCAAATGAGGTGTTGGCTTTAGGGATGATCAGTGAGATACACCTGCTGGAGCGCGTGCTACGGATGGGTGTTGCCATCGTGACCAGTGAACTGAGATAAGGCGGAGCTTTACCTAGCATGGACTTGTAGATGACCTGGAGCCAGTGGGTCTGGCGACAAATATGTAGCGAGGGCCAGCCGACTAGAGCATACAGGTCGCAGTGGTGGGTGGTATAAGGTGCTTTAGTGACAAAACGGATGGCACTGTGATAAACTGCATCCAGTTTGCTGAGTAGCGTGTTGGAAGCAATTTTGTAGATGACATCGCCGAAGTCGAGGATCGGGAGGATAGTCAGTTTTACTAGGGTAAGTTTGGAGGCGTGAGTGAAGGAGGCTTTGTTGCGGAATAGAAAGCCAACTCTAGATTTGAGTCTGGAAGGAGAGTTTACAGTCTAGCCAGAAACCTAGGTACTTATAGATGTCCACATATTCAAGGTCGGAACCATCCAGGGTGGTGATGCTGGTCGGGCGTGCGGGTGCAGGCAGCAAACGGTTAAAAAGCATGCATTTGGTTTTACTACCGTTTAAGAGCAGTTGGAGGTCACGGAAGGAGTGTTGTATGGCATTGAAGCTCGTTTGGAGGTTAGATAGCACAGTGTCCATATATATACATATAAGTATATAGAATGGTGTCGTCTGCGTAGAGGTGGATCAGGGAATCGCCCGCAGCAAGAGCAACATCATTGATATATACAGAGAATAGAGTTGGCCCGAGGATTGAACCCTGTGGCACCCCCATAGAGACTGCCAGAGGACCGGACAGCATGCCCTCCGATTTTACACACTGAACTCTGTCTGCAAAGTAGTTGGTGAACCAGGCAAGGCAGTCATCCGAAAAACTGAAGCTACTGAGTCTGCCGATAAGTATATGGTGATTGACAGAGTCGAAAGTCTTGGCAAGATCGATGAAGACGGCTGCACAGTACTGTCTTTTATCGATGGCGGTTATGATATCGTTTAGTACCTTGAGCGTGGCTTAGGTGCACCCGTGACCGGCTCGGAAACCAGATTGCACAGCGGAGAAGGTACGGTGGGATTCGAGATGGTCAGTGACCTGTTTGTTGACTTGGCTTTCAAAGACCTTAGATAGGCAGGGCAGGATAGATATAGGTCTGTAACAGTTTGGGTCCAGGGTGTCTCCCCCTTTGAAGAGGGGGATGACTGTGGCAGCTTTCCAATCCTTGGGGATCTCAGACGATATGAAAGAGAGGTTGAACAGGCTTGAATAGGGGTTGCGACAATGGCGGCGGATAGTTTCAGAAATAGAGGGTCAAGCCCAGCTGATTTGTACGGGTTTCGCAGCTCTTTCAGAACATCTGCTATCTGGATTTGGGTAAAGGACAACCTGGAGAGGCTTGGGCGAGTAGCTGCGGGGGAGGGGGGGGTGTTGGCCGAGGTTGGAGTTGCTAGGCGGAAGGCATGGCCAGCCATTGAGAAATGCTTGTTGAAGTTTTCGATAATCATGGATTTATCGGTGGTGACCGTGTTACCTAACCACAGTGCAGTGGGCAACTGGGAGGAGGTGCTCTTGTTCTCCATGGACTTCACAGTGTCCCAGAACTTTTTGGCTGAAGAAGCTGGCCTTAGCTTTCCTGACTGACTGTGTGTATTGGTTCCTGACTTCCCTGAACAGTTGCATATCGCAGGGACTATTCGATGCTATTGCAGTCCGCCACAGGATGTTTTTGTGCTGGTCGAGGGCAGTCAGGTCTGGAGTGAACCAAGGGCTATATCTGTTCTTAGTTCTGCATTTTTTGAACTGAGCATGCTTATCTAAAATGGTGAGGAAGTTACTTTTAAAGAATGACCAGGCATCCTCAACTGACGGGATGAGATCAATGTCCTTCCAGGATACCCGGGCCAGGTCGATTAGAAAGGCCTGCTCACAGAAGTCTTTTAGGGGGCATTTGACAGTGATGAGGGGTGGTCGTTTGACTGCGGCTCCGTAGCGGATACAGGCAATGAGGCAGTGATCGCTGAGATCCTGGTTGAAGACAGCGGAGGTGTATTTGGAGGGCCAGTTGGTCAGGATGACGTCTATGAGGGTGCCCTTGTTTACAGATTTAGGGTTGTACCTGGTGGGTTCCTTGATGATTTTTGTGAGATTAGGGGGATCTAGCTTAGATTGTAGGACTGGCGGGGTGTTAAGCATATCCCAGTTTAGGTCACCTAACAGAACAAACTCTGAAGCTAGATGGGGGGCGATCAATTTCACACATGGTGTC
Source organism: Oncorhynchus gorbuscha (assembly GCF_021184085.1). Lineage (NCBI taxonomy): Eukaryota > Metazoa > Chordata > Actinopteri > Salmoniformes > Salmonidae > Oncorhynchus > Oncorhynchus gorbuscha. The sequence continues at coordinate 84,977,033 of NC_060175.1, read as the reverse complement.
CAGGGCACAGCTGGGAGCTGAGGGGGGTCGGTAAGCAGGCGGCAACAATGAGAGACTTATTTCTGGAGAGAGTAATTTTCAAAATGAGTAGTTCGAACTGTTTGGGTATGGACCTGGAAAGTATGACATTACTTTGCAGGCTATCTCTGCAGTCGACTGCAACTCCTCCCCCTTTGGCAGTTCTATCTTGACGGAAAATGTTGTAGTTGGGTATGGAAATGTCAGAATTTTGGTGGCCTTCCTGAGCCAGGATTCAGACACGGCAAGGACATCAGGGTTAGCAGAGTGTGCTAAAGCAGTGAGTAAAACAAACTTAGGGAGGAGGCTTCTGATGTTGACATGCATGAAACCAACTACAGTTGACTACATAATTCTATAGTAAGTACTATAGTATTTTTCCATGTGGGTACGTACTGTATTTCCACGAAGACTCAGCTCATAGACACATGCTGGAGAAAACCATCCTCAGCCTACAGTGACACAACGCAGGAGGACAGATTCTTGACTAAATATATGATATACTCAAAGTGCCAAAATATGTTAACTCCCACAGCATAAAAATAATTAAAGAGAGTTTCACACTCTCTATATAAACTCCCAGTAATTTATTGGGTAAAACACCAACCTTTCGGCATCACTGTGCCTTCTTCAGGGTAATGTCATGAATGCTTGAACTAGGTTATGTAGACAAACCATGCAATTAGTGGAACCAATGACAATGGTGAGGGGGGTGTAATAATTATTAGGTTGATAAGAATGAATTGTGTGAATCTGTAAAAATAGTAGACAATAGACAATAGTTTACAGCATGTTGAATATATTAGGCTATTGCCACATAATTAGATACATACATTACTGCTTAACTTAATTTCACATATATATTAAATTGTTAATTTTTGTTATGTAATCTTTTGGTTCAACCATAATGCATAAAAAGCATCATCAACAGGGGGAACATATTGGGTGTACGCTGATAAGCTGTAGAAAGAATATATTAATTTACAAGACCTTTCAAATGTTCATAAGAAGGGCCTGAGATCAGCGTTAATGTTTTTTAGATAGGATATCCAGTAGGCCTCCCTCTGTATTAGTAGGATCTCTATGTTACCTGGTAGAGTAACATAGTCGATGCCTGTGTATTTGAGGGAGGAGATAGGATGATTATCTTCAACAAAGTGAGCTGCTCCTGGATAGTCAGTGTTCTTACACATGATGCGTTGTTTTAATTGTGTTTTTTTTGTCCTACGTAGGCTTTCCCACATGAACAGGTGATGAGATGTCTTGCAAGAAATGATACCCCCTCCACGAAGACTCAGCCCATAGACACATGCTGGAGAAAAATATCCTCATCCTTCAGTGATACAATACAGAAGAACAGATGCTTGACTAAATACATTATATACTTGTGTTCCACTACAGAGTACACAAAGTGCCAAAATCTGTTAACTCCCACAGCATCACGACAAGTGTGCCCATTTAGGACCCATTTAGGTCAGAGCCCTGGTGGGCACATACAGGACAGAATGGTCCAGTGAGCATGTGCTGTAAATGGAATGATTGTCCAGGGACAGACAGCCACAAACAGTGTGACTAAATTGTCGGTAGTAACAGGGCCCCACCGCAATACCTAGCGGTCCAAGTCCAGTGCCAAGTGCTTACTCGCCTCACTCTTGAAACATTTTACAAGTGAATTTATCCTTCGCTATATCACTCTTAATTAGCTTTTATGTCTTGGCACATAATTAATGTTGGCTATCAAATCAATCAATCTTTCCCGTGAACTTGTTCAATGGGAAGTGGGGTATGGGAATGAGTGGCATGCCTCAATGTCCATGTTTTATCCACGGTGAGTAGGTGTTAGGTACTATTAGCCAACATGATAGGCTTGTCAGTGCATGTCGGCCTTGCCGGATTATAATAGTAGCTGTCAGTTAGTGTAACAGTTTTGCCTTCTTGATGATCAGAAACGAGCTAAGTTAGGGAAAGATAAATATTTAATGGAACTCTTGATAAAAGGCCTAACAAGCTGAATTATTGAGAGGACAAGTCTCCATTGAACTGCACCCACAGCCAAACAGTGTACCGTTAATTATTTACCTCCCTTACTTAACTCCAAAATAAATAATCAGTTTATAAGTTAGCTGACCTATGACATCTGGGAGCGTCCCTCACCTGAGGTGAAATATGTCTTCAGACAGGGCTGGTATTGACTTGAGAAAGAAGGATGATTTATTTCAGCACCATGCAGGTTTTAGAAGCCCGTTTAGTGGTAAGTTTAGTGGTTTTAGCTCAGTTGGTAGAGCATGGTCCTTGTAATGCCCGGGTAGTGGATACGATTTCCGGGGAGAACCCATACGTAAATTGTATGCATGCATGACTGTAAGTTGCTTTGGATAAAAGCGTCTTCTAAATGGCATATAATAGAAGCCATTTTTTTTTAGCTTGAGTGGCTGTAGTTTGAGCCAAGGGGTCTAATGAGACAGAGTGATGGATCTCTCATCTTGTTCCATATAGAGATACACATTAAAGAAAAGATATGGCAACCACAATACAAATGTTCACTAGCTGTGCCAGTGCTCTTGGTGCTCTGTGCGCGTCATCATCTTTGACCAAAGCCAACTTCATAATATTTTGTGAGGCAATATCCCGAGATATGTTTAGGCTGCATTATCAGCTTCTTAGATATAGTGTAATAGATGGGATTATTAACATGGTAATGTGCCTAGATATGATTAACACGATCCTGTGGCCTATCAACACAATCCTGTGGCCTATTAACTTTGATATGTTGATAGAACATGCTGCCTCGAACATGCCCCTTTGTTGTACTACCATGCTTTGGATTAGTAAAGTTACCAAATGGAGCTCCTCTCCAGAGATAAGGACTTGGACTCGAGTCTGACTTCCACCACATTTGCTGTGGTGGAAAAAGTACTCAGTTGTTATACTTACGTAAAAGTAAAGATACCTTAATAGAAAATGACTCAAGTGAAAGCCAGCCAGTAAAATACTACTTGAGTAAAAAGTAGTTGGTTTTATGCATACTTAAGTATCGAAAGTAAAAGTATAAATCATTTCAACTTCCTTATATTAAGCAAACCACACGGCACCATTTTCTTGTTTTTGTAATGCGGTGCGTGCTGTTGGCAGGGAAGTCAGGCTCAGGAGAATGAACTTGGTAAAAACAGAGCTGTTCAAAAACCTCAGAACACTAAAGTATACAAAAATAACATAATAGGGAGCAAAACCTGTCGCACACCAGAACAAAATAACACACCTACATACACCTACATACAACATACATACTACATACAACAAACAATACAACAATCTCTGACAAGGACATGAGGGGAAACAGATGTTAAATGCAAAACATGTAATGAATGGGATTGTAACCAGGTGTGTAGGAAGACAAGACAAAACCAATGGAAATTGGATCAATGATGGCTAGAAGGTCGGTGATGTCGACCGCGGACACCACTCGAACAAGGTAGAGGGACCGACTTTGGCGGAAGTCGTGACAGTTTTTTATTTACGGATAGCCAGGGGCACACTCCAACATCATTTACAAATGAAGCCTGTGTGTTTAGGGAGTCCGCCAGATCAAAGTAAGTAGGGATGTTCTCTTGATAACTGAATGGATTTGACTATTTTTCTGTCCTGATAAGCATTCAAAATATAACGAGTACTTTTGGATGTCAGGGAAAAGTGTGGAGTAAAATGTAGCGAAGAATATGTAAATAGCAATGTCAAGTACAAATATAGCCAAAAACTACTAAAGTAGTACTTAAATTAAGTGTTTTACACAGCTACAAATTTGCTGACGTGAGACTTGGAGCCTCAAGACTCGGGACTCAACTTTAAATTGAGACTGATGACTAGAAATTATCTGGCCAATAAGTCTACGGGGATTACTCTACTTGCAGCCAGAGACAGTAGCCGCAGCATCTCCCTTGTAAATAAAAGTCATGCAAATTGCAACAGATTGGCTAGTGAAACCCACACTTGAATGGACCAGCAAACTGTCAATCAACACAGGTCGAGTGAGCTAGCAAACAGATTGCTGATTTGCTGAGGAGCTATAGGATTGGGTGCAGCTCGAATGTCAAATTGTAGGGAGAGAATTGTGACAATATATAAATATGCAGCTCCAAAAATTGCAACAATTGTGATCAATAATATTAACTGTTTACTTTGCAAGCTCACCAGCAATGGGGCAACAATTACTAGCATAGGGTTACTGGTCTTTTGGTGTGTAACAATTACTTGAAATTGATAATTTACTTATGAAGCTTGCATTTGGAATTGTTGTTATAATGAATTATTAGCTACTGTGGGAAGACCCTCTCGAAACTCGTGGAGAGTACCTTTTTCTATTGTTGAAATCTTTGCTTTTGCTTTCACAAGTTTAAATGCACAGGTCCAATATGGTAAATCTATATTCCATTTAATATTGAAATATTTGCTAGCGTTTCATCATTTCATCCCGTACTGTTTATTGCAACATGTAGACATTTCTCTTTCATGTTTGATAGGCCTACGATACATTTTCAATTAGCCAACCATTTCTTACCCTGCTCTGAGTTGGGCGCAATGTTTATAGTACAAATGAACGTTCGCAAGACTCATGAGGTAGATGTTCTGTTTATTTAATTCAACGTATGGATCCTTTGTTCATATTTCCCGGGTTATGTCAGAGTTCTGTGTGTCTGAGTCCTATGTCTGTCATTCTTGTTGTGCATAATAGGAGGGTGCACCTCACAGTGAGCGAATGCTTTGAGTCAGAGCGTTGACTAAGAGAAAATTAGTGTTCCGTGTGACGGGTTCGGTTTTCTAAACTGTAAATATCATTAATCATAGAGACATGAGGGGTGCCATAGCCGAGGGTCTACACCAGGAGTTAATGGTTATCTGTAGGAGGAAGGGTTATGGTGGGTGCAATTAAGCGTGGAAAAGTCTGAGTACAGGGAAAGCGGCTACATGTGGCAGTACTGATAAGGGGAGAGAACTGTGGATAAGGGGATCGAGGTCAGGTCAGGTCACGTTGAGGGAAAAGGAACCGTTTATTGCCAGGCAATAAAGATGCAATGTTTAGCGATGATGAGACTGTCATGTTCTGACCTTTATTTCCTTTGTGAGTTGGGGTGGGCAGTCTGTTTGTTTTTCTATGTTTGTTTTCTGTTTCGGCCTAGTATGGTTCTCAATCAGAGGCAGGTGTCGTTAGTTGTCTCTGATTGAGAATCATACTTAGGTAGCCTGGGTTTCACTGTTGGTTTGTGGGTGTTTGTTTCTGTGTCAGTGTTTGTCGCCACACGGTACTGTTTCGGTTTCGTTTCTTTACTTATTTTTGTATTCAGTGTACAGTGCTTGCTTTGATTAAAGTTATAGACACTTACCACACTGCATCTTGGTCCGATCCTTACTCCTCTTCAGACGAAGAGGAGATCTGCCGTTACAGAAACACCCACCAAAAAAGGACCAAGCAGTGTGGTAACAAGCAGTGGCCAAAATCACGAGACTCCTGGACTTGGGAAGAGATTTTGGACGGCAAGGGACCCCGGGCACAAGAAGGGGAATATCGCCGCCCTAAAGCAGAGCTGGAGGCAGTGAAAGCGGAGGGGAGCTGGTATGAGGAGGCAGCAAGGCAGCGCGGCTGGAAGCCCGAGAGGCAGCCCCAAAAATGTATTGGGTGGGGCACATGGGGAGTGTGGCGGGTTCAGGTAGGAGTCCTGCGCCAACTTCCCATGCTTAACGGAGAGCAAGAGCGACCGGACAGGCACCGTGTTAGTTTCCCCAGTGCGTGTGCATAGCCAGGTGTGGTACATTCCAGCTCCTCGTATCGGCCGGGCTAGAGTGGGCATCGAGCCAGGTGCCATGAAGCCGGCTCTACGCCTCTGGTCTCCAGTACGTCTCCTTGGGCTGGCGTACATGGCACCAGCCTTACGCATGGTGTCCACGGTTCGCCAGCACAGCCCAGTGCGGGCTATTCCACCTCGCCGCACTGGCCTGGCTATCGGGAGCATTCAACCAGGTAAGGCTCGGTGCTCAAGAGCTACAGTGTGCCTGCACGGTCCGGTCTATCCGGTGCCACCTCCCCGAACCAGCCCTCCGGAGGCAGCCTCCCGCACCAGGCTGTCTCTCCGTCTTATCCCTACAGGTGTTCCCGCCTGTCCAGCACCGCCAGAGCCTCCCCCTGTCCTGAGCCGCCAGAGCCTCCCTCCTGTCCTGAGCCGTCAGCCAGCCAGGCGCCGCCAGAATCTCCTGCCCGTCCGGCGCCGCCAGAGTCTCCCGCCTGTCCGCCGCCGCCGGAATCTCCCGTCCATTTGGGACCCATGGCTAGGTTCCCCAGTCGGAGGTCGGCGGCAAGGGTCACCGCTCATGAGAGGCCACGGGGGTGGTTGAGGAGGCAGACAAAAACTGCGGTGAAGTGGGGTCCACGCGGACAGACGCCCACCCAGACCCTCCCCTATAGGTTCAGTTTTTGCGGCCGGAGTCCGCACCTTTGGGGGGGAGTACTGTCACGTTCTGACCTTTATTTCATTTGTTTTGTCTTCATGTAGTATGGTCAGGGTGTGAGTTGGGGTGGGCAGTCTGTTTGTTTTTCTATGTTTGGTTTCTGTTTCGGCCTAGTATGGTTCTCAATCAGAGGCAGGTGTCGTTAGTTGTTTCTGATTGAGAATCATACTTAGGTAGCCTGGGTATTACTGTTGGTTTGTGGGTGTTTGTTTCTGTGTCAGTGTTTGTCACCACACGGTACTGTTTCGGTTTTGTTTCTTTTGTTATTTTTGTATTCAGTGTTCAGTGCTTTCTTTGATTAAAGTTATGGACACTTACCACGCTGCATCTTGGTCCGATCCTTACTCCTCTTCAGACGAAGAGGCAATCTGCTGTTACAGAGACTCCCAAATTGGCGTATGTATACTACCACGGGTGGAACCATGTCTTTGTCTGTACAGCTGTTCGATCCTCTGGGATCAATAAACTTGGTTTAAGCTTTCATGGTGTCCGTCGAGTACTTACTCTGATAATGAGAACACATGTAAGGGTGGTGTTGAAATATCATAATAAATAATTACGTCTGATTAAGATGAATGTGTGACTGTAACAATGGATGTGGAAATTGCCTTTTACATTGTAGAACCATGGGTCTTCCAAATTGACAATGACCCCAAGCATACTTCCAAAGTTGTGGCAAAAAGGCTTAAGGGTTTCTCCACGCATCGCTCCGACAGAAACAAACATCTTTCTGGTAAGAAGAGTGGCGGGGGCGTATGCCTCATGACTAACGAGACATGGTGTGATGAAGGAAACATACAGGAGCTCAAATCCTTCTGTTCACCTGATTTAGAATTCCTCACAATCAAATGTAGAACGCATTATCTTCCAAGGGAATTCTCTTCGATTATAATCACAGCCGTATATATCCCCCCCCAAGCAGACACATCGATGGCTCTGAACAAACTTTATTTAACTCTTTGCAAACTGGAAACCATTTATCCGGAGGCTGCATTCATTGTAGCTGGGGATTTTAACAAAGCTAATCTGAAAACAAGACTCCCTAAATTTTATCAGCATATCGATTGCGCAACCAGGGGTGGTAAAACCTTGGATCATTGTTACTCTAACTTCCGCGACGCATATAAGGCCCTGCCCCGCCCCCCTTTCGGAAAAGCTGACCACGACTCCATTTTGTTGATCCCTGCCTACAGGCAGAAACTAAAACAAGAGGCTCCCACGCTGAGGTCTGTCCAACGCTGGTCAGACCAAGCTGACTCCACACGCCAAGACTGCTTCCATCACGTGGACTGGGACATGTTTCATATTGCGTCAGATAAAAATATTGACGAATACGCTGATTGCGTGTGCGAGTTCATTAGAACGTGCGTCGAAGATGTCGTTCCCATAGCAATGATAAAAACATTCCCTAACCAGAAACCGTGGATTGATGGCAGCATTCGCGTGAAACTGAAAGCGCGAACCACTGCTTTTAATCAGGGCAAGGTGGCCGGAAACATGACAGAATATAAACAATGCAGCTATTCCCTCCGCAAGGCTATTAAACAAGCTAAGCGTCAGTACAGAGACAAAGTGGAATCTCAATTCAATGGCTCAGACACAAGAGGCATGTGGCAGGGTCTACAGTCAATCACGGACTACAAGAAGAAACCCAGCCCAGTCACGGACCAGGATGTCTTGCTCCCAGGCAGACTAAATAACTTTTTTGCCCGCTTTGAGGACAATACAGTGCCACTGACACGGCCTGCAACGAAAACATGCGGTCTCCTTCACTGCAGCCGAGGTGAGTAAGACATTTAAACGTGTTAACCCTCGCAAGGCTGCAGGCCCAGACGGCATCCCCAGCCGCGCCCTCAGAGCATGCGCAGACCAGCTGGCCGGTGTGTTTACGGACATATTCAATCAATCCCTATACCAGTCTGCTGTTCCCACATGCTTCAAGAGGGCCACCATTGTTCCTGTTCCCAAGAAAGCTAAGGTAACTGAGCTAAACGACTACCGCCCCGTAGCACTCACTTCTGTCATCATGAAGTGCTTTGAGAGACTAGTCAAGGACCATATCACCTCCACCCTACCTGACACCCAAGACCCACTCCAATTTTCTGACCGCCCAAATAGGTCCACAGACGACGCAATCTCAACCACACTGCACACTGCCCTAACCCACCTGGACAAGAGGAATACCTATGTGAGAATGCTGTTCATCGTCTACAGCTCGGCATTCAACACCATAGTACCCTCCAAGCTCGTCCTCAAGCTCGAGACTCTGGGTCTCGACCCCGCCCTGTGCAACTGGGTACTGGACTTCCTGACGGGCCGCCCCCAGGTGGTGAGGGTAGGCAACAGCATCTCCTCCCCGCTGATCCTCAACACGGGGGCCCCACAAGGGTGTGTTCTGAGCCCTCTCCTGTACTCCCTGTTCACCCACGACTGCGTGGCCACGCACACCTCCAACTCAATCATCAAGTTTGCGGACGACACAACAGTGGTAGGCTTGATTACCAACAATGACGAGACGGCCTACAGGGAGGAGGTGAGGGCCCTCGGAGTGTGGTGTCAGGAAAATAACCTCACACTCAACGTCAACAAAACTAAGGAGATGATTGTGGACTTCAGGAAACAGCAGAGGGAACACCCCCCTATCCACATCGATGGAACAGTAGTGGAGAGGGTAGCAAGTTTTAAGTTCCTCGGCATACACATCACAGACAAACTGAATTGGTCCACTCACACTGACAGCGTCGTGAAGAAGGCGCAGCAGCGCCTCTTCAACCTCAGGAGGCTGAAGAAATTTGGCTTGTCACCAAAAGCACTCACAAACTTCTACAGATGCACAATCGAGAGCATCCTGGCGGGCTGTATCACCGCCTGGTACGGCAACTGCTCCGCCCTCAACCGTAAGGCTCTCCAGAGGGTAGTGAGGTCTGCACAACGCATCACCGGGGGCAAACTACCTGCCCTCCAGGACACCTACACCACCCGATGTTACAGGAAGGCCATAAAGATCATCAAGGACATCACCCACCCAAACCACTGCCTGTTCACCCCGCTATCACCCAGAAGGCGAGGTCAGTACAGGTGCATCAAAGCTGGGACCGAGAGACTGAAAAACAGCTTCTATCTCAAGGCCATCAGACTGTTAAACAGCCACCACTAACATTGAGTGGCTGCTGCCAACACACTGTCATTGACACTGACCCAACTCCAGCCACTTTAATAATGGGAATTGATGGGAAATGATGTAAATATATCACTAGCCACTTTAAACAATGCTACCTTATATAATGTTACTTACCCTACATTATTCATCTCATATGCATACGTATATACTGTACTCTACATCATCGACTGCATCCTTATGTAATACATGTATCACTAGCCACTTTAACTATGCCACTTTGTTTACTTTGTCTACATACTCATCTCATATGTATATAATGTACTTGATACCATCTACTGTATGCTGCTCTGTACCATCACTCATTCATATATCCTTATGTACATATTCTTTATCCCCTTACACTGTGTATAAGACAGTAGTTTTGGAATTGTTAGTTAGATTACTTGTTGGTTATCACTGCATTGTCGGAACTAGAAGCACAGGCATTTCGATACACTCGCATTAACATCTGCTAACCATGTGTATGTGACAAATAAAATTGGATTTGATTTGATTTGGACAACAAAGTCAAGCATGTGTGAGCAAGGAGGCCTACAAACCTGACTCCGTTACACCAGCTCTGTCAGGAAGAATGGGCCAAAATTGACCCAACTTATTGTGGGAAGCTTGTGGAAGGCTACCCGAAATGTTTGACACAAGTTAAACAATTTAAAGGCAATGCTACCAAATACTAATTGAGTGTATGCAAACTTCTGACCCACTGGGAATGTGATGAAAGAAATAAAAGCTGAAATGAATCACTCTCTCCATTATTATTCTGACAATTCACATTCTTAAAATAAAGTGGTTATCCTAGCTCACCTAAGACAGGTCATTTTTACTAGGATTAAATGTCAGGAATTGTGAAAATGTAGTTGTGTATGGAAACTTCTGACTTCAACCGTACAACTCCAGCACCTACAAAAAGTACCCAGATGTGCGTATGTTCTTCAGCTTTTGTAGCTGTTAAAGGAGACAGACTTGAACTGATGGGTGGTAACTGGCTAGAGAAACTACAGTTTAACTGGCAGAACATCTTTTCAGTGAAAAGGGCTATGATTGAACCGGTAGTCAAAGCCGTACTACAGTGCCACCAGTTGGTGTTTTCAGAAGGGCTAAATTTCATCAAAGATTTCAAAGCAAAGATCAGGACGCCTTGATTTTCATCCCATTATCCAGAATGCAAGACTAGTGCCATACGCATTGAAGCAAGTGGTGGACAAAGAGTTGGATTGGCTCGAGAAGACAAAGGTCATCACCAAAGTTGAAAGGAGTGAATGGGCTGTGCCAATAGTCATTGTTCCAAAGAGTGACAAATCCATTTGGATATGTGGCGATTTTAAGGTCACCATCAACCAGAGCGTGGAAGAGATTTATCCCTTACCAAACACTGAAGACTTATTCACTACACCAGCTGGAGGGACATCATTCAGAAAATTTGATCTCTTGCAAGTGTACCAGCAGCTCCAGTTGGACACAGATTCTGAGAAATATCTGACAATCAACACTCACCATGGGCTGTACTGTACAGGTATCATCGCCTCAGCTATGGGGTCTCAAGTGCTCCTATTGAGAACAGAAGAACCATGGAGTTGGACTGTCGCATGCGATGCAGCATTTGAGTAAAAACAAACAGCTGCTTCTACAGAGTAATGTCCTGGTACACCCAACGACTTCTGAAGCTTCCCTGTGATGCATCACCATATGGTGTGGGGGGAGGGGTTTCCCACATCATGGATAATGGAGAAGAAAAACCCATCGTGCTTGAATAGATTTTTTAAAAGGCCCTGGCAATCATCTTTGGAGTCAAGAAGTACCTACGGTATAAGGACAAAACGTTAATCACAGATCACAAGCCTTCGCTACCTATCTTGTGAACCAAGTCTGCGGTTCCGACCTAAGCAGCATTAAGAATGCAAAAATGGGCACTCATACCCATGACGTACAGCTATGACATCGAATACCGAAGGTCAGCTGATCACAGTAACGCAGACGCGTTGTCATAACTACCAAGAGAAGAGAAAGACATGCCAGCAGAGGCGGGAAGCATATTCTACTTCTCACAAGTGGATGAGTTGCCAGGGTGTGCAAAAGACATTGAGAAAAGAATAAGAAAAGATCTGCTACTCAGTGTGGAAATAACCCTGTAAATGGGTGGCCAAGCTACGTGACGGATGAAGCACTGCAACTATACTTCACGCGAAGACACAAGTTGTCTGAAGATCAAGGCTGTGTACTCTGCGAGGGATCATATCCCTAGCACACAGACAGAGACCGTTGGAGGACTTTCACCACGAACATCCTGGCATCTGTCGGGTGAAGGCCTTATCCCATAGCTACAATACATGACCAAAAGTAGGTGGACACTTGCTTGTCGAACATCTCATTCCAAATATGGAGTTGGTCCCCCCTTTATTGCTATAACAGCCTCCACTCTTCTGGGAAGGCTTTCCACTAAGATGTTGGAACATTGCTGCGGGGTCTTGCTTCCATTCAGCCACAAGAGCATCAGTGAGGTCGGCACTGATGTCGGGCGTTTAAGCCTGGCTCGCAGTCAGCATTCCAATTCATCCCAAAGGTGTTTGTCGGAGTTGAGGTCAGGGCTCTGTGCTGGCCAGTCAAGTTCTTCCACACCGATCTCAACAAGCCATTTCTGTATGGACCTAGCTTTGTGCACGGGAGCATTCTTATGCTGAAACAGGAAAAGCCCTTCCCAAACTGTTGGCACAAAGTTGGAAGCACAGAAACTTCTAGAATGTCATTGCATGTTGTAGCGTTAAGATTTTCAGTTGATCAGATAAATTAAGGTTTATTTGTGTGCAGGTTTTCACAAATGCTTTGAGCAAGAATAGCCAGTGGCAAGGAAAGGCAAGAAGAAACATCTGCCTCATTCCCATTAAAGAGCCAAACCCAGCCAAACTCTACTGGGTTTAGCAGGGTTATGTATCCATCCTACTATAGTTGCTGGAACCATGCTGGAAAGAACAATGTGAAAATAAAATATCTGAGCCAGCACAGTATGTTTCGGGTCAGGCAACAGAAAGACCATACTGAGGAGCCATTCCTCCTTTGGCTGCAGCCTGGTCTCATAGACTAGACAACATAGTATAAATCCGGGACACTCAAATTGATATGATATGTTATGTTTGGTATAATTAAATAAGACAGATGGCGACTTAAGGTAAAAATAAGAATAATGCGAACATCTAGCAACCCAAAGGTTGTGAGTTCAAATCTCATCACAGACATGCCACTAAGACATGCGACCAAATGTCTCTTTACAATCCCCAAGTCCAAAACAGACAGTGGGAGGCATACGGAACTACAGTACATAATAGAGCCATGTCTACATGTAATTCTGTTCCACCTCAGGTATTTGATGCAAGCAGCAGAATCAGACTTAAAAAACAGATAAAAATACCCCTTATGGAACAGCGGGGACTGTGGAGAGACACACATGATAAGACACGCACTCTACACACATGTGCACATGGATTTTGCATTGTAGATATGTGAACGTAGAGTAGTGGCCTGAGGGAACACACTTGTGAAAAGTGTTATGAAATGTAATGTCATGTAATATTTTAAATTTTATATAACTGCCTTAATGTTGCTGGACCCCAGAATCGTTTATAAATACAAATACAAACAATAGCATTTTAGCTAATTATTAACTTTTCAACTTCTTACTAGTTTTTCACTACTGCCCCTGACCCTAACCCTAACCTTAACTCTTTAACCTAACTCCTAAACTGAACCCTAACCCCTAGCGTAGCTAATGTTAGCCAGCTACCCACCTAGCTAGAATTCGTAACTTGGTAACATATTGTACGTTTTTCAAATTCTTAACATATCATACGAATTGTAATTGTGTGATGGACATCCGCAAATTAATACATATTATACGAAACGGAGTGTCTCGGATTTACATAGAGAATAATCTGAAATGCTCTGAGACCAGGTTGTTGACTAAAATATTTTGTGCACTGCCTTCACCAATTAGCCTCCAAGCATTTTCATCAACCTATTTCAAGTCATGAAAAGTAAATGTGACTCCAACTCAATTGGCAGTACACTTTGATCATATCTTCTTTGTTGAGTTTCATCACATTTCTTTCCATTCTCTATGCCATCAGGTTCATGGGAACTAAATAATCCTTTCCTCACATTTGTTTCAAACCGGGACAAGATGTTCTTGTTTATCCACAATGCTTTCCCTCTGGCATGGATGGGGTTCTGGTAAATTTTTTATTTGTCAGTAAAGTGGGTTTTCTAATTAACCTCATTGCGTATGCGGATTGAGGCTATCGGCAGCAGGAAACTAAACTGGTCTCCGATGTGTTGTCTATTTTATTAAGACCTAGTTCTACAGCCCAAAACATAGCCTGTGAAGTTAACTACAGTAAGCCTTTGCCAGAAATATACACAATGCATTGACAATATCCACAAGTTTCCCTTTGAAAATGTCCAAACATTTACTGTCATTTGTTTCACTCCCTTGCACAATAAAAACATACCATGTTACACATTTTAATGTTACATTACTGATGAAACAGCAGCAAACAATATGAACGTCATTGGCCCACTAACACAGTTTTCCTTCCACTTTCTTTGTGTCCTCTCTAGTCTAACAGCCAAAATAACACATTCGATGACAGCTGCACCTTTGGCATATCAATGCAGGCCCTGTAGCGGAAGACCTTGGGGGGGAGATGGTTCCATCTATTATTTTGTTATCTCGTGTTGGGGAATTGAATTGGGTGAGAGTATCTATACAGTAATCATCCTGTCAGATTCTATTAATTTTGTGTGTCAGTAAGCGTGATGCAAACAACTTCCTTGGTGGACTGGCTGTGATGATTTGTCCCATAACTGTTGAAGCGCACATTGTTTGACATTCTATCAGTTTGTCAAGATGCTAAGGAGAGAGTATTTCCTCCAGCGTAGCTTTGTTGTCAGGCACGCTGGTAAGGAAGAAATTGAAAATATGATGGAAAGGAACATGTTAGCCTTTGTCAACATGGAATTGGAAATTTGTGGGCATGTATTGGCTTCCAGTTTAGCAGAAAGGCTTTTCCATGTAAAGGACTCATGAGCACTGTAGCACAAGAACTCAGGAAGCCATAGTGTATGACTCATGTTTCCACTCTGTAAAACAGTTTTGTTAACCACATTACACATTGCAGAGAAATGTGAATGTTCAAGTTCAAAGCTGGGTGGTTGTTACAGTGACAAAACACTGATCGATAATACCCAATAAAGCTGGGTGGTTGTTACAGTGACAAAACACTGATCGATAATACCCAATAAAGCTGGGTGGTTGTTACAGTGACAAAACACTGATAGATAATACCCAATAAAGCTGGGTGGTTGTTACAGTGACAAAACACTGATCGATAATACCCAATAAAGCTGGGTGGTTGTTACAGTGACAAAACACTGATCGATAATACCCAACAAAGCTGGGTGGTTGTTACAGTGAAAAAACAGTGATCTATAATACCAAACAAAGCTGGGTGGTTGTTACAGTGACAAAACACTGATCGATAATACCCAACAAAGCTGGGTGGTTGTTACAGTGACAAAACACTGATCGATAATACCCAATAAAGCTGGGTGGTTGTTACAGTGACAAAACACTGATCGATAATACCCAATAAAGCTGGGTGGTTGTTACAGTGACAAAACACTGATCGATAATACCCAACAAAGCTGGGTGGTTGTTACAGTGACAAAACACTGATCGATAATACCCAACAAAGCTGGGTGGTTGTTACAGTGACAAAACACTGATCGATAATACCCAATAAAGCTGGGTGGTTGTTACAGTGACAAAACACTGATCGATAATACCCAACAAAGCTGGGTGGTTGTTACAGTGACAAAACACTGATCGATAATACCCAACAAAGCTGGGTGGTTGTTACAGTGACAAAACACTGATCGATAATACCCAACAAAGCTTGGGGGTTGTTAATTGTTTATTATTTTTGATGTATCCACTTTCTAAAAATCTGTACCAGAAAATGATGGAAAAGGTATCTATATTTCATTATTTCCAAGGTAACCTTGAGTTAGAGTGCATTGTTGGAAAAAATTTTTTTATCACAAACAATTGCTGATCAATTGAAATTTGATGCAGAGTGGACAACTTGTATGAAGTTTGCTCCTATTAAACTGCGGCTGAACGGAATAAAACACTGTCTGTGTTTGTCTGGCCTCTTGCTTTACGGCATCACAACCCTGATCTCATTTGATGATAATCATCCCCATACCTTTGACACAGAGGTGAATTTGAATAAAAAAGTGGGGCTAAACAACATTATATTCCAAGCCCTTAAAGTGACTTCTGTAACCGTAAAAGATTTGGTTTCATGCATGTTAAACATTAGAAGCCTCCTCCCTAAGTTTTTTTTCTCTCACTTTTTTAATACACTCTGCCAACCTTGATGTCCTAGCCATGTCTGAATCCTGGCTTAGGAAGACCACCAAAAACCCTGAAATTTCCATCCCTAACTATAACATTATCTGACAAGATAGAACTGCCAAAGGGGGCGGATTTGCAATCTACTGCAGAGATAGCCTGCAGGGTTCTGTCTTACTATCCAGGTCTGTGCCCAAACAATTTGAGCTTCTACTTTTAAAAATCCACCTTTCCAGGAACAAGTCTCTCACCGTTGCCGCTTGGTACAAACCACCTTCTGCCCCCAGCTGTGCCCTGGACACCATATGTGAATTGATTGAACCCCATCTATCTTCAGAGCTCGTGCTGTTAGGTGACCTAAACTGGGACATGCTTAACACCCCGGCCATCCTACTATCTAAGCTCGATGCCCTTAATCTCACACAAATGATCAATGAACCTACCAGGTACAACCCCAAATCCATAAACACGGGCACCCTCATAGATATCATCCTAACCAACCTGCCTTCCAAATACACCTCTGCTGTCTTCAACCAGGATCTCAGCGATCACTGTCTTATTGCCTGCGTCCGTAATGGGTTTGCGGTCAAACGACCACCCCTTATCACTGTCAAATGCTCCCTAAAAAACTTCAGCGAGCAGGCCTTACTAATCGACCTGGCCTGGGTATCCTGGAAGAATATTGACCGCATCCCGTTAGTAGAGGATGACTGGTTATTCTTTAAAAGTGCTTTAATAAGTATGCTCCGTTCAAAAAATGTAGAACCAGGAACAGATATAGCCGTTGGTTCACTCCAGACCTGACTGCCCTTGACCAGCACAAAAACATCCTGTGGCATACTGCATTAGAATTGAATAGCCCCCGCGATATGCAACTTTTCAGGGAAGTTAAGAACCAATATACACAGGTAGTTAGGAAAGCAAAGGCAAGCTTTTCAAACAGAAATTTGAATCCTGTGGCAATTTGCATCCTGCGACCCTGTAAAGTCCATAGAGAATAAGGACACCTCCTCCCAGCTGCCCACTGCACTGAGGCTAGGAAACACTGTCACCATCGATAAATCCATGATAATTGAGAATTTCAAGAAGCATTTTTCTACGGCTGGCCATGCTTTCCACCTGGCTACCCCTACCCCGGTCAACAGCCATGCATCCCCCACAGCAACTCGCCCAAGCCTCCCCAAATATTCCCCTTCACCCAAATACAGATAGCTGATGTTCTGAAAGAGCTGCAAAATCTGGACCCCTATAAATCAGCCGGGCAAGACAATCTGGACCATCTCTTTCTAAAATGATCCGCCAAAATTGTTGCAACACATATTACTAGCCTGTTCAACTTCTGTTTCATATCGTATGAGATCCCTAAAGATTGGAAAGCTGCCGCAGTCATCCCCCTCTTCAAAGTGGGAGACACTCTAGTCCCAAACTGCTACAGACCTATATCTATCCTACCCTGCCTTTTTAAGGTCTATTTCTAATCCCACCGTACCTTCTCCACTATGCAATCTGGTTTCCGAGCTGGTCATGGGTGCACCTCAGCCAGGCTCAAGGTCCTAAACAATATCATAACCGCCATTGATAAGAGACAATACTGTGCAGCTGTATTCATCGACCTGGCCAAGGCTTTCGACTCTGTCAATCACCACATTCTTATCGGCAGACTCAACAACCTTGCTTTCTCAAATGACTGCCTCGCCTGGTTCACCAACTACTTCTCAGACAGAGTTCAGTGTGTCAAATCGGAGGGCGTGTTGCTGCTGATGATTCACTGATCCACCTCTACGCAGACGACACCATTCTGTATACTTCTGGCCCTTCTTTGGACACTGTGTTGGATACTAACCTCCAGACGAGCTTCAATGCCATACAAATCTCCTTCCGTGGCCTCCAACTGTTCATAAATGCAAGTAAAACTAAATTCATGCTTTTCAACTGATTGCCCACACGTGCCCACACGTGCCCACCCGTCCAGCATCACTACTCTGGACGGTTCTGACTTAGAATATATGGACAACTACAAATACCCAGATGTCTGGTTAGACTGTAAAATCTCCATCCAGACTCACATTAAGCATCTCCAATCCAAAATTAAATATATAATTGGCTTCCTATTTCGCAAACAAAGCATCCTTCACTTATGCTGCCAAACATACCCTAAAAAAACTGACCATCCTACCGATCCTTGACTTCGGCGATGTCTTTTTCAAAATAGCCTCCAAAACTCTACTCAGCAAATTGGATGCAGTCTATCACAGTGCCATCCGTTTTATTACCAAAGTGGGAGACACTCTAGACCCAAACTGCTACAGACCTATATCTATCCTACCCTGCCTTTTTAAGGTCTCCATCCGTTTTGTTACCAAAGCACCACCCACCACTGCGACCCGTATGCTCTCGTTGGCTGGACCTCGCTTGCTATTTGTCACCAAACCCACTGGCTACAGGTCATCTATAAGTCTTTGCTAGGTAAAGCCCCGCCTTATCTTAGCTCACTGATCACCATAGCAGCACCCACCCATAACACATGCTCCAACAGGTATATTCCACTGGTCACCTCCAAAGCAAATTCCTTTCCTTCCAGTTCTCTGCTGGCAATGACTGGAACGAACTGAAAAAAATCACTGAAGCTGGAGACTCATATCTCCCTCACTAACTTTAAGCACCAGCTGTCAGAGCAGCTCACAGATCACTGCACCTGTACATAGCTCATCTGTAAATAGCCCATCCAACTTCCTCATCCCCATGCTGTTATTTATATGATTTATTTTGCTCCTTTGCTCCCCAGTATTTCTACTTGCACATTCATCTTCTGCACATCTATCATTTAATTGCTATATTGTAATTACTTCACCACTATGGCCTATTTCTTGCCTTACCTCCCTTATCCTACTTCATTTGCACACACTGTACATAGACTTTTTTATATTGTATTATTGTTGTTTGTTTCGCACTGCTTTGCTTTATCTGGGCCAGGTCGCAGTTGTAAATGAGAACTTGTTCTCAACTAGCCTACCTGGTTAAATAAAGGTGAAATAAAAGTTAAATAAAAATAAAATAAAAAGTAATCTGTCCACAATCCACATGCACAAGGTTCACCATTGGACTCATCATAGACAGGACACATGCAAATCGTGAATATGGACTTAATACATTTCTCCTAGATCCAAGATTGTATGTTGACGTAACGTCTGCCACATTCTTCCCATGAAAGGTAACAGGCTTGCTTCATCCATTTGAATATAAACCAATACTTTGCTTTTATCTTTCTTTCCCCCTGAAGCTTAGTAGTAGGCAGACTAGGCACATCATTCACAGACTGAGTTTACTTGGCGTTCCGCAAACATCCCAGATAGTAACAGGAAAACCTAGCGAGGCATGAGAGGGAATGTGAGTGGCACCTGCCACAAATATGGGTCAAAGCATGAGAGGGAGATGCCTTGCGAGTGACATCTGAGACCCAAGCACAACATTGCATGAGGCATGGCAAATGAAGACTGACACAGCAAAGTCAATATTCACTGTTTTGGCGCCTGCTCTGTGCTCGTTGGTCTCTGTCTGTTGCTTTTGCTGATTCTACAGGTTCAAATGATTGGTCGAACAGATGAATGCCAACAGTGCGCATGAATGAACAAGTCATCACCAATAACTGCTTTGTATATGAGGGGTAAAGTGGTGTGCCTCTAAATATTTGCATTTCAAATTGCGAGACCCCCCACCCCACTATTGTTATTTACTGCTGCTCTTTAATTATTTGTTTTTCTTATCTTTTACTTTTGGGGGGGTATTGTCTTAAAACCGCATTGTTGGTTAAGGGCTTGTAAGTAAGCATTTCACTGTAAGGTCTACCTACACCTGTTGTATGTGGCACATGTGACACAAATAATTTGATTTTATTTCTCATCTCATCCAACTTCTACAGTGCCTTCGGAAAGTTTTCATACCTCTTGACTTATTCTTACGTTACAGCCTTATTATAAAATGGATTAAATAAATCATTTTCCTCAGCAATTTACACACAATACCCCATAATGACAAACTCATTAAAGGTCCCCAAGAACACAGTGGCTTCCATCATTCTTAAATGGAAGAAGACCCTTCCTAGAGCTGGCCGCCCGGCCAAACTGAGCAATTGAAGGAGAAGGGCCATGGTCACTCTGACAGAACTCCAGAATTCCACTGTGGAGATGGGAGAACCTTCCAGAAGGACAACCATCTCTGCTGCACTCCACCAATCAGGCCTTTATGGTAGAGTGGCCAGATGTAAGCCATTCCTCAGTAAAAGGCACATGACAGCCAGCTTGTTGTTTGCCAATGATGAAACCGAGATTGAACTCTTTGGCCTGAATGCCAAGTGTCACGTCTGGAGGCAACCTGGCGTGGTGGTGGCGGTATCATGCTGTGTCAATGTTTTTCAGCGGCAGGCACTGGGAGACTAGTCAAGATAGAGGCAAAGATGAACAGAGCAAAGTACAGAGAGATCCTTGATGAAAACCTGCTCCAGAGCACTAAGGACCTCAGACTGGGGCGAAGGTTCACCTTCCAACAGAACAACGACCCTAAGTACATGGCCAAGACAACGCTAGAGTGACCTTGAGACAAGTCTCAATGTCCTTGAGTGGCCCAGCCAGAGCACGGATTTGAACCCAATCGAACATCTCTGTAGAGACCTGAAAATAGCTATGCAGCAACACTCCCCATCCAACCTGAGAGGGTCTGCATAGGGAAATGGGAGAAACTCCCAAAATACAGGTGTGTCAAACTTGTAGCATCCTACCCAAGAAGACTCGAGGCTGTAATCACTGCCAAAAGTGCTTAAACAAAGTAAAGGGTCTGAATACTTATGGAAATGTGATATTTCCATTTGTAAAAATGTCCAAAAACCTAGGGTATTGTGTGTAGATTGATGAGGGGGAAAAAAACTATTTTATACATTTTAGAATAAGGCTGTAACATAATAAAATGTGGAAAAAGTCAAGGTGTCTGGATACTTTCCGAATGTACTGTACATATTTTGGAGCACGTATTTTAGCATCCCTAAACTCACTCCTTTAGGGATACAATTAGTAAAGAGTTTGATGAATCTTGAGCTCTGATTTACATGCCGTTACATCTGAAATCAGTGGAGGTTGCTGAGAGGAGAGCGGCTCATAATAATAGCTGGAATGATGATGTATTTAACTTACCATTCCACCTATTCCGCTCCAGCCATCACCACAAGCCCCAATTAAGGTGCCACCAACCTCCTGTGTCTGAAACACAGACATGAATCTGATTGTTGATTGGATGTCCTTTGGGTGGTGGACCATTCTTGATACACATGGGAAACTGCTGAGCATGAAAAAACCAACAGCATTGCAGTTCTTGACATAAACCGGTGCAGCTGGCACCCCGTTCAAAGGCGCTTAAATCTTTTGTCTTGTGCATTCATCCTCTGAATGGCACACATACAAAATATATGTCTGAATTGTATCAACTCCTAAAAACCCTTATTTAGCCTGTCTCCTCCCCTGCATCTAAACTGAATGAAGTGGATTTTAAAAGTGACATCAATAAGAGATCATAGCTTTCACCTGATCAGTCTATGTTATGGAAGGAGAAGGCATTCTTAATGTTTTGTACACTCCGTGTATTTGGTTGTGTTATCCAATCAGATCATGGTTTGAATACTCACTCCTGGGAGCACCAATGTTATAGTTCTAATACATAGGGCTAGTTGCCCAAACAGAGGATAAGGCTCGTCTTGGAAAAAAAATAGATTTTCCATTCAGCATTCTTTTTAGTCCAGAACTAGCCTGACCTGAAACTGGCCCAAAGTGTAGAAAGGCATGCCCTAACTTGTTATGGGAATTCCCCGTGATCAAACAATAATTTCTGATGGCTTCTTGTCACTTACACCAGAAATATTGATAACATTTTACATTTTGAATAGGTTTTAATTTCCTTTTTTTGTTTCATAAAGAGGACAAATGTCTACAGCCCTTCACATAACAAAATGTTATAGACTCAAAGGCACCGCATCGCAGTGCTAGAGGCATCACTACAGGCCCTGGTTCGATCCCGGGCTGTATCACAATCGGCCATGATCAGGAGTCCCATAGGGCGGCGCACAATTGGCCCAGCGTCGTCCGGGTTAGTGCAGGGTTTGGCCGGGGTAGGCCTTCATTGTAAATAAGAATGACTTCTTAACTGACTTGCCTAGTTAAATAAAGGATAAATATATATTATTTAAATAGCAAAGAGACCCAAAATCAATATCCAATACATTATTTTGTAACAATTCTTTGGGTAACTGTGGCTCTTGTACCAATTATGGCTTGTTACGGTATATACACTACCATTCAAAAGTTTGGGATCACTTAGAAATGTCCTTGTTTTTGAAATAAAAGCAGATTTTTCATCCATTAAAATATAAAATGAATCAGATATACAGTGTACACAGTGTAGACATTGTTAATGTTGTAAATGACTATTGTAGCTGGAAACAGCAGAATGTTTATGGAATATCTACATAGCCGTACAGAGACCCATTATCAGCAACCATTGTTCCTGTGTTCCAATGGCACATTGTGTTAGCTAATCCAAGTTGATCATTTTAAAAGGCTAATTGGTCATTAGAAAACCCTTTTGCAATTATGTTAGCACAGCTGAAAACTGTAAAGAATCAATAAAACTGGCCTTCTTTAGACTAGTTTTATCTTCATTTAACTAGGCAAGTCAGTCAAGAACAATGACAGCCTAGGAACAGTGGTTTAACTGCCTTGTTCAAGGGATGAATGACAGATTTTTACTTTGTCTGCTCGTGTTTACACTGTGCTTTTCTTTAAAGACAAGGACATTACTAAGTGTTATTTGGATCCTGGTATTGACCACTCAGAATTAACAGTCAAGGCAATGATTTTCAAACCCAATGTCAAACTCAAGCTAAGGCCAATCTGGCATGTATGGGTGTGGAGACTGCAATTGCAAAACCAATTTAGGTTGAATTGATTACTGTGCTGGCTACTTAATTAGGTGGGCAAGCAGGCTAATAACTGACGTAGCTACATAGCACACATTTCCTAGAGCTTCTCTGAACGTGTCCTTGTGGCCATGTTATGACTGGCACTTATCTGTCGAGTTGTATCCTCCGTAATTTGGTTAAATTGATCATCGATTAATTCCACTCCCAATTTTGCAGGCTTTATTCAATGAACTCGGAGGAATTTTACATGTCTTCCCTCCATGACACATAATCTTCCGTCAGGTTTGAGAATGACAGCTCTGGAGAAAAAAAACTTGACCTTGTGATGCTTAAACCAACCAAGAATTTATGTACGACAGAGAGCTGCTGGACAATATCTTGATTTTACTGGATGCAATCCTTTTGTTGTTATCAGTAGAGACAGCATTTTGGATGATAACCCCAGGTGAGGCTGCTACTAGATAAATAGACTCAAAATGGTACAAAATACGTCCAATTCAGATTTACCATGAACGTCCGGTACGGTGCGATGTAGATCATACTAAACCGATTGGACGATCTGCCAACTTGCAATAGATGTCATGGTTGAATATCTCATGCAAATTGTTGGGTTTGGATAGTGATGCAACTGAGCTGAAACACTTACCAAGACATTGGATTATTTATTTTTAAGTCTTAAAGGGACAGTTCACTCTAAAAATATGTACTTATCCACCTCCTCAGACCTCGAAGGTAGTCTAATGTTGAAATGAGTACATGTCCATGTGATCTGTTGTGTAGATCAGTCCTAAATGAACTAAAAAGAAAGCCACTGAATAAAATGGGGAATTTATAAAGAATCTATCATTCCCATTCATTGAGGCATAGCTGGATCTACACAAAAGATGGCATGTGATAAGGATTTATTTCCCTTGAGTTGTGAAAACATCTGACCCATTATACACTGCTCAAAAAAACAAAGGGAACACTGAAACAACACAATGTAACTAAGTCAATCACACTTCTGTGAAATCAAACTGTCCACTTAGGATGTAACACTGATTGACAATAAATTTCACATGCTGTTGTGCAAATGGAATAGACAACAGGTAGAAATTATAGGCAATTAGCGAGACACCCCCAATAAAGGAGTGGTTCTGCAGGTGGGGACCACAGACCACTTCTCAGTTCCTATGCTTCCTGGCTGATGTTTTGGTCACTTTTGAATGCTGGCAGTGCTTTCACTCTAGTGGTAGCATGAGACAGAGTCTACAACACACACAAGTGGCTCAGGTAGTGCAGCTCATCCAGGATGGACCATCAATGCGAGCTGTGTCAAGAAGGTTTGCTGTGTCTGTCAGTGTAGTGTCCAGAGCATGGAGGCGCTACCAGGAGACAGGCCAGTACATCAGGAGACGTGGAGGAGGCCGTAGGAGGGCAACAACCCAGCAGCAGGACCGCTACCTCTGCCTTTGTGCAAGGAGAAGCAGGAGGAGCACTGGCAGAGCCCTGAAAAATGACCTCCAGCAGGCCACAAATGTGCATGTGTCTGCTCAAACGGGAACAGACTTCGTGAGGGTGCTATGAGGGCCCGACGTCTACAGGTGTGGGTTGTGCTTACAGCCCAACACCGTGCAGGACGTTTGGCATTTGCCAGAGGACACCAAGATGGGCAAATTCGCCACTGGCGCCCTGTGCTCTTCACAGATGAAAGCAGGTTCACACGGAACAAATATGACAGACGTGACAGAGTCTGGAGACGCCGTGGAGAACGTTCTGCTGCCTGCAACATCCTCCAGCATGACCGGTTTGGCGGTGAGTCAGTCATGGTGTGGGGTGGCATTTCTTTGGGGGGCCTCCATGTGCTCGCCAGAGGTAGCCTGACTGCCATTAGGTACCGAGATTAGATCCTCAGACCCCTTGTGAGACGATATGCTGGTGCGGTTCCTCCGGGGTTCCTCCTAATGCAAGACAATGCTAGACCTCATGTGGCTGGAGTGTGTCAGCAGTTTCTGCAAGAGGAAGGCATTGATGCTATGGACTGGCCCGCCCGTTCCCCAGACCTGAATCTAATTGAGCACATCTGGGACATCATGTTTCGCTCCATCCACCAACACCACGTTGCACCACAGACTGTCCAGGAGTTGGCGGATGCTTTAGTCCAGGTCTGGGAGGAGATCCCTCAGGAGACCACCCGCCACCTCATCAGGAGCATGCCCAGGCGTTGTAGGGAGGTCATACAGGCACGTGGAGGCCACACACACTACTAAGCCTCATTTTGACTTGTTTTAAAGACATTACATCAAAGTTGGATCAGCCTGTAGTGTGGTTTTCCACTTTAATTTTTAGTGTGACTCCAAATCCAGACCTCCATGGGTTGATAATTTTGATTTCCATTGATAATTTTTGTGTGATTTTGTTGTCAGCACATTCAACTATGTAAAGAACAAAGTATTTAATAAGAATATTTCATTCATTCAGATCTAGGATGTGTTATTTTAGTGTTCCCTTTTGAGCAGTGTAATTTATAAATGCCTCATAAGCTTAGATTAACTGTCTAAAACAATCCTGACCTACCATCAGGACCCAAAATATAAGCTTGTTTTATGCCAATGTTTGTACACAAATAAAATGTTAAAAAATACTATACAGTATACCATCAAAACATGGTTAAAACTATAATTTGATATTCTAGCAATGTCTATGAACTTGAGAGTGAATACATTTATCCAGCCCCATCCCGCTTTTTGTTATTGTTTCTACTGCTGATTGCTGCTTTAAGATATAAGCCTAAATTTACATGTGCTTAGTGGTGCCATATTGCAGTATAGGTCTGTCACGTCACGACAGGTCATAGGGCTTAATGGCTTTGCACTGCAACATTTTAGCACTTTTTTAACATTAAATTACCTCCAAATTAAACTATAACCCTACAAACAGTTAAATATACGTTTCTGCTTTCATGAAGTACTACTACTACTTCAAGTGTATAGGAAAGTACAGGAATCATCAAATGTTATTTCAGCAAGTCATGAAACCCACCATCTCAGATTGTTCTTAAATTGCTCCTGTAGTTAGAAACAGATAAGATTAGCATTCCTGAAACATTTTATTGAAACGTTATTCGATTTCGGAGAATTTAAAACTTCTTAGGGCTGCAATCCCATTAATGGGATGATATGACAACAGCCAGTGAAAGTGCAGGACGCCAAATTCAAAACAACAAATCTCATAATTAACATTTCTCAAACATACATGTATTTTATATTGTTTTAAAGGTAATCTTGTTGTTAATCCCACCACAGTGTCCAATTTCAAATAGACGTTTAATATAATAATAATAATAATATATGCCATTTAGCAGACGCTTTTATCCAAAGCGACTTACAGCAAAAGCACCACAAACGATTGTTAGGTTACCACCAACTCACAGAAAAACCCAACCATTTTTCCAGCCAAAGAGAGGAGTCACAAAAAGCACAAATAGAGATAAAATTATTCACTAACCTTTGATGATCTTCATCAGATGACACTCATAGGACTTCATGTTACACAATACATGTATGTTTTGTTTGATAAAGTTCATATTTATATTAAAAGAATCTGAGTTTACATTGGCGCGTTACTTTCACGAGTTCCAAAAACATCCGGTGATATTGCAGAGAGCCACATCATTTTACAGAAATACTCATCATAAATGTAGATGAAATACAAGTTATACACATGGAATTATAGATATACCTCTCCTTAATGCAACCGCTGTGTCAGCTTTTAAAAAAACTTTACGGAAAAAGCAAACCGTACAATAATCTGAGACGGCGCTCAGAAAATAAATAATATTATCCGCCATGTTGGAATCAAGAGAAACCACATTATAAATATTCCCTTACCTTTGATGATCTTCATCAGAATGCACTCCCAGGAATCCTAGTTCCACAAATGCTTGATTTGTTCGATAATGTCCATTATTTCTGTCCAAGTAGCTATTTTTGGTAGGTCTTAGGTATACAAATCCAAACGCTTGTGCAGGTCTATCCGGAAGTCGGACGAAAACTTCAAAAAGTTATATTACAGGTCGATGAAACTTGTCAAACTAAGTATAGAATCAATCTGTTGGGTGTTGTTATCATAAATCTTCAATAAAGTACCAACCAGAGAATTCCTTTGTGTGTAGAGAAGCCATGGAACGCAGGTCGCTATCAGGTTACTGGCTCTCTGCCAGTAACCTGACTCATTCAGCTCTTATTCAGCCCCAAACCACAGTAGAAACCTAATTCAAGTGTTTAAAGACGGTTGACATCTAGTGGAAGCCCTAGGAAGTGCAACTTCATCCATATCCCTCTGTGAATTCAATAGGGGCTGGGTTGAAAATCAACCAAACTCAGATTTCTCACTTCAAGTTTGGATTTCTTCTCAGGTTTTTGCCATCCATGAGTTTTGCTATACTCCCATACATAATTCAAACAGTTTTAGAAACTTCAGAGTGTTTTCTATCCAATACTACTAATAATATGCATATATTAGCAACTGGGAATGAGGAACAGGCCGTTTACTCTGGGTACCTTTCATCCAAGCTACTCAATACTGCCCCTGCAGCCATAATAAGTATTTTAAGCTAATTGATTGCAACCCAATTGGCCATTTTAGTTTGAAGCTTTCAGATAATATTCAATAAATATAGTACCCAACACCTGAACCATCACCAGATTCACACAGAATACATTACATAGTATACAGAAGCAATACCACATCTTCATTCCACTTGTCAAACAGAGAACTGATACTCTATACTGGTTGTTGGTGTGAGATTGGCATGGGTTGTGGGGGGTCCGTAGGTGTCTTTTTGGGGGGGTTCTTCATGTCTTACTCATTGGTAGGAGGAAGTT
The DNA here is from genome assembly GCF_021184085.1 of Oncorhynchus gorbuscha. Lineage (NCBI taxonomy): Eukaryota > Metazoa > Chordata > Actinopteri > Salmoniformes > Salmonidae > Oncorhynchus > Oncorhynchus gorbuscha. The sequence continues at coordinate 84,949,107 of NC_060175.1, read as the reverse complement.
TGGTACTATATTTATTCAATATTATCTGAATCCCACAATTTAAAATTACAAATTTGGGTCCAATCAATTAGCTAAATTTCTCAGAGATCAAATCATATTTGAACAAAATAATGTTTCAGGAATGCTTATTGTATCTGTTACTAACTATATAACTGATTTCAGAACAATCTGAGATGGTGGGTGTCGAAATCCTCTTTCTTGTGCTTTTTGAGGTGGAACAACATCACATTCTCTCAGCAGCAGGGATTTCAAGCTAAGACAAACCATCATTAGCATGCAGTTTGCAAACACAGCAGCGTTGAACCTCTATTTTCTGATGGTTGAAGTGCCAGGGTGGGCTGAGTGACATGGCTGACTCCAGGAGGCTGGAGTGCATTCATTAGAGACTGTTGAGTGATGTCAGACAGACAGATGGTAATGTAAGACAATGCACTGGAGTGAGAGGTGGGGGGAAGGTGGCAGAAAGGAGATGCTGGTACATCAAAGCAGGATAGGAGAGTTTTGATGCAGCAGAGACTATCAGGACAAGACTCCAGCCATGACAGCTAGCCACCGTGTGCTTTTGTAGAGTTGTTGTTTGGTCTGGCCCCGGGGGGAAAGTCTTACAACAGGAAAAGCAGCCATCAAACTGTGAAAACGCACGATCATGACGCACTACCGGGGCTATCTTCAGGGTGGTGAAATGTTTAGAATGTTGCAGATAGAGCTGATCGACTCCCTATTCCACCTGACAGACAATCTGTTCAACACAATACATTTATTTCTGAACAGGCCCTCTTGAATAGGTACGCGTTTGTATACAGTACATAAAGTCACAGAATGGGTCACGACCTGGAATGGTTCGAATCCTCTGCACAAAAACACTATACCCAATAAGCATTGTCAATATCACTGACACAGATAGGCCAAGGTGGACAGCAGAATCCCCAAAAGATCAGATAAATTCAGCAGCAATGAAAAAGGAAAATATCTTACTATTTCAGTTCTAGGCCTTGTTTCCCAGTTGTGATGTAACTTAAGCATTACAATGACTGTACCAGATGCATCATTATTTACTATCTAACCTTTTAAGAGCGTTTCCCAAATAAGCACATAGAGAGAACTTTCACTAAGTGTGTCGCAGTAGAACAAGTTTCGATATTGATACTGTAGGTTCAAAGAAAAAGCAGCGCTGCTCTCGGATCAGCTCTCTCCATTCAAATTTTACATAATAGCTAAGGAGATGGAGAAAACACCTGTCTCCGGATTAAATCTGCAATGTAAGGACAACCATGGCATCTGTGAGAGAGGGAGAAACGTCCATCCATTTATACGGGTAAGATAGTCTAACTACATTTGCAGATATTACACATCTCTAATTTGGTCAGAAAGTCATTCATTTCAAGCTGGCTCGTTAGCTAAAGTTACTTGCAAGATCTGTGTAGTAATATTACAGTGCCTTGCAAAAGTATTCACACCAAGCAAGCGGCACTATGAAGACCAAGGAGCTCTCCAGGTCAGAGTCAAAGTTGTGGAGAAGTACAGATCAGGGTTTAGTTATAAAAAAATATCTGAAACTTTGAACATCCCATGGATCACCATTAAATCCATTATTAAAAAATGGAAAGAATATGGCCCCACAACAAACCTGCCAAGAGAGGACCGCCCACCAAAACCCACGGACCAGGCAAGGAAGGACTTAATAAGAGAGGCTACAAAGATAACCCTGAAGGAGCTGCAAAGCTCCACAGCGGAGATTGGAGTATCTGTCCATAGGACCACTTTAAGCCGTATACTCAACAGAGCTGGGCTTTATGGAAGAGTGGTCAGAAAAAAGCCATTGCTTCAAGAAAATAATAAGCAAACATGTTTGCCAAAAGGCATGTGGGAGACTCCCCAAACATATGGAAGAAGGTACTCTGGCCAGATGAGACTGAAATTGTGCTTTTTGGCCATCAAGGAAAACACTATGTTGGTGCAAACCCAACACCTCTCATCACCTGAGAACACCATCCCATGCTGTGGGGATGTTTTTCATCGGCAGGGACTGGTCAGAATATAAGGAGGGCGCTAAATACAGGGACATTCTTGAGGGAAACCTGTTTCAGTCTTCCAGAGATTTGAGACCGGGATGTTCACCTTCCAGCAGAACAATGACCCTAAGCATACTGCTAAAGCAACACTCAAGTGGTTTAAGGCATTTATATGTCTTGGAAAAATGTTTTGCATCTTGTGTAAATTAAGATACAAACCCCCCAAAATCCATTTTAATTCCAGTTTGTAAAGCAACAAAATAGGAAAATTGCCAAGGGGGGTGAATACTTTCGCAAGCCACTGTGTTCGTATCTCAGAGCCCTTTGCTTTGCTAGTTACAGCCTCATGTTAGCGAGCTACCATTGAACGTGGTTGTTTAGGTTCCTGCAGGGTAGTAACTTCATGAGTTGGGATTATGGTTCATTGTTTAGCTAGCTAGCTACATATCTGAACAAAATACTCCACTATGCAAGTATCAATTTCAATAGGGCAAATAGAGTAAAATGGTCAATAGAGTAAAATGGTCAGAGTGAGCTGTTCTCTCATTTGTGTCTGGAAGTAGCTAGCAAACTAGCCAACTTTAACCAGTTAGCTTGGGTGCTTGACTGCTGTTGTTAGGTTAGCTAGCTAACGTTACATGTATGATCTGTGCAGTACCTGGTTGGTTAGATATCTTGCGATTCATGAAGGGTAGTAACGTCATGAGTTGGGATGATGGTTCATTATTTAGCCAGCTAGCTAGCTACATGTCTTAACAAAATACTTCACTATCCAAGTAACTATTTCAATAGAATGTTGATGATGTTACTGCGACAACCGTTGATAGCCAGAGCAAATTTACCAGCTACAGTTGAAGTCGGAAGTTTACATACACCTTAGCCAAATACATTTAAACTCAGTATTTCACAATCCCTGACATTTAATCCTAGTAAAATGTCCCTGTTCTAGGTCAGTTAGAATCATCACTTTATTTTAAGAATGTAAAATGGCAGAATAATAGCAGAGAGAATGATTTATTTCAGCTTTTATTTCTTTCATCATATTCTCAGTGGGTCAGAAGTTTACATACACTCAATTAGTATTTGGTAGCATCGTCTTTAAATTGTTTAACTTGGGTCAAACGTTTCGGTAGTCTTCCACAAGCTTCCCACAATCAGTTGGCAGAGCTGGTGTAAATGAGTCAGGTTGGTAGAACTCCTTGCTCGCACATGCTTTTTCAGTTCTGCCCACAACATTTCTATAGGATTGAGGTCAGGGATTTGTGATGGCCACTCCAATACCTTGACTTTGTTGTCCTTAAGCCATTTTGCCACAACGTTGGAAGTGTGTTTGGGGTCATTGTTCATTTGGAAGAACCATTTGCGGCCAAGCTTTAACTTCCTGACTGTAGTCTTGAGATTTTGCTTCAATATATCCACATAATTTTCCTCCCTCATGATGCCATCTACTTTGTGAAGTCCCTCCTGCAGCAAAGCACCCCCACAACATGATGCTGCCACCCCTGTGCTTCACGGTTGGGATGGTGTTCTTTGGCTTGCAAGCATCCCCCTTTTTCTTTCAAACATCTTCCAAACATAACATCTCTGGTGACGAGTCTACGATACGTAAAACACTGAACAAGAATGGTGTTCATGGGGGGACGCCCCTGATTAAGCCACTGCTGTCCAAAAAATACATTTCTGCATGTCTGAGGTACACAAAAGAGCACCTGGATGTTCCACAGCGCTACTGGCAAAATATTCTGTGGACAGATGAAACTAAAGTCGAGCTGTTCGGAAGGAACGCACAGCACAGCACAGCACACCAACATCAAAACCTGTTTCTATGAACTTTAATGATACTATTTGGAATTTTCATCTGCCCCGTCGTGACAGCTCGAGCCTGTGGATTCCTGAACATAACACGGCAACCAAATGGAGGTATTTTGGATATAAAAATACCCTTTATGGAACAAAAGGAACAAATATTGTGTAACTGGGAATCTCATGAGTGCAAACATCCGAAGATCATCAAAGGTAAGCCATTCATTTTATTACTTTTCTGACTTTCGTGACCAATCTACTTTGCTGCTAGCTGTTTGTAATGTTATGTCTGCTGAGAGAGATGTCCTTACATAAACATTTGGTTTGCTTTCGCCGAAAAGCTTTTTTGAAATCTGACACGCCAGGTGGAATAACAACAAGCTAAGTTGTGTTTTGCTATATTGCACTTGTGATTTCATGAAAATGAAATATTTTTAGTAATTTCATTTGAATTTAGCGCTCTGCAATTCAGCGGATGTTGACGAAAATGATCCCGCTAACGGGATGGGTGCGCCAAAAAGTTAAGGAAGCTAATTTTCCAACTTTTTGCCTCAGGTTTGGCTGCCCTAACAAGCCTGAGTGGAATCAGGTGTTTGATGAGCATGTATCCACATACTTTTGATCATTTAGTGTACGTACATACAGACAGACACAGACATGACTTTCCTTTAGAGAAAAAGCTAACCTAAAGTGCCTCAACCTCATCTCTCCCCAACACACACACACAACTCAGGGGATACCATCCACACTAGCTTTCCATTTGAAAATAAACCAGCTTAATTACGAATAACTGTTGGCTGTGCCCAAAGCCCTAAATGACTTTCCATGGCAGGGGGAGAATCGGTTAGTTACATCTCATGCAATATCTATCAACTACTTAAATACAAGCAGAATGTCCAGAAGTGGAGAGCACACAACAACCCAATCAGCTGAGATGGATTGGCTTCACCCAGTGTGAATCAATATGTAGCCAACACATGTTGAGAATAAAGCAACGGATCAAACTGAGCTGTCTATAAACTAATCAGATTGATCATGTTGTGGGTCAGTGTGATTGGAGCAACTTCAAGCTCCGACTGTGGAGCTTGTCTTTGAGAAATCAGTACGTCTTTGAGCCATGTCCACACACTGTAGGATTACTGAAAAGAGAAACACAAAAACTAATATGATGAATGCAAATCATACAGTTTTAGAACAGGGCAGGAGTGTATAGCTTATCATCAGAGGGCAAGGTGAGGCTATTAGGCTACCTTTGCTATCCAATCCTCTCAGATCTTCTCGAAGAGGAAGTGCATGTGGGGTAGGGCAAAAAGGCTCAATTTGGGATTGGGCATATAAAGGGCACCTTGAGGTTAGGTTATCAAGTTGCTAACAGCCATATGATTGCTTGTGGATACCAATGTCACAGACTTTGGTTCACAAAGCCATATTACTTCTTGGCCGTAAAATTGTTGTCACACTCCATTCGAGCACAACATAGGCTACAGCACATTTTACAACTGAAATCATGTCATTTTCACACAATGTTACACATGAGAAACATGTGACATTGCCTTATAGAAATATACAAAAGTCAGTGATTGCTGTTCCTATTCCTGTTTACAACACCTCAAAAGGAGGTTGATAATTACTAGAATTAGTGGCAAGCTAATTCCTGGTGCCTGAATGGGCACACAATACAGATAAAAAAATATGTTCTTGGATAATAAATCTGATTTAACAAAACAAGAAACAATTAACCTGACAATGCCAGACAAAAGTATAGGAGAAGTCTGATTGGCTGCAACTGAGATTGGCAGAGTTCCATTCTTAGCATGGGGCGAATAAGGCAGACCAACTTTTTCAGTGTTTGCTTTTGAAAAATCACAATTTGTTTTGTGAGCAGTTGCATCTCACTGTACTTGTCAAAGTTTTTGTCAACAAATCCTCTGACAACATTCATTTAATTTGTTCAAATTTGGGGAAATAATGCACATTCTCAAAAGTGCAACCTATCTTGACAGCATAAAACAGAAATAGAAAATGTGTTCCCCCAAGCATATCGAGCAGTGTGACATCACATGTTCTGCATGATCCCTTGGGAGATTCTCAATTTGGCTAAGAAAGTCTGTACTCTCCTTGACTCCTCTGTCCTCCTTTCCTCCGTGACCCACAAACCGATGTGGTCGCCATATGTAGGAGAGTGTCAATTCGTTAATGGTCAAACAGACGAGTTTGCTCCTCTCCTTGATTGCCTCATCCGGCAGATGATGCTCAGGTGTATCCTGCCGCAGAAGAGTTTTGAAATCCAACACACCCCCTTTAAAACAACTGTGGTGTTCTCAGATAAGAAAAGCATGCACACATTTAAGACTAAACACTACTTATCCTTTTATCAATAAAATGTCTAGCACACCTAGCTACAGTATATTTATTTTTACTACTTTACACATGTATTTTGGGATTCCACCTCTGGAAACGTAATTTGCCTGTTGACATGTATAAGGAAGCGTCTCATTTCATACAAGCACATTTGTTGCCACGTTTCCTCTACTCGCCTCCTCTCTTCAATTACTTTAACCTTTTTTTAAAGGAGGCGAGGAGAGGATGGAGGAGAGGGTGCAAGGAATTGAAGAAATACAATTGATATGAGTCTTAATGAGGGGGGACACCAATGGGCAGTGTTCCAAATGTGAATAACATTATCCTGACGTTGATCTAAAAACCTGTGAGCCAGTCGCTGCTGTTGGAGCTCAGAGGAGGCTGCAGCCGGAGTACTGTGATTGCTAAATTAAGCATCAACCGACATGCTTTGTGGTGCAGATGAGTCCCACTGAAACAGGTCAGGCATTAAGAACAGAATTCCGCAACACGCTTCGCACCACATACCCAAAGCATCCTTCACTGGGAAGGCTAATGTGTGATTAAGGGGAAGGAGACTATGGATATTAAAGATTGGCTTTCTTAGGGTTGTTGTCTTGATGATGAGCAGTGTATTGAATTCATGCTGTGCAGTACAGCGGTTTTATTCCCTCATCTCGTAGGATGAAGGGGGGGTTCTTGAATTCAATCATTGACATTCTAGGAACAGTTTTACAACATAGTTGTATACTCCCATACATTGCAAATTTGCAAAAACAAACTTGTATTGACTATATCAGTCAGTCTCAAATACCTTAAAATACCAAGAATCTTCAAATACCTTCAATTTAGAACATCTTGAGCTTTGCTGAGAATTAGTGCAATTTATCTGTTGCATATGTATGAAATAAAGAAGCACATTGCATGGTAGTGTAACTGTACATACCAGCAATTCAATAATAGTCCCATGAGATATTGGCAGTGAAATGATATACAATGTGACCAGCATGGGGAATAGCACTTAGACCTCATCTCAGATATTGTTTGTTTGGTGCTTAGTCAATATGGTGGCAGCTCTATCTCCATGATTGATAAGTCTTGGGTGCATGGGCTTCAGCTTTCCATTAGAGATGAATGCCTCCCTGCTGATTCATGCTGCCATGTGAAGAGGCTCATTTCCTCATAATCCATTGTTTCTGTCCATGTTTACAGGGATGATATTCACTAAGTGGTCTCTCTCTCTCTCTCTCTCTCTGGAAGTAGATTAAGTGTTAAGTGTAAACTTCCTCATTTAATTGATTTACCCATTTGAGCATGCAACAACTGCGCCTCGCTGTGTGGATTTGTGTGTTGGTGGATGGGGGGGATAGGCCAAATCTGTTTCTGAGAAGGTACAGCAGACTCTCCCAAGCAGACAGAGCCACTGGTTTCATGACAGGAGGGCAGGGCCATATTCACATTGCATTGCATTTCTCATTTTGGCAGAGGCACACTGTGTACATTCACATTAGGAGAGCACTGACAAAGTGAAGGGAATGTATTTATTTTTAGGCTCTTGGCAGACGCTCTTATCCAGAGCAACTTACAGCAAAAAATAGAGTTAAGTGCCTTGCTCAATAGCACATTGACAGATTTTTCACTTAGTCAGCTTGTGGAGTCAAACCAGCAACCTTTTTGGTTACTGGCCCAACGCTATTAACCACTAGGCTACCTGGAGCACATTATCTCTCCATTCTGTAGTAATTATGCTGTCTCAGTGCTGTAGCTACTAATTAGTCTCAGATGGAATTATTTAGCGCATCCATTTCCTGAAATAATCAGGCATCCTCACAATGCCTTGTTGTGCGAGCGATTAATCACCCTAAAACAATAGGATTTTTAAATGTGTATACAAATTAAAAAACCTCATTCCTCAGCTCACCACGAGTGCTGTTGCTGCACTCCTCTCAAAACCATTTCCTGATGATACAGGAGGAAACGAGGGGCCATGCACAAATTGCCTGTGTATTTAATTCCATAAGGAAGGAGAGTGCACACTCACGCTGCACTGGGATGGGCGAGATGAAATTGTACATTTGTTTTAGCACACTGATGCATGGGTCCTTGACATTTAGAATTCTTTGTCAATAAATATCCTTTCGTAGTAAATAAATTGCCTTGTTGTAAATAGCCCGGTCCCAGGGAGAGCTGCTCTCTTAAATTCAGATGTGGGAGGATGGCGTTTTTCTGGTGGAAAGAAGATGGTCTAATTGACTTCTCCAGTCCAGTGGTGTGGATGACAGCACAGAGCAGCTGTGCTTGAGACACTTGACTCGTGGCAGTCCATCCCACACATGTGATTTGAATTCACATACACACAGAGCAGACTACTCACGACTAAATATTAGCAAATTGGGTAGCGCGGTACTGTAGGGTAGTCCAGAATTCGAGCAAATAAAGGTCACTGCAAAAGTTCCTACACAACCATTTTGTAATACAAAAACAAACTTTACATATGTAGCTAAACAGCATGTTTTAGCTTTACAAATGAATGACATGGACACGTGAGAGGAGTGAAAGCAGGTGAAATCTTCCCAGCTAGCACATTTGGTTCCTTGGAAGTTATGTGAATGTAACCTTTTGGTTTCCCATTGGTTCTGGGAACGAAGCCATACGTTTCCTGACCGGTAAAACTGAACAGTTTCTTTTAAATTCTGAGAACGGAAGTGAAAATGTAGACTTCTAGGAACATACATTTTTAGTTTGAGGGGAGGTTCTGAGAATGTTTTACTATGGTTCCCTGAAAGTTTTATTAAACGTTCTGATTTAAAGGTAATTATATAATGTTACGAGAACATGTTTCAATAAGACTTTTAAAAACAATGCTGAAAACAGAACATATATGTTTTAAATAACATTCTTGGAATGTTTTGTGTTTTTTATGGAACATTTTGTTAATGTTCTTTGAACAATTTGACAACATGACTTTACATAAAACCATGAAGAAACCTGTAGGAAATGTTATGCTGAAGTACTGAAATTTCCACAGATGAAATCAAAATGAAATCAAATCCAAATGTATGTCACATGCGCCGAATACAACAGGTGTAGACCTTACTGTGAAATGCTTACTTACAAGCCCTTAATTAACCAACAATTCAGTTTTAAGAAAAATACTTAAAAATAACTAAAAGTAACAAATAATTAAAGCGCAGCAATAAAATAACAATAGTGAGGCTATATACAGGGGGTACCGGTACAGAGTCAATGTCCCGGGGCACCGGATAATTGAGGTAATATGTACAAGTAGTTATTAAAGTGACTATGCATAGATAATAACAGAGAGTAGCAGCAGCGTAAAAAGGGGGGGGGGCAATGCAATGTCTATAATGTCTAACATGCTCAGAACAATGTGAGAACACACTTTAAATAGAACCATAAGGAAACGTTATGTTGTAGTTACACAGAAGAACAATATTTCTTAATGTTCTTGGTGCAATTTGAGAACATTCCCAATGTCAAACCAGTTGGAGAACTTTCCTAGAACATTACCAAAATTGAAATGACCATAGATTATCCTGATTGCTACTACTGCTACTACTAATGAGTCTAACCCATACTACTAATGAGTCTAATCCATATCCATATCATCTCTACTGTAGGCTGTGTCAAGAAAACATGCTTCAAAAAAAGCCTCTGATTCAATCGTTGCAAATTGAATTCATACCTCTTATGATCCATCTTTAATGTTGTCTGGTCTTTCCCAGGACCTCTATCTTGACTAAACGCAATGAGATAGGCCTGTTCTTTTCCTTTGAAGGTTGAACACCAACACTGTTTTCAGAGACATTTCAGTTTGATCCCAAGTCAAAAGGTATTTTTGGAAAGCTATTCCTCACATCTTCCTCAGACCATGTTCTCTCCATCTAAAGCCAAAAGTGAATTCTGTTTCATCCCAACACATAGCCCCCACCCATGCAAATATATACAATTACCATATCAATCACCTCAATCAACATTTAATGTCTGTAATCAGTGAGACAGCACGGGCAAATTGTCTTTTGGGATCACCGCATCACTGTTCTGTAATTGTAGAAAAGAGCACTTTTAACCCTTGTGTTGTACCTTCAGGATTAGCAACTGAGCTGCCAAGACCACTGAGTCAGAACTAATATTATTTTCTGAATGCGTTGAAGAGGACAAGAGGTACAGTATACTTGGAAATTGTATTCATTTTAAACTACTTATAATATAGCACACAAACAATATTAACAAAAAACAATGCAACACCGTCTACAATTTCTTGTTAACATTAGTTTTGCACATTGGTTAGGACATCTACTTTGTGCATGACTCAAGTAATTTTTCCAACAATTATTTACAGGCAGATTATTTCACTTATAATTCACTGTATCAACATTTCAGTGGGTCAGAAGTTTACGGACACTAAGTTGACGGTGCCTTTAAACAGCTTGAAAAATTCCAGAAAGTGTAATGGCTTTAGAAGCTTCTCATAGGCTAATTGACATCATTTGAGTTAATTGGAGGTGTACCTGAGGATGTATTTGAAGGCCTACCTTCAAATTCAGTGCCTATTTGCTTGACATCATGGGAAAATCAAAATAAAATCAGCCACGGTTCATCCTTGGGAGCATTTTCCAAACGCCTGAAGGTACCACATTCATCTGTACAAACAATAGTACGCAAGTTTAAACACCATGGGACAACGCAGCCGTCATACCGCTCAGGAAGGAGACGTGTTCTGTCTCCTAGAGATGAACGTACTTTGGTGTGAAAAGTTCAAATCAATCCCAGAACAACAGCAAAGGACCTTATGAAGATGCTGGAGGAAACAGATTACAAAAGTATCTATATCCACAGTAAAAATTAGTCCTATATTGACATAACCTGAAAGGCCGCTCAGCAAGGAAGAAGCCACTGCTCCAAACCGCCATAAAAAAGCCAGTCTACAGTTTGCAACTGCACATGGGACAAAGATCATACTTTTTGGAGAAATGTCCTATGGTATGATGAAACTAAATCAAACTGTTTGGCCATAATTACCATTGTTATTTTTGGAAGAAAAAGGGGGAGGCTTGCAAACCGAAGAACACCATTCCAACCGTGAAGCACGGGGGTGGAAGCATCATGTTGTGGGGGTGCTTTGCTGCAGGAGGGACTTGTGCACTTCACAAAATAGATGGGATCATGAGGAAAGACAATTATATGCATATATTGAAGCAACATCTCAAGACATCAGTCAGGAAGTTAAAGCTTGGCCGCAAATGGGTCTTCCAAATGAACAATGATCCCAAACACACTTCCAAAGTTGTGGCAAAATGGCTTAAGGACAACAAAGTCAAGGTATTGGAGTGGCCATCACAAAGCCCTGACCTCAATCCTATAGACATTTTGAGGGCAGAACTGAAAAAGCATGTGCGAGCAAGGAGTCCTACCCACCTGACTTGAAACCTGAGCTTGTGGAAGGCTACCGAAATGTTTGACCCAAGTTAAACAATGTAAAGGCAATGCTACCAAATACTAATTGAGTGTATGTAAACTTCTGACCCACTGAGAATGTGATGAAAGAAATAAAAGCTGAAAGAAATCATTCTCTCTGCTATTATTCTGCCATTTTACATTCTTAAAATAATTACTAGGATTAAATGTCAGGGATTGTGAAATACTGAGTTTAAATGTATTTGGCTAAGGTGTATTTAAACTTCCGAATTCAGCTGTATTTGGTACAATATGTCATTGAGAACGTTCATATATCCAGCAGGAGTTGTAAGAGGTGTGGCTTTCATCTCAATATGTTTTTACTAGGATTAAATATCAGGAATTGTGAAAAACTGAGTTTAAATGTATTTGGAAAGGTGTATGTAAACTTCAACTGTACATACAGCTCTCTTGAAGGAGGATAGCCTCTCAGGAAAAATCATGCCAATACGCTGTACCATCAGCATGCATAGACAAGCTCCAAGCTGCATAACTTTATTTACTGATTTGACATTTTAATTGTTGTTTTTAATTTAATCATGAACTTGTACTTACTATGTAAATTGTGGTTTCGACAGAACCACAATGAAATTACATGAACATTGAAACAGGTTTCGTGACTGCACCAAGAAAGGTAAAGACAGTTATGGACACAATTCGTTATGAACAGAACCTAAATTCACACCCTTGTTCACACTTGGACTCAAATGGGAAGGACTGATCTGAAGCCCGGCCAATCAGAGATCAAGTAGACAGTCAAACCCCTCCATGGAAGTATAAATACTGTGACTTTATTAAATTGCTGTCAGAAACAGTCTGTCCATAAGGAGACTCCCTCCTGGACGACCTCTGTAGCACACCAACATTTTTTGCGTTAAGCTCTTACAAGCCACACTTAGGACATTGAGTCCGTTTTATTTATTTATATTGAAGGAAGGACTTTGGAACGTGCACCAAAGCTCCTGAGAGATCCCAGACTTCAACACAGACCAATGAGTATTTAAGCTGATTGCATTGGCGTTAAAGGCATCAGCATGCTTCAGTTCAGCTGGCACCTAGCCAAACCGAGCAAGTGTGTTCTCATACTTCTTAAAAACCTTCACTTGAAAAATGAAAAAAAAAAACAGCAATAGTACTGTTTGTCCATTTTGAGACACTGTAGCCAGTGTACACCACCTCAAAATTAGTCCAAATTTAATCTAAAAAAGCAAGAGATCTGTACAAATGTTACATATTTTCTTAATGTTAGTCGTTCAATTTGACATCTAACTAAGATGTTTGTAGTAAATCCCAATGAAAAAATGTGCATGAAAACGAGTAATTTCTCATTGAATGACAACCAATACTTTATTGAAGAATCCCTACTCTTGAACAATCATCGACAAAGTGGCGTATACTTCGGCTCCGAACTTCGGCTTGCAACTAGAAACAATTGTGTGTGCCCGAACGAATGACAAACCCCTCGCCGAAGTCCAAAACAAACAAAAATGTCATAATATAAACACAAAATCTTTTCAAATCAAATCAAATGTTATTTGTCACATACACATGGTTAGCAGATGTTAGTGCGAGTGTAGCGAAATGCTTGTGCTTCTAGTTCCGACAATGCAGTAATAACCAAAAATGAATCTAGCTAACAATTCCAAAACTACTACCTTATAGACACAAGTGTAAGGGGATTAAGAATATGTACATAAAGATATATGAATGAGTGATGGTACAGAGCAGCATAGGAAAGATACAGTAGATGGTATTGAGTGCAGTATATACATATGAGATGAGTATGTAAACAAAGTGGCATAGTTAAAGTGGCTAGTGATACATGTATTACATAAGGATGCAGGAGATGATATAGAGTACAGTATATACGTATACATATGAAATGAATTATGGCGGGAACATTATATTAGGTAGCATTGTTTAAAGTGGCTAGTGATATATTTTACATCATTTCCCATCAATTCCCATTATTAAAGTGGCTGGAGTTGAGTCAGTGTGTTGGCAGCAGCCACTGAATCTTAGTGGTGGCTGTTTAACAATCTGATGGCCTTGAGATAGAAGCTGTTTTTCAGTCTTTCGGTCCCAGCTTTGATGCACCTGTACTGACCTCACCTTCTGGATGATAGTGGGGTGAACAGGCAGTGGCTCGGTGGTTGTTGTCCTTGACGATCTTTATGGCCTTCCTGTGACATCGGGTGGTGTAGGTGTCCTGGAGGGCAGGTAGTTTGCCCCCGGTGATGCGTTGTGCAGAGCTCACTACCCTCTGGAGAGCCTTACGGTTGTGGGCGGAGCAGTTGCCGTACCAGGCTGTGATACAGCCCGACAGGATGCTCTCGATTGTGCATCTGTAGAAGTTTGTGAGTGCTTTTGGTGATAAGCCAAATTTCTTCAGCCTCCTGAAGGTTGAAGAGGCGCTGCTGCGCCTTCTTCACGATGCTGTCTGTGTGGGTGGACCAATTCAGTTTGTCTGTGATGTGTACGCCGAGGAACTCAAAACTTACTACCCTCTCCACTACTGTTCCATCGATGTGGATAGGGGGGTGTTCCCTCTGCTTTTTCTGAAGTCCACAATCATCTCCTTAGTTTTGTTGACATTGAGTGTGAGGTTATTTTCCTGACACCACACTCCGAGGGCCCTCACCTCCTCCCTGTAGGCCGTCTCATCGTTGTTGGTAATCAAGCCTACCACTGTTGTGTCGTCCGCAAACTTGATGATTGAGTTGGAGGCGTGCGTGGCCACGCAGTCGTGGGTGAACAGGGAGTACAGGAGAGGGCTCAGAACGCACCCTTGTGGGGCCCCAGTGTTGAGGATCAGCGGGGTGGAGATGTTGTTGCCTACCCTCACCACCTGGGGGCGGCCCGTCAGGAAGTCCAGTACCCAGTTGCACAGGGCGGGGTCGAGACCCAGGGTCTAGAGCTTGATGACGAGCTTGGAGGGCACTATGGTGTTAAATGCTGAGCTGTAGTCGATGAACAGCATTCTCACATAGGTATTCCTCTTGTCCAGATGGGTTAGGGCAGTGTGCAGTGTGGTTGAGATTGCATCGTCTGTGGACCTATTTGGGCGGTAAGCAAATTGGAGTGGGTCTAGGGTGTCAGGTAGGGTGGAGGTGATATGGTCCTTGACTCGTCTCTCAAAGCATCATGAAGATGACTTTTAGATTAACTAACTTCAAATTAATGACTCGGGACATCAGGTTTGATACGAAAGCTTCTTTTAGTAAGAATACTTGTTTACGTTACATTTAACAACAATTGTTTTGGTACAGAGCAATGCAGGTAAGATGCTGTCGGAAAGTCAGCTACAATCTCTAGCACCTGCACATAATTGGCGCGTTATCACTCATTCCTCTCGCAAGGCATTCTGGGACTTGCAGTCAAAAAGCGTAATTCAACACAACCCAATACAATTACATATGCAAATAAATCTAAAGAAATATCTTTACAGATACAGCTCAAAGAATGAACTTAAACATTAACTCTAACACATTAAAGTTACAACAATGACGGAAGTGAGTGCTACGGGGCGGTAGTCGTTTAGCTCAGTTACCTTAACTTTCTTGGGAACAGGAACAATGGTGGCCCTCTTGAAGCATGTGGGAACAAAAGACTGGGATAGGGATTGATTGAATATGTCTGTAAACACACCAGCCAGCTGGTCTGCGCATGCTCTGAGGGCGCGGCTGGGGATGCCGTCTGGGCCTGCAGCCTTGCGAGGGTTGACACGTTTAAATGTTTTCCTCACGTCGGCTGCAGTGAAGGAGAGTCCGCATGTTTTAGTTGCGGGCAATGTCAGTGGCACTGTATTGTCCTCAAAGCGGGCAAAAAAGTTATTTAGTCTGCCTGGGAGCAAGACATCCTGGTCCGTGATGGTGCTCTTTCTCTTTTTGTAATCCATGATTGACTGTAGACCCTGCCACATACCTCTTGTGTCTGAGCCGTTGAATTGAGATTCTACTTTGTCTCTATACTGACGCTTAGCTTGTTTGATTGCCTTGCGGAGGGAATAGTTACACTGTTTGTATTCGGTCATGTTTCCAGTCACCTTGCCCTGATTAAAAGCAGTGGTTTGCGCTTTCAGTTTCACGCGAATGCTGCCATCAATCCACGGTTTCTGGTTTGGGAATGTTTTAATCATTGCTATGGGAACGACATCTTCAACGCACGTTCTAATGAACTCGCACACCGAATCAGCGTATTCGTCAATGTTGTCGTCTGACGCAATACGGAACATATCCCAGTCCACGTGATGGAAGCAGTCTTGGAGTGTGGAATCAGATTGGTCGGACCAGCGTTGAACAGACCTCAGCGCGGGAGCTTCTTGTTTTAGTTTCTGTCTGTAGGCAGGGATCAACAAAATGGAGTCGTGGTCAGCTTTTCCGAAAGGAGGGCGGGGCAGGGCCTTATATGCGTCTCAGAAGTTGGAATAGCAATGGTCCAAGGTTTTTCCCGCCCTGGTAGCGCAATCGATATGCTGATAAAATTTAGGGATTCTTGTTTCCAGATTAGCCTTGTTAAAATCCCCAGCTACAATGAATGCAGCCTCCGGATATATGGATTCCAGTTTGCAAAGAGTCAAATAAAGTTTGTTCAGAGCCATCGATGTGTCTGCTTGGGGGGGAATATATACGGCTGTGATTATAATCGAAGAGAATTCCCTTGGTAGATAATGCGGTCTACATTTGATTGTGAGGAATTCTAAATCAGGTGAACAGAAAGACTTGAGTTCCTGTATGTTGTTTTGGCCACACCACGTCACGTTAACCATAAAGCATGTTTGTTTCTGTCGGCGCGATGCATGGAGAAACCAGCTGGCTGCACCGTCTCCGATAGCGTCTCTCCAGTGAGCCATGTTTCCGTGTAGCAAAGAACGTTACAGTCTCTGATGTCCCTGTGGAATGCTACCCTTGCTCGGATTTCATCAACCTTGTTGTCAAGAGACTGGAAATTGGCGAGGAGAATGCTAGAGAGTGGTGCCCGTCTCCGGAGTATGACCAGAAGACCGCTTCGTTTTCCCCTTTTTCAAAGTAGTTTTTTGGGGTCGCCGGCTGGGTTCCATTCCGTTGTCCTGGGTGAAAGGCAGAACACAGGGGCCGCTTCGCGAAAGTCATATTCATGGTCGTACTAATGGTGAGTTGACGCTGCTCTTATGTTCAGTAGTTCTTCTCGACTGTATGTAATGAAACCTAAGATGACCTGGGGTACCAATGTAAGAAATAACACGTAAAAAACAAAAAACTGCATAGTTTCCTAGGAACGCGAAGCGAGGCGGCCATCTCTGTCAGCGCCGGACGTGTATCAGATTGGAACTGTTTCGGCTGGAAAGCATGCGGACGCCTTAAACTGTAGGCCTAATCTTATGATTCTGTGCTCTTAATAATGAACTGCGAATTTTAGATTGGATGATGTACCACAGATAAGCCATTCTCTCCCAATTCCTTTGCCATCTAGGCCTCTGCCTACTCCTTTGCCAAGTATCGCATATACTGCTCTTGCGTTGACTATAGGTAGCTGAATGTTTTGCTGAAAATCACTGTTCCATAACCCCTTTTCTTTATTCTGCATAATGTTTTCATTTGCATTGTTTGTTTGTCTTTTCTTTTGAATAAACGCTGTGTGATTACATTTCTGTTAACAAGCAGTTCTAGCAGCTCTAAAGAATTCACTATACTTTCAGGAAACAAGATCGTAATATATAAACCTTAACTTACATACAGTACGACTATAGCGTATCTTGCTGACATAGAGCAGCTGGTACCTTAATAATTTCTTAGTATTAAGTGTACGCACTCCGTTACAACATGGGGGTGGCTGTAAAAGTTTAAATCTGTGTTGTGGGAAAAAAATGTATATCCTGTTGCCCTTTAGTAATTATAGTAAACAAAGCAACAAATTGAGTTTTGGCACACAAAATATCTAGCAAAAATGAAAGCTTCGATATTACATTTTATGAGGGCATGGTGAAGTCAAGTGAGTCACCTTATCTTGCTGAGCTAATCAATGAAGAGTGGGCCTAGAAACGAGAGAACCTCTATTTTATTCACTGTGGTGGAGAGATATCAAGGCCTGTTGGAAGCCCCCCCATCTCGTTCCCACTCGTTGCACTGCGCTAATGGATTTTGCATTAAGGGTGCATCTCTGGGCGGTTTGAAGATGCAATTATGCCGGTAATAGTGGTGCCAGTGTAATATGAAAGCATTAGCAAATGATAATACACAGAACCCCAACAGTGTCCTGCATGATTGGTTTAAACTCATGGTGGCTCTGATCCAATCCACAATGGTCGTTCCTTAGTTGTCAACAGAGATAAGGAGGGATGTTCCCTCAGCGAAATGTAGAATAACAGTGATAGATAATCATAATGAAGATTATCCTGATTTCAGGAGCCTCAACACCTCTGTTGGGTTTTTGTTGATTATGATGAAGTGCGCGCAGTAACAAATCATATGGTTCTGTGCGCTGCAGGACTATAATTTATGACATGTCACTCGAGGATGCATTTTTCTTTGTTACTTAGCATTGTGTTTTATTGTACCATGAATAAATGAGTACTCTTACTCTACTCATTCATTTTATGGGTAAGAATTATAATTAGAGAATGGTACATGCAAAATCCAGAAACAATTCATGGCCGGGAATCAAAGGCGCATTGTCGACAAGTGCAATGCACTTGACTTTTACAAGACACATTGTTGAGAGTGCAGTTTGCTTGTCGAGAAATGCACCTTTGACTGAGTCCCGGGCCATGAAAGAGCATAATCAAATAACATTATAAATAGATCTACTTTGAAGATAGTGGAAAGATATTGTTTCCTATAGGTCACTTCATCTCTCAGAGCCTATGTTTTTCATGCATTCTTCTCAAACTGTGTGTAAATATCTTCAGTCCTGGAAAAAAGTTGCTATGGCCTGAGATGAGGACATATTTATTTCCTTCGAAGGAAATTGTTTATTATATTTGAACCATGCTATGAATATGATTTAGGTAGTGCAACACTGTCTAACACTTTAAAATGTCCAAGACTTCTCAGGTGATTTGGGAAAAGCTGCTCTTTCAAAGTCTGTTTGTGGATTTGACTCACATCACACAGTCACAATCTGGTTCACTATTCGTCATTATGCCATTTCCTTTTTGGGTCCCATACCTCAACAGCTCCAAAGACTTTGATTACTAGGGAGGGAAGCAGTGAGATAATGGCTATGATAGCTGTCACTGAAATGCCACTCAAACCCAGGAGCCATATGTATTAAAAAGAGAAAGCAGAAAGTACAGTACATTTTTGGGGGATGGTAGGCCTATGTCTTTTTCTTTGCTAGCCTGCCAATATTTCTCTAAATAAAATATATTTAAAACCAAATAAAAGTCCCTATTTTAACTTCAGAAAAGTTAAACTTTTTTATTCTCTGCCCACTGAGGCGTGTAGTATATTGCTGCCTCGTGGCAGGCTAAAGCGTGAAGAGGGCTTAGGTATGGAGTTATCAGAGGGAGACTAAAGACACTCTGCCTGTCACTTTATCCATGACAGTAGAGGTACCTGTAGGCTGCCCATGGGCTAGGCCCTCTCCTCTGCCTGTTTCCCAAAGGGCCATCCTCTCTACTTGCTCCCCCAGATGTCCTGCAATGGACACCTTCCAAATCCTACTTATCCTATTTAGTGTTCTACCAAGCAAGAGGAAGGGAGGCATTTGTCTGATGTTGTCACCCAGGCTTGTATCTGACAGGTACACTATTGAGAGGGAGGAATAGAGATGATCGAGGGGTCTAGGGTACTGAACATGTATGCTAGCTGTGGCTGCTGCTACTGATTAAACTTGGACATATTTGGAAGACTTTTCTACAAAGACTTTGTGGAATTCATTGACTTGTATAATCCATTGTTAAAATAACCTTTATTCAGGGCCTCCCGGGTGGCGCAGTGGTCCAAGGCACTGCATCGCAGTGCTAGGCTCTATGCCACCAGAGACCCTGGGTTCGAGCCCAGGCTCTATCACAGCCGGCCGCGACCGGGAGGCCCATGTGGCGACTCACAATTGGCCTAGCGTCGTCTAGGTTAGGGAGGGCTTGGCCGGCAGGTGCACGATGTTTCCTCCGACACATTGGTGCGGCTGGCTTCTGAGTTGGATGCGCGCTGTGTTAAGAAGCAGTGTGGCTTGGTTGGGTTGTGTTTCGTAGGACGCATGACTCTTGACCTTCGACGGGCCCGTACAGGAGTTGTAGCGATGAGACAAGACAGTAACTACTAACAATTGGGGAGGAAAAGGGGGTAAAAAACATGTTTAAAAAAGTTTATTGTACTGGATTTTCCTTAAAATCAGTACAGGATTATCCTTTCACCCACAGTCAGTATATTCCGGCTCTCAACACAAGGCAGGATTACTGAACGGACACACAGGGCCCCGAGCTCCAGGGGGCCTCTAACAAAATGTATATATTTACAGTGTCTTCACATCATTTGACTTTGACACAACATTTTTTTGTTGTGTTGCAGCCTGAATTTCAAATGGGTTTAATATAGATGTTGTGTCACTGGCCCATAATGTCAAAGTGGAATTATGTTTTAGACATTTTTACAAATGATTTAAAAACAGAAAGCTGAAATGTCTTGAGTCAATAAGTATTCAACCCATTTACATTTACATTTAAGTCATTTAGCAGACGCTCTTATCCAGAGCGACTTACAAATTGGTGCATTCACCTTATGACATCCAGTGGAACAGTCACTTTACAATAGTGCATCTAAATCTTAAAGGGGGGGGGGGGGTGAGAGGGATTACTTATCCTATGTATTCCTTAAAGAGGTGGGGTTTCAGGTGTCTCCGGAAGGTGGTGATTGACTCCGCTGTCCTGGCGTCGTGAGGGAGTTTGTTCCACCATTGGGGAGCCAGAGCAGCGAACAGTTTTGACTGGGCTGAGCGGGAACTGTACTTCCTCAGTGGTAGGGAGGCGAGCAGGCCAGAGGTGGATGAACGCAGTGCCCTTGTTTGGGTGTAGGGCCTGATCAGAGCCTGGAGGTACTGAGGTGCCGTTCCCCTCACAGCTCCGTAGGCAAGCACCATGGCCTTGTAGGTACTGTTGTGCCTAAATAAGTTCAGGAGTAAAAATGGACTTAACAACTCACATAATATGTTGCATGGAGTCACTGTGTGCAATAATAGTGTTTAACATGGTTTTTTCTCTGTACCACACACACACACACACACACACAATTATCTTTAAGGCCCCTAAGTCGAACACTGACTTTCAAACACGGATTCAACCTTGAAGACCAGGGAGGTTTTCCAATGCCTCACAAAGAAAGGCATCTATTGGTGGATGGGTAAACATTTTAAAAGCAGACATTGAATATCCCTTGGAGCATGGTGAAGTTATTAATTGCACTTTGGATGGTGTGTCAATACATCCAGTCAGTTGCCGGAGAGGAAGGAAACCACTCTGGGATTTCACCATGAGACCAACGGTGACTTTATAACAATTACAGAGTTTAATGGCTATGATAGGATGGATCAACAACATTGTAGTTACTCCATAATACTATTCTAAATGACAGAGCGAAAAGGAAGCCTGCAAAGAATACAAATATTCTTTGCAATACATGCATCCTGTTTGCAATTAGCTACTAAAGTAAATCTACAAATAAATGTGGCAAGAAATTAACTTTATATCCTGAATGCAAAGTGTTGTGTTTGGGGCAAATCCAACACATCACTGAGTAGCACTCTTCATATTTTCAAGCATGGTGGTGGCTGCATCATGTTTTGGGTATACTTGTCATTGGCAATGACTAGGGAGTTTTTGGGGATGAAATGAAACTAAGCACAGAATATAGCTAAGCACAGGCAAAATCCTAGAGGAAAACGTTGTTCAGTCTGCTTTCAGTCTGCTTTCCAACAGACACTGGAAGACACCTTTCAGCAGGACAATAACCTGAAACGCAAGACCAAAAATACACTGAAGTTGCTTACCAAGACAACATTGAATGTTCCTGAGTGGCCTAGCTCCAATTAAATTGTCTTGAAAATCTATGGCAAGACTTGAACATTTCTAACAATGAACAAGAACCAACTTGACAGAACTTAAAGAATTTGACAACGAATTAGGTGCAAATATTGTACAGTACAGGTGTGCAAAGCTCTTAGAGAGTTACCCAGAATGACTCACAGCTGTAATTGCTGCCAAAGGTGATGCTGACATGTATTGACTCAGGGATGTAAATAATTTATTGATCTATTTAATTTAAAAAACATTTAAAAAAACATGTTTTCACTACGTCATTATGGGGTATTGTGTGTAGATGTAACGCCGTTCGTCTGTTGAAAGAAGAGAGTCGGACCGAAATGCAGCGTGTAGGTTACTCATGACTTTAATGAAAGAATCGCGGTACATGAAATAACTGAAACTAAATACAAAAACAACAGAACGGAACGTGAAACTAATACAGCCTATCTGGTGACTACAACACAGAGACAGGTACAAACACCCACGAAATACAACGCGAAAGTCAGGCTGTGTAAATACGGTTCCCAATCAGAGACAACGACAAGCACCTGACTCTGATTGAGAATCGCCTCAGGCAGCCAAGCCTAACACCCCTAATCAGCCGCGATCCCAAATAATACAAACCCCAATACGAATACAACATATAAACCCATGTCACAACCTGGCATACCCAAACATATAACAAAAACACAAAATACAATGACCAAGGCGTGACAAAAATATTTAATCCATTTTCAATTCATGCTGGAACATAACAAAATGTGGAATACGTCAAGGAGTATGAATACTTTCTGAAGACACACACATATATATATACATGTTCTTTTTCTCCCCTCTTTTTCTACATTTTCAATTATTTAAATGAAAATGTTTTCGATTTTTCTTTTTTTCCCCCTTGGAGATTATGTAAATGTATATTTCAGTTGATTTTTTAAATAAATGTCACGCCCTGACCTTAGAGAGCCTTTTTATGTCTCTATTTGGTTTAGTCAGGGTGTGATTTGGGGTGGGCACTCTATGTTTGTGTTTTCAAAGATTTTGTATTTCTGTGTTTTGGCTGGGTATGGTTCTCAATCAGGGACAGCTATCTATCGTTGTCACTGATTGGGAACCATACTTAGGTAGCCCTTTCCCTCCTTTCAGTGTGGGAAGTTAACTTTGTTTGTTCATCCTAAATAAAAGGAATATTTATGCTCACAATGCTGCGTTTTGGTCCCCTACCTTTGACGGCCGTGACAAAATTTCCCACCACAAACGGACCAAGCATCGTGGTAAGAAGGAGGACTGGACATGGGATGACATCCTGGACGGCAAGGGATCCTGGACGTGGGAGGAGATCCTGGCCGGAAAGGATCACCTGCCGTGGGAGCAGGTATAAGCAGAGAGGAAGGCGAAGGCAGCTGGTAAAGGGGCCCAGCGTTATGAGGGAACACGGCTAGCAAGGAAGCCCGAGAGTCTTTTTTGGGGGGGCACACAGGGAGCTTGGCTGAGTCAGGTTGGAGACCTGAGCCAACTCCCTGTGCTTACCGTGGCGAGCGTCAGGCACCGTGTTATGCGGTGGAGCTCACGGTTTCTCCAGTGAGCATTCACAGCCCAGTGCGCTACAGCCCAGCTCCCCGCATCTGCCAGGCTAGGGTGAGCATCCAGCCAGGACGGATGGTGCCGGATCAGCGCGCCTGGTCTCCAGTGTGTCTCTTCTGCCTAAGATATCCTGCGCCGGCTCTGCGTACTGTGTCTCCACTGTACGTCTGCACAGCCCAGTGCGTCCTGAGCCAGTGCCCCACATTTGCAGGGCGAAGATAACCACCCAGCCAGGGCGGGTTGTGCAGGCTCTAAGCTCGAGACCTCCAATGCGCCTCCACGGCCCAGTGTATCCGGTGCCTCTGTCAAGGACAAAGCCTCCTGTATGTCTCCCCAGCCTGGTGAGTCCTGTGCCTGCGCCCAGAACTAAGCCTCCAGTGATGATCAGTGGCAAGAAGCCTCCAGTGAGGATCCATGGCTCGAAGCTTCCAGTGATGATCCATGGCAAGAAGCCTCCAGTGATGATCCATGGCGTGAAGCCTCCAGTGATGATCCATGGCGTGAAGCCTCCAGTGATGATCCATGGCGCGAAGCCTCCAGTGATGATCCATGGCGCGAAGCCTCCAGTGATGATCCATGGCACGAAGCCTCCAGTGATGATCCATGGCACGAAGCCTCCAACGACAGCCTCCAGTCCGTAGCCTCCGGCCTCCAGTCCGGAGCCTCCAGCGACGGTCCCCAGTCCATGGCATGCAACGAGGGTCCCCAGTCCGGGGCCCGCAACGAGGGTCCCCGCACCAGAGGTGCCACCAAAGTGGGGTGAGCCAGTGGTGGAGCGGGGTCTGCGTCCCGCACCTGAGCCGCCACCGCGGATAGATGCCCACCCAGACCCTCCCCTATAGGTTCAGGTTTTGCGGCCAGAGTCCGCACCTTTGGGAGGGGGGGGGGGGGGGGGTATTGTCACGCCCTGACCTTAGAGATCCTTTTTATATCGCTATTTGGTTTGGTTGGGCATTCTATGTTTTGACCGGGTATGGTTCTCAATCAGGGACAAGTGTCTATCGTTGTCTCTGATTGGGTAGCCCTTTCCCTCCTTTCAGTGTGGGAAGTTAACTTTGTTTGTGGCACATAGCCCTTTAAGCTTCACGGTTGTTTTGTATTGTTTATTGTTTTTGTCAGCGTCATCCTAAATAAAAGGAATATGTATGCCCACCACCCTGCACTTTGGTCCACTTCCGTGACAGTAAATTATTAACCATTTCTAAAAAACAGTTGTTTTTTTGTTCAGGAAAAAAAAACTAGAAACTTAGGTTTCAGCCTTATTCTAACAAAATGTGGAAAAATTCCAGGGGTATCAATACTTTCCAAAGGCACTCTAGGCTATGTGTTATATAAATACCACAGTTCCCATAATATCTTCCAATAGCAAAACTTATTATTTTAGTTTAGTTTTTAAAATGTTGCATTAAAATGTAGGCTATAGAGATGTTTGTGAATTTAATGGAGGAACAATATCCATTTCATGCATTTGATTTATATAAAGACAATTTTGTTGTGCTGAGATACTTTTATTTATCAGATTTATTAGTTTATTTATCAGATCATTTCTTTTGTTTAATTGAAAATCAATCCTTTGCAATACTATTTATGCATATTTTGTTATTATCATGTGTATAAATTCATTGAGATATTAATTGTTCATCTGTTTGAATATTGCTGGGAGTATATAATCTACTACCCCTTTTCACTCCTTTTAGAAACCATGGCTGCAAACTAAACTTTTCAAAAGAAAATAATGGATCCTATGATAGCCTGCTCATTTGACTTGCCTAGTTAAAAAAAGGTTAAATACTCTTGACTCGTGTGGATTGTGTAGCTCTACTTGAACCTTAAAACTCTCCTTCAGCTTATAGACAAACGTATCACTAGAGCGACTCATTTAGGAAGACTGAAGTTGTAAACATTTTTGCAACATGTGAGTGGCCATCTGGCTGGCTACTTGGGTTGTTGGCATGTGTGAGTGTGATGTGACAGATAAAAAAAAATATTAGTATGCACCGGTAGGTGATAATGACCGAGAAGCCATGGCTTAGGCTATATATTGACACAGTGTTGTTAGGCCCAAGAGACTAAGTTGAGTAAATACTGCAAATTGCTGTTTGTATTGAAAACATCATCCAGCTGTTTTAAATGTGGCAAATATGGACTAGTCCAACCCTGTCTCAACATATAAAATATATTCCCTTGAGTGTCAGTTGCTTAAGCGATTGTCAAATTCATGTTGGTTTGTGTTCCTTCCATTTTGATGCTCTTCGCAGGAGGGACTTCAGCTCTCCGAGACATCGACATTTGACATGACATTGCTCATTATGTTGAGAAAATGGCATGAATATTAAAACAAACACATACCTCCTCCGTTGCTCTGTGATGACAGTGATTGGCAGTTCCATTTGGAATTTACAATTTCATAGAGAATTTAAGAAAGTGGGAAGAAGAGATCAATACTGTCTGCCTGTCTCTCTGGTGTATTTATTCTCAACCAAGGGCCTGCTGGTATAACACTGTCAAACTTCGAGCTCCCGCAATAAACATCACTCACAGTGGGATTCCAATCATCTCCCGGTGAAAACGTGAAACTTGCCGCTCAAATGTACCTTCAGATAAACTTGTGAATCAAACTAGAGGCTTGTGTAGTACTCCACATAATATCTTATTTGCACAAAACAATTGAAGTAATAGTGATCTTAAAGGCAAATGTACAAGGTTTACACTAGCTACCACGACTGTTGGAGTACTAGTTTTAAGTTTTAAACTACTCCTTTAACTCACTATAGATTTACTCTTATTGGTCATCAAGCCAACTAACTTTCATGACACTGGTCATAACCAGTCATTCACAGTTCTGTTGTCAATCAACCGGATAAATGTTTACTGTTTCTGTGCTATTCATATCCATCATGCATCAGGTTACTGCATCCTTCTACAGTACATGTTAGCTATTGAGGCTAAGCTAAGCTGTGTGTGGTACTGCGATGGGAGATCAAGTGGTTCATGTTGGAGTGACAATACGATACAATTCCCACTGGTCTAGGTCTCTTCTCATATCATAGTAGAACAGTAACAGGGACATGTGTACCATGAATGTAGGGACATGTGTACCATGAATGTAGGGATATGTGTACCATGAATGTAGGGACACGTGTACCATTAGGTTACTCTCATCTGAAACTATCACGAGAACCAACCATATAGCTACAACTACTGTAACACATTGGCTAGTCAGCTGTTAAATTGTTGCAGGTGCAACCCATTTGCTCAGTCCAATCAATTCGCGAAAAGATGACCTGCATGCATTTACTATAAACTGTGGAGGCAGGTCCACTCGTCCTTCCCTTGCTCATTACCTAGCAATGTCCGAATACCTCCGAGTTCCAGAGCAATCAATAAGAATCACACAATACAGGAACCATTATTGGGGGCCGAGCCAGAGTCTGGGGAATGACTAGCCATCAAAAGGCAATGACGGAGTCAATTATCCCAGCAAGCCAGCTACTGACAGTGTGTAAGTATCCTCCACTCCCTTCCTCCCTCCGTCTGACAGACAATTCTCCCACAGGTGGATTAGGCCTTAATAACTTCTTAGGGATGAAATCCTGTTCACTGAATCGATATGACAACAGCCAATGAAAGTGCAGGGCGCCAAATTCAAAACAGAAATCTAATATTTAAAATTCCTCAAACATACAAGTATCTTATACCAGTTTAAAAGTAATCTTGTTGTTAATCCCACCACAGTGTCCGATTTCAAATAGGCTTTACAGCGAAAGCACCACAAACGATTGTTAGGTCAGAGCCAAGTCACAAAAACACACACAGCCATTTTTCCAGCCAAAGAATGGAGTCACAAATATCAGGTAACAGAGATAGAATTAATCACTAACCTTTGATGATCTTCATCAGATGACACTCATAGGACACAATACATGTTTGTTTTGTTCGGTAAAGTTCATATTTATGTAAAAAAAATCTCAGTATACATTGGCGCGTTATGTTCAGTAGTTCCAAAAGCATCCGGTGACTTTGCAGAGAGCCACATCAATTTACAGAAATACTCATTATAATTGTCCATCATTTATGTCCAAATAGCTATCTTTGTTTGGTAAACAAATCAAAACTTACGAAGCGCGTTCACTAAAAAGTTACGTTACAGCCCGTAGAAACTTGTCAAACGATGTATGGAATCAATCTTTAGGATGTTAACATACATTTTCAATAATATTCCAACCGGAGAATTCCTTTGTCTTCAGAAAAGCAAAGGAATGGGAGATACCTCTCATGTGAAATGCGCGTGACCAGCGCGTGACTGCTTCCAGACCTCTGACTCATTCCCCTCTCATTCAGCCCCCCTTCATAGTAGAAGCCTCAAACAAGTTTCTAAAGACGGCTGACATCCAGCCTTAGGAAATGCAACATCACCAATATCCCACTGTATCTTCGATAGGGGCTGAGTTGAAAATCAACCCTCAGATTTCCCACTTCTTGGTTGGATTTTTTCTCTTTCTGCTGTATGAGGTCTGTTTTACTCACAGATATCATTCAAACAGTTTTAGAAACTTCAGAGTGGTTTCTATCCAAATATACTAATAATATGCATATATTAGCAACTGGGATTGAGGAGCAGGCAGTTTACTCTGGGCACCTCTGGGCACCTTATTCCTCCAAGCTACTGAATACTGCCCCCCAGCCATAAGAAGTTAATGGCAGCTAAGGGACTATGTTAAAAACAAACATTACCAGTGGTGATGTAGCCCAGCTCCCCATTCTTATTAAAGGCATTACTCTCCCACAGGCGCTTCTGCTAGTGGAGAAGGCAGATGTGGGGGTGTAAAGCAGAACTGTGTACCCCTGCATTGATTGGTGCTCAGCTTGGGAGAAATTCAGTGTTTAGCCCACGGGCCGGCTGCAACAGGACTGTGACAACTCCACGGACCCAATCCTGCTGGGGCGCCATGGGGGCTCAACTCAATCCCAGATACATAAGAAGGAAAATAGTTGTGCGTCACTGGAGTTGTTGTTGTTGTTGTTACTCTGTATGAATAAAAGCTAGCCCCATGAGCAGACTTGCTGCCCCAAGACATCCCGGTACGTGTCTCAGTGATTTAATATGCTAGACATGGTGTGTTGTTTAACTTGAAGTTGCTGCTTTGTCAGAGGGCGAGACACCATGCATGTACACAAAAGCTGGATGTTTGTGGGTTTCCTCTCAAAAGCAGACAACTATGAATCCGATGAAGTCAGTTTCATGCTGTTCTACTGTATCTAACACATGCAGTTGAATGTGTTGCTGATTCCTAAGGCCTTTCCAAACTCACGCTTGAATGTAATCATTGACATTCTAAAGTCTAAATAAAATCAACACTAATGCAGGGCTCTCTAATCCTGTTCCTGGAGAGCTACCCTCCAGTAGGTTTTTGCTCCAACTTATCAACCAGCTAATTATCAGAATCAGGTGTGCTAGATTAGGGTTGGAGTAAACCTACAGGACGGTAGCTCTCCAGGAACAGGGTTGGAGAGCCCTTCTCTAATGAATCCAATTGGAACAAGTACTATCCAGTATCCTAGCCAAACTTGAAGGAAAGAGTTGACTTATCAATAATTTACTGATAATATACTGAGGTCCAGGGGCCTCCCAAATGGCATATGAACACATCATAAGCAATGACAAAATGTCTAGAATTGCAGGAAATTAGCTTACAAACTGCAGCATTTTCTCTCAACCTCCTAGACAAATGTGTGGAGTAGCAGAAAACGTGCTTTAAAACAGCAGAATCTTCTCTCATTCTGATGGCAAAATTTAAAGAATAGCATGAGATGAGCTATTAAACTGCAAAAAAAAAATCTGTCCCATGTACAAATACACTTATCAGAGCAAAATGTTCAAATTCCATTTCAATAAATGTCAATGACTAGTCCTACTGCAAGTACTGTGCAGCAAGTTATCACACCGTGACAAACTCAACTGTTAGTTTCCCCTTTCAGCCTGCACTACAGCACTGAACTGACTAATTGACGGACAGATTATTTTATTCGTCCATGAGAAGGAAATGTGGTGTCTGCTGTACCCCTCCCCTCCGATTTATACATACACAAACACACATTAGGTTGGAGAGGCTGGAGTAGAGGGCAGCCTGTTTAAGTTTAGGGGGTTAAGTTCCTTGCTCAAGAGAACATTGGAAGTATGAACACTATGTCACAACAGTGGGAACTGTCCAAAAATGTCTGAGTGATTTCTGATGGAATGTTCTGGGCCTTCAAGGGAATGCAAAGATAAGTAAAATGTTTATACAGCCATTGAGCACCTTGGCAGTGCCGAACGTACCCCTCTAGATGTCAACGTCTTTAACATGCTAGAAAGAATTCTGTATGTCCCGAGCGCAAATCACTGTAACACTGTAAACGCTCCCCGTAATATTTAGTCAACGGGATGTCGACAGTATAGGATTAGATGTCATGTTGGTTTTCTCCTGGATGGATGTATTTTCTCTCTACGTCTCTCTTTATGGCAGGTTTAATGCTGAGAGACGCTGGTGGTCTCATGCATTATGTATCAGGGACATTTGATTAATGCCACATTTAAAAAGCGGAATATTTTCAATTTCCCTGCAAAACACTTTGTCAAATGAAGAACGAACACTATAGGTTGTGGGAGACTCTGGGAGGCTGTAGGTCCTGTGAGATAAATTTAAGACTGATGAAATAGTTATTTGTGTTGAGGATCAAGACGTGACTTTGAACTGATTCAGTGGAATTGAATGACGTGCCATCTTGCGTTAAGTCATCCTATCAAAGAGAAAAAAATCATACTAGGTCTATACTGTATAGTTTTGACCCCAGGAAGAGTAATGGGGATCCTAATAAATAACAGTACAGTAGAATATACTGTACATTGAAACCCAGTCATTGTTGGTCGAATAAATAATTGATAGTCATCTATCATACAGCATATACTGTATGCTGTGTATATACAGTACAGTAGTCTGCTATGTATACAGCCTGACACATTTAACACTGATCCCTTCCCAAGACAGCCAAGCCTCAGCAGCAGGTGTCTATCCATATGGTTCATTAATTAACACAAATATCTATAATGACATAAAGCACAACACGTTATTGTACTGTATGGCAACTTGCCTTCTCGGTTTTTTTTTCAAAGTTATTTGTAATTCGTTTCTTGCGTTTGTGTTACTGCTCTAAAAAGATGTCGTCCTTGTATAAAAGCAAGAGAAAAGTGACATTCCGTGTTGGGGAAGGCCCTGGGAGTGTGAAGAGTTAGAGCAAATCCAATTGTTCTCAATTTATTTTCATGTTGAACAGCATCAGAGGCATGCCAAGAAAAAAAAACTGTCAAATGTGATTACTCTCTCACTGTGTGTACCGCCAAGCCACACGGCACAGGACGTTCAAATTACCTCTCTCCCTGAGGTATAAGAATATGCTTTAGCCTTTATGACTGATTATACAATGATTGTTGAAGCTCAAAACAGAGCAAAGGGAAAGTGCTGGAATAAAAGCTTTCCCTCTCTGACTTTGTCTCTCTGGGGGTGGTGTGGGGCTACAGGGAATTGGAGAGAAAATAGACTGGGTATCTCAATGAAAGAACACGTGTGCTGTGGTTGTGTATGTGTATGTTTGTGTAGAATCTGTCGACTTCCAGAGTTGGGTAAGCTTGTGTACTTGGTGTTGTATGGACATGTTGAGTAAGTGTTGTTGCAGAGGCTCTCCATAGTTGTGTGTAATACAACATAACATGTCTCTTTCATCAAGAAAAAAATCATCTTTGAATGGACTTGAATAATAAGAACTGTGTAAATCCCTCTAGGATAAGGAGACTTTCAGCAATATATTTGGCTGTAATTACCCCCTAAAAATGAAATACTAATTAGCTGCTAATGTGGCTATCAGAAAGAACTACAAATGCCATGATTATCTGGATGAAACTGCCGAATCAAGGAAAAGATAGAATCTCTGGATTTAACTACCTAATGTTAGCTAAATGTAGTAATGAATAAATTGTCTACATTTCTTTAACTGGACTAGTCTGAATAAAAGAAAGGCGCTGGAAAGGATGACTGCCATTTTACATGCTCCTAACCAACTGCTATTTTTTATAATTTTTTCATGATGTTTATTAACATATTTTTAAAACTTATTTTGTACATAATGCTGCGTTACTTATGACCGAACATCAGACCAGCAATTACTCACCGCGAACTGGACAAAGACGGGAAGGATATACTGCTTTCTGGGAACGGGACCAAATCCCCATCAATTGCGTGAAGAAAAGACAGAGAAAAGGGGGGGCGGAGGTCAGCCCTTCTAAGAATTTGTAGGCGAGTGAGTTAACCCCCTCTACAATCAGTCCTATTAGCCAACGTGCAATCATTGGATAACAAAATGGATGAGCTCCGATCAAAGATATCCTACCAACAGGACATTAAAAACTATAATATCTTATGTTTCACAAGTTGTGGCTGAACGACGACATGGATAACATACAGCTGCCATGTTTAACGGTCCATCGGAAGATGAAACAGCTGCCTCCAGTAAGACAAGGGGTGGTAGTCTGTGTCTATTTGCAAAAAAAAAACAGCAGGTGCACAGAAGTCTGGAGGTTTTGCTCGCCTGATGTAGAGTATCTCATGATAAGCTGTAGACCAAGAGAGGTTTCATCTGTATTTTTTTGTAGCTGTCTATTTACCACCACAAATCGATGCTGGCAGTAAGACAGCTCTCAACGAGCGGTGTAGAGCCATAAGCAAACAAGAAAATGCTCATCCTGATACAGCGCTCCTATTTGCCGGGGACTTTAATGCAGGGTACCTAAAAATCCGTTTTACCTCATTTCTCCCAGCATGTTAAATGTGCAACTAGAGGAAAAAGAACTCTAGACCACCTTTACTCCACACACAGAGACATGTACAAAGCTCTCCCTTCCCCTCCATTTGGCAAATATGACCGTAACTCTATCCTCCTGATTCCTGCTTACAAGCAAAAACTGAAGCAGGAAGTACCAGTGGCACGCTCAATAAGTAAGTTGTTAGAGGACGCAGATGTTAAACTACATGACTGTTTTGCTAGCACAGATTGGAATGTGTTCCGGAACTCGTCCAATGGCATTGAGGAGTACACCACATCGGGCACTGGCTTCATCAATGATGTCATCCCAACAGTGGCCGTTAGGGCATACCCCAACCAGAAGACATGGATTACAAGCAAAGGGTAGAGCTGGCGCTTTCAAGGAGCGGGACTCTAACCCGGATGCTAATACTCCTCAAAGCATCAATACAGGTGTTACGAATCCCTTTTGGCCCGGCAGTCTAGGGGGGATGGTAATGAGATCCGTAACATAACTCATGCAAATTATTATTGTGACAAATCATAAATATATGATTGATGATTGATTGTTGACTGATTGGGGAGTGATGGTTTTCACCTGTGAGGGGAGAAGGAGAGAAAATAAACACACAGACAGGATACACACACACAGGATAACTGTATCCGTAACACTCCCACCCTTAAAAGAGCAACCCTAGGGGTTGCGACTACAGTATTTCTGAGTTGGGCAATCTAACACACTGCTGCTGAGTATTGCGCAACTCCAAGCCATCAACATCATCAATATGACAGTCCACTATCATAGCAGTAGTAGCAGAGGAGACAGCAGTACCTTCCTCTGTTTTTGAACTCTCTAACTGTGTGCTGGGTCGGGTGTGGTAAGCTTTCAACATGTTAATGTGACACACACACGAGATTGGTGTTGTCTATCAGGAGTTTGAAGCACATAGTCAGTTTCACTTATTTTCTTTTCAATTAAATAAGGACCCGAGAAACGAGCTGACAGTGAAGATCCTGGAACAGGTAATAACACCAGTACTTGGTCACCTGGCTGTAGTGGACGAGAAACAGCCTCTTTATCATAGTGTCTTTTCATGCTCCTCTGTGAGGAAGACAGAGCTTCCTTTTTGCGAGAGCACAAGCTTGGTGTAGGCGCTCACGAAAGCGACTAACGTAGTCCAACACATTCTCATCTCTGGTACACAACTCTTGGGACAAGAACTGTTCTTTAAGGACTTTCATTGGTCCTCTCACTGTGTGACCAAACACCAGTTCAGCCGGGCTGAAACCTAGGGACTCCTTCACAGTTTCACGAGCAGCAAACAAAACTAGAGGAACTCCCTCATCCCAATCTTTCTCAGATTCCAAACAATATTTACGTAGCATAGACTTCAGTGTCTGATGCCATCTTTCAAGTGCACCCTGAGACTCTGGGTGATAGGCGCTTGACACACGGTGCGTAATTGACAAGGATTTTAACACCTGCCTGAAGAGCTTGGATAGGAAATTGGTTCCTTGATCGCTTTGTACCACGCTAGGTAACCCGAATGTCGTGAAGAATTTTATTAAGGCTTTACTCACTACCGGGGCTGTAATCCTTCTCAGAGGAATGGCCTCGGGGTATCTTGTAGCCATACACATTATCGTTAACAAAAACTGGTTACCCGATTTTTGTCTTCGGTAACGGTCCGACACAATCAACCACCACATGCTCGAATGGTTCACCTATGACAGGTATGGGACAAAGAGGAGCGGGAGGAATAACCTGATTTGGTTTTCCTGTTAGCTGACAGGTGTGGCATGTCCAACAGAACTGAGCCACATCTTGTTTTAAACCCGGCCAAAAGAAATGTCGAAGGATCCGATCATAAGTTTTTGTGATTCCTAAATGACCAGACCACTGGTGATCATGAGCAAGGGATAACACATTTTGTCGAAAGGCTGTAGGAATCACTATTTGGTAAACAGCATTCCAATCTCCATCCGCGTCAACATGGGATTTCCATTTACGCATGAGGAGATTACCATCAATGAAGTAAGCCACGTTCTTCTTCACATCTTCCAATGAGACAACACTAGAAAAACATTTAGCAAGCTTGTTGTCAACCTTTTGGTTAGCAATCAGCTGCTCACGAGTGACTGGTAACTGTATTGCATCAGCAATAAGTTCAACGTTCTTTGATTCTTTCCTGGGCTGTTTGTCAGAGGTGATCAGCTTCTCAGAGGTATCACACAATCCATCCTCTTGATCAACCTCTTTGAACAGAACAGTGTTCGACAAATCTATCTCGTCACCCTCTTGTAGTGCCTGGGCACGAGTGACAGCACAAGCAGGGAACACATGTGGATAACTCTGTGCCAGCTCATTCGAGAGAGAGTGGTCACTTTTATCCAATACTTCCAATACGGGTACTACCTTTCCTCCGGCAATATCGTTACCCATTATAAAGGTCACACCTTTCACTGGCAACATAGGACGTACCCCCACTCTGAATATTCCACTGATTAAATGTACACTCTGAGTTACAAAGTGCAATGGTACTGGGACAAAACCCATTTCAATACCCTGCACTAACA
This sequence comes from Oncorhynchus gorbuscha, assembly GCF_021184085.1. Classification (NCBI taxonomy): domain Eukaryota; kingdom Metazoa; phylum Chordata; class Actinopteri; order Salmoniformes; family Salmonidae; genus Oncorhynchus; species Oncorhynchus gorbuscha. The sequence continues at coordinate 84,914,484 of NC_060175.1, read as the reverse complement.
CACTGGAACCACAGTATGTATCGTCAGATAAGGGCAACACATCAGACAATATAAACGACTGCGCCGCACCAGTATCTCTAAGGATTTTAACCGGTCGTTGAGACGCTTCATCATTCGTTAGTGACACAAACCCCTCGAAAATGAATGGTTCATAACGGCGGTCGGGGACTGAGACTTTCAAACTACAGTTACCCTGAGGCACCTGTTTTGTTGCAGACCTCACAACCGTACGAATTAGAGCAACACCTGTTGGTGGCTTGGCACGAAGAGGCATCCCTTGTTTGCGTTTAAGCAGGAAGCAATCATTAATCATATGTCCTACTTTATGACAATAGAAACAGGGACGCTCATTCTTCTGGCGTGCTTGATATACTACTGCTGGCCGACTAGGGCTAAAGGTAGGAAACTCAGTGGCTCTACTCTCGGTTTGAGCCGAAAACACACTCTTGTGCGTCAACACAAACTCGTCTGCCAACACAGACGCTTCTGCCAGACAGGATACTTTCTGTTCGTTTAGGTAAACTACAATGCGTTCGGGTAAGCAATTTTTAAACTCTTCCAACAAGATTAACTCCCGGAGAGAGTTGAAATCAGTTACCTTACTAGCAGCATGCCATTTATCAAACAGATTTCCCTTGTCTCTAGCAAATTCCACATAAGTCTTACTAGAAGACTTTCTATAAGACCTAAATCTCTGTCGGTATGCCTCAGGCACAAGCTCATAGGCACGAAGAACAGTAGCTTTGACCACTTCGTAATTCAAACTGTCCTCCAGAGGTAACGCTGACAAAACCTCTTGGGCTTTACCAGTTAATTTACACTGAAGTAATAGGCACCATACCTCCTCAGGCCATTTCAATGCTACGGCTATACGCTCAAATACACAAAAATAGGAGTCAACCTGACTCTCTGAACAAAGGTACTAAGGCAATCTGCCTACTAATGTCAAATGTGTTTGAGGACACAGTAGGTGAGGACGGCTCACATACAGGCACAGTAGGACCGGAGGCTAGCCTCGCTGTCTCTGCCTCCAGTTCCATCTGGCGCATTTTGAACTCCAACTGCATTTGTTCTCTGTCTGCCTCAATTTTACACATCTCCAAATGCCGTTGTTCTCGTTCTTTTTCTGCCTCTATTTTACATATCTCCAACTGGAGAGTCTCTCGCCTAATTTGGGCTCTCACTTCCACCTCCAGTTGGAACTGTGCTAAACGGACATCCCTCCTGGCATCACCGTTTGACAGTGGGGAGAGTGGCTCAAAACGGGACAATGTGGCTGGTGTTTTAGCCTCGCCCTCATTATCAGACACCAATGGGCTTACAGGAGCAGCAACATCCCCTACAGGGGTAGTAGGCTCAGGCAGCGGTAACACAAGCACCTGCTCTTCCAACAATACATTTAATACTAGCCGTTTAACCTCTGCCTTAACTAAACTCTGTGGAATCGATACTGAATAATGGTCAGCCAAGGTCATTAAATCAACTCTACGACATTTGTCAAAAACCTCCCACGAAGGGTTATCCAAAAAGGATCTCAAATCAAAAGTATTCATTTTACACTACTTCACAAGTGCCAAAGAAAATAGCAAACACTAATGCTACTTCAGCTATGACGCTCAACACTGAACTATACCACTACAACAATCTACATGAGCGGCATGGGTGTCAGTTATGACAGATCCCGGACGGGGCTCCACTTATGTTACGAATCCCTTTTGGCCCGACAGTCTAGGGGGGATGGTAATGAGATCCGTAACATAACTCATGCAAATTATTATTGTGACAAAGTAAAAGTGTGAACGAAATAACCACGACAACAGAAATCTACCGTCAAACTCTCTAGGTTTATTTATAAACACACGGTAATGGGGGGAGCAGGAAAAGGGGCTGAGCTGGACCCAAGGAAAGAAACAATAAGTATTCAAAAACACCCCTAAGCTAGACTAGCCTACTTTAACAACAGCTAACTAACTAACCAAAAATACAGTGGGTGGTCCGCCCAGTTCTAACTAGTGTATTTAACAAAGTTCACCTACGGGTAGTGTATGTCCATGGGCGACTTGTCTTGGTTTCCCCCTTTTCCCACCAGCAATCAAACACAAACACCATAAACAAAAACAATACTCACAGGTGATGACAAAGTGCTATGAGGTGCTTAAACAAAAGAGAGGTTAAGACATAAAGCGAGAGTGAAACACAGAGACCTACAGACATGGCATTTACAGAGAGATTGAGCTGAGCTGAGCTAGAGATTGAGCTGAGCTGAGCTCTAGAACAAACAAATGGGGTTTTTAAACCATGGGGAAGGAACTGTGATAGGTCAGGAAATAGGAGGAGGTGTGTCTTCTGATTGATGATTGATTGTTGACTGATTGGGGAGTGATGGTTTTCACCTGTGAGGGGAGAAGGAGAGAAAAGAAACACACAGACAGGATAACTGTATCCGTAACAACAGGATTAAGATTGAATCGTACTACACCGGCTCTGGCGCTCGTAGGATGTCACAGGGCTTGCAAACTATTACGGACTAAAAAGGGAAGCACAGCCACGAGCTGCCCAGTGACACAAGCGTACCAGACAAGCTAAATTACTTCTATGCTCGATTTGAGGCAAGCAACACTGAAGTATGCATGAGAGCATCAGCCATTCCGGACGACTGTGTGATCACGCTCTCCATAGACGATATGAGTAAAACCTTTAAACAGGTCAAAATTCACAAGGCCGTGGGGCCAGACGGACTACTATGACGTGTACTCCAAGCATGCACTGACTAACTGGAAAGTGTCTTTACTGACATTTTCAACCTGTCACTGACCTATCACTCTAGTGTTAATCCTATATTGTAATTATTTCGCCTCTATGGCCTATTTACTGCCTTTACCCCCCAACTCTTCTACATTTGCACACATTGTACATAGATTTTTATACTGTGTTATTGACTGTACGTTTGTTTATGCATAACTCTGTGTTGTTGTTTTTGTCACACTGCTTTGCTTTATCTTGGCCAGGTCGCAGTTGTAAATGAGAACTTGTTCTCAACTGGCCTACCTGGTTAAATAAAGGTTAAATATATATATTTTTTTAAATGAATAAAAACAACCTCTCCCATGTTTTAAGTCAAGCCTAATTTTCTGGTAAGGACAACATTAATATGCTGTGTTTTCCTAATTGGGTACACACATCTGATCATAAGATGGCCGGAGGGGACAGGGACCTCAGTGTCGGTGGATTTGGCCCTATGTGTTTTGTGATGTTTGGCCTTCTAACTGGGAGCCAGGGCCGGCTCCAGAAATAAGACATAAGCAGTCATTTTGGGCCCCCAGCAACAACCCAAAAAAATCATTCTTAATATTGAGAGTAAGAATAGTAAAATACACCAGGCACAATTTTGAAATTTGGTTGTGCATCAGCAGTTTATTTTGTTATGTCAGACATTCCATTATCTGATAATTAGCCATGTCAATTTTTGTATTAGCAGATAGTTAAGTAAGCCATTAAACTTACAGTAATCATGGCAGAATACTGACCGGGCATGCAGGGCACATGCCCAGGGGGCACCTATTAATTTTGTTCATCATTCTCACTCATAAACTCAGCAAAAATAGAAACGTCCTTTCACTGTCAACTGCATTTATTTTCAGCAAACTTAACATGTGTAAATAGTTGTATGAACATAACAAGATTCAACAACTGAGACATAAACAGAACAAGTTACACAGACATGTTACTAACAGAAATGGAATAATGTGTCCCTGAACAAAGGGGGGATCAAAAAAGTAACAATCTGGTGTGGCCATGAGCTGCATTAAGAACTGCAGTGCATCTCCTTCTCATGGACTGCACAGATTTGCCAGTTCTTGCTGTGAGATGTTACCCCACTCTTCCACCAAGGCACCTGCAAGTTCCCAGACATTTCTGGGGGAATGGCCCTAGCCCTCACCCTCCGATCCAATAGGTCCCAGATGTGCTCAATGGGATTGAGATCTGGGCTCTTCGCTGGCCATGGCAGAACACTTACATTCCTGTTTTTTAGGACATAACGCACAGAACGAGCAGTATGGCTGGTGGCATTGTCATGCTGGAAAGTCACGTCAAGATGAGCCTGCAGGAAGGGTACCACACAAGGGAGGAGGATGTCTTCCCTGTAACGCACAGTGGTGAGATTGCCTGCAATTACAACAAGCTCAGTCTGATGATGCTGTGACACACCGCCCCCAGACCATGATGGACCCTCCACCTCCAAATCGATCCCGCTCCAGAATACAGGCCTCTGTGTAAGGCTCATTCCTTTGACGATAAATGTGAATCTGACCACCCCTGGTGACACAAAACCGTGACCAGTCAGTGAAGAGCACTTTTTGCCAGTCCTGTCTGGTACAGCGACGGTGGGGTTTGTGCCCAAAGGCAACGTTGTTACTGGTGATGTCTGGTGAGGACCTGTCTTGCAACAGGCCTACAAGCCCTCAGTCCAGCCCCTCTCAGCCAATTGCGGACAGTCTGAGCTCTGATGGAGGGATTGTGCTTTCCTGGTGTAACTCGGGCAGTTGTTGTTGCCATCCTGTACCTGTCCCGCAGGTGTGATATTCGGATGTACCGATCCTGTGCTGGTGTTACACGTGGTCTGTCACTGTGAGGACGATCAGCTGTCCATCCTGTCTCCCTGTAGAGCTGTCTTAGGCGTCTCACAGTACGGACATTGCAATTTATTGCCCTGGCCACATCTGCAGTCCTCATGCCTTCTTGCAGCACGCCTAAGGCAAGGTCGCACAGATGAACAGGGACCCTGGGCATTTGTCTTTTGGTGTTTTTCAGAGTCATTAGAAAGGCTTTTTTAGTGTCCTAAGTTTTCATAACTGCCTTCCATCTGTATGCTGTTAGTGTCTTAACCTCTTCAACCTATAGGGGCGCTATGTCATTATTGGATAAAAAGACGTGCCCGTTTTAAGCGCAACATTTTGTCACGAAAAGATGCTTGACTATGCATGGAAAGACAAAACTCTGACGTTTCCAAAACTGCACAGATATTATCTGTGAGTGCCCCAGAACTAATACTACAGGCGAAACCAAGATGAAGTTTCATACAGGAAATGCCCCAGATTCTGACTTTACCTGGTGTCCCGCCCGGTGTCCTGTGTCGAAATTATTGCGTAATCTGTAGGTCCATGCACGTTCCATTTCTTCAGAAGAGAAAGTCAGCTGCCACAATGGATTTTATCGTCGATAGATATGTGAAAAACACCTTGAGGATTGATTCTAAACATCGGTTTGCCATGTTTCTGTCAATATTATGGAGTTAACCTGTTAAGTCGACCCTCTACTTTTTCGAACATTCTGTTAAAAATCGCGCAACATTTCAGCGCCCTGCTACTCATGCCAGGAATATAGTATATGCATATGATTAGTATGTGTGGATAGCAAACACTCTGACGTTTCTAAAACTGGTTAAATCACGGCTGTGAAAATGGAAATCACTGAAAATGGAAATAAATATCCTTGCGCTTACTTCCAGGAATTGTTCAAAGTGAACCGAATTACATGAGACCGAGGTTTCAGCGCCTACAGCTACCACACGTTGTCTAGAGTCTTGTCATTTGATTCACAATTGATTCTTGGTCTAACCGGTTCAAGGGAACTCCTTCCCTCCGTTCTCCGACCGGATGTTTTGGTCGAGCTCTCTCGGCCATGTTTTTTTCCAGACGACACCTATAGAAGTTACATCGCCTCCTGATGAATTTTATCGCTTATTAACGTGTACTAATACCTAAAGTTGCATTACAAAAGTATTTCGAAGTGTTTTGTGAAAGTTTATCGTCGACTTTTTGAATTTTAAAAAATGACGTTACGTTATGAAACGCTCTTTTTTTCTCGTTTATCATACAGTCTACATAGAACGATATCTAGGCTATATATGGACCGATTTAATCGAAAAAAAGACCCAATAGTGATTATGGGACATCTAGGAGTGTACATTCGATGCCTACCCCATGACCCGGGTGGACGACTGATTGACCGCTTGGGGATGGCGAGATACATCAGCACCTTGGATCTGATGAAGGGGTACTGGCAGGTGCCACTGGCAGCAGCCTCCTGGGAGAAGACTGCCTTCTCCACCCTGAGGGGGCTATACCGGGTTCTGCCTTTCAGGCTCCACAGGGCACTTGCGACCTTTCAGCAACTCCGCGTCCTGCGGACCGCGTCCTGCGGCCGCACAGTGAGTACGCAGCTGCTTATCTGGATGGCATAATTGTACACAGTGACAGTTGGGATTCACATCTTTGTAGGTTACAGGCCGTGGTTTATGGGGTAAGGGATGCAGGTCTGACCGTGAATCCCCACAAGTGCAAGCTGGGCTACGCCGAGGTGGAGTACTTGGGCTATCAGATCGGGAGGGGAAATGTGAAACCCCAAGAAAAAAAAATCGCTGCCATTTGGGGATTGCCGGTCCCCTGAACCAAGAGGCAGGTGAAGTCATTCCTGGGGTTAGCAGGGTACTACAGTAGATTTGTACCTAACTTTGCTGCAATAGCTTCTCCTCTCACAGACTTAACAAAGACACGAGTACCCCAGATGGTACGGACAGATGACACAGAGGCGGCGTTCAAGGCCCTGAAGGATGCGCTATACTCGCACCAGGTACTCGTCACCCAGGACTTCTCAAAAATCCTCCTGGTCCAGACAGACGCGTCTGACAAAGGGATAGGGGCCATTTTGTCCTAAGAGCAGGAAGGCGAGGAGCACCCAGTCATGTATGTCAGCAGGAAGCTCCTCCCGAAGGTGAAGAAATACTTGATTATCGAGAAGGAGTGGCTCGCAGTGAAGTGGGCACTGGACACCCTCAAGTATTACCACCTCGGGAGGAAGTTCACCCTGATCACTGATCATGCCCCCGTGTGGATGGCAAGAGGTAAGGACACAAAATGACCGTGTCACCCGCTGGTTCCTGTCCTTACAGCAATTCTCTTTCTGTCATCCACAGGTCGAGGGCCCAGCACGGCAATGTTGAGATCCTAGCCCTAAACATGCCTCCCTCCAAGTCAGGGCTAAGGGGGGGGTATTCCAGGAGGTCTACCCCGGGGGATGGTAATATTGGGGAGGTACGTGAGGCAGCGTTGGCTCCCTCTGCTGGGAATACGAGAGCTGGGCACCCTGTTACAGCCGTGGAGGCCAAATAAAAGGAGCACGGTGGCACACTGCAAGAGAGAATGGGGAGAGACCGACACCAGGCAAAGTAGAGAAGAAGGACCAAGCCAAACCTAAGTGATTTTTCTTGTTATGTCTATTTTCTGTCTTAGTAAAGTTGTTTTTGCAGACTAAAGCCTCTCTGTCTCTATGCCAATCTCTGCACGCTCAACCCAACACCCCACGGTTTACCACAATATGATACTAAAGGGAACTGTTCTTGCAGTTTGTAGGCTATGACATTTCAGATTTACATTTGTTAAAATTTCCTGAAGTAGTTTGTTGTTTTCAAAGTAACTTTAGTTTTTATTTATTTATTTATTTATTTCACCTTTATTTAACCAGGTAGGCAAGTTGAGAACAAGTTCTCATTTACAATTGCGACCTGGCCAAGATAAAGCAAAGCAGTTCGACACATACAACGACACAGCGTTACACATGGAGTAAAACAAACATACAGTCAATAATACAGTATAAACAAGTCTATATACGATGTGAGCAAATGAGGTGAGATAAAGGAGGTAAAGGCAAAAAAAGGCCATGGTGGCAAAGTAAATACAATATAGCAAGTAAAACACTGGAATGGTAGATTTGCAATGGAAGAATGTGCAAAGTAGAAATAAAAATAATGGGGTGCAAAGGAGCAAAATAAATCAATTAATTAAATACAGTAGGGAAAGAGGTACCGTAATTGCTGGACTATTAAGCGCAACTGAATATAAACCGCACCCACTGAATTATTAAAAAATATGTATTTTGTACATAAATACGCCGCACATGTCTATAAGCCGCAGGTGCCTACCGGTACATTGAAACAAATGAACTTGGTCACTATCTTCCTCCTCCTGTGCACTGAAACCACTGAAGTCATCTCCTTCGGTGTCGGAGATGAATAGCCTCAGAATTGCTTCATCCGATGTTGGATCGTTTTCATTGTCGCTCTCGTCACTTTCATCCGGAGGCAAATACCCAGCTGAGCTCATGCTGCCCCTTCAACACGCAGCAGTCCAGCCTTTCGAAACCCGTTGATGATAGTGGATTTTGTGACAATGCTCCACGCTGTCAGGACCCACTGGCAGACTTGACCATAAGTTGCTCTTCGTATGCAGCCCGTTTTAGTGAAGGATTTCTCCCCACTTGTCATCCAAGACTCCCACTGAACAAGGAGCGCCACCTTAAATGCACGATTTACACTGATGTCGAGTGGCTGCAAATATTTTGGGCCATCTGCTTTTCTTCCCTCTGAAAGCCTTTGTTGTATATTTGCACTGATTCAGTTCCTCACGCTGCTGTTTCCAACGTCTTATCATCAACTCATTAAGGCCAAGCTCCCGTGCAGCAGCTCTCTTTCATTTTCCAACAGCCAGATCGATCGCCTTCAACTTGAAAGCTGCATCATATGCATTTCTCCGTGTCTTTGCCATGATGAGGGTGACAGAATTACTACCGTAATCAGAATGATGGGAAGTTTGAGCGCGCTCGATTTTACGTCACATTATGTGACGGTGCTCAGTTTTTTGGCGGCGGGAAAAATCCATAAATTAGCCATGTCATTGGATAAACCACGAGGTTCAAAGCTTGGGAATAAAGTAGTGGCTTATAGTCCGGAAATTACGGTAGTTGTTTGGGCTAAATTATAGGTGGGCTATGTTAAGTAAACTATTTTTCTTAAGGGTAGCTTAATGCCTTCCAGTTTGAAGTAATTGGAAACTTGGTGAACCATATTTTCAGAGTAGCTTCCCCAACACTGGTAAGCACCTTTAGGGAGCTTCCTTACCCAAAGAAAACCAATCAAAATTACATTACAACAGAGAAGCGACCATGAATGCTTTATTAGCTCAGGTGATTAAAAAAAAAAACATTGTTTGCCAACTGCTATAATATAAAGTTTTGACATCAATGATTGATAGAATTACACGCAAATCATGGCCATCTCCTAGATAGTGGTGCGTGCCCTGAATGACGCGCCACCACTGTACATCAGAAGAACTAACATGATGGTAACGTGTGTGTTTGTCTAGGAGTGTGTGTGTGTGTGTCAAATCAAAATCAAATCAAAGTATATTGGTCATGTACACAGACTTGCAGATGTTATAGATGTAAAGCAGAAGCATTCGATTACCCTTGAAAACGTCTCAAACTGACAGACCGTGCCGTGACCACAAAATTAGCTGATCTTTGACCCCAAGCCTTATGGGATGTGGCACGAAGGACGGGAGAGATCAGAGGGCCACATTATCTCTGAGGGCCATAGGAGTGCTCTCACATTTGTGAATATTTATAATATTTATAAGGAGCAGAGGTCAGGATATTTAACTACGTATATCTTTGAACCGATGTTTAGCAGGCTGAGAGAATAAGTGCAATAGTGCAATAGAATAAATAATAAAAGTATAGTCCCTCCTGTTAACCTATCATCTAGGACAGGGGTAATCAACTCTTACCCTACGAGGTCCGGAGCCTGCTGGTTTTCTGTTCTACCTGATAATTAATTTCACCCACCTGGTGTCCCAGTTCTAAATCATTCCCTGATTAGAGAGCAACAATGACGCAGTGGAACTGGCTTCTTGGTCCAGAGTTGAGTTTGAAGGATCTAGGGTTTCCACTAGTTTCCAAAGCCACAAAGTCAGATTCCACAGCCATAAAGTAAAAAGTGTCTACAAAAATGTGCTTTTTAAATTTAAGGTTAGGCATAAGGTTAGCAGTGTGATTATGGTTAGGTTTAAAATGCAATTTTAAGGAGGTAAATTGTAGAAATGGGCGGGTTTATGGATTTGTGGCTATGGAAGCGAGTGACAACTGTCATGTAGTGGGTTAAGTCACTTCCTGGTTAGAGGCCTTGTTTTGAAAAATGGCATATGTGGCATAGATATGAGTCGGAAACATTTATCCTAGTGTCAAAATTGACAACAAAGTTTAAATTCTGTACGGTCATTTTGGTGACAGGACGATAGGAAAGAATTGTATGTCACGGAATGAAGTAACCTCTCCCTTAACGTCAACAAAACGAATGAGCTGATCATGGACTTCAGGAGACACAGGGACCACGCCCCCATCCACATCGACAGGGCAGCAGTGGAGAAGGTGAAAAGCTTCAAGTTCTTTGGCATACACATCACTGACGTAACAGTTTTCCTTGGGTTGGGTTTATTTGAATCCTGCCTACATGCCCACAGCTGACATCACCCAAGTAATCATCAATTCAGAGTGCAGCTGCACACAACCAGATCGTGAAGCCCATGGTCAATTTAGTTTGACCACAGATTATCCATTAAATTGACCCTCTAGTAGCCACTCCAACAATTAAAATAAATGTCTTCAAAAAAGGAAGGCAGTCGGGACCATTCTAGCCAATGAGAGGGAAGATACACTTGTGAACAACAGGCACAATGGTTTCCATAAGTTGCCACAGTCACAAATTCAAAATTGGCTAAATCTGAAAAATTCAGGAAAACAAAAATGTGCTTTTTGGTCATTCATTAATTTAAGGTTACCAGTGTGGTTAGGTTTAAAATAGTAGAAATAGTTGGGGTTTATGACTTTGTGGCTGTGGGAATTAGTGACGACCAGGAACAACCCAGATATAAAGTGTTTTTTCTTCCAGGATGTCATGTGTCCTACTTATATCAGTACACTCGTTAACAACCTCATCATTATGAAACTGCTATTCGATCAAATCAGCCACATGTAGCAAATAAGCCATTACATTTTTTTTTTACAAAATTTGACACTCTCTCATTGTCTTCAATACAAACATCCTCGATTGGTGAGATAATTGTTTTTAAATGCCACCTGCTGGAGAAGATAGATTTTGGGCTCAGTTATCCCACTCACTTCTTCCATTGGTTTGATGTTCCTCTGGGGCTAATTAGGTACCATCAGTAAATTATACAATGCATATCGGACAATATTTTACAATGTCAGTAGCTCCAAATGTCAATGACTTAAAAACATCAAACCAGCTATAAATTCTATAAATTCATATAGAAATATTGAAAGCATTTCATGAGACAACTAAAAGATGTGCAACACTGTGTTATTTATTGACAGCCCCAGCTATCCAATGTCAAACCAACTTTGCCACTATCACACAAACTGTGTTTGATGCAAATAAACTCTGATTTGATTTTGACCAGACCCCTATTGTCCCTGGTCAAATGTAGTGCACTAAATATAGTAAATATGGTGCCATTTGGGAAGCCTTGTATTCTTACTGGATGGTGCCCCAGACACTGTGCCTACAGTAGCGCCTGTTAGAACGGGCAGGGGGTCACTTGAGGGATCCTCAACAGTCCTCCAACAGAGCAAGGCGGAGCGCTGCGAGCTGCATACAAGCTGAAGCAACATTAAAGCACCTTTCACTTTGAACACTTTGAATTGTCAACAATAAACTAAATTAGCTTCTTATCAAAGAGCAATTTCTCAAGCAAGAAATTAGCTAGGACTGTCAAGGAGTGATTTGAGTAGGGAGGGCAAAACTGAAAACGAGCTGTTATTGGCACAGAGGTTCGGAACTCTCTGTAAAGTTTGTCGTTGGGAGAAAGAGAGGAGGACCAATGCGCAGCGTGATAAGTGTTCATAGCTTTTAATGACGTACTAGAACACTGAACAAAACAATAAATAACAAACGAACAGTCTCGTAAGGTGAAAGACAAAAACACTAAACAGGAAATAAGCACCCACAACTCAAAAGTGAAACCAGGCTACCTAAGTATTGTTCTCAATCAGGGACAATGATTGACAGCTGCCTCTAATTGAGAACCATACCAGGCCAAACACAGAAATCCCAAATCATAGAAAAAAGAACATAGACAACCCACCCAACTCACGCCCTGACCATACTAAAACAAAGACATAACAAAAGAACTAAGGTCAAACCGTGACACTCCCTTTCTTATTGGTCTGTTAACTAATTCACCAGGCAGGCCAAAACTCCATCCCACCAAAACAGACTTACATTTCAGGTGGTCTTTTTAAACAACTCTTACACTAAAGGGGCATTATCATCATATTCAAAATTTCACAGTATTATTCCAACCTTATAGTGTGGAACTATATATGAAACACAGGAAAATCACATTTTTGACTGCACTGTCATTTAAATCCCCTTCCACCGTTCGAGCCGCTGATATCTACAACAGATTGAATAATTTCGTTTTTTAACATTATGACATTCCATTCAATTTTCCTACAGTCTTTCAAGTAGATCACCCGATCACCTCATTTCATATAGAGGTATATTCAGTATTTTTTCTTTCTAAAAGGTTTGCCAATCAAAATACTGCCACAATTTATAGTAGTCAAACTGTGTATAATTCAAATGATGTGGCCTTTCCCATTTGCGTTGATTTGAATAAAATGCAGAATAAATTAATTGGGGGGGGCTGCTTATGTGCATACTCCTTTTCCATTACTGCTAATAATGTACTGAGCCTATTGTGCCTGTCTGTCCATGCAACCTTAATCACATCCTCAATCTTCTGGGCACAATCAGAGACAAGCCTTCATGTTGCAGTTCCATACATGTGTCCTTCCACGAACCTGAAGCTAACCTACTCAGTAAAGAGCTCTACTTATGTGGAACATTCCCTTATCCCACATTTTGTTACATTACAGCCTTATTCTAAAATGGATGAAATACATTTTGTTCCTCATCAATCTACACACAATACCCCAGAATGACAAAGTAAAAACAGTTGTTTTGAAATGTTCGCAAATGTATTAAAAAAATAGAAAACAGAAATACCTTATTTATATAAGTATTCAGACCCTTTGATATGAGGCTCGAAATTGACCTTGGGTGCATTCTGTTTCCATTGATCATCCTTGAGATGTTTCTAAATTGAATTGATCGGACATTATTTGGAAAGGCCCACACCTGTCTGTGTAAGGTTCCACAGTTGACAGGGCATGTCAGAGCAAAAATCAAGCCATGAGGTCAAAGGATTTGTCCGTAGAGCTCTGATACAGGATTGTGTCGAGGCACAGATCTGGGGAAGGGTACCAACACATTTCTGCAGCATTGAAGGTCCCGAAGAACACAGTGGCCATCATTCTTAAATGGAAGAAGTTTTGAACCACCTAGACTCTTCCTCAAGCTGGCCGCCCGGCCAAACTGAGCAGTCAGGGGAGAAGGGCCTTGGTCAGGGAGGTGACCAAGAACCCAATGGTCACTCTGACAGAGCTCCTCTGTGGAGATGGGAGAACATTCCAGAAGGACAACCATCTCTGCAACACTCCAACAATAAGGAATTTATGGCCAGACGGAAGCAACTCCTCAGTAAAAGGCACATGACAGCCCACGTGCAGTTTACCATAAGGCACCTAAAGGACTCTCAGACCATGAGAAACAAAATTCTCTAGTCTGATGAAACCAAGATTGAACGCCTGAACGCCAAGCGTCAGGTCTGGCACCATCCTTACGGTGAAGCATGGTGGTGGCGGCATCATGCTGTGCGGATGTTTTTCAGCGGTACAGACTGGGAGACTAGTCAGGATCGAGGGAAAGATGAACAGAGCAAAATACAGAGAGATACTTGATGAATACCTGCTCCAGAGCACTCAGGACCTCAGACTGAGGCGAAGGTTCACCTTCCAACAGGACAATGACCCTAAGCACACAGCTAAGACAACACAGATGTGGCTTCCGGGCAGGTCTCTGAATGTCCTTGAGTGGCCCAGCCCTATCGAACATCCCTGGAGAGACCTGAAAATAGCTGTGCAGTGACGCTCCCCATCAAACCCGACAGAGCTTGAGAGGATCTGCAAAGAAGGATGGGAGAAACTCCCCAAATATAGGTGTGCCAAGCTTGTAGCGTCATTCCCAAGAAGACTCAAGGCTGTAATCGCTGCCTAAGGTGCTTCAACAAAGTACTGAGTAAAGGGTCTAAATACTTATGAATATGTGATATTTTTTATATTTTTATTACATTTACAAACATTTCCAAAAACCTGTTTTTGCTTTGTCATTATGGGGTATTGTGTATAGATTGATGTGGGAAAAAACGATTTTAAAAAGTCAACATGTTTGAATACTTTCTGAATGCCCTGTACAGTCCAGTACATGTGCTGTATCCTCTGAAAGAAAATATGGTGAATAGAATGGACACAAATCCAAGCTGACTGAAGCCAAGATAAGAACAGCTCAATAAGTATTTGAATTTCAACAACCACATGATTGAATAGGGGCCATGCTAGAGCCAATCAAATTGTCCGTCCATTAAATTGAATCAGCTTAAGTCAGTAGTATGCATTCCTTATGTGTCCTTACATAAGCAATATTCTCTGGAGAAAGACTACTGAACAACTTTTCTTTGACAAATTAGTTCACCCCACAAATAAAAGTCCATTAAACAGTCCATGAAATGAAAAGCAAGAAAAATGTGTTGTATTGAATTGTATTATATGGGTTGTTCAATCAACATCTAATGTGTTCTTTGAAAGTAACACAGTGATAGTTTGCTACCTGGTTAGACACTGCTTACAGTGTGTGTGTGTGTGTGTGTGTGTGTGTGTGTGTGTGTGTGTGTGTGTGTGTGTGTGTGTGTGTGTGTGTGTGTGTGTGTGTGTGTGTGTGTGTGTGTGTGTGTGTGTGTGTGTGTGTGTGTGTGTGTGTGTGTGTGTGTTGGGGGGGGGTGGTACACTTTCTGAATTGAGATAGCCCATAGAACTCCAATCAGTCTTCATATGTCTCATGGCAAATTACAGTGGTGGATAATGGATGACTGTATTTAACATCCGACTGAATGCAAGCTACTGGCATACCATGCGTGGATATCAACAGAACATTTTTATTATAAAAAGTATAAATATATTAACAAAAATACTAAACTCATGGGCACATAAATGTAGATCAATCTGAGGTACAGAAAGCAGTCAAGCATACATTCAATCTCCATCGAAGCAGCAGGTATGGAAGACTTCCTCAATTTGAAGTGAAAGCTCAAACGCCATTCAGATAAGAGAGGGGGAGGTGGATAGGGGAGGGACAGAGAGGGACAGAGGCAGAGAGAGAGAAGTATTTTCGAGTGTGTAAGGCTGCCATCTACTGAGAAGAGTCTCTGCTTAGAATATGAGCATGTTTGTGAAAAGGGGATAAAGAAGGTTCCTTGAGCCCAGCATTATCCCTTTGTGCTTGGTCGTGGTTGAGGCTAGAGCTTGTTAGCGAATGGCTAATGCATTAATTCCCACACAGGTAATTGAAAACCTGTTTGTTTGTCGAGAGTCCCTTTGGCCTGCTAGTGCAATCTGCCAGTCCTCTTTGATGAAATAAAAGTGCTGTTACTGCTGCTTTCATTCTGCGTCTGTTTTCACTTTCGCTCTCCTCCTCTAACCTTTCTTTTGTTGCTCTCTGTATTTTTCTCTCCTGTCCTCGCTCTTGCAGATAGATAGAAAGTACATAATCTCTTTCACACTACCTTTCCCTCTGACACACACTCACACTTCCCTCCACACTTCACTGGCATCACGTTGCTAGTTAGAGCTCAGCAGTGTACCTGATCCTGCACAGTCTCTACCCCTCCCCACTCGTAAACAATATACCGACAGGAGCACATTACAATTGCTGCTGTGCTGAGGTGATCCAGGCTCCACACATGTAGTTAGTGTGTGTGTGTCTGTTGTGCGCTGATTGTGCTGAGGTGATCCAGGCTCCACACATGTAGTTAGTGTGTGTGTGTGTCTGTTGTGCGCTGATTGTGCTGAGGTGATCCAGGCTCCACACATGTAGTTAGTGTGTGTGTGTGTCTGTTGTGCGCTGATTGTGCTGAGGTGATCCAGGCTCCACACATGTAGTTAGTGTGTGTGTGTGTCTGTTGTGCGCTGACTGTGCTGAGGTGATCCAGGCTCCACACATGTAGTTAGTGTGTGTGTGTGTCTGTTGTGCGCTGACTGTGCTGAGGTGATCCAGGCTCCACACATGTAGTTAGTGTGTGTGTGTGTCTGTTGTGCGCTGACTGTGCTGAGGTGATCCAGGCTCCACACATGTAGTTAGTGTGTGTGTGTGTCTGTTGTGCGCTGACTGTGCTGAGGTGATCCAGGCTCCACACATGTAGTTAGTGTGTGTGTGTGTCTGTTGTGCACTGACTGTGCTGCTTGCAAGTGTCAGTGCTCCGCCAAGAGGACCAGACAACAACTGGACCAGAAGCTACTGAGGTTCAGTATAGCATTGCCCTCATGGAGGTGAAACACAGTGATATTGATACTCATGATTTCGTATGATTTCATTTCAATAGAAAGCATGAAAATGTTAGGCTCTATCCAAAATGCCACTCTTTTCCCAAATAGCTTGTGCTAAGTCGTGTACTAAGATTACACTATATAAGGAATAGGGTGCCAGTTACTACAGAAGTCCAGAGAGGACATATTAATAAAACAAATATTATCTTGTTTTGTCGAAATCACGACATAGCAAAAGTTCTCTTGCCGAGATCACGAGATGAACATACAAACATATTACATTTTGTTAGCATATGTTTAATCTTAGATGTCAAAGTATGTCTTTAAAAAGTGGCAATAAGTAACAACGCATAGATTTGAGGCCTCTGGGTCACATTTTGTTTTTGTCATATTTATATTTTACGGTACATAATCCATGTTCTGAATTGGGAGTAAAATGGCTATTGATAATTATTAACATCCACTACTGTTATGCCCTTGAGCAAAACGCTCTAAACTGCTCCAGGGCCGCTCCCTATGCTGCTTCCACCATGTTGTGTGTGTGTGTGTGTGTGTGTGTGTGTGTGTGTGTGTGTGTGTGTGTGTGTGTGTGTGTGTGTGTGTGTGTGTGTGTGTGTGTGTGTGTGTGTGTGTGTGTGTGTGTGTGTGTGTGTGTGTGTGTGTGTGTGGTCCCGTGCTGTTAAAATACAGCATCTTTTGATTTGGAAGCCATCTATAACTGACAGACATAATGCACTTTCTGCCTGGGTTAATCCCTGATCAAAATAAAAACGGATTTGCAGAACTACTGTGAGCTCTGCCACCTCAGCCATACTGTCAATCTACCATTAATACGTCCACTTCTATTTATAGAGTTTATCTTGTGATCTCGACAAAACAACTTTTCTTATGTCGTGATCACCAGAAAATGATCTTGTGGTCTCAAGAAAACTGATCATGACATAAATAATTAATGATCTCGACATAACAAGGGAATACGTTTTTTAAATTAATATTTCCTCTCTGGACCTCTCTGGAAGTTACAGCCTTAGATTGTGGAAAATTAGAAGATTTACTTAAGGATAGTGGTAATAAAGTGTCCTAAGCCTAAGGAAGGAAGCTGTGTCTTATATTGCAGTGTCTATTTTTCTTCTTCCACCTCCTCTTCTTAGTATGAGCATTACAGGCTTTTTGCAGCCTGCATTCTAATGAGGAAGAGAGAGGGAGGTTGTGTAATGCGGTGGTGTGCTTATATAAGACGGGGGTTGTTGATAGAATGTGCAGGACCCGGGTTCCGATAGGGAAAGGGAGGCATGGGATTTTTGAAGGGGTGCGGCCAATGCTAATGAGAGCTATCGAATGGAAAGACGCAACTCGTTAGTGAACAGCTAATTACACCTCACCAAAAAAAAGTGGTGTGGATTCGTCCTTAAAGTCTGGACCCTAACTTGCGTCCAATTACAAAAACGTCACTTTGAATCATTATACTCAAGTACACTATGAATTAAAGAATGATTATATGCAAACAGTGGGAAGACAGGGCAATTCACAATGCAGGGAGTCAAGCACAGACCTGTTGGATGTCTGGGAGTCTTCTGATGTTAGAAAAGATTAAGTATAGTACCCCCCCCTCCCCCAATCAATTAAAGACACATATCTGACCCCGAGTATGATAATATGATGGCTCCTGAGTGGCACAGCAGTCCAAGGCACTGCATCGCAGTGCTAGAGGTGTCACTACAGACCCTGGTTCGGGAGTCCCATAAGGCGGTGTACAATTGACCCAGCGTTGTCCGGGTTTGGGGATGGTTTGGCCGGGGTAGCCCATCATTGTAAATAATAATTTGTTCCTAACTGGCTTGCCTAGTTAAATAAAAAAAATAAAAAAATGAAGTGTTTGTGCATGAGAGTGCGCATGTGGGCGTGTGTGTACCTCCGGCTGCTCAGTGTTGAGATAACAGGCTCTCTCTTCCGGGTATTTTGTTTTGGCATCCTATACTGTATTTGCATTAGGTTTAGAAAACGTGACCTATTTAGGTGGAATGCTATGCAAACACAACAGTTTCCCAAACACACTGTGCATGATAGTTCTTCTTCCTCGTACATGTATTCTTAGACACAAAAATCTTACAGATAA
Source organism: Oncorhynchus gorbuscha (assembly GCF_021184085.1). Lineage (NCBI taxonomy): Eukaryota > Metazoa > Chordata > Actinopteri > Salmoniformes > Salmonidae > Oncorhynchus > Oncorhynchus gorbuscha. Next base: position 84,896,012 of record NC_060175.1, on the reverse strand, counting down.
CAAATCAATTAACCAAGTCGCACTGAAGCATCACTTCAACTTAACAAACACTGGGAAAATCAAATCCAATTTTATTTGTCACATACACATGGTTAGCAGATGTTAATGCGAGTGTAGCGAAATGCTTGTGCTTCTAGTTCCGACCTAACAATTTCACAACAACTACCTTATGCACACAAGTGTAAAGGAATACATAAGAATATGTACATAAAAATATATGAATGAGTGATGGCCGAATGGCATAGGCAAGATGCAGTAGATGGTATAGAGTACAGTATATACATATGAGATGAGTAATGTAGGGTATGTAAACATGATATAAAGTGGCATTGTATAAAGTGGCTAGTGGTTACATTTATTACAGTGGTTCTTAACCTTGCTGGAGGTACTGAACCCCACCAGTTTCATATGCCCATTCACCGAACCCTTCTTAATTGGAAAAATAAAATATGATTTTTTTCAAATTCAAAACATAGGTATATATTTTACTGGTGCACAAAATGAACCGTGCATCAACATCATTGTGTTCAAAGAACAAAATCATCAAAACATGATTTTCACACAAAAACAAAAATAATAATAATAATAATGAATATTTACTGCAAATCAGTGTGACTTCTGCTGTTGCCTTTCAAAGACCAGTTCAGAAATGCGCAGCTTCACCTTGGCAAGTGCCACTCTCATGTCATTTTCGCAACAAAGTCTGTTCCTTTTCTTCGTTTTTATGTCCAGCATCCTCGAAAAGGATTGCTCGCAAAGATATGTTGTAACAAATGGTATGAAAATCTCCAGAGCTTTCTTAGCAATATCAGGATACGTTACCATTTGTTGACACCAAAACATTGAAAGCGTTGTTGTTCTGAAAAGTTGCTGTTGAACCTGGCTCTGCTGAATTTCAATGATTTCATTGAGGTATTCATCATTGACATCTGTTGTCTCAACACTAAACGTGAACGGCTGTCTCACCCATGCTGGATATGACTCTCTTGTAGGGAAGTATCCATCGAGAGACTTTGCAAGCTCATCTAAGTGCGTGGCAATTTGGGTACAGAAATGTCTCTGATTCCAGATACATCTTCCATCTTACTTATACAGTCGTCCAGTAGGGGAAAGTTTGCGAAGTTATCGTTCTCTGTTCGTCGTTTCCATAACGGTAGCGGTTTTTTGAAAAGCCTTCAGGTTTTCCTCCGCTTCGATGATGTTGACTCCACCGCCCTGCATCTTTTGATTGAGATTATTGAGAGCTGCGAAGATATCAGAACATGTACGCTAAAATGAGAATGAACTCAGAATTTTTGTAGCAATCTGCATGACAATGTTGGTGCTCTTGCAAAAACAGGGCTAATTCCACACGCACGGCAAAAACACGATTCAGCACCTGTCCCCGGGATAACCACCGAACGTTAGAATGGTACAGAAGTACCTCGAATTCAGAGCCCATTTCTTTACACAGCTCACTGAAGATGCGGTGCCTCAGAGCACTAGTTCGCACATAGTTCACACATTCCACTACAATTTTTAATACTTCTGCCAGTTCTGGAGGCAAGGTTTTTGTTGCCAATGCATGCCTGTGCAGAATACAATGCGTAACAATGATGTGTGGTGCATCGGCTTTCACTAGCGCACCTAAAACAGACTTTCTTCCCAGCATGACTGGAGCTCTGTCCAAACAAACTACAGAAACCATATCCCACGAAAGATTGTTGTCTTTGAAGAAGTCATCCACCAGTTTCTTCACATTGGCTGCCTTAGTTGTTGTTGTAAGAGGCTTACAAAATAAAAAATCTTCCTTTATCACATCGTCTTTCACATAGCGCACGAATACAGCAAGCTGGCTTGGATTGGAAACGTCTGTGGTCTCGTCGAGTTGAAGGCTGAATTTTGCCGGGCTTGAAATCAGATCTGCAACTACTTGAGCCAAGATGTCTTTGCTCATGTCCTCTATTCTGTCGCTGATGGTGTCATTTGAAAGAGGAATTTGGGATAACTTAACTTCAGCCTCTTTTCCCAGCATGATATTCGCCATCTTCAACACAGCTGGTTTTATAAGTGTTTCGCAACTTTATACGATGCTGTGAGGATCAGTTTGTTGATAGGTACAAAGCCGAGAACAGGCAGAGTAGCCTTTTCATCGAATCTGGCTCTCTTCACCTTGAATTCAGCGAGCGATGCGTTCTTGTATTTTCCATCTCCATGCAGCTTAAGGAAGTGTTCTCTTAGTTTTACCGGTGCTAGACTAGAATTGCTCAACTTGGCATTGCAAATCATGCAGTTAGGATGCTGACTCCCATCATGTTCCGTTATACATGTGAATCCATATTGTACATATTCGTCCGACCACTTTCTTTTTTTGCTCGACATAGTAAGTATGATTAAGAAAGTCGACTACTGAGCGCACCAAATTCCCTGCAGCACAGATAGGCCAAGCGATGTAGTGTGATCACCTGCAGCCAATGATGGCCAAGCGGGGCATGTAATCACGAATCATAGGAGTCCGATGTGTGTCTTGACCTCCGCCGAACCCCTGAGACTGACTCACCGAACCCCTGGGGTTCGATTGAACCCAGGTTAAGAACCACTGATTTATTACAACAAGATGGCAAGATGCAGTAGATGGGTTATAGTACAGTATATACATATGAGATGAGTAATGTAGGGTACATAAAGTGGCATTGTTTAAAGTGGCTAGTGATACATTTATTATATCAATTTATCGATTATTAAAGTGGCTAGAGTTGGGGTGAACAGGCAGTGGTTGTTGTCCTTGATGATCTTTTTGGCCTTCCTGTGACATCGGATGGTGTAGGTGTCCTGGAGGGCAGGTATTTTGCCCCCGGTGATGCATTGTGCAGACCTCACTACCCTTTGGATAGCCTTACAGTTATGGGCGGAGCAGTTGCCGTACCAGGCGGTGATACAGCCCGACAGGATGCTCTCGATTGTGCATCTGTAAAAGTTTGTGAGTGTTTTTGGTGACAAGCCGAATTTCTTCAGCCTCCTGAGGATGAAGAGGTGCTGCTGTGCCTTCTTTACCACGCTGTCCGTGTGGGTGGACCATTTCAGTTTGTTTGTGATGAGTACGCCGAGGAACTTAAAACTTTCCACCCTCTCCACTACTGTCCCTTCGATGTGGATCAGGGGCTGCTCCCTCTGCTGTTTCCTGTATTCCACGATCATCTCCTTTGTTTTGTTGGCATTGAGTGTGAGGTTATTTTCCTGACACCACACTCAGAGGGTCCTTAATCTAGACTGTTTTGAATTATACAGTTGTTCGTATGTATTCATCTTTTTTAGTAGTTCATCTATAATACATTTTTGTTATAGCCTACAGTCATATATACTGAACCTTTCAGTTATAGAGTAGTTCCTCCGTAGTGAACATTCTACAGTCAACATTCCACTGTCATATGTACTTTAAGTGTCCAGTTTACCCTGTTCACAAAAATGGTTCGCTCCTACAGTGAGTCACATAGCCATGCCTTTCTATATAAATCAGGCAGACAGGTACAGTATCTAGTTATATTTCGATTGAACGTTAGAACGGGCAAAAATACTGACCTAATCGACTTTGAGAGTGGTATGATCATCGATGCCAGGTGCACTGGTTTCAGTATCTCAGAAACATCCGGCCTCCTGGGCTTTTCACACACGTCAGAGAATCGTGCAACAAACAAAAAACATCCATTCAGCGGCAGTCGTGTGGGCGAAAACACCTTGTTGATGAGAGGTCGAAGGAGAAATAACAGCACATTACAAAAGTGGTGTGCAGAACGGCATCTCGGACACACAACTAGGGCTGTGGAAGTCACAAAAAAATAATAATAATCACGTCAGACCGTGATTGTCAAGCAAATAAATGTCAGTCTCAAGGTAATCGACTGTTAATTTACATAAATACATTTGGCATCTCCTGGCTTCCACACAAATAGCTAACAAGCCACTGATGCAGGCCTTTGGAGCTTCTACATTTTAAAAAAATCAATGTAATATAGCCAATACCTTCACAATAAATCCATTACTTATTTTAGACAGGTCTAAAGAAGCATGATATGAAGAAAATGTAGTATTTTTCAGTAGATCAGAATAGCATACTCTGAGTTGTTAGGTCCTGATCTGGCTATGCCAAATGGCTGTGGGCTACACTCGTTCATTTAGTGCACATGCAGCTATTGATGTGTTGAGCAGTTAACAAAGAAATAGGTATTCCTATGTGCTTAATTTAGAGATATTCACGTAACTTTAGTTGTTCTACAAATGTTGGACTATATGTTTTGATTTTGAATACATTGTAAGGCTGCGTGATGCGACTCTAATTATTATTTTTTTAAGTCACTTGAATGTGTCCAGTTATTTGAAAGGCATGAGCTCTGCTTTGTCACTCATTCACAATTTGCCAAGCACTTGATAATGCCTAGTGCTCCTAGTGCTTAATATTAGGAAAGTAGGGAAATAAATATAGTAGGCCTAGCCTATAGAAAGATGATGGGATCCTCCTCTTTTTAGTAGAGCCGATCACTCTGGGGTTTTTAATGTTTTTGCCAGCATGAGCTCATGAGCTCTCATTAAGTGTTTGATTCGATTTTCGATTACATTTGCATTGATGTCAGAGTGATTAGAGGGACAATAGAATGCTGAGTACCAGGCATTTAGCAAGTTTGGTGGGCTAATAATGACCAGCAGCATCAGAGCTTGGAGAAGCCTAATTTCCGTGGCGAAACGGTCACGTGGAATTTGACTGCCTTCATGACTCGTGACAGTAATACGGTCATCGCATCAGCCCTATGCACAACTCATCAGTCCTTGTCATGGATGAGCTATTGCAGCAGGCGGCCACACAGTTCCACTCCTATAAGCTAAAAACAAGAAGGGTCTCCAGTGGGCATGCCATGAACACTAGACAATTGAGCAGGGGAAAAACATCACCTGGTCAAGCGAATCCCGGTTCCTGTTGCGTCATGCTGATTGCAGAGTAATGATTTGGCGTAAACAGCATGAGTCCATGGCCCCATCCTGCCTGGTGCCAACGTTCCAGGCTGCTAGTGGTGGTGTAATGGTGTGGGGAATGTTTTCCTGGCACACGTTAGGTCCCATAATCAATGTTCCCTCTAAGCTGCGCACCTCCTCCAGGACTGCCTCTCTGAAGAAATGCCAGACCACATGGAGATGCAAGAGATTGAACTTCACTTAGTTCGCCACATTAGTTTACACAATATAGGTCAACATTTTTTTCTGTGATTGAATCAACATTATATCAGCCCCTTTTCAATGAAACAAACCAAAACGAGTCTGATTTTGTTGTAGGTAGAGCCAGAGCGCAACGGAGTATAATTCTATTTGCTTGAGTAGCCCTCTCACGGTTTTTAAATCACCCAGAGTGAATGTGCTTTTCAGATCCGTTCAGAGCGTCGAGCGTGTGCACATTTATATATATTTTTTTACCCAATTTCGTGGTATGCAATAGATACAGTCTTGTCTCGTCGCTGCAACTCCCCATACGGCCTCGGGATAGGCAACGGACAAGAGCCATGCATCCTCCCAAACACAACCCAACCAAGCCGCACTGCTTCTTGACACAATGCCCTTGTTGACACTTTTTGCTATTTAGCGAGTTTTAAGCTGTCTTTGAAAAGACAGTCAGGTAAGTCTTAATTAAAGGGGCAGTGTTGTATTTTCAAACATGCAAGAACATGCAAATAAGCCAATGGGCAGAAGGGTAGCCTACATTGTTTAATTGTCTCTGGTAATAATAATAACATTTATTTTGCAAGGTGGTTTCTTGCACCATAAAACACAATACAATGCAATTTACAGTCCCTTATTTGGCCCATGGTGTTACAGACCAAAACAATATTTATGATCAGTTAATGTTGAGCCCTTCATAATGTAAAAAGTCACCTACATTGTACACCACAGGCTAATATAGGATTGAGGGAACATTGCCCTTGATACCAATTGAGCAATTGAGCAACGTTTCCATGCCCCAAAGAATTCAGTCTGTTCTGGAGGCAAAAGAGGTCCGACCTGGAACAAGATGGGTGTACCTAATAAACTGGCCACTGAGTGTATGTATCAAGCCACCATGTCTGTAATGAGTACTGCTTTGAGCTTTCTGTCATAAGTAGCAAAGTGTTGAATTTTATACAATAGTAGAAGTGTACTTCGTTGAGCTGACATCCTTAGCAAACCATTTTGTTCTGTAGTTGTAGTAGTAGCTAATGTGTCCAGTTGAGTTGAGTTTGCTATGCTTTCAGGTGCATTTCATTAGGTACCAAACAGAAGAAAAACAGACAGAAATCGGGAGGGATTACCTGAATTTGTCAGGTGACAGAAGGAATACCACCCAGGTTCAACCCACAGGCCCACTGTTGCAGTCTGTTCAGTCGGGTGAAAACGGGGAGGTTCGACCTGAACTTGTCCAATGAGATCACAGGCTTTTGTGTTCCATTGCAAAATGTTTTGCGACGTAGTGTCCTACGGAACAGACCATGGACACAGCTCTTCTGTTATTAGCCTAATATCCCAAAATACATGTGATGTGTTTTTAGGTGTATTTCACCAGTGTACTAGTACTGAATTTACAGTCCTCAGGCAATATTCACACCATGACGTTTGACTGAAATGACAACACATAACATCTATTAGGGATGTGTGCAATGCAACAACAATACATGTGCTGTTCTAAATGACTAATTATAGGAAATGATGTAATTATGTAAAAAAAGGAAATTGTTTTCAACAAAAGCTCCTGGTGTTCCCACCTTATTTAAACTCTTGAAAAGACATGGCCTTTGTTTTGTTGTTTTCTCCCTCCAAATGTGTAAGATTTATCCAGTAATTTCCAGAAAACTATATATTGATCCTTGCTCTGTTTTTTTGTTTTTATTGTGGCAGGGTAGTTACTTCTTGGGGGAAGGCAAACGACTCTATTACATTTTTTAAAGATATAGACCCCATAAACTGTTTAGAAGAATTGCACCTGAAGCTATGCTGGCTAAAAGGAAAACACAGTTGGTTATTTTTCTCGCACCCGTCTCTCCCTGTTTCCCTCTCTATTTGGTTAAGTATCCTGTGCAGGCAAGTGATTGAAACATAAACAGTTTTTTAAGAGTTCATTTTATATCATTGAAACGGGCTGATTCTATTTCCATTTACACCGTTGCTTGCTAATGATGTCGAGACAACTTGTTTATGTTGAGATGTTTATGGCCTGTTTATGGAGTCAATGAATCTCCTACTAGACACAGGGGCTAATGGCGGAACAGAAAAATAAATAATCAGCTACAGTATAGTGGACGTGTTCAATTATTCATATTACGTCATACAAAACAAACAACGTGTTAGTGTCACTCACTGGTCTCTCCCAGCAAGAGATTGAGTGTGGTTAGCGAATTGTATTTATTAGGGCACGGAATGGAAACCGTTTTTAAACTTTGCAACAGTAAATTAAAATGAGCTCTTCTTATTGGACAAAGTAAAGGTAGTCCCTTCCTGTGTCAGTCCGGATTTTTCATTTTTTTTTTACTGCAGGGATAGGCAACTTTGATGGGGGTGGGGGCCACAAACAACGGAACTCATCATGAAGGGCCGGGTCTGCATATCCACATCCATATCCAAAAGTGCAGTCAGAGCCGTCCCTAGCCTTTTGGGGCCCTTAAGTGACATTTATTTGGCACCTTGCGAGGAAAACAGCTGGATGACATGGCTGGTGGGGTAGGGGTTGGTGTAGGTGTAGGTGATCTTCTCTGCCCCCTTCCACCAGGGCGCACACTTCAAAGGCCTGACAGAAGAGAGATACAGGTCTAGGATCAGTTAAGACTCCCTTAGAATTATATCCTTAACCATTGGGGGGCTGACCTTAGAGTAGTGTCTAGGGGAGAAACACAACACTAGAAACACACAGTGTTCCGGGTAGTAGCCATTAGAATAAGGTCTAGGATCACTTTAGATCTGATCATGGCCTCAATCATTAGGGGGTTAATGACCTTACATCAGTGTCTAGGGGCAATGTCATCCTACTGACCAAATTATGTGAAACAGGTGATACAAATGCAAATGGTGCAGTAGAATTAATATCAGTGTAGAATGCAACAGAAAGAAACATTCGGAGCAAATGGCTGGTCAGGATGAAACTGAGTCCTATTAATTAGGCACCAAACGGAATAAAATAGACTGAAACAGGGAGGGACTACTACCTGAATTTAACCAATAAGACATGCTCCTTTTTATTTTCCATTGTTTTGTTACGGTGTTCACTAATGAATATGACCCTGATCTTGTAGGGGCTGTTCATCGTTCGCCCAATCAGATTGTGTATCTAAAATCACTTTGGAGATTATCTCAATGCTTAGAAGAAGGGGCCCAGATTAGGTTATGGAGAGATTACACAGAGTCAGAGCCATTAAGGATTAAAGTCACATAATATTATTTGCTTATTAAATCTCAATCTCACAGATGTACCAGAAATATATAACACTGTCATTGAGAAATCCACAAAGATCACACATCTCATCTTCATTTATAATTTAGCAGAGGATCATAACAGTGGAGAGAAACAAAATGTTATTACGGGTACGTTTCTTGTCATTGTGACATCATAAGGGGAATAAGAGTTCCACTGCATTGCACAACTCTTTGTGGATTTAATATGCACATACAGTCATTCAGACTGTTTCACTACCCATCTAAGAGATACCGTGGGCTAAGGTTATAACAGCCAAGCTATAGGGCTCTGGTTAAAAGTAGTGTAGGGAATAGGGTGCCATTTACGATGCACCCATGTCTTTATCCATCCATCTCCGCTGCCAGGAATCACTCTCTCTCCTTCTCCCTCCCTCTCTTTATCTCTCTCCTTTAACTGCAGGTGTCCTTTATGGGTTTGTTCCCCCATTCAGACAAATAGGACACATTATCCTGTATTGAGCCGCTGTGCAAGTTTCTGAGTGTGAGTGTGTAATAGCTCTATATGTCTGTGTGTGCCAGTGTGAATAAGTGTCAATCTGAGAGAGAGAGAATGAAAGACAAGGAGAGCAAAAGAGAGATGGTAATCACGTTTTAGGGAAGAACCAGATGCAGACAGTGTCGAAGTAACAAAAGTGTATTACTAGAACAGGGGGCAGGCAAAACAACAGGTCAAGGGCAGGCAGAGGTCAGTAATCCAGATCAGAGTCCAAAAGGTGCAGAACGGCAGGCAGTCTCAGGGTCAGGGCAGGCAGAGGTCAATAATCCAGTGTGGTATAACAAGGTACAGAATGACAGGCAGGCTCAGGGAAGGCAAGGGTCAGGGTATGGTCAAAACTGGGAAAACTAGAAAACAGGAACTAGAAACAGAAAGTAGCAAGGGAGAAAACGCTGGTAGGCTTGGCGAACAAAACTAACTGGCAACAGACAAACAGAAAACAGAGGAATAAGTACACTGGGGATAATGGGGAAGATGGGCAACACCTGAAAGGGGTTTGAAAAAGCACAAAGAGAGGTGAAACAGATCAGCGTGTGACAGATGGATAGATACCAAGAGAAGGAGCGAGAGAATGAGAGAGACAGGCAGCGAAAGAGAGCGAGAGAGACAGACAGAGGTTTGAGGGAGGGTGGTGGGGGGGGGTTCACCTTGGACAGGAAGGGAAGACAACAAGTGAAGCTGAGAAGCCAGGAGGCCACCAGCGTTTGTTGCTCCATGTCCACCATGGTGGGGTAGCAGAAGTGGCTGCCTGCCTACAATGGACACACACACACACCTACAGGTTGGGTCCACCTGGGTGAAGGAAGGGAGTGAAATGAATGGGGGAGAAGGGAGAAAGAGAGCGAAAGAGAAGGGAGAGACAGTAACATTGCTACAGGGTTCCCTTGTAAAAAGAGACATGGTCTCAAAGGGACTCCCTGTTCAAATACATTTAAAATTTAAACATTTAAATAATCAAATGCATAAATACAGTTCTCATTCAACCTGCTCAAGACACAGAACCTTTGTAAGACTCTCTCACATTAAAATATATATAAAACATATATCCTTCGCTACAGTAAGCATGACTTTATTCCACAGTGAATAGAATCACTTTGTTAACAGAAAGAAGTTCAGTTGTGGCAGTCAAATTAGATAATAAACATATAACAGCAACATTCACAATATATACAAGATAAACATGAGCAGCAACATTTCAAAATGAAGGACATGACAGTATGTCATCCAGTCTAAAGTGAATATTGACTAAGGTTGTGTCTGAAATAGCACCTTATTCCCTATCTATTGCCCCACTTTTGACCACAGCCCTATGGGACCTATATAGTGCACTACTTTTGACAAGGGTCAATAAAGCACTAGTCAAAAGCACTATATAGCAAATAGGGTGCCATTTCAAACCCAGAGCTGAACTCTATCAACCATGGTGGCAGAGAGGCACAGGACAGCCAGTTGTACCTTGAGCTCCTGCGGGTGCGAGGAGTAACACCAGGGTTTCCAGATGGCCTGGGTGCCCCGCAGCAGTAGTGATTGACAGGGCCGCTGGCCTGTCACACAGCCGATATCCACCCACTGCGGGAAGTGTACATAGACCTGCCAGACATGGGCGGGGACCGCCAGCCACTTATTGCTATGGAGACATCAAGTGAGAAAGCAATTATGTCTCAGAGCGAATCGACTCGCAACGAGAGAGGGAGGGGTGGGACTAATAACAGTTGATTTATCGCTGTGACATCAGCGTTTCAGTCATTTTTTATCATCTCGTCTGATAGCTCTGGGCTGTGTCCCAAATGGCACCCTATTCTCTATATACAGTGGGGCAAAAACATATTTAGTCAGCCACCAATTGTGCAAGTTCTCCCACGTAAAAATATGAGAGAGGCCTGTGATTTTCATCATAGGTACACTTCAACTATGACAGACAAAATGAGAAAAAAAATCCCGAAAATCATATTGTAGGATTTGTACTGAATTTATTTGCAAATTATGGTGGAAAATAAGTATTTGGTCACCTACAAACAATCAAGATTTCTGGCTCTCACAGACCTGTAACTTCTTCTTTAAGAGACTCCTCTGTCCTCCACTCATTACCTGTATTAATGGCACCTGTTTGAACTTGTTATCAGTATAAAAGACACCTGTCCACCACCTCAAACAGTCATACTCCAAACTCCACTATGGCCAAGACCAAACAGCTGTCAAAGGACACCAGAAACAAAATTGTAGACCTGCACCAGGCTGGGAAGACTGAATCTGCAATAGCATGACAATGATCCCAAACACACTGCCCGGGCAACGAAGGAGTGGCTTCGTAAGAAGCATTTCAAGGTCCTGGAGTGGCCTAGCCAGTCTCCAGATCTCAACCCCATAGAAAATCTTTGGAGGGAGTTGAAAGTCCGTGTTTCCCAGCAACAGCCCCAAAACATCACTGCTCTAGAGGAGATCTGCATGGGGGAATGGGCTAAAATACCAGCAACAGTGTGTGAAAAACTTGTGAAGACTTACAGAAAACGTTTGACCTCTGTCATTGCCAACAAAGGGTATATAACAAAGTATTGAGATAACCTTTTGTTATTGAGCAAATACTTACTTCTCATTTTGTCTGTCATAGTTGAAGTGTACCTATGATGAAAATTAAAGGCCTCTCTAATCTTTTTAAGTGGGAGAACTTGCACAATTGGTGGCTGACTAAGTACTTTTTTTCCTCACTGTAGTGCAGTACCTTTAATTAGAGCCCCATATAGGGAACAGGTTTCCATTTGGGATGCAAGCTCTGGCTGAGGAGATATCATAGGAATCATTCTCCTTGGTCCGAGTTCCAGTTGATTTCGGAATGAGCGGTAGCTATGGAGGTCAAATGTCGCCTCGTCATCCCTCGGGCCATGGAGGAGAGAGTAGATTTTGATCAGGAAATGGATTCTGCCACGAATCCACCGTACTGATTAAGCCAATGAGATTAAGGCCCCGCATGAGCAATCTAATCAGAAGATCTTTGAGGGGGTGGGGAAGCGTGTGTTTTTATGCAGGATACAAACGTGTGACTAAGAACTTTCAGATTTGCGGGCTCAGAATGGCCGGCACTTTCAAATACACATATTGAATCCACTGGTGCCTTTTTAAGAGACATTTCTAGGAGATTTATTCAATAATTTTCACGGAAAGGTACTATTTTCTTTTCCTAGAAATGCTATTTTTTATTTTCATGGAAATTCAGCCTTTCGTGGCTGATACCCATGCCATTGAATTACAAATGCCTATCGAAACACTGCAGTTAGCCACTTATTAATTCAATTGACTTTTTGTTAGCAAATTAGTTCTAGAATTCAGTATCCATTCCTCTATGACGGCTTTTTGTTTTATCCCGCAATAACAAATCAGATCCAACTACTCAAGTGCTCAGTGAACAGATGATTAGTTTGGGATAGAACAAAAATGTGCAACCCCTAAGGGTAACCCTGGGAAATGGAGGGAGAAACACTGTCGTAATTAACTCACCCACCAAGATTCTGTGCAAATTATTCCATTCATTCTCTTACCAACATCGTTGCTTCAAAGATGACATTGGTGTCACTGCAGCCCACCAAGAACAGAGACCCAGCATCTGTGTCTCCAACTGGTGGCCCCGGTTGGCATGCCAGACAGAGGGAGAAAGAGAGGTAGAGGTAGAGCGAGAGAGAGACAGCAAGTGAGAGAGGTAGAGAGAGAGAGGTAGAGGGTGAGAGAGGTAGAGAAAAAAGAGAGATCGAGGGGGATTAAAGAGAACAGAGAGAACAAACAGAACATTTAGTACACACCTGACAGCGAGCATATGTGTGTGTGTGTGTGTGTGTCTGCTATTGCATCTGTGTGTGTGTGTTAGTGTGTTGGTCTGTGTGTTTGTGTGTGTGTGTGTGTGTGTGGTTAGACTAATGGGGCTAACAGTGGGCACCTGGTGTTCTTTCCCAGGGGGTTAGGCGCAGGGCCTTCTTCAGGATGGACAGCTCTGGCTTGTAAAAGCGGAACTTCTGGTCGATAGCATGCGGCATGGGCTCCAAACTAATCTGGAAGATGGCCAGCGGCTTGTCGTACTCTGTCCTGAATGTCACCTGCGGGTTGGGGGGAGGGAGGGGAGTGTGGACAACAAAGGGAAGTGGAGGTTTTATATCGAAAAAGGTCAAGTTTGAGGAGAATAATGCCATCTACTGTAGCTGTAGCAAAAGTAAAGAATTCATTATCTTGGATACTGTCACTACTGGCCAACATAGACAACTCAAGGTAAGAGGAATTTAAGGTAGAGGAGAATGCTTTATGTAGTCTTAGTACTGTTACAAACTAGCAAAAATTAGGCAAGACATGCCAGCAACAAACGCTGACAAATCCAAGTTTATATGACCAAATTATGAAAGACAAGAAATGTCATTTTGAATTCTGTAAAGTGAGTGTGGAAGATGTGAAAAAATTATTGTTGGATAATAGTGCACGATATTGCCATTCCTATTTGCCAAATCTTCAAATTAAGCCTACTAGAATGATGTGCCTTCAGTCCTGGAGGGAAGCAAAAGTCATTCCGCTACCTAATAATAGTAAAGCCCCCTTTACTGGCTCAAATAGCCGACCAGTCAGCCTGTTACCATCCCTTACTAAAGTTTAGGAAAAAACTGTGTTTGACCAGATACAATACTATTGTGCAGTAAACAAATTGACAACAGACTTTCAGCATGCTTATAGGGAAGGACATTCAACAAGAACTTACACAAATTACTGATGATTGGCTGAAAGGTTGTGGGGGCAGTTTTGTTAGACTTCAGTGCGGCTTTTGACATTATCAATCATCGATCAAAGCAGGAAGTGACACTACCTATAAAAAAGTGGTCAGAAGAAGCAGATGCTATACTACAGGACTGTTTTGCATCACAGACTGGAATATGTTCCGGGATTCCTCCGATGGCATTGAGGAGTAGACCACATCAGTTACCGGCTTTATCAATAAGTGCATCGAGGACGTCGTCCCAACCGTGACCTTTTTTTATTTCACCTTTATTTACCCAGGTCGGCAAGTTGAGAACAAGTTCTCATTTACAATTGCGACCTGGCCAAGATAAAGCAAAGCAGTTCGACACATAGAACAACAGAGTTACACATGAAGTAAAACAAACATACAGTCAATAATACAGTAGAAGCAAGTCTATATACGATGTGAGCAAATGAGGTGAGATAACGGAGGTAAAGGCAAAAAAAAGGCCATGGTGGCAAAGTAAATACAATATAGCAAGTAAAACACTGGAATGGTAGATTTGCAGTGGAAGAATAAAAAAATACAGTAGAGAAAGAGGTAGTTGTTTGGGCTAAATTATAGATGGGCTATGTACAGGTGCAGTAATCTGTGAGCTGCTCTGACAGCTGCTGCTTAAAGCTAGTGAGAGAGACAAGTGTTTCCAGTTTGAGATTTTTGTAGTTCGTTCCAGTCATTGGCAGCAAAGAACTGTAACGAGAGGCGGCCAAAGAAAGAATAGGTTTTGGGGGTGACCAGAGAGATATACCTGCTGGAGCGCGTGCTACAGGTGGGTGAGGCTATGGTGACCAGCGAGCTGAGATATGGGGGGACTTTACCTAGCAGGGTTTTGTAGATGACATGGAGCCAGTGGGTTTGGCAACGAGTATGAAGCGAGGGCCAGCCAACGAGAGCGTACAGGTCGCAATGGTGGGTAGTATATGGGGCTTTGGTGACAAAACGGATGGCACTGTGATAGACTGCATCCAATTTGTTGAGTATGGTATTGGAGGCTATTTTGTAAATGACATCGTCAAAGTCAAGGATTGGTAGGATGGTCAGTTTTACAAGGATATGTTTGGCAGCATGAGTGAAGGATGCTTTGTTGCAAAATAGGAAGCCAATTGGAGATTTAACTTTGAATTGGAGATGTTTGATGTGGGTCTGGAAGCAGAATTTACAGTCTAACCAGACACCTAGGTATTTGTAGTTGTCCACGTATTCTAAGTCAGAGCCGTCCAGAGTAGTGATGTTGGACAGGCGGGCAGGTGCAGGCAGCGATAGGTTGAACAGCATGCATTTAGTTTTACTTGTATTTAAGATCAATTGGAGGCCATGGAAGAAGAGTTGTATGGCATTGAAGCTTGCCTGGAGGGTTGTTAGCACAGTGTCCAAAGAAGGGCCAGAAGTATACAGAATGGTGTCATCTGCGTAGAGGTGTATCAGAGACTCACCAGCAGCAAGAGCAACATCATTGATGTATAAAGAGAAGAGAGTCGGTCCAAGAATTGAACCCTGTGGCACCCCCATAGAGACTGCCAGAGACTGCTAGGCCAATTGTACGTCTTCTCAACAGCTTCTACCTCCAAGCCATAAGACTCCTGAACAGCTAATCAAATGGCTTCCATTTGCATTGCCCCCCCCCCCATATTATCTACAGTTGAAGTCGGAAGTTAAAATACACCTTAGCCAAATACATTTTTACTCAGTTTTTCACAATTCCTGACATTTAATCCTAGTAAAAATTCACTGTCTTAGGTCAGTTAGGATCAGTACTTTATTTTAATAACCTCTTTGGGGTAGTGTCCCAGCTGGCCAATATCCGGTGAAATTGCAGAGCGCGAAATTCAAAGTACAAGTTTCATAATTTTAAACAATCATGAAAATACAAGTGTTATACATCAGTTAAAAGCTTCAATTCTTATTCATCCAACTGCATTGTCAGATTTCAAAAAGTCTTTATAGCGAAAGCATACCATGCGATTATCTGAGGACAGTGCCTCGCATACAAAAGCATTACAAACATTTTCCAAACAAGCAGAGGCGTCACGAAAGTCAGAAATAGCAATAAAATAAATCACTTACCTTTTGAAGATCTTCCTCTGGTTGCAATCCAAAGGGTCCCAGCTACATCACAAATGGTTGTTTTGTTTGATAAAGTCCTTCTTTATATAAAAAATCTGTTTAATTGGCGTGCTTGATTCAGTAATCCACCAGTTTCCCTCGTTCAAAATGCATACAAATGAATCCCAAAAGTTAACAATAAACTTTGTCCAAACAAGTCAAACAAAGTTTCTAATCAATCCTCAGGTACCCTAATATGTAAATAAACAATACAATTTAAGATGGAGAATAGTATGTTCATTACCGGAGATAAATAATGAAGTGTGCGCCCTCACCGACGCGCTGCACAATAATAAAGCCAAAATGGGAGCCACCTAAACTACAAATTCTAGCTCATTTTTCAAAACTCTTTCTAAAGAATATTGACATCTACTGGAAGCCCTAGGAACTGCAATCTGGGAGGTATTCCTTTGATATTCCCATAGACAGCCATTATAATGAGTTATATGCATATCCTAGCTTCTGGGCCTGAGTCAATGGCAGTTTACTTTGGGCACCTCAGTCATCCAAACTTCCAAATACTGCCCCCTACCTAGAAGAAGTTAGCAAAGAGCTGCAGTTAGTTTCAGAATGGGTGGCAAGGAATAAGTTAGTCCTAAATATTTAAAAAACTAAAAACATTGTATTTGGGACAAATCATTCACTAAATCTGAAACCTCAACTAATGCTTGAAATTAATAATGTGGAATTTAATCAAGTTGAGGTGACTAAACTGCTTGAGATAACCCTCTATTGTAAACTGTTATGCTCAAAACATATGGATACAACAGTAGCTAAGATGGGGAGAATTCTGTCCATATTAAAGTGCTTCTCTACCTTTTTAACAACTCTGTCAACAGGGCAGGTCCTACAGGCTCTAGTTTTGTCGCACATGGACTACTGTTCAGTCGTGTGGTCAGGTGCCACAAAGCTGGGACTTAGGAAAATTGCAGGGCCAGAACAGGGCAGCACAGCTGGTCTTTGGATGTACACAGAGAGCAAACATTAATAATATGCATGTCATCAATGTCTCCTAGCTCAAAGTAGAGGAGAGATTGAAATGTTGAAAGCACGTGCTCTCTGTTTAAACAAGTAGCACACAGCTTAGACACCCATGCATACACCACAAGATATGCCACCGTCTTTTCACAGTACTACATAGAGCCATGACTACATGGAACTCTATTCCACATCAGGTAACTGATGCAAGCAGCAGAATCAGATTTTAAAAAACAGATAAAAATACATCTTATGGAACAGCGGGGACTGTGAAGCAACACAAACATAGGCACAGACACATACATACCCACTAGGCACACACTTGGTGTGTTGTGAATTCATTAATCTTTTAAAAATTGTACAACTACCTTCATTTTGCCAGATCCCAGGAAGAGTAGCTGTAATGTGGATCGATAATAAATACAAATACAAAGAGAATTTGATTTATGCAAGTAAAGCAATGCATGACAATAATCAAAATCCGGTCCATAATAAATACAACATACTTAAGACAAATACTATTTGAACACAAGTCTGGTGTAGACACACATTGTTACAGAGTGCAAAGACTGCACCTCTCATGATTAAGTATTTATCTGTAAATTAAACACACAAGCGCATGCACACACGCAAGCTTATAATTTCATTTTTATTGTGTTTGTTTTTTTTGCTTGCTTACATACACTACATGACCAAAAATCATGTGCACTAATATGGAGTTGGTCCCCCCTTTGCTGATAACAGCCTCCACTCTTCTGGGAATGCTTTCCACTAGTTTCCTAGTTTTCCCGCGGTTCTGACTATTCTGACTGCCCTGACCCCGAGCCTGCTTGCCAGCCTGTACCTGCCTGACTCTAACCAGATCACAGACCCCTGCCTGTCCTTGAACTGCCCTTTGCCTGCCCCGTGTTTACAATAAATCTTCTGAGAATTGTACTATCTGCCTCCTGTGTCTGCATCTGGGTCATATCCTGAGTCGTGATAAGCTGTTGGGTGATTAGGCCTGGCTCGCAGTCAGTGTTCCAATTCATCCCAAAGGTGTTCGATGGGATTGAGGTCAGGGCTCTGTGCAGGCCAGTTGTGTTCTTTTACACCGATCTCGACAGAACATTTCTGTATGGACCTCACTTTGTGCAGTGGTTTCATGCTGAAACAGGAAAGGGTCTTCCCCAAACTGTTGCCACAAAGTTGGAAGCACAGAATCATCTGCAATGTCATTGTATGCAGTAGTGTTAAGATTTCCCTTCACTGGAACTAACAGGCCTAGCCCGAACCATGAAAAACAGCCCCAGACCAATATTCCACCTCCACCAAACTTTACAGTTGGCACTATGCATTGGGGCAGGTAACGCTCCCCTGGCATCCACCAAACCCAGATTAGTTCATCGGTCTGCCAGATGGTGAAGCGTGATTCATCAATCCAGAGAATGTGATTCCACTGCTCCAGAGTCAAATGGTGGAGAACTTTACACCACTCCTGCCGATGCTTGGCATTGTGCATGGTGATCTTAGGCTTGTGTACGGCTTTCATGAAGCTCTTGACAAACAGTTATTGTGCTGACTATGCTTCAAGAGGCAGTGAGTGTTGCAACCGAGGACAGACGATTTTTACACGTTATGCGCTTAAGCACTCTGCCGTCCCATTCTGTAAGCTTGTGTGGCCTACCACTTTGCGGCTGAGCTGTTGATGCTCCTAAACGTTTCCACTTCACAATAACAGCACTTACAGTCGACCGGGGCAGCTCTATTAGGGCAGAAATTTGACGAACTGTCTTGTTGGAACATTTTTGTCTCTGGAGATTGCATGGCGGTGTGCTTGACTGTCAGCAACAGGTGTCACTGAAATAGCCAAATCCACTAATTTGTATATACAGTGCCCTGCAAAAGTATTCATCCCCCTTGGCGTTTTTCCTATTTTGTTGCATTACAACCTGTGATTGGTGAAGTGAAATTAAAAAATTGAAAAGTGGTGCGTGCATATGTCACGTTCTGACCTTAGTTCTTTTGTTATGTCTTTGTTTTAATATGGTCAGGGCGTGAGTTGGGTGGGTTGTCTATGTTCCTTTTTCTATGTTGTGTTTTGCGTTTGGCCTGATGTGGTTCTCAATCAGAGGCAGGTGTCGTTAGTTGTCTCTGATTGAGAATCATACTCAGGTAGCCTTTTCCCACTAGTGTTTCGTGGGTGATTCTTTTCTGTTATGTGTATGTCATCTTTCAGAACTGTTTCGTTTCGTTTCTCCTTTGTTATTTTGTTTAGTGTTCTCGGTTTAATAAATATATGATGAACACGTACCACGCTACGCTTTGGTCCTCACCTCATTCCAACGACGATCGTGACAGCATATATATTCACTCCCTTCGCTATGAAGCCCCTAAATAAGATCTGGTGCAACCCATTACCTTCAGATGTCACATAAATAGTTAAATAAAGTCCACCTGTGTGCAATCTAAGTGTCACATGATCTCAGTATATATGCACCTGTTCCGAAAGGCCCAAGAGTCTGCAACACCACTAAGCAAGTGGCCCCACCAAGCAAACGGCACCATGAAGACCAAGGAGCTCACCAAACAGGTCAGGGACATGTCAGGACCCGGTTACGAACCCGGGTCTCCGGAGTGAGAAACAGTCACTTATAACCAACTGAGCCACAAATAGTCGGCAGAACCCAGAAGATGAGGCAGACACAGCAGTACTTGAGACGGTGTACTTAATGAAGTAAAAAGTGAAGTCCTTCAGGTAAACATGTAACTCCACAACCTCAAAAGGAATTCCACAAGAACAAAGGTAATCCTCCAAGACAAAAAAGGTAAATCCACAAGGTGGTAGGTATAGCATAAAAAGCCTCAAAAGATACTCAAAAATAAATAAACAAGAACAAAAAAACAGAATTCCACAAGAGAGTCCACCGGGATCAACAAGAGTTCACAGAATACTAGGGCTGGGTGCTAACATACATACACAGAGCAAAGAACTGAGGAAAACTAAGGGTTTAAATACAATCAGGGGAAACGAGGCACAGGTGCAAATAATAATGGGGATCAAGGGAAAACAAAAGGTCAAAAAGCACAATGGGGGCATCTAGTGACCAAAAACTGGAACAACCCTGGCCAAATCCTGACAGGACAAAGTTGTGGAGAAGTACAGATCAGGGTTGGGTTATAAAACAATATCCGAAACTTTGAACATCCCACGGAGCACCATTAAATCCATTGTTAAAAA
Source organism: Oncorhynchus gorbuscha (assembly GCF_021184085.1). Lineage (NCBI taxonomy): Eukaryota > Metazoa > Chordata > Actinopteri > Salmoniformes > Salmonidae > Oncorhynchus > Oncorhynchus gorbuscha. Next base: position 84,875,987 of record NC_060175.1, on the reverse strand, counting down.
ATGGAAAGAATATGGCACCATAACAAAACTGCCAAAAGAAGGCCGCCCATCAAAACTCACGGACCAGGCAAGGAGGGCATTAATCAGAGAGGCAACAGAGAGAACAAAGATAACCCTGAAGGAGCTGCAAAGCTCCACAGCGGAGATGGAGTATCTGTCCATAGGACGACCTTAAGCTGTATACTCCACAGAGCTGGGCTTTACGGAAGAGTGTCCAGAAAAAAAGCCATTGCTTAAAACTTGTTAGGGAGTTATATTCCTCTGCTGGTAGCGTGACTACAGCTCAAGCTCATTACCATAACGCACAATGCGCAAAAATATTCCTAAAAATATTTAACCTCCACACATTAACAAGTAAAATAGCTCAAATGAAAGATAAACAAGTTGTTTATCTAGCCAGCAAGTCAGATTTCTAAAATGTTTTACGGCGAAAACATTGCACATATTTATGTCAAACCACCACCGCAGACATAGCTCATTAGCATAGCCAAGTAGGAAAAAATATGCAATCAACAAACGCAGGATTAAAAGAAAAATCATTTCACTAACCTTTTGAAATCTTCATCAGATGACAGTAATATAACATGTTACACAGTACATTCATTTTTTTTCAATAATATGCTATATATATCCATAAATCTCTGTTTACAATGATGCATCGTTCAAAAAATGCTACTAAAATGTCCGGAGAAATTAAATAGCCCCGGCAGATAACGTCAGCTAACAAGGAATACACATCATAAACTTTGACTAAATATGCATGTTTTACATATGTATAGGAAGATACATTTCTTCTAAATGCAAACGCTGTGTTACTTTTATTTATAACATTACATTTTGCGTTTACTAGGCTATAATAGGGAGTCGGCGCTCCCACATTAGCATAATGACTCCTCTATCTTGGAGTCGACAGAAACCCAAAATTAATACATAAATATTCCCTTACCTTTGCTGTTCTTCCATCAGAATACCTGTAAGGGATTATACTCACCAAATTAGCGTTCAGTTCTCAAGTCTGCGTCTTTTGGTTCTCAAAATAGCCTGATTTTGGTAAAAATGTAGGCAAAATTGAAGTGGTTGCGCACCAAAACGTCGAAAATATATATCATATGTCGAGTAAACTTGTCAAACTATGTTCATAATTAAGCTTTAACATGTTATAAAGGTCTACAGCAATTGTGAGGACGAAGCGAAATACACACGTCTTTTAATCGATCCTGAGGGAAAGAGAGAAAATGTGCAGAGCGCGCATACAGGGCACTGTTTTTTTGGCGTGACCGAGACCTTTCGGCACGCTCAACGTCTCGTGAGCGCGCGATTCACACACTGACAAGCCCCATAGAAGGCAGCCTTCACGCTGACCACGTAGAAACTGTTCCCAGAGCGGTAGCCTTTTGGGAAGTGCGTTAAAGATGACGTCAAAGCAGAGGCAACTTTTTCCATTACAAGAGAGATTTTGGGAGAATGCATGCCCTGACACTTCTGCTTTACATAGAGACAACATTTATACGGTTTTAGAATTGTTAGAGTGTTTTCTATTCGATAATATTTTTTATATGAAAATATTAGCAACTTTTGAAAAAATGTATCCTGTTTTATATGGGTACCCAAATCCTCCAGAAGAGGCAGTAAACCGTGGTATCCTGAACAGGTTAATGAAAAAAATAAGGAAACACGTTTGGGGTTTGCCAAAAGGTACTCTGGTCAGATGAGACTAAAATTGAGATTTTTGGCCATCAAAGAAAATGCTATGTCTGGCGCAAACCCAACACCTCTCATCACCCACTCGCTCCAACCCGGGTTGGAGCGAGTGGTCGCATCAGCACTTCGCTCCCGCGGGTAGTATAACTTGTTCATTACATTTCATTACATTTCATTATATTTCATTATAGCACAACGGTTTGATTTGTCTAATCTTAGCAATTTCTTCTCAGCTAGCTAAATAGCCGTCTTTGTATCAAAGATAATTGCGTAATTATCGTATTTCGCCGTCCTAACGTAGTCTTCACTAGCCAGCTAGCTAACGTCCACTGATTAGCTGCACTGGAGAAACTATTACACTCAACTGAACGACTTGATTAGTGTAGTGTTAGCTAGCTACATAGCTGTCTTTGCTGTCTTCGTATCCAAGATAATTGTGTTGTTTAGGTTTAGAGTAGTCTTAGAGTGATTATCTTAATTTACCGAGGTTAGCTAGCCAGCTATTTGTCGTCCTTAACGTAGGAGACTCTGCTAGCTAGCCAACGCTAGCCAACGTCTTCTGAATAGAACTCAACAACCCGGTCGCATTCACAGGTAGTATCACATTTTCACTTCATTTCATTACAGTACAACGGTTTGATTTGTTTGATCGTAGCTAGCTACATAGCTAGCTACATAGCCGTCTTTGTATCAAAGATAATTGTGTAGTCTAGAGCGATTTCCTAGGTTCGCTAGCCAGCTATTGTCGTTCTTTTAACGCAACGTAACGTAAACAACACTGCTAGCTAGCCAGCTAGCCCCCGAATAGCAACACTGCAGAAACTATTACACTCAACGGAACGACTTGATTAGTGTAGTGTCAACAACGCACCCACTGCCAGCTAGCCTACTTCAGCAGTACTGTATCATTTTAATCATTTTAGTCTATAAGATTCTTGCTACGTAGCTTAACTTTCTGAACATTTGAGACGTGTAGTCCACTTGTCATTCCAATCTCCTTTGCATTAGCGTAGCCTCTTCTGTAGCCTGTCAACTATGTGTCTGTTTATCCCTGTTCTCTCCTCTCTGCACAGACCATACAAACGCTCCACACCGCGTGGCCGCGGCCACCTTACTCTGGTGGTCCCAGCGCGCACGACCCACGTGGAGTTCCAGGTCTCCGGTAGCCTCTGGAACTGCCAATCTGCAGTCAACAAGGCAGAGTTCATCTCAGCCTATGCCTCCCTCCAGTCCCTCGACTTCTTGGCACTGACGGAAACATGGATCACCACAGACAACACTGCTACTCCTACTGCTCTCTCTTCGTCCGCCCACATGTTCTCGCACACCCCGAGTGCTTCTGGTCAGCGGGGTGGTGGCACCGGGATCCTCATCTCTCCCAAGTGGTCATTCTCTCTTTCTCCCCTTACCCATCTGTCTATCACCTCCTTTGAATTCCATGCTGTCACAGTTACCAGCCCTTTCAAGCTTAACATCCTTATCATTTATCGCCCTCCAGGTTCCCTCGGAGAGTTCATCAATGAGCTTGATGCCTTGATAAGCTCCTTTCCTGAGGACGGCTCACCTCTCACAGTTCTGGGCGACTTTAACCTCCCCACGTCTACCTTTGACTCTTTCCTCTCTGCCTCCTTCTTTCCACTCCTCTCCTCTTTTGACCTCACCCTCTCACCTTCCCCCTACTCACAAGGCAGGCAATACGCTCGACCTCATCTTTACTAGATGCTGTTCTTCCACTAACCTCATTGCAACTCCCCTCCAAGTCTCCGACCACTACCTTGTATCCTTTTCCCTCTCGCTCTCATCCAACACCTCCCACACTGCCCCTACTCGGATGGTATCGCGCCGTCCCAACCTTCGCTCTCTCTCCCCCGCTACTCTCTCCTCTTCCATCCTATCATCTCTTCCCTCCGCTCAAACCTTCTCCAACCTATCTCCTGATTCTGCCTCCTCAACCCTCCTCTCCTCCCTCTCTGCATCCTTTGACTCTCTATGTCCCCTATCCTCCAGGCCGGCTCGGTCCTCCCCTCCCGCTCCGTGGCTCGATGACTCATTGCGAGCTCACAGAACAGGGCTCCGGGCAGCCGAGCGGAAATGGAGGAAAACTCGCCTCCCTGCGGACCTGGCATCCTTTCACTCCCTCCTCTCTACATTTTCCTCCTCTGTCTCTGCTGCTAAAGCCACTTTCTACCACGCTAAATTCCAAGCATCTGCCTCTAACCCTAGGAAGCTCTTTGCCACCTTCTCCTCCCTCCTGAATCCTCCTCCCCCTCCCCCCTCCTCCCTCTCTGCAGATGACTTCGTCAACCATTTTGAAAAGAAGGTCGACGACATCCGATCCTCGTTTGCTAAGTCAAACGACACCGCTGGTTCTGCTCACACTGCCCTACCCTGTGCTCTGACCTCTTTCTCCCCTCTCTCCAGATGAAATCTCACGTCTTGTGACGGCCGGCCGCCCAACAACCTGCCCGCTTGACCCTATCCCCTCCTCTCTTCTCCAGACCATTTCCGGAGACCTTCTCCCTTACCTCACCTCGCTCATCAACTCATCCCTGACCGCTGGCTACGTCCCTTCCGTCTTCAAGAGAGCGAGAGTTGCACCCCTTCTGAAAAAACCTACACTCGATCCCTCCGATGTCAACAATTACAGACCAGTATCCCTTCTTTCTTTTCTCTCCAAAACTCTTGAACGTGCCGTCCTTGGCCAGCTCTCCCGCTATCTCTCTCTGAATGACCTTCTTGATCCAAATCAGTCAGGTTTCAAGACTAGTCATTCAACTGAGACTGCTCTCCTCTGTATCATGGAGGCGCTCCGCACTGCTAAAGCTAACTATCTCTCCTCTGCTCTCATCCTTCTAGATCTATCGGCTGCCTTCGATACTGTGAACCATCAGATCCTCCTCTCCACCCTCTCCGAGTTGGGCATCTCCGGCGCGGCCCACGCTTGGATTGCGTCCTACCTGACAGGTCGCTCCTACCAGGTGGCGTGGCGAGAATCTGTCTCCTCACCACGCGCTCTCACCACTGGTATCCCCCAGGGCTCTGTTCTTGGCCCTCTCCTATTTTTGCTATACACCAAGTCACTTGGCTCTCTCATAACCTCACATGGTCTCTCCTATCATTGCTATGCAGACGACACACAATTAATCTTCTCCTTTCCCCCTTCTGATGACCAGGTGGCGAATCGCATCTCTGCATGTCTGGCAGACATATCAGTGTGGATGACGGATCACCACCTCAAGCTGAACCTCGGCAAGACGGAGCTGCTCTTCCTCCCGGGGAAGGACTGCCCGTTCCATGATCTCGCCATCACGGTTGACAACTCCATTGTGTCCTCCTCCCAGAGCGCCAAGAACCTTGGCGTGATCCTGGACAACACCCTGTGGTTCTCAACCAACATCAAGGCGGTGGCCCGTTCCTGTAGGTTCATGCTCTACAACATCCGCAGAGTACGACCCTGCCTCACACAGGAAGCGGCGCAGGTCCTAATCCAGGCACTTGTCATCTCCCGTCTGGATTACTGCAACTCGCTGTTGGCTGGGCTCCCTGCCTGTGCCATTAAACCCTTCAACTCATCCAGAACGCCGCAGCCCGTCTGGTGTTCAACCTTCCCAAGTTCTCTCACGTCACCCCGCTCCTCCGTTCTCTCCACTGGCTTCCAGTTGAAGCTCGCATCCGCTACAAGACCATGGTGCTTGCCTACGGAGCTGTGAGGGGAACGGCACCTCAGTACCTCCAGGCTCTGATCAGGCCCTACACCCAAACAAGGGCACTGCGTTCATCCACCTCTGGCCTGCTCGCCTCCCTACCACTGAGGAAGTACAGCTCCCGCTCAGCCCAGTCAAAACTGTTCGCTGCTCTGGCCCCCCAATGGTGGAACAAACTCCCTCACGACGCCAGGACAGCGGAGTCAATCACCACCTTCCGGAGACACCTGAAACCCCACCTCTTTAAGGAATACCTAGGATAGGATAAGTAATCCCTCTCATCCCCCCCTTAAGATTTAGATGCACTATTGTAAAGTGACTGTTCCACTGGATGTCATAAGGTGAATGCACCAATTTGTAAGTGAATGATGTCCGTGAGTATAACGTAACTCATATGGCAGGCAAAAACCTGAGAAAAAATCCAACCAGGAAGTGGGAAATCTGAGGATTGTAGTTTTTCAATCTCTTTTCCAATCGAATACACAGTGTCTATGGGGTCAAATTGCACTTCCACTAGATGTCAACAGTCTTTAGAACCTTGTTTGAGGCTTCTACTGTGAAGTGGGGACAAATGAGAGGGGAATGAGTCAGAGGTCTGCCAGAGAGGCACGAGCTGGCCACGTGCGTTCACGTGATAGTTAGCTTGCATTCCATTGCAATTCTACAGACAAAGGAATTCTCTGGTTTGAACATTATTGAAGATTTATGTTAAAAACATCCTAAAGATGGATTCTATACTTTGTTTGACATGTTTCTACGGACTGTAACGGAAGTTTTTTGACTTTTCGTCTGCTCCTAGTGATCTCGCATCATGAATTTGGATTATTGAGCTATATAAATTAAATTATACATAAATTATTGACATTATCGAACTAAACAAACATTTATTGTGGAACTGGGATTCCTGGGAGTGCATTCTGATGAAGATCAAAGGTAAGGGAATATTTATAATCAAGTCGACAATCTACTGGCAAATCCTTTTTTGAGACGTCATTTCCGGTCACAACTTGCAGGCTTGTTTTCAAATTGCTGTGCGTTTTGTTGCCAACCTATTTTGCTACCTGACAACTTTACGGGTTTCACTTTTTAATTACCGTTCATATATTTATTTTTTTCCTCGACTTTTTCACTCCGGACGCTTTATCTGGACACGATTCGTCAGGACCTCCAACAGTCGAAGCTAAGTAGTAACATTAACATGATGCCTTCTAATTGCAGCCGCTGTGCTCGCCTTACGGCGAGGATAGCTGTACTGCAAGCCCAGCTTCAGACGCAATCGTTAGGCAAGGGTAATTTCAGTGTAGGAAAGGATGAAACAGCGTCTGTGCCACCAGTAAGTACAGATAGTAGTATAAATCCCCTGGCACAGTCCCCGCAGCCGGACAACTTTCTCACGGTTTCTGGAAGGAAATGCTGTAGGAACGCTCAACCGGTGTCGCTCATTCAGCAGACAGAAACTTTCAACCGGTTCTCCCCATTAAGCAGCGGGTCGGTGTCAGAGGCCGAGTCTTCTCTGGTCTCTACTCCTCCCGTTACGGGGTCTGAGACGCCGAAGCTTCCCACCATTAGCTCTGACAAATTGAAAACTCTAGTCATTGGCGACTCCATTACCCGCAGTATTAGACTTAAAGCGAATCATCCAGCGATCATACACTGTTTACCCGGGGGCAGGGCTACCGACGTTAAGGCTAATCTGAAGATGGTGCTGGCTAAAGCTAAAACTGGCGAGTGTAGAGAGTATAGAGATATTGTTATCCACGTCGGCACCAACGATGTTAGGATGAAACAGTCAGAGATCACCAAGCGCAACATAGCTTCTGCGTGCATATCAGCTAGAAAGATGTGTCGGCATCGAGTAATTGTCTCTGGCCCCCTCCCAGTTAGGGGGAGTGATGAGCTCTACAGCAGAGTCTCACAACTCAATCGCTGGTTGAAAACTGTTTTCTGCCCCTCCCAAAAGATAGAATTTGTAGATAATTGGCCCTCTTTCTGGGACTCGCCCACAAACAGGACCAAGCCTGACCTGCTGAGGAGTGACGGACTCCATCCTAGCTGGAGGGGTGCTCTCATCTTATCTGCCAACATAGACAGGGCTCTAACTCCTCTAGCTCCACAATGAAATAGGGTGCAGGCCAGGCAGCAGGCTATTAGCCAGCCTGCCAGCATAGTGGAGTCTGCCACTAGCATAGTTAGTGTAGTCAGCTTAGCTATCACCATTGAGACCGTGTCTGTGCCTCGACCTGGGTTGGGCAAAACTAAACATGGCGGTGTTCGCCTTAGCAATCTCACTAGGATAAAGACCACCTCCATTCCTGTCATTACTGAAAGAGATCATGATACCTCACATCTCAAAATAGGGCTACTTAATGTTAGATCCCTTACTTCAAAGGCAATTATAGTCAATGAACTAATCACTGATCATAATCTTGATGTGATTGGCCTGACTGAAACATGGCTTAAGCCTGATGAATTTACTGTGTTAAATGAGGCCTCACCTCCTGGCTACACTAGTGACCATATCCCCGTGCATCCCGCAAAGGCGGAGGTGTTGCTAACATTTACGATAGCAAATTTCAATTTACAAAAAAAAAAAAATGACGTTTTCGTCTTTTGAGCTTCTAGTCATGAAATCTATGCAGCCTACTCAATCACTTTTTATAGCTACTGTTTACAGGCCTCCTGGGCCATATACAGCGTTTCTCACTGAGTTCCCTGAATTCCTATCAGACCTTGTAGTCATTGCAGATAATATTCTAATCTTTGGTGACTTTAATATTCACATGGAAAAGTCCACAGACCCACTCCAAAAGGCTTTTGGAGCCATCATCGACTCAGTGGGTTTTGTCCAACATGTCTCTGGACCCACTCACCCTCACAGTCATACGCTGGACCTAGTTTTGTCCCATGGAATAAATGTTGTGGATCTTAATGTTTTTCCTCATAATCCTGGACTATCAGACCACCATTTTATTACGTTTGCAATTGCAACAAATAATCTGCTCAGACCCCAACCAAGGAACATCAAAAGTCGTGCTATAAATTCACAGACAACACAAAGATTCCTTGATGCCCTTCCAGACTCCCTCTGCCTACCCAAGGACGCCAGAGGACAAAAATCCGTTAACCACCTAACTGAGGATCTCAATTTAACCTTGCGCAATACCCTAGATGCAGTTGCACCCCTAAAAACTAAAAAAATGTCTCATAAGAAACTAGCTCCATGGTACACAGAAAATACCCAAGCTCTGAAGCAAGCTTCCAGAAAATTGGAACGGAAATGGCGCCACACCAAACTGGAAGTCTTCCGACTAGCTTGGAAGGATGGTACCGTGCAGTACCGAAGAGCCCTTACTGCTGCTCGATCGTCCTATTTTTCTAACTTAATTGAGGAAAATAAGAACAATCCGAAATTCCTTTTTGATACTGTGGCAAAGCTAACTAAAAAGCAGCATTCCCCAAGAGAGGATGACTTGCACTTTAGCAGTGATAAATTCATGAACTTCTTTGAGGAAAAGATTATGATTATTAGAAAGCAAATTACGGACTCCTCTTTAAACCTGCGTATTCCTCCAAACCTCAGTTGTCCTGAGTCTGCACAACTCTGCCAGGACCTAGGATCAAGAGAGACGCTCAAGTGTTTTAGTACTATATCTCTTGACACAATGATGAAAATAATCATGGCCTCTAAACCTTCAAGCTGTATACTGGACCCTATTCCAACTAAACTACTGAAAGAGCTGCTTCCTGTGCTTGGCCCTCCTATGTTGAACATAATAAATGGCTCTCTATCCACTGGATGTGTACCAAACTCACTAAAAGTGGCAGTAATAAAGCCTCTCTTGAAAAAGCCAAACCTTGACCCAGAAAATATAAAAAACTATCGGCCTATATCGAATCTTCCATTCCTCTCAAAGATTTTAGAGAAGGCTGTTGCGCAGCAACTCACTGCCTTCCTGAAGACAAACAATGTATACGAAATGCTTCAGTCTGGTTTTAGACCCCATCATAGCACTGAGACGGCACTTGTGAAGGTGGTAAATGACATTTTGATGGCATCGGACCGAGGCTCTGCATCTGTCCTCGTGCTCCTAGACCTTAGTGCTGCTTTTGATACCATCGATCACCACATTCTTTTGGAGAGATTGGAAACCCAAATTGGTCTACACGGACATGTTCTGGCCTGGTTTAGGTCTTATCTGTCGGAAAGATATCAGTTTGTCTCTGTGAATGGTTTGTCCTCTGACAAATCAACTGTACATTTCGGTGTTCCTCAAGGTTCTGTTTTAGGACCACTATTGTTTTCACTATATATTTTACCTCTTGGGGATGTTATTCGAAAACATAATGTAAACTTTCACTGCTATGCGGATGACACACAGCTGTACATTTCAATGAAACATGGTGAAGCACCAAAATTGCCCTCGCTAGAAGCATGTGTTTCAGACATAAGGAAGTGGATGGCTGCAAACTTTCTACTATTAAACTCGGACAAAACAGAGATGCTTGTTCTAGGTCCCAAGAAACAAAGAGATCTTCTGTTGAATCTGACAATTAATCTTAATGGTTGTACAGTCGTCTCAAATAAAACTGTGAAGGACCTCGGCGTTACTCTGGACCCTGATCTCTCTTTTGAAGAACACATCAAGACCATTTCGAGGACAGCTTTTTTCCATCTACGTAACATTGCAAAAATCAGAAACTTTCTGTCCAAAAATGATGCAGAAAAATTAATCCATGCTTTTGTCACTTCTAGGTTAGACTACTGCAATGCTCTATTTTCCGGCTACCCGGATAAAGCACTAAATAAACTTCAGTTAGTGCTAAATACGGCTGCTAGAATCCTGACTAGAACCAAAAAATTTGATCATATTACTCCAGTGCTAGCCTCTCTACACTGGCTTCCTGTCAAAGCAAGGGCTGATTTCAAGGTTTTACTGCTAACCTACAAAGCATTACATGGGTTTGCTCCTACCTACCTCTCTGATTTGGTCCTGCCGTACATACCTATACGTACGCTACGGTCACAAGACGCAGGCCTCCTAATTGTCCCTAGAATTTCTAAGCAAACAGCTGGAGGCAGGGCTTTCTCCTATAGAGCTCCATTTTTATGGAACGGTCTGCCTACCCATGTCAGAGACGCAAACTCGGTCTCAACCTTTAAGTCTTTACTGAAGACTCATCTCTTCAGTGGGTCATATGATTGAGTGTAGTCTGGCCCAGGAGTGGGAAGGTGAACGGAAAGGCTCTGGAGCAACGAACCGCCCTTGCTGTCTCTGCCTGGCCGGTTCCCCTTTTTCCACTGGGATTCTCTGCCTCTAACCCTGTTACGGGGGCTGAGTCACTGGCTTGCTGGGGCTCTCTCGTGCCGTCCCTGGGGGGTGTGTCACCTGGGTGGGTTGATTCACTGTTGTGGTCGGCCTGTCTGGGTTTCCCCCTTGGGTTGTACCGTGTCGGAGATCTTTGTGGGCTATACTCGGCCTTGTCTCAGGATGGTAAGTTGGTGGTTGAAGATTTCCCTCTAGTGGTGTGGGGGCTGTGCTTTGGCAAAGTGGGTGGGGTTATATCCTTCCTGTTTGGCCCTGTCCGGGGTGTCCTCGGATGGGGCCACAGTGTCTCCTGACCCCTCCTGTCTCAGCCTCCAGTATTTATGCTGCAGTAGTTTATGTGTCGGGGGGCTGGGGTCAGTTTGTTTATCTGGAGTACTTCTCCTGTCCTATTCGGTGTCCTGTGTAAATCTAAGTGTGCGTTCTCTAATTCTCTCCTTCTCTCTTTCTTTCTCTCTCTCGGAGGACCTGAGCCCTAGAACCATGCCCCAGGACTACCTGACATGATGACTCCTTGCTGTCCCCAGTCCACCTGGCCATGCTGCTGCTCCAGTTTCAACTGGCCTGGGCCCTAGGACCATGTCCCAGGACTACCTGACATGAGGACTCCTTGCTGTCCCCAGTCCACCTGGCCATGCTCCTGCTCCAGTTTCAACTGTTCTGCCTTACTATTATTCAACCATGCTGGTCATTTATGAACATTTGAACATCTTGGCCACGTTCTGTTATAATCTCCACCCGGCACAGCCGGAAGAGGACTGGCCACCCCACATATGCTCTCTCTAATTCTCTCTTTCTTTCTCTCTCTCGGAGGACCTGAGCCCTAGGACCGTGCCCCAGGACTACCTGACATGATGGCTCCTTGCTGTCCCCAGTCCATCTGACTGTGCTGCTGCTCCAGTTTCAACTGTTCTGCCTTATTATTATTTGACCATGCTGGTCATTTATGAACATTTGAACATCTTGGTCATGTTCTGTTATAATCTCTACCCGGCACAGCCAGAAGAGGACTGGCCACCCCACATAGCCCGGTTCCTCTCTAGGTTTCTTCCTAGGTTTTGGCATTTCTAGGGAGTTTTTCCTAGCCACCGTGCTTTTACACCTGCATTGTTTGCTGTTTGGGGTTTTAGGCTGGGTTTCTGTACAGCACTTTGAGATATCAGCTGATGTACGAAGGGCTATATAAATAAATTTGATTTGATTTGATTTGAGTAGTAGCGCTCACCAGTAGCCCTCCGCTTACTGATGAGCTCTGGCTTTTACTGGACATGAATTGACAAAATGTCCAGCAAGTCCGCAATAGAGGCACAGGCGGTTGGTGATCCTCCGTTCCCTCTCCTTAGTCGAGATGCGAATACCTCCCAGCTGCATGGGCTCAGTCTCTGAGCCAGAGGAGGGAGATGGTTGCGATGCGGAGCGGGAAACACCGTTAACGCGAGCTCTCCTCCACGAGCTTGGTGACGAAGATCTACCCGTCGTTCTATGCGGATGGCGAGAGCAATCAAAGAGTCCACACTGGAAGGAACCTCCCGGGAGAGAATCTCATCTTTAACCTCTGCGTGGAGTCCCTCAAGAAAACGAGCGAGCAGCGCCGGCTCGTTCCAGTCACTAGAGGCAGCAAGAGTGCGAAACTCTATAGAGTAATCCGTTATGGATCGATCACCTTGACATAGGGAAGCCAGGGCCCTAGAAGCCTCCCTACCAAAAACTGAACGATCAAAAACCCGAATCATCTCCTCTTTAAAGTTCTGGTAATTGTTAGAACAATCAGCCCTTGCCTCCCAGATAGCTGTGCCCCACTCTCGAGCCCGGCCAGTAAGGAGTGATATGACGTAAGCAACCCGAGCTCTCTCTCTAGAGTATGTGTTGGGTTGGAGAGAGAACACAATATCACACTGGGTGAGAAAGGAGCGGCACTCCGTGGGCTGCCCGGAGTAACAAGGTGGGTTATTAACCCTAGGTTCCGGAGGCTCGGCAGACCAGGAAGTAACAGGTGGCACGAGACGAAGACTCTGGAACTGTCCAGAGAGGTCGGAAACCTGAGCGGCCAGGTTCTCCACGGCATGACGAGCAGCAGACAATTCCTGCTCGTGTCTGCCGAGCATGGCTCCTTGGATCTCGACGGCAGTGTTACGAGCATCTGTAGTCGCTGGGTCCATTCTTTGTTCGGATCCTTCTGTTATGCAGGTGAATGAGGACCCAAAAGCGACTTGGCGAAAACAGAGTCTTTATTCCAGTAAAGGAAATAGGCAATACTCCTAGACAAATCGGAGCAGAAAACAAAACATAAAAAACTAATTCCACTCGTAGTGACGAGGACAGACTGGAGACTCGACCATAAACTGTAGGTTGCCTCGGGAAGGCACCGACCGTGGCAGACTCAGACACCTGCTCACACGCAGCATCTGAGGGAAACAAGACCCGACAGGGCGAACAATATACAAGGATCCGACAGGACAGAAACGGAAAACAAGGGGAGAAATAGGGACTCTAATCAGAGGACAAGATAGGGAACAGGTGTGGAAAGACTAAATGAGTGAGTAGGAGAATGAGGAACAGCTGGGAGCAGGAACGGAACGATAGAGAGAGGAGTGAGAGGAGGGAGAGAGAGAGGGATAGAAAAAGGGAACGAACCTAATAAGACCAGCAGGGGGAAACGAACAGAAGGGAAAGCATAATGACAAGACAATATAAGACAAAACATGACAGTACCCCCCCACTCACCGAGCGCCTCCTGGCGCACTCGAGGAGGAATCCTGGCGGCAACGGAGGAAATCATCAATCAGCGAACGGTCCAGCACGTCCCGAGACGGAACCCAACTCCTCTCCTCAGGACCGTAACCCTCCCAATCCACTAAGTATTGGTGACCCCGTCCCCGAGAACGCATGTCCATGATCCTACGTACCTTGTAAATAGGTGCGCTCTCGACAAGGACGGGGGGAGGGAAGACGAACGGGGTGCGAAGAAAGGGCTTGACACAGGAGACATGGAAGACAGGATGGACGCGACGAAGATGTCGCGGAAGAAGCAGTCGCACAGCGACAGGATTGACGACCTGGGAGACACGGAACGGACCAATGAACCGCGGAGTCAACTTACGAGAAGCTGTCGTAAGGGGAAGGTTACGAGTGGAAAGCCACACTCTCTGGCCGCAACAATACCTAGGACTCTTAATCCTACGTTTATTGGCGGCTCTCACAGTCTGTGCCCTGTAACGGCAAAGTGCAGACCTCACCCTCCTCCAGGTGCGCTCACAACGTTGGACAAACGCTTGAGCGGAGGGAACGCTGGACTCGGCAAGCTGGGATGAGAACAGAGGAGGCTGGTAACCCAGACTACTCTGAAACGGAGATAACCCGGTAGCAGACGAAGGAAGCGAGTTGTGAGCGTATTCTGCCCAGGGGAGCTGTTCTGCCCAAGACGCAGGGTTTCTAAAAGAAAGGCTGCGTAGTATGCGACCAATCGTCTGATTGGCCCTTTCTGCTTGACCGTTAGACTGGGGATGAAACCCGGAAGAGAGACTGACGGACGCACCAATCAAACGACAGAACTCCCTCCAAAACTGTGACGTGAATTGCGGACCTCTGTCTGAAACGGCGTCTAACGGGAGGCCATGAATTCTGAACACATTCTCGATGATGATTTGTGCCGTCTCCTTAGCGGAAGGAAGCTTAGCGAGGGGAATGAAATGTGCCGCCTTAGAGAACCTATCGACAACCGTAAGAATCACAGTCTTCCCCGCAGACAAAGGCAGACCGGTAATGAAGTCTAAGGCGATGTGAGACCATGGTCGAGAAGGAATGGGAAGCGGTCTGAGACGACCGGCAGGAGGAGAGTTACCTGACTTAGTCTGCGCGCAGTCCGAACAAGCAGCCACGAAGCGGCGCGTGTCACGCTCCTGAGTAGGCCACCAAAAGCGCTGGCGAATAGAAGCAAGAGTACCTCGAACGCCGGGATGACCAGCTAACTTGGCAGAGTGAGCCCACTGAAGAACAGCCAGACGAGTAGAAACAGGAACGAAAAGAAGGTTACTAGGACAAGCGCGCGGTGACGCAGTGTGCGTGAGTGCTTGCTTAACCTGTCTTTCAATTCCCCAGACTGTCAACCCGACAACACGCCCATAAGGAAGAATCCCCTCGGGATCAGTAGACGCCACAGAAGAACTAAAGAGACGGGATAAGGCATCAGGCTTGGTGTTCTTACTACCCGGACGGTAAGAAATCACAAACTCGAAACGAGCGAAAAACAACGCCCAACGAGCTTGACGTGCATTAAGTCGTTTGGCAGAACGGATGTACTCAAGGTTCTTATGGTCTGTCCAAACGACAAAAGGAACGGTCGCCCCCTCCAACCACTGTCGCCATTCGCCTAGGGCTAAGCGGATGGCGAGCAGTTCGCGGTTACCCACACCATAGTTGCGTTCCGATGGCGACAGGCGATGAGAAAAATAAGCGCAAGGATGAACCTTATCGTCAGACTGGGATAGAATGGCTCCCACGCCTACCTCTGAAGCGTCAACCTCGACAATGAATTGTTTAGTGACGTCAGGAGTAACGAGGATAGGAGCGGACGTAAAACATTCTTTGAGAAGATCAAAAGCTCCCTGGGCGGAACCGGACCACTTAAAACACGTCTTGACAGAAGTAAGAGCTGTGAGAGGGGCAGCAACTTGACCGAAATTACGAATGAAACGCCGATAGAAATTAGCGAAACCTAGAAAGCGCTGCAACTCGACACGTGACCTTGGAACGGGCCACTCACTGACAGCTTGGACCTTAGCGGGATCCATCTGAATGCCTTCAGCGGAAATAACAGAACCGAGAAAAGTGACGGAGGAGACATGAAAAGAGCACTTCTCAGCCTTCACGTAGAGACAATTCTCTAAAAGGCGCTGGAGTACACGTCGAACGTGCTGAACATGAATCTCGAGTGACGGTGAAAAAATCAGGATATCGTCAAGGTAGACAAAAACAAAGATGTTCAGCATGTCTCTCAGAACATCATTAACTAATGCCTGAAAAACAGCTGGCGCATTGGCGAGACCAAACGGCAGAACCCGGTACTCAAAATGCCCTAACGGGTGTTAAACGTGGTTTTCCACAGTCCCCCTATCTGATGCGCACGAGATGGTAATTGTTACGAAGGTCCAACTTTAAAGAACCTGGCTCGGGTTGCAGAATCTCGAAGGCTGATGACATAAGGGGAAGCGGATAACGATTCTTAACCGTTATGTCATTCAGCCCTCGATCGATCCACGCAGGGGCGCAGATTACCGTCCTTCTTCTTAACAAAAAAAACCCCGCCCCGGCAGGGGAGGAAGAAGGCACTACGGTGCCGTTTTCAAGAGACACAGACAAATAATCCTCGAGAGCCTTACGTTCGGGAGCCGACAGAGATATAGTCTACCCCGAGGAGGAGTGGTCCCCGGAAGGAGATCAATACTACAATCATACGACCGGTGAGGAGGAAGGGAGTTGGCTCTGGACCGACTGAAGACCGTGCGCAGATCATGATATTCCTCCGGCACTCCTGTCAAATCGCCAGGTTCCTCCTGAGAAGTGGGGACAGAAGAAACGGGAGGGATAGCAGACATTAAACACTTCACATGACAAGAAACGTTCCAGGATAGGATAGAATTACTAGACCAATTAATAGAAGGATTATGACATACTAGCCAGGGATGACCCAAAACAACAGGTGTAAAAGGTGAACGAAAAATCAAAAGGAAATAGTCTCACTGTGGTTACCAGATACTGTGAGGGTTAAAGGTAGTGTCTCATATCTGATACTGGGGAGATGACTACCATCTAAGGTGAACATGGGCGAGGCTTCTCTAACTGTCTGAAAGGAATGTCATGCTTCCGAGCCCATACATTCCTTCCATAAAACAACCCTCAGCCCCAGAGTCTATCAAGGCACTGCATGTAGCACCCGAACCGGTCCAGCGTAGATGGACCGACATAGTAGTACAGGATCTTGATGGAGAGACCTGAGTAGTAGCTATTTCACCAGTAGCCCTCCGCTTACTGATGAGCTCTGGTTTACTGGACATGAATTGACAAAATGTCCAGCAAGTCCGCTATTAATAGAGGCACAGGCGGTTGGTGATCCTCCGTTCTCTCCTTAGTCGAGATGCGAATACCTCCCAGCTGCATGGGCTCAGTCTCTGAGCCAGAGGAGGGAGATGGTTGCAGATGCGGAGCGGGGAAACATGATCTGCGAGCTCTCCTCCACGAGCTTGGTGACGAAGATCTACCCGTCGTTCTATGCGGATGGCGAGAGCAATCAAAGAGTCCACACTGGAAGGAACCTCCCGGGGAGAGAATCTCATCTTTAACCTCTGCGTGAGTCCCTCAAGAAAACGTGCGAGCAGCGCCGGCTCGTTCCAGTCACTAGAGGCAGCAAGAGTTTGAAACTCTAAGAGAATCCGTTATGGATCGATCACCTTGACATAGGGAAGCCAGGGCCCTAGAAGCCTCCCTACCAAAAACTGAACGATCAAAAACCCGAATCATCTCCTCTTTAAAGTTCTGGTAATTGTTAGAACAATCAGCCCTTGCCTCCCAGATAGCTGTGCCCCATCTCGAGCCCGGCCAGTAAGGAGTGATATGACGTAAGCAACCCGAGCATTCTCTCTAGAGTATGTGTTGGGTTGGAGAGAGAACACAATATCACACTGGGTGAGAAAGGAGCGGCACTCCGTGGGCTGCCCGGAGTAACAAGGTGGGTTATTAACCCTAGGTTCCGGAGGCTCGGCAGACCAGGAAGTAACAGGTGGCACGAGACGAAGACTCTGGAACTGTCCAGAGAGGTCGGAAACCTGAGCGGCCAGGTTCTCCACGGCATGACGAGCAGCAGACAATTCCTGCTCGTGTCTGCCGAGCATGGCTCCTTGGATCTCGACGGCAGTGTTACGAGCATCTGTAGTCGCTGGGTCCATTCTTTGTTCGGATCCTTCTGTTATGCAGGTGAATGAGGACCCAAAAGCGACTTGGCGAAAACAGAGTCTTTATTCCAGTAAAGGAAATAGGCAATACTCCTAGACAAATCGGAGCAGAAAACAAAACATAAAAAACTAATTCCACTCGTAGTGACGAGGACAGACTGGAGACTCGACCATAAACTGTAGGTTGCCTCGGGAAGGAGGCACCGACCGTAGCAGACTCAGACACCTGCTCACACGCAGCATCTGAGGGAAACAAGACACGACAGGGCGAGACAAAGACACAGCACGGCGAACAATATACAAGGATCCGACAGGACAGAAACGGAAAACAAGGGGAGAAATAGGGACTCTAATCAGAGGACAAGATAGGGAACAGGTGTGGAAAGACTAAATGAGTGAGTAGGAGAATGAGGAACAGCTGGGAGCAGGAACGGAACGATAGAGAGAGGAGAGAGAGGGAGGGAGAGAGAGAGGGATAGAAAAAGGGAACGAACCTAATAAGACCAGCAGGGGGAAACGAACAGAAGGGAAAGCATAATGACAAGACAATATAAGACAAAACATGACACGCACAGATCATGATCAGGGGCTTATTCTGTGTAATGCATTAATTACAAAATTGCATAGAAATGTAATGTACAGTGCCTTCAGAAAGTATTCACACCCCTTGACTTTTTCCACATTTTGTTGTGTTATAGCCTGAATTTAAAACGGATAGAGATTTTGTATCACTGGCCTACAGACACTACCCCATAATGTCAAAGAGAGGTTAAGGGGAAACATTTAAATGAGAATTTGTGGTATGACTTAAAGATTGCTGAACACCAGTGGAACCCATCCAACTTGAAGGAGCTGGAGCAGTTTTGCCTTGAAGAATGGGCAAAAATCAGAGTGGCTAGATGTGCCAAGCTTAAAGAGACATGCTGCAAAAGGTGGCGAGACAAAGTATTGACTTTGGGGGGGTGAATAGTTATGCACGCTCAAGTTCTGTTTAAAATGTGTTGTATCTTCAAAGTGGTAGGCATGTTGTGTAAATAAAATTATACAAACCCCCCCAAAAATATATTTTAATTCCAGGTTGTAAAGCAACAAAATAGGAAAAATGCCAAGGGGGTGAATACATTCGCAAGCCTTTCTGTACTATGTTTTGTAACTTTCCCCAGAACATTGCTGTAAATGAGAACAAATTCTCAGTCAACTCACCTGTTAAAATAATAAATGAATAAATAAAAACACACGTCAGACCTGCGTTCAAATACTATTTCAAATACAGTGTATATCAATTAATTTTACATACATTTTGAAGTAACTATTCAATTTTTTTTGTAGTTGAATATTGGAACGGATGGCTTGGAAATCCTAAAATACACTGATTCAAATAGACTCTCGGGCATTTAACCCATGTATTAGAAAATGTATAGGAAATACTTGCAATAAGTCATTGATTCGGGCCACAATATTTGAACAACTAATTGACCGACGTCGGTTCAATTACTTAAAAAAAATGTTTTGGGGGGTGCTCAACGCTCCGTTTCTCTAGAGAGAAATCCAATCATTCACAAGATAAATTAAGTCAAGAACTATGTGGGACTATGGGCTGATTGAAAGTTGTAGTTTTCATTAGGCAAATGTTCAACCTTGTTCAGCGCAGAAACGTGGTAATTTACTAAAACGGCCATACTCTGTTCTTTTCGGCTACGGACAGAGGCAGATACACACAAACCATATGAAACCGCTTGAGAGAGGAATGGTAACACAATGATGACAGGGACAGAGACAGTTAGTGTTCGTGATGTAGCTCTACCTGATTTATAGTTCTAGTAGTTGGTAAGAAGCAGTCTCGAAAGTATGCCTTATCTACTTTGTAGAACTAGTACAATTATTTTGTCAGATAGCTAGCTACTACCTGCCTAACTAAATAGGATGATTCATTCAATGGAGTGAACAAAGATAACGTTAGATGGTTCATTGTTGTCTGGCTGGCTCATTGTTACTGCCTGAGCAGAGATGAGATGATGAGGAATTAAAAATAGCCATCAAATAAAAACAAAGTCATATACACAACTGAAAGTAAAGTAACTAATGTGAATAAATGATGGTTAATAAGTGATAAGCAGTAAAGGACATCACTACCATCATGGGGCTCTTATTAATTGTTTTTATTCTGTATTGTTACAGCATTCAACCCACTCTGTGTCAGGAAAATGTCTGGTGATGACTGAAGGAAGTTCTAAAACCATTTTAACGTCATAATTTAATGTTTAAAAAAAAATATTAAAACCGACATTTTAAACCCAGACAATTTTTTTTACTGAAATTGAACCGACCTCTAAAAACAATAACCACTCAGCACTAGAAAATAATAAAATAGAACCGAACAAAAAAATGATTTATTATGAAATAATATTTATTATTTCATTATTTAAATAAAAATAATCAAATATACATGTATTTGAACACAGGTCTGACACATGAACACACTGTTACGAAACCGATTAACTAGCGTACTGATTTTGCTACACTCCTAATTTCTAGGGGTCCTAGGCCTAGCTAAATGGTCTGTAAGCTGACTTAATGTGTGTATCTACGTGAGAAATCAGTGTATTCTGACCTGTTGTATGTATGTATGTATGTATGTATGTATGTATGTATGTATGTATGTATGTATGTATGTATGTATGTATGTATGTATGTATGTATGTATGTATGTATGTATGTATGTATGTATGTATGTATGTATGTATGTATGTATGTATGTGACACATGTGGCAGCAACCTTACCTGATGTGTCGGCCAGCCCAAGAAAATGATTAGCTCAAAATGGTAACGAAAGTAAATATACAAAAAACAAAAACTACAAACAGGCATGGCCGAATTAAATAGATAACACAAAACAAAGGCAGGCAGAGATGTTTCTGGCCACCTCTCTCTTACAGATTGACTATCATCTCTAATTGACCACACCCCTGACCAGGTTGCTGCTGCCCCCTAGGGATGGAATGTTGAAGTCGTAGTGTCGTGTTTACTGTTACCTAAACTACCTAACCTATTCCATCACACACAATACACAGAACACAAACACACACAGTAATGCTGCTCTGAGCACACACAATCTGATGGTTGCTGTGTGATAAACACAAAACCAGGTTGAACAAAACCATGCTTAACTAAACTCAATTGAGGAAGGCAGGAATTAAGGTCATGCAGAATATGTGACTTGGCCAGCACAGTATTGGAAGGATGCTTCTTAGCCACCTGAGAACTTCTGCCACTGGGTATAAGACATGACCCGTGCAAGTAGTAGACAAAAAAACAAAACATGAAAACATTTATAAATCTTCTAATCAACTAAGACATCTGGAAATGTATATTAGATGATAAAACTGTAAAGCGCCGATAATATCTGCAGATAAGAGAAACTCTAACTGGGTATAGGTACACCTGCACTCCCAATGACATTAGCCCAAAAGTATGCCTTTAACCCTATTTTTACTTTCATTATTTGCATTTCTCACCCTAGTAATAGAAGTCAGGCCCTGGTTAATATCCCTGGGCGAACTGATAAACTAGAGCCTGTGTTCTAACGTCTGGCTGTCAGGCTTGTCAAGGCGATACATTAGGTTACCTGGGGGGCACAGAGTGGTATGAGACAAAGGTCTGGTATTTCAGGGTGACATGCACGGTCTCCTGCGGCCGCAGGTACACATGGGGGGCAAGCGTGCCCACTTTGAGGTGGAACATGTCCACCTCGAGGGGGGTCAAGGCTTTGGTCAGCACCTTGATATGCTTCCACTCGTCGCAGTCTGTTATGACACTGAACAAAGAGAAGGGGGGTTGAGAGAGAGAGAGTGTGTTAAGAGAGAAAGGGAATAGGGAAGGAGGACAGAAGTGTGTAGGAAAAGGGCGGGAGAAAGAGGAAGGAGATACAGAGTTTGAGTTATTGATATATATATAGAGACAGAGAGAGAGAGAGAGATGAGCATCCAGACGTCACACTTTCAAAGGCCCACCTCATATCGGTGTGCTGCATTTATTTGAATTACACACGTCAGGATTGGTAAACAGCAGACAAATCATTGTATCTCTTTAACCTTCTTTGGCAAAAGGATTCCCATGGTGAGAGTAAAAAAAGTTGACACATACTGACGATATAGGGAAGTTATTTTCTTTGAATGCACAAATTTCATGTGCAGTTGAAGTCGGAGGTTTACATACACTGAGGTTGGAGTCATTAAAACTTGTTTTTCAACCACTCCACAAATGTCTTGTTAATGGTAAGTCGGTTAGGACATCTACTTTGTGCATGACACAAGTCATTTTCCGAACAATTATTTACAGACAGGTTATTTCACTTATAATTCACTGTATCGCAATTCCAGTGGGTCAGAAGTTTACATACACTAAGTTGACTGTGCCTTTAAACAGCTTGGAAAATTCCAGAAAATTATGTCATGGCTTTAGAAGCTTCTGATAGGTTAATTGACATCATTCGAGTAAATTGGAGGTATACCTATGGATGTATTTCAAGGCCTACCTTCAAACTCAGTGCCTCTTTGTTTGACATCATGGGGAAATCAAATAAAATCAGCCAAGACCTTAGAAAAATAATTTTAGACCTCCATAAGTCTGGTTCATCCATGGGAGCAATTTCCAAATGCCTGAAGGTACCACGTTCATCTGTACAATCAATAGTACGCAAGTATAAACACCATGGGACCACGCATCAGTCATACCGCTCAGGAAGGAGACGCGTTCTGTCTCCTAGAGATGAACGTACTTTGGTGCAAAATGTGCAAATCAATCCCAGAACAACAGCAAAGTACCTTGCGAAGATGCTGGAGGAAACAGTTACAAAACTATCTATATCCACATAACCTGAAAGGCCGCTCAACAAGGAAGATGCCACTGCGCCACCAAAGAAGCCAGACTATGATTTGCAACAGCACATCGGGACAAAGATTGTACTTTTTTGGAGAAATGTCCTCTGGTCTGATGAAACAAAAATAGAACTGTTTGGCCATAATGACCATCATTATGTTTGGAGGAAAAAGAGGGAGGAGGCTTGCAAGCCGAAGAACACCATCCCAACCGTGAAACACGGGGGTGGCAGCATCATGTTGTGGGGGTGCTTTGCTGCAGGAGGGACTGGTGCACTTCACAAAAAAGATGGGATCATGAGGGAGGAAAATTATGTGGATATATTGAAGCAACATCTCAAGACATCAGTCAGGAAGTTAAAGCTTGGTCGCAAATGAGTCTTCCAAATGGACAATGACCCCAAGCATACTTCCAAAGTTGTTGCAAAATGGCTTAAGGAAAACAAAGTCAAGGTATTGGAGTGGCCATCACAAAGCCCTGACCTCAATCCTATAGAAAATGTATGGGCAGAACTTTAAAAGCGTGTGCAAGCAAGGAGGCATACAAACCTGACTCAGTTACACCAGCTCTGTCAGGAGGAATGGGCCAAAATTCACACAACTCATTGTGGGAATATTGTGGAAGGCTACCCGAAACGTTTGACCCAAGTTAAATAATTTAAAGGCAATGCTAGGAATGCTGGGCATGTGATGAAATAAATAAAATCTCAAATCAATAATTCTCTCTACTATTATTCTGACATTTCAGATGTTTAAAATAAAGTGGTGATCCTAACTGACCTAAGACAGGGAATTTTTACGAGGATTAAATGTCAGCAATTGTGAAAAAGTTGCCGTACCAGGCGTGGTGATACAGCCCGATAGGATGCTCTCGATTGTGCACCTGTAAAAGTTAGTGATGGTTTTCGGAGAGAAGCCATATTATTTTTAGCCTCCTGAGGTTGAAGGAGGAACTTAAAATCTTCCACCTTCTCCTCCTCTGTCCAGTTGATGTGGATGCAGGTGTGCTCCCTTTGCTGTTTCCTGAAGTCCACGATCATCTCTTTTGTTTTTAACTAGTGTGTGTAGATAATTGGAGAGAGAACTTCACACAAACCTTTTGGTGAAATATACAGTAAATAGAATGTGTGTGTGTGGGTGTGACTGTGCATGCTTCAGTAGGAGATGAAAGGGTGTCGAGAGAGAGAGAGATGCCTGGGGAGCTCTCAGCAGCATCACCTCCCATTCTGTTCTACTTGCCTGCAGCGATGGTTGGGCCCGGTGAGGCCGGTAAATAACGTGTTCTCTCAGTCTCCACAGAGAGAACCACAAGGCTTCCCCACGGCACCAAACATCAAAGCCATGTGCCTGCCTTTCTCTGTCCTCTCTCTGTCTCTTGCTCTCTTTCAAACAATCAACTCTGGAGTCAGGTCATATCAGTTAATGATCTCTCATCTGTCTTTGTTTGGATAAAGAAGGGCTAACGACAAATCTCGCTTCCTTCTGGAGACAAACTTGTCTAACAGCCGTTGAAATATAGATGAATCCATCCATAGAAACAGCACAGTAAATTAATTAGTAGTGCTCCAATGCACCACCTGTGACATATCAATCAACACTACAGGCTCCGTGACACAGATGCCTGATTCATAACACAGGGTAGAGCTGGGACGATACACCAAAAATTATCGATACCAACCAAACCAACCATTTATCGTGCACATTTGTTCATTAGGATAAGAAGCCTTTGCTAGAGAAATGTGAAGTTTGAAATGAAATAAGTCTGCTTATATGGGTGATTGTTAATGGGACAATATACAGGTAACTGCTAAAATAAAGGAAACACCAACATAAAGTGAGTAAACCACTACGAGATTGGTGCGCACGCCCCCCGTTGAGCTAACATAGGCTATTGTGATTAGCATGAGGTTGTAAGTAACAAAAATAAATCCCAGGACATAGACATATCTGATTGGAGGGATGCGGCACCATTTGTCAACAACAAATTCCGTCATTTGGTGTTTTGTTGCTGGAAGACGCTGTCTCAGGTGCCACTCCAGATTCTCACAAGTGTTTAATTGGGTTGAGATCTGGTGACTGAGACAGCCATGGCATATGGTTTACATTGTTTTCATGCTCATGAAACCAATCAGTGACCACCCGTGCCCTGTGGATGGGGGCATAGTCATCTTATGGAGGCATATTCTGCTACAGCTGAGCCGTGAAGTAGACAATTATTGTTTTAGGAAAGTAAAAACCAATAAAACAGACTATGAAGTTTTTAATATGCTACACATCAAAACACAGCTATATATATATTTTTTTTGTTATTGGCAGTTTTTAAATCACATAACTGTGGATCATTTGGCCAATACAGCTTGTTTATTGATAGCACTGGCAGTGCACAGTTGGAGGTTTCGTTCTCTCTCTACTCTTGGATCTGAACGGGTCTCTCGGATCCGAACCAGCCCCGGTCCGTTTGGGTCTGTCTGTTCCTTTTCGGAATGGGTCCAACTGTCCTCGGGTCCATTCAAAGCATATTTATGCATATTGGAAATCCAGGGATCCAACCTTTTGGACCCATGAATAACTCTACCCTGGGGGTCTGCCATCCTGTTGGTTATGGCTATGGCCTTAGCCTAACACACCTGAAAACAATAATGAATGTTTCACTAAGATCCTAAAGCTGAGTGGGGTGTGTTGGGTTGGGGCTTGTGATGAATGAGTAGACTCATTGTCCGCAGTCCCTGTAGTTATATCTGCGTGGATGATGGGTTTAGGATCATTGAATAGTGTGTGGCTGAAGGGTGGTGGGCAGGTCAAATAAAGAGATACAATACCTTGCTCTTGATACTACCCATCCCGGGTCCGGGAGCGTAATCATCAACTGACACAAATTAGTATAACGCAACGGACATACATATTACTAGAAAATATTCCTATTCATGAAATCACAAGTGAAATATATTGAAACACAGCTTAACCTTTTGTTAATCACCCTGTCATCTCAGATTTTGAAAATATGCCTTACAGCCAAAGCAAGACAAGCATTTGTGTAAGTTTATCGATAGCCTAGCATAGCATTATGACTAGCTAGCAGCAGGTAACCTGGTCACGAAAATCAGAAAAGCAATCAAATTAAATCGTTTACCTTTGATGAGCTTTGGATGTTTTCACTCAATAGACTCCCAATTAGATGGCAAATGTTCCATTTTTCCAAAAAGATTATTTTTGTAGGCGAAATACCTCCGTTTGTTCTTCACGTTTGGCTGAGAAATCGACCAGAAATTGCGGTTACTACAACGCTGAAAAATATTCCAAATGAGCTCCATAATATTGACAGAAACATGGCAAACGTTGTTTATAATCAATCCTCAAGGTGTTTTTCAAATATCGATTCGATAATATATCAACCGGGACTGGTGGCTTCTTAGTAGGATAGAGAGAAACAATGGCCGCATTTTTCCTTTGCGCACAAAACACTCTGAGAGACTTCAGCTGACCACTGACGCAATGTTGACGTTCAGGCTCATTTTTCAAAATAAAAGCCTTAAACTATGTATTGTGACACTAGACACATTCCTGTTTGGCTTTTTCTCAGGCTTTCACAGACAATATTTTTACAGTTTTGGAAACTTTCGAGTGTTTTCTATCCTAAGATGTCAATTATATGCATATTCTAGCATCTTGTCCTGACAAAATAGCCGTTTAGGGACGTTATTTTTCCAAAAATGAAAATACTGCCCCCTAGATTCAAGAGGTTAAAATCCATAAATGTATAATCATTGTGCAATTTAAATAGGCTACAGTACATTGAGGTTTGTCATTCATTATTTTAGGCTATCTGGTATTAGTGAAAAAACCTAGGCTTCAGGGCTTAACTGTACGAGCGCCAAATAGCCTACACATCCAATCGCCAAATAATGCTGAAAAAAACGTAAATTGAAGTTTAATTCAATAAGACAAAAGCTGCGAATGGAGAGAAAATAAAGAGAAGGGAGGGCCAGAAAAGTAATATTTGGAAAAGATTTGGTGAAGTGGTAAAAGAGGATGATAGCAGTGCCGGCTATGTTATCTGTGATCTATGTTATCTGTAATGATTGTGAGGCACTATGGACCCATTTCTGTGTTTGAAAACATTTCTGCACAAGGCTGATGCACTCAATTTGGTGGCAGAACACAGGGGAGTTCTTATTGAACATCAGCAACAAAAGCCTGATATTTACATGTTGCTTAAGAGTACTTTTCAGACTACTTTTGAATTATAATTGGATTTTAAGGCTCGTATGAATGTCCTGTTTAATATAATGTGTGTGTCAATATCGCAAATCAACTGCATTATACTGAAAAAAAACACTTCAACCAGTAAAATGGCTCTTTGGTTACCTTTTGCTACAGCCTATGTCAATGAGCATTAGCATTCTCGTTAACCTGTTGCGACGAGCAATCCCGTATCCGGGATCCTATTTATAGCCTCAAGCTCATTACCATAACGCAACGTTAACTATTCATGAAAATCGCAAATGAAATGAAATAAATATATTTGCTCTCAAGCTTAGCCTTTTGTTAACAACACTGTCATCTCAGATTTTCAAAATATGCTTTTGAAGCATAGCTAAACAAGCATTTGTGTAAGAGTATTGATAGCTAGCATAGCATTAAGCCTAGCATTCAGCATGCAACATTTTCACAAAAACAAGAAAAGCATTCAAATAAAATCATTTACCTTTGAAGAACTTCAGATGTTTTCAATGAGGAGACGTTCAGTTTTTCCCAAAATATTATTTGTTTAGGACAAATCGCTCCGATTTGTTCATCACGTTTGGGTAAGAAAAAAATCTGGAAATTAAGTCATTACAACGCAAACGTTTTTCCAAATTAACTCCATAATATTGACAGAAACTTGTTTTTCACATATCTATCGATGATAAATAATTCGTGGCAGTTGACTTTCTCCTCTGAAGAAAATGGAAACGCGCATGGAGCTGGAGATTACGCAATAATTTTGACGGAGGACACCGGACGGACACCTGGTAAATGTAGTCTCTTATGGTCAATCTTCCAATGATAAGACTACAAATACGTCACAATGCTGCAGACACCTTGGGGAAACGACAGAAAGTGCAGGCTCATTCCTGGCGCATTCACAGCCATATAAGGAGACATTGGAACACAGCGCATTCAAAATCTGGACCATTTCCTGTATTAAATTTCATATTGGTTTCGCCTGTAGCATTAGTTCTGGGGCACTCACAGATAATATCTTTGCAGTTTTGGAAACGTCAGAGTTTTTTCTTTCCAAAGCTGTCAATTACATGCATAGTCGAGCATCTTCGTGACAAAATATCTTGTTTAAAACGGGAACGTTTTTTATCCAAAAATTAAAAGAGCGCCCCCTATCTCGAAGAAGTTAACAACTGCTGCATCCAAAAGTTATTTTGCAAAGATCATAACCTAATGTAATCTTAGCAACTTTTCAAGCAAGCGTCAAAACATTGTAAGCGTATGAGAAGCCCCAGAAAGTTATGTTTTGAAGTAATAAAAATGCAGTGGAAGCTGCTAGTGTTGACCTGATTAAAGACCTTGGGGTACAGTGTTGGTATTGTCAATGCATGCCAGAAATGCATTGAGTTCATCTGGAAGATCACGGCTGGGTCGTCCTTTGTAATCTGCAATGGACTGTATGCTCTGCCACATGCGGCTAGCGTCGGAGCCTGTGTGGTATGATTCTACCTTATTCCTATATAGTCCTTTTGCTCATTTGACGACTCTGCGGAGGTCGTAGCAGACTTCTTATACTTGTTCCTTTCCTCTGCCATAGCTGTTATCACTGTTATTACACAGTTATGTGATCAGAAAAACAGGGAAAATAAGATACTGGAGTTTGGAGTTAGGTCAATTTCAATGACACAAGAGGACTTGTGCCTTACTCTACTTCGGGGCTTCGTCGGGATCTGGACTTTATAGCACATGTTACTAGGTCTACTTCTGTAATTCAATTTTTTGGTGTCAGTGTTTTTAGACTGTTATTGACTTTTTACTCTACACCTAAGTGTGAGCCATCATTAATTTCAATCAGGAAAAATTATTTCCATGAATATAGCAGCTCTAAATTATGTTGATCCAAGGTGTCAATACAAGCTTCCAGGTAACCTCTAGGTAAACTCCAGGTAACTGCACCCTTCCCCCCCTAGAGGGTACGCTCATGCTCAACTGTGAACGTTGACCAATACCAGGTTTTCTCCTCAGGCAGAGAGCACACATTCATTTATTTAGTGCCCAACTACAGTAGTAGTGTATGGCGGCATCGACAATGCTTCACACTTGGTAATGGGAGAGTGGTAGAAGCAATTGCTCACTGTGAGGAGTAGAGTGAGTGCCAATGCCAAGCAGCGGTCTGCCGGTCTTTGCATTCTCTGCCAATAGCAGAGATCGTATTTCCAAAAAACAAAGGCCTCAAAGAGAGATTGTTTTATAATATGCGGTTATGCGGTCTGGCAGATTCCAGATAGAATCACAGCAAGCAGATGATTGAGGCTCTAATTAAAACAAACCGTTAGAATGAATTAAATTGTTGCTCTAAGCCTTCTTTGCTACAATTTGGAGCATTTCACTCGTGTTTGGCAACATCTGCTTTAGGGAAAGTTTACTTTCTAATGTCGAAATTTCACAGACACCCTTTTACTGTGAAGCTCGGAAATTATGCGTTGCAGAGTAGAGCGGTCGTAGCGTACTTCAGAAAGTGTGAGATTGGCAATTAAGCTGCTTTTTCACAGTGTGACATCTCTGTGGGCTCTGAGATTTTAGTGGGAATTGAAACCACTTTCTGCTACTCTGCATCCTTCAGAGCTCCAACTCTTTCATCAACAGCTGATAATAGCAACCCTACCCGACGAGATAGGGTTGCCATGCAAACAGACAACGACAGACACAGTTGCATAGATTCATGGACGAAGTGTCTCTCCCTTCCCCAACGCAAATCTTCTGCCATCCATTTTGTTGTGTCACCTCTGCCACGACGGAATCCGACCAAATGATACATTTAAGTGTCACATGTTGTCTGAGTTATAATTCCACTGTAGTTAAAAAATAGAGATTGAACAAATGTGAACGACAATGAAGGCCAGTGATGAAGATGCATCTAGAGACTTGCTGACGCCGAAGCCCAGCGTGAAGGCTCAATACATTGTCTGGATGGATTGCCATATACAGGGCCTTCAGAAAGTATTCATACCCCTTGACTTACTCCACATTTTGTTGTGGAATTCCTGAATTCAAAACTGACATATCAACACACAATACCCCATAATGATAAAGTGAAAACATGTTTATTTTGGTACATTAATTGAAAATAAAATACAGAAATATCAAATTTCCATAAGTATTCACTCCCTCTGAGTCAGTACTTTGTATACGTACATTTGGCTGCGATTACAGTTGGGAGTCTTTCTGGCTAATTTTCTAAGAGTTTTCCACCACAGGATTGTGCAAAATGTACCCATTATTGTTTTCAAAATTTTCCAAGCTCTATCAAATCGGTTGTTGATCATTGTTAGACAACCATTTTCAGGTCTTGCCATTGATTTTTAAGTGTATTTAAGTAAAACTGTAACTCGGCCACTCAGGAACATTCACTGTCTTCTTGGTAAGCAACTCCAGTGTAGATTTGGCCTTTAGTTTTAGGTTATTGTTCCGCTGAAAGGTGAGTTAATCTCCCAGTGTCTGGTGGAAAGCAGATAAGAAAGTTTTCCTCTATGATTTTGCCTGTGCTTAGCTCCATTCAGTAAATGTTTTATCCTGAAAAACTCCCCAGTCCTTAACAATGACAAGCATACCCATAACATGATGCAGCCATCATAACAAACTATGCTTGAAAATATTCTAGGTCTCCCGAGTGGCTCAGTGGTCTAGGATATTGCTTCGCAGTGATAGCTATGCCACTAGAGATCCTGATTCGAGTCCAGGCTCCAGCCGGCTGCAACAGGGAGACGCACGGGGCGGTGCACAATTGGCCCAGCGTCGTCCGTGTTAGGAGAGGGTTTGGCAGGGATGTTCCTGTCCCATTGCGCACTAGCGACTCCTGTGGCGGGCCGGTCGCAATGCACGCTGACACGGATGCCAGATGTACAGTGTTTCTTCCAATACATTGGTAGAGCTGGCTTCCGGGTTAAGCGGGCGTTGTGTCAAGAAGCAGTGCGGCATGGCTGGGTTGTGTTTCAGAGAACGCACGGCTCTCGACCTTCGCCTCTCCCGAGTCCGTACGGGAGTTGCAGCAATGGAACAAGACTCTAACTACCAATTGGAGCCCACTGGGGAGACAAATGGATATATAAAAAAAAATATTTCCTTTGTACTCAGTGATGGGTTATATATATTGGATTTGCCCCAAACGTTAAATGCTGCGCCACATTTTATTTTGCAGTATTACTTGACTTTGTTGCATGCTGGGGTGGAAATGTAGCCTAGTGGTTAGACTGTTGGACTAGCAACTGAAAGTTCAACTCCCTGAACTGACAAGGTACAAATCTGTCATTCTGCCCCTGAACAAGGCATTTAACCCACTGTTCCTAGGCCGTCACTGAAATTAGAACTTGTTCTTAACTGACTTATAGTTAAATAAAGGTAAAATAAAAAACAGGATCCGTGTTTTGGAATATATTTTATTCTATACAGGCTTCCTTCTTTTTACTAGTATTCTGGTCTTTGTGATTGAATCTGTGTTTGAGAGTCACTGCTTGACTGAGGGACCTTACAGATTATTGCATGTGTGTGGTAGCTATGAGGTAATTAAAAAATAATGTTAAACTATTATGGACGCGACATTTTAAGCAGATTTTTTATCCTGAACTTGTTTATTAGGCTGCCATAAATACTTATTGACTCAAAACATTTCAGCTTTTCCTTTTTAATTCATTTGTCAATTCCACTTTGATATTATGGGATATTGTGTGTAAGCCAGTAACAACAACTCTTCATTTTATGCATTTTAAATCCAGGCTTTAACACAACAAAATGTGGAATAAGTAGTTAATGGCTGTGAATACTTTCTGACGGCACTGTATTTGCATCCGGGCTCTCCTACACTAAAGCCGACGTGAGTAAAACGTGTTAACCCTCGCAAGGCTGCAGGCCTAGACGGCATCCCCAGTCGCGTCCTCAGAGCATGCGCAGACCAGCTGGCTGGTGTGTTTACGGACATATTCAATCAATCCTTATCCCAGTCTGCTGTTCCCACATGCTTCAAGAGGGCCACCATTGTTCCTGTTCCCAAGAAAGCTAAGGTAACTGAGCTAAACGACTACCGCCCCGTAGCACTCACTTCCGTCATCATGAAGTGCTTTGAGAGACTAGTCAAGGACCATATCACGTCCACCCTACCTGACACCCTAGACCCACTCCAATTTGCTTAACGCCCCAGTAGGTCCACAGACGACGCAATCGCAACCACACTGCATACTGTCCTAACCCATCTGGACAAGAGGAATATCTATGTGAGAATGCTGTTCATCGACTACAGCTCAGCATTTAACACCATAGTAACCTCCAAACTCATCATCAAGCTCAAGACCCTGGGTCTTGACCCCGCCCTGTGCAACTGGGTACTGGACTTCCTGACGGGCAATCCCCAGGTGGTGAGGGTAGGTAACAACATTTCCACCCCGCTGATCCTCAACACTGGGTGTGTTCTGAGCCCTCTCCTGTACTCCCTGTTCACTCATGACTGCGTGGCCATGCACGCCTCCAACTCAATCATCAAGTTTGCGGACGACACAACAGTGGTAGGCTTGATTACCAACAACGACGAGACGGCCTACAGGGAGGAGGTGAGGGCCCCTCGGAGTGTGGTGTCAGGAAAATAACCTCACACTCAACGTCAACAAAACTAAGGAGATGATTGTGGACGTCAGGAAACAGCAGAGGGAGAACCCCCCCTATCCACATCGATGGGACAGTAGTGGAGAGGGTAGAAAGTTCCTCGGTGTACACATCACAGACAAACTGAAATGGTCCACCCAGACAGACAGTGTTGTGAAGAAGGCGCAGCAGCGCCACTTCAATCTCAGGAGGCTGAACAAATTCGGCTTGTCACCAAAAGCACTCACAATCTTCTACAGATGCACAATCTAGAGCATCCTGTCGGGCTGTATCACCGCCTTTTACGGCAACTGCTCCACCCACAACCGTAAGGCTCTCCAGAGGGTAGCGAGGTCTACACAATGCATCACCGGGGGCAAAATACCTGCCCTCCACGACACCTACACCACCCGATGTCACAGGAAGGCCATAAAGATCATCAAGGACAACAACCACCCTGGTATCATCCAGAAGGCGAGGTCAGTACAAGTGCATCAAAGCAGGGACCGAGAGACTGAAAAACAGCCTCTATCTCAAGGCCATCAGACGGTTAAACAGCCTCCACTAACATTGAGTGGCTGCTGCAACATACTGACTCAACTCCAGCCACTTTAATAATGATAATTGATGTAAAAAAATGTATCACTTGCCACTTTAAACAATGCCACTTAATATAATGTTTACATACCCTACATTACTCATCTCATATGTATATGTATATACTGTACTCTATATCATCTACTGCATCTTGCCATCTTTATGTAATACATGTATCACTAGCCACTTTAAACTATGCCACTTTATGTTTATATACCCTACATTACTCATCTCATATGTATATACTGTACTCTATACTATCTCCTGCATCTTGCCTATGCCGTTCTGTACCATCACTCATTCATTTATCTTTATGTACATATTCTTTATATCTTTACACTTGTGTGTGTAAGGTAGTATTTGTGGAATTGTTCGGTAGATTACTTGTTGGTTATTACTGCATTGTCGGAACTAGAAGCACAAGCATTTCGCTACACTCGCATTACCATCTGCTAACCATGTGTATGTGACAAATAGAATTTGAATTGATTTCATCTCACAGGAGAGAGCCACACGGAATACTCAATAACTGATCTGGGACCCAAGCGGGTCTGGATCCAGAATTCTAATATTGTCAAGGGTCTCGTGTATGTGCAATTTTAACAAATTTGTCCATAAGGGCTTGTACAGATCCAAATGCGACTGCTTCAGTAGAGAGAGAGAGAAATTATATAATTCATGCTGCTGCCCTTGCTTTCATGAGAGTGGAGTGTGGCGGTGTGTAACTTGTTGTTATTGGCCAATCTTAAATCATCAAATCGGCGATAGGCTGCAGTCATAGAGCCTCCGTGTGTGGCAAAAGTTAGAAGATATCTAATCAATGGAAGATGGAATTAAAATTACGGAATTAAAAAAACATAAATGTACTGTGTAACATGTCCTATTACTGTTATCTGATGAAGATTTTTAAAAGGTTTTTAAAAGGTTAAAAGGTTAAAAGGTTAAAAGGTTAAAAGGTGAATTATTTTAATTTTAATCCTGCGTTTGTGATTGCATCTTTTGTTTGACAAAATGGCTGTATATCGGCTGTGTCTTTGGTGGTGGTTTGACATAAATATGTGCTATGTTTTCGCTGTAAAACATTTTAGAAATCTGACATGCTGGCTAGAAGAACAAGGTGTTTATCTTTCATTTGAGCTATTGGACTTGTTAATGCGTGGAGGTTAAATATTTCTGCATTCTGTGCGCCACTGTTTCAGTTGAGCGGGGGGGGGGGTACCCCTAGGGGAACCTGTACCGTTAACAAATTAATGGAGTCATTGGTAAACATCTCCTGATGTATATTTGTATGTCATAAAGGTATGTTCTATGCTATTAAGACTTTACTGTGAAGAGTTCTGGAATGTACCATGTATTTGATAGTTGTATTCTCATTCTCATTGCAATAAATCCGATTATTTTAAATGGATACAAATGGTAGTCCTAATATTTCAGAGTAATATTTCTTGAATTATTATTTGGTGAATGGTTTAATGGTAAATGTTATTCACACTACACATAGCATATATGCTTGGCCTCTTAACTGTGCAGTTCTGAGCTAAGGTTACATCAATCATTTAATGCCGGGACATGGATCTCGAGACATTAATTCTTTGTCTTTCAACCTCTTAATAATTGCACAAAGGTAAATCTAGACACGTGCAATTTATAGTATTCCGAGTGGTGATGCGAGACTTGCTACCTTGACTAGACCCAATTGGATTTGCCTATGGGCCTATAGCATCCACATGATAATGGAGTCAGATTGAAGATTATGGTCAAATTCCTTCTACACTTATTCTAGACTTACTCATCCCCAGTTGAAGTGGATTTTCACTAATCTACTGTCACGCCCTGACCATAGAGAGCTGTTTATTCTCTATGTTGATTGGGGTGTGATAGTGACTAGGGTGGGTCAACTAGGTGATTAATGATTTATGTTAGCCTGGTATGGTTCCCAATCAGAGACAGCTGTTTATTGTTGTCTCTGATTGGGGATCATATTTAGGCAGCCATTCCCTCATTGTGCTTTGTGGGATCTTGTCTACGGATAGTTGCCTGTGTGCAAACCAGTAGCTTCACGTTTCGTTTGTTTTGGTTGGTGAGTTTCTATTAATTAAAATATGTTGAACTCTATGCACGCTGCGCCTTGGTCCAATCATTTCGATGAGCGTGACATCTACAATATTATATAGTGAAGACATTCAGATTGAATGGAATGGCCTATGTATTAAGTAAACGTCTGGGATCGATAACAAAGGCTATCCGGATGGCCTTTCTGTGAACCTTTCGTTACTCTATTTCAGTACGTTCCCGCCAGCCAATTCTTCTATGATTGATAATGGTCCCTCACTAGGGCCTGAGATGTAGGTTAAGGCTACATGATATGACGAGTAATGACAGTCACAACAAATGACCCGGCGGTTAACTATGACGGTAAATAGCTTAATCATATATATTAATGTACTATAATAATTATCATTAGGACAATCTGATTATGACCAGTGTTATAGTAATTTGGAGTGACATTGACAACAGCTCTTTTCACCCTTCTGAGTCATATGTAATTCCACGCAATTTAATCACCCTGGTGTTGGATCTACATCCTCCCTGTGAAATGGAAGCAGGGGTGTATTCAGCAATGTGAAACCTGAACATTGATAAAAATGATTTCCTATTTTACACAAATACATGTCTACCTGAACGTTCTGTAACATTGAGCAGTTCGAGGAGGCCCAGGCCTGTCTCGTGTTTTGCTGCAGCTATAAGCCGTCTGTGGAGAGGAGACTAATTGTAAAGAGAGTCCCAGAGGGCTCAATTCTACTGGATTAATTGATCTCATCGTTGTGTGTCCAACGCTACTCTTTGCGCCATAGGCACTGTGTAAGTATAGAAATGTAATCACTTGAAAGGGCAAAGCCACTCAGATACAGCAATTTGATGCACCCTTATGGGTACACTCAATATGGGTATCTCTGTTTCTATACAGAGAAGTGCTTCTGTTTAGGCCTTCAGCAGGTCTGTGTTTACTTATTCTGGGGCAGCAAGTAGCCTAGCAGTTGAGAGCATTGGGCCAGAAAGTCCAACGGTTCCTGAGCCAGCCAGGTGGAAAAATCTGGCATTCTGCCCTTGAAGAAGGCAGTTAACCCCCCCGGGTGCAGATGCCGTGGACGTCGTTTAAGGCAGCACCTTGCACTTTTCTGATTCAGAGGGGTTGGGTTAAATGCAGAAGACACATTTTGGTTGAATTCATTCAGTTGTTCAACTGACTAGGTATCCCTTTCCTTATTCCATTTCTCACTTATTAACTTCTTGGATATAGGGGGCGCTATTTAAATTTTGGGATGAAAAACTTTCCCGTTGTAAACAAGATGCTTTGTCACGAAAAGATGCTTGACTACGCATATAATTGACAGCTTTGGAAAGAAAACACTCTGACGTTTCCAAAACTGCAAAGATATTGTCTGTGAGTGCCACAGAACTGATGTTATACAATCAGGAAGTGCCACATTTTTTGAAACCGCCTCATGGCAATGACTCCTTATATGGCTGTGGAGGAGCTAGGAGTCAGCTTACCTTTTCCACGTTTTCCCCAAGGTGTCTGCAGCATTGTGACGTGTTTGTAGGCATATCATTGGAAGATTGACCATAAGACACTACATCTACCAGGTGGTCGCTTGGTGTCCTCCGTCGCAATTATTGCGTAATCTCCAGCTGCAGTATTTTTCCGTTTGCCTCGGATGAGAAACCGACCGCCAGGAATGATTTTACATCGAATAGAATTGTGAAAAACACATTGAGGATTGATTCTAATCAACCTTTGCCATGTTTCTGTCGATATTATGGAGCT
This sequence comes from Oncorhynchus gorbuscha, assembly GCF_021184085.1. Lineage (NCBI taxonomy): Eukaryota > Metazoa > Chordata > Actinopteri > Salmoniformes > Salmonidae > Oncorhynchus > Oncorhynchus gorbuscha. Next base: position 84,839,174 of record NC_060175.1, on the reverse strand, counting down.
AATTTGGAAAAGAAGTTTGGCGTTGTGTTGACTGCATTTTCGTTTTTTTTTCTTAGCCAAACGTGATGATCAAAACGGAGCTATTTCTCTTGCACAAATAATAATTTGCTATCTTACTGAGAGTCTCGTCATTGAAAACATCCGAAGTTCTTCAAAGGTAAATTATTTTATTTGAATGCTTTTCTTGTTTTTGTGAAAATGTTGCCTGCTGAATGCTAGGCTTAATGCTATGCTAGGCTATCAATACTCTTACACAAATGCTTGTGTAGCTTTGGTTAAAGAATATTTTGAAAATCTGAGATGACAGTGTTGTTAATAAAAGGCTAAGCTTGTGTTTCAATATATTTATTTCATTTCATTTGCATTTTTCATGAATAGGAAACGTTATGGTAATGAGCTTGAGGCTATGATTACGCTCCCGGATATGGGATTGCTAGAGGTTAAAAAAGTATAATATAATATATGCCATTTAGCAGACGCTTTTATCCAAAGCGACTTACAGTCATGTGTGCATACATTCTACGTATGGGTGGTCCCGGGGATCGAACCCACTACCCTGGCGTTACAAGCGCCATGCTCTACCAACTGAGCTACAGAAGGACCAGACTCACTGCTATGCTTTATCCTGGCCAGGTCGCAGTATATACAGTCTACTAGAGGTAACATTGAGCAGTTCGAGGAGGCCCAGTATATGTTTACTTATTCAAATGCTCTAGATTCGGGGGTTCCAGGCAGGCAACATTCCATTCATTCTAAAGGTGGTAAGGGGTGGTTTTGGTATGTTTAACCTTAGAGGGTAGACTTGTGGTAGCAGCGTAATTACATTACTCTGAAACATTTGTATCTGTGCCCTTCACCTTACAAATATTTGGGGGAAGAGACATTTCCTACATGTTTACTCCAGTGTGTTGGTTTTGGGAGGAGTTCAGGAGATCTCTCTCGCTCTCTCATGCTGAAATCCTGCCAGGGCTTATCCATCTGCTGCAGATGAGGAGTGTTGAAAAGATCTGGAGATGGACCTAGCAACTCTTTTTTCACAATTTGGCCACATACCTTTGGAACTTTGGTCTTTCAGTAAACTAATAATAGTTTTGTGAATGATTGAGTAGACCTGATTACATATATAATTACTATTTAATTAATAACATGACAATCCATGCTCGCGATAATTAAAAGCAATACAATTTTATATTTTATATATTTTTCATTGAAGAATGAGTCTGCCAGTCACCCTGTTTCCAATAAAGGCCAATTCTGATGACTTCCCAGCGAGCTGTAGGAAAGACATGATTAATTGCATGCATGAATGAAAGCCATAAAATTAGAACACAGTGCCTTTCAGAAGCATACAGCAATGTAGACATTTTGATTAACCAAAATCCAGATGACACACAACACACATGGGTGTCAGGCTGTTTGTGCTCTCTAGTTAACTCCTTATGGAATTTCATGCCAAGTTTGGCTTGACAATGACAGCAATGGAGTTAGCAATAGCAAATCAAACTGGGACCAGGCTTACATACAACACAGGTACTACCAATCATCATATGATCTAACAATACAGCTACTGATAACACATCCCCAACAATGCAATAAGAATTTAAAATGCCAAAGCCATAACTGTTTCTGTTACAATAAATGAGTGAGGAGGTGTGGAGTCAGGCGCAGAGAGCAAAAGATGTGGGAAAAAACACGCTTTAATGTCCCGGAAACATAACATGAACAAAAGTACAAAAACAAATGATCAGAAATATAAACGGACAGCGTGAAACCCAAATACAAACAAAAAATACACTCAAACAACAAAACAGACGAACAAGCCCGCACGAACAGAAGCGGGCTGAACAAACTATATATAACCCTACCCTAACAACCAAACAAGAAACAGGTGATACCAATTAGACAGACAGAACTAAAGGAACACAGAACAACGGATCGGCGATAGCTAGTAGACCGGCGACGACGCCCGCCGAGCGCCACCCGAACAAGAAGGGGAGTCACCTTCGGTAATATTCGTGACAGTTTCAGACACACCCCCCACTTCTCAACTTTTTGGTCTTCTCGCTCTCTCCACCTCTCTTTCTTTGTCTCTCTTTCCTTCTGTCTCTTTTTTCCTCTCTTTCTCTCCAGTGCCTCTCTTTTTTAGTCTCTCTCTATTCTCTCTTCCACTTAGAGAATCACTCATCATAGAGGGTACTGTGCAGAGAGAGAGTGAAGTCCACTAGATCCCCTTAGAAAACAGAACACTCTCCACCACATCCATCTGTCTTGGCACTAGGTACAATCCAGCAGCTCTTCTTCCAACACGCTAATGACCATCTCTCACAGAGGAACAAATAACAGAGATTCATTAAGGCTTTTTGAAAGCCAACAAAGGGAAGGAGGTATAGAGAGAGTTAGAGAGCAAGAGAGAGAGATGGAGTGAGCTATGATAAAGGAAGAAGACGAGAAAGAGTGAGTGGGAGGTAAAGAGAGAGAGAGAGCTTTAAGCTTTAGAGATGGGGAGAGAGGAAGAGAATCAGAGTGAGGGAGCTAGAGAGAGAGAGGGAGGTGCTCGGTGTGCACAGGGCTGATTCATGGGCATCCTCTTCTGTTAATTGATTCCAACTGTCGGCTGCTGTGAGACAGAGCAGGGCCTGATGGATATCTAAGTCTTGATTGGAATTTACATGCCATACGTTTCCAATTTTTCACTGCGCTCTTACCCTGCTTTAGGAGATACGCAGGGACGAAGCGAGTCGTATTAGTACCACAATTTTCTCTGTTGGAAAATCTGACTTTTTGAGCCCGAGGGTGATATATACTGTTTATGAGTGAGTATTATTTATTCCGATGAGGAACAGCAAAAGTAGCAACAGCTGCTGTGACACCGTGGGGCGGAGGTAAAACACTCCAATTGGATAACTACTTGACGCGTGGATTTCACATCCCAAAACCAGTGTAAGTCGAGTGCATCTGACCCAATGTCAACTAAGCATACAGTGTAATGTGTATGTGATCCCATTCAAGTCTGGACTTACAGTATGTGTGCTCTCCCCCTTTCTAATATTATCCTGGTACACATTATCAGCCTGCTCTTCCTAAAACTCAGCAACCCATGTGTTGAAGGTGAAAGAGAGTTCTGCTCGCATGAGTTAGAATACCTTAAGAGAGTTTCTATATTTTTCATTGCTGTCTTCCACCACAAACAAATGCTGACACTAATTACGCACTCAACGAGCTGTATTGAGCCATAAGCAAACAAGAATATTCTCATCCAGAGAAGGCATTCCTAATATCCAGTGATTTTAATGCAGGGAAACTGAAATCCGTTTTACATCATTTCTTCCAGCATGTCACCTGTGCAACTAGAGGTGACAAAACTCTAGATCACCTTTACTCCACACATAGAAACGCATACAAAGCTCTCCATCGCCCTGCATTTGGAAAATTACTATAACTCTATCCTCCTGATTCCTGCTTACAAGCAAACACTCAAACAGGAAGTACCAGTGACCAGCTCAATACGGACCGTTGAAGCGGATGCATAGCTACAGTACAGGACTGTTTCAATAGCACAGACTGGAATGTGTTCCGGGATTCATCCGATGGCGTTTAGGAGTATACCAGATCAGTCATCGGCTTCATTAATAAGTGCATTGATGACATCATCCCCACAGTGACCGTACGTACATACCCCAACCAGAAGCCATGGATTACAGGCAACATCCACAATGTGCTAAAGGCTAGAGCTTTCAAGGATCGTGACACGAATTGGGACGCTAAAAATAAATTCCGGTATGACCTCCGACGAGCCATCAAACAGGCAAAGTGTTAATACAGGGCTATGATGGAATCCTACTACGCAGGCGCTGATGCTCATCGGATATGGCATGGCTTGCAAACTATCACGAATTACAAATGGAAACCCAGCTGCGAGCTGCCCATGAATGCAAACCTACCAGATGAGCTAAATGCCTTCTATGCTCACTTCAATACACGCAACGCTGAACCATACATGAGAGCACCAGTTGTTCCGGACGACTGTGTGATCTTGCTGCCCGTAACCAATGACAGATTACCAGGACTAGCACTCAGAGCATGCGCTGACCAGCTGGCAAGTGTCTACACTGACATTTTTAACCTCTCCCTAACCCAGTCTGTAACACCTACATGTTTTAACCTCTCTGCACACCAAACCCGTAAAGAGGGTCATTCGCCATTGAAGATTCATACTGGAAGAAGCCGCCGCGCATGTTACGCACAGAACTTTTTTGGTAAAGTGCATCTTCAGCTGTTTATATATCAATCAATGTGGTGACTAAGTCAGGGAAAGCTAAACCTAAGTCTAGATATACAGATGTACACACAATTTTATAAGAAATTGATCGGGAAAGTGAGACAGAGATTGTTGGAGGACGAATCATTTAGCTAGCGTAGCTTTGATTCCCAAATGGAGGAATACTTTTTGAACGGAGAGGACATCATTTTGGACTGGTAAGTTCTTCTCATGCTAATGCTGTTATTTGTGATTTTTTACATTTTAGTAGCAATATATAATAATTTAATGAAATGTGTAAAGTACACGTTGGCTATACATTGTGGGTGGGGGTATGTTTGTATGTATGTGTATGACCCATCGCCTATATGTATGTGTATGACCCATACCCTATGTTTGTGTGTGTCTATTTACATATTGTGGATTAGAGGGAGCATAGCCTAGATGTGTGTCTGCCGCTCCACCCCACCCCACCCACACATGAAATGGCCTATTTGAGGCTGTTGAGGGGAGGGAAGGCCCACAACAATGGTCAAAGTGAAATGGAGACAGTAGATACAGCTGGTCTGTTGTAATATAATAGAGACAGTAGATATAGCTGAAATGTTATAATATAAAATAGACAGTAGATCTAGCTGGTCTGTCATAATATAAATGAAGCAGTAGATCTAGCAGGTCTATAATAATATATTCAACCTTATGTTCCCTTATTCAACCTTAAGTTCCCTGTACTCTATATATATATATATATATATGTGTGTGTGTATTATACCTGTTGAATAAGGGCTCATATGTGAAACTATTCTAACTGAACATTTTCTTTCACAGTGACACTGACTCCGAATGGGAGCCCCCAGTGCCAATGTGTCCATCCCCCACTGAAGCTGGTTCATCCAGCCGGACACCTGTTATCTCAGCGCTACTGGGGCATGGACCGCAAAAAATGTCCCCATTCCAACTGCAACAAAGGACTACAACAAGAGCATGGGAGGTGTGGACCTGTCAGATGCGCTGATAGGCTATTACAATGTTCTCCATAAGACGATAAAATGGTACAAGACCTTCTTCAATCATTTCATTGACATTGCTGTAGTGAATGCATTCATCCTACACAAGGAAGTGGCTAAGAGCTGTGGAAAGCCCCCCATCTCACAGCTAGCCTTCAGAGAGCTGCTCATCAAGGAGCTTGCTGGCTACAGCACCACTGCACCACGTTCTGGCCCCTCTACCTCTGTCCCTTCTGCTCCTGCCACAAGTGGTGTTCACCTGCCCAAATGTATTTCTGCAGGCATGGATGCGTCTCAGGGCCAAAAGGGCACAGCATGGAGGCGTCGCTGTGTTCTTTGCAAAATTAAGTCCCCCATCACCTGCACCACATGCTTGGTGACCCTCTGCTTTACAGCAGAAAGAGACTGCTATGGCACCTGGCATCAGCAGCACAATATTGTGTAGAGGACTGAGGGTCTTCAAAATATTGAAAGTGTTATTTTGTAAATGTATATATATTTGTTCATGTTTTTTCTCAATTTTTAGGGGTGTGTCAGAATACCATTTTGGTATTTTGTATATAGTTATTCCATTCAAAATGTATAACTTCACCAATTTGGCCACTTGGGTACATTTGGGCTACTTGTGTGGGACACCTGGGTGACTTCATGATAAATGTCATGTAGCACACTCATTTTGTTATCATTCTGAAACTTTACACAAGTACTGTTGCCCTCTTATGTTTTTTACTGAAATTGTCCCCATCATCCTATCTGAATGTTTGTTTTGTTCATTTTAAAGATGATTATACAACAATTTTTTTAAAGTATGTTTTTTTCATTGTATTATCTAAACCAGATCTATTGTGTTATATTCTCCTACATTCAATTCCCATTTACACAAACTTCAGAGTGTTTTCTTTCAAATGAATCCAAGAATATGCATATCCTTGGTTCTGGGCCTGAACTACAGGCAGTTAGATTTGGGTATGTCTTCAGGCAGCAATTTAAAAAAGTAGGACGGTAGCTGTAAGACCACCATGTGCCCAAGTATGCCAAGGTAACCTGTCTAAATGACTATCGCCCCATAGCACACACATCTGTAGCCATGAAATGCTTTGAGAGGCTGGTCATGGCACACATTCACAATCATCCCAGACACCTTGAACAAACGCCAATTCGCATACTGCCCAACACATCCACAGATAATGCTATGTCTATTGCACTCCACACTGCCCTCTCCCACCTGGACAAGTGGAAGTCGGAAGTTTACATACACCTTAGCCAAATACATTTAAACTATGTTTTTGACAATTCCTGACATTTAATCTTGGTAAGACATTTCCTGTCTTAGGTCAGTTATGATCACCACTTCATTTTAAGAATGTGAAATGTCAGAATAATAGTAGAGAGAATTATTTATTTCAGCTTTTATTTCCTTCATCACAGTCCCAGTGGGTAAGAAGTTTACATACAATCAATTAGTATTTGGTAGCATTGCCTTTAAATTGTTTAACTTCTTACCGCTGAGATCCTGCTAATGGGGTTGATATGACAACAGCCAGTGAAAGTGCCAAATTCAAAACAACAGAAATCTCATAATTAATATCCCTCAAACATCAAGTATTTTACACCATTTTAAAGATAAACTTGTTAATCCCACCACAGTGTACGATTTCAAAAAGGCTTTTCGACGAAAGCACACCAAATGATTGTTAGGTCTGCACCTAGTCACAGAAAAACACAGCCATTTTTCCAGCCAAAGAGAGGACTCACAAAAAGCAGAAATAGAGATAAAATTAATCACTAACCTTTGATGATCTTGACACTCATAGGACTTCATGTAACATAATACATGTATGTATTGTTCGCTAAAGTTCATATTTCTATCCAAAAATCTCAGTTTACATTGGCATACTTTCAGAAATGTTTTGCTTCCAAAACATCCTGTGATTTTGCAGAGAGCCACATCAATTTACAGAAATACTCATAATAAACATTGCAAAAAGATACTACTTTTATGCATGAAATTTTAGATCCACTTCTCCTTATCTTCATATGGCTGCAGGGGAAGTATTGTGTAGCTTGAATGAAAAGGTGGCCATTGTAAACAGCCACCCCAGTCTCAGTTGCTAATATATGCATAGTATTATTAGTATTGGATAGAAAAGACTCTAAAGTTTCCAAAACTGTCAAAATATTGTCTGTGAGTATAACAGAACTGATATTGCATGCGAAACCCTGAGGAAAATCAAAACAGGAAGTGGCTTCTATTTTGAAAACTCCATGTCCCATAGGCGCCCTTTGCTCCATTTAAAGGGATATCAATCAGATTCCTTTTCCTATCGCTTCCTCAAGGTGTCAAGTCTTCAGACATAGTTTCAGGTTTTTATTTTTTTAAATGAGCCAGAAAGACAACATCGCGTGAAGTGGTCACATGAGTTTTGCTCGCGCAACAGGGTTTGGACAGCTATTGCTTTTCCCTCTCCTACTGTGAAAGACATTTGCGGTTGATATATTATCAATTATATATTTTAAAAACAACCTGAGGATTGATTATAGAAAACGTTTGACATGTTTCTGTGGACATTATGTAAATATTTGAAATTTGTCTGCGTTGTCGTGACCGCTCTTTCCTGTGGATTTATGAACATAACGCGTCAAACAAACTGAGGTATTTTGGATATAAAAGGAACATTTGTTGTGTACCTGGGAGTCTCGTGAGTGAAAACATCCGAAGATCAAAAATAAACGATTAATTTGATTGCTTTTCTGATTTTCGTGGCCAAGCTACCTGATGCTAAGTGTTTTGTCGTGCGATCGATAAACTTACAAACGCTTGGATTGCTTTCGCTGGAAAGCATCATTTCAAAATCTGACACGACAGGTGGATTAACAAAAGGCTAAACTGTGTTTTCCTATATTGCACTTGTGATTTCATGAATATAAATATTTTTAGTAATAATAATTGAATGTAGCACTATGCTGTTCAATGATAGTTGATGACACTTATCTCGTTAACGGGATTGCAGCCATAACAAGTTAATGCAACCGCTGTGTCAGATTTCAAAAAAGCTTTACCGAATAAGCACTTACCTTTGATGATCTTCATCAGAATTCACTCCCAGGAGTCCCAGTTCCACAATAAATGTTTGATAAAGTCCATTTATGTCCAAATACATCCATTTTGTTTGCACATTTAGTACACAATCCAAACTCACGACGCGCGGGCAAGTCCAGGCGAAAGTTCAGACGAAAAGTCATATTACAGTTCGTAGAAACATGTCAAACGAAGTATAGAATCAATCTTTAGGATGTTTTTATCATAAATCTTAAATAATGTTCCAACCAGAGAATTCCGTTGTCTGTAGAAATACAATGGAACAGAGCTAACTCTCACGTGAGCACACGTGATCAGCTCATGCCACTCCATCACAGTAGAAGCATCAAACAAAGTTCTAAAGACTGTTCACATCTAGTGGAAGCCTTAGAAATGGCACTATGACCCCATAGACACTGTATATTCGATAGGCATTAACTTGAAAAGCTACAAACCTCAGATTTCCCACTTCCTGGTTGAATTTTTTTCTCAGGTTTTTGCCTACCATATGAGTTATGTTATACTCACGGACATCATTCAGTTTTAGAAAGTTCAGAGTGTTCATTATTAGTGTACTGATAATATGCATATATTAGCAACTGGGTTTGAGTAGCCGGCAGTTTACTCTGGGCACCTTATTCATCCAAGCTACTCAATACTGCCCCCAGCCATAAGAAATTAACTTCTTGGATATAGCTATTTAAATTTTTGGATGAAAAACGTTCCCGTTTTAAACAAGATATTTTGTCACGAAAAGATACTCGACTATGCATATAATTGACAGCTTTGGAAAGAAAACACTCTGACGTTTCCAAAACTGTAAAGATATTGTCTGTGTGTGCCACAGAACTAATGCTACAGGCAAACCAAGATGAAAATTCATACTGGAAGTAAGCCAGATTTTGAATGCGCTGTGTTCCAATGTCTCCTTATATGGCTGTGAATGCGCAAGGAATGAGCCTACACTTTCTGTCTTTTCTCCAAGGTGTCTGCAGCATTGTGACGTATTTGTAGGCATATTATTGGAAAATTTACCATAAGAGACTACATTTACCAGGTGTCCGCTTGGTGTCCTCCGTCGAAACTATTGCGTAATCTCCAGGTGCGTGCATTTTTCCATTTTGTTCAGAGGAGAAACCAAACTGCCACGAGTGATTTATCATTGAATAGATATGTGTTCGCCGTTGTAATGACTGAATTTTCGCTTTTTTTTCTTAGCCAAACGTGATGAACAAAACGGAGCGATTTCTCCTGCACAAATAATATTTTTGGAAAAACGGAACATTTGCTATCTAACTGAGAGTCTCCTCATTGAAAACATAGTAAATGATTTTATTTGAATGCTTTTCTTGTTTTTGTGAAAATGTTGCCTGCTGAATGCTAGGCTTAATGCTATGCTAGCTATCAATACTCTTACACAAATGCTTGTGTAGCTATGGTTGAAAAGCATTTTTTGAAAATCTGAGATGACAGTGTTGTTAACAAAAGGCTAAGTTTGTGAGCCAATATATTTATTTCATTTCATTTTTTGATTTTCATGAATAGTTAACGTTGCGTTATGGTAATGAACTTGAGGCTATATTTACGCTCCCGGATACGGGATTGCTCGTTGCAACAGGTTAAAAACACCTTGAGGATGGATCCTAAACAACGCTTGCCATGTTTCTGTCGATATTATGGAGCAAATTTTTAAAAAAGTTTGGCGTTATAGTTTAAGTATTTTCGGTCGATTTCTCAGCCAGCAGGGTGAACAGACGTTACGTTTTTCGCCTACAGAAATATTATTTTTGGAAAAAAGGAACATTTGCTATCTAACTGGGAATCTCCTGATTGAAAGCATCTGACGTTCTTCAAAGGTAAATGATTTAATCTGGTTGCTTTTCTTATTTTAGTGAAAATGTTGCCTGCTGCCAGCACAGCCTAGCATAATGCCATGCTAAACTTACACAAATGCTTGTCTAGCGTTGGCTGTAACGCATATTTTGAAAATCTGAGATGACAGTGTTGTTAACAAAAGGCTAAGCTTGTGTTTGAATATATTTATTTCATTTAATTTGCGATTTTCATGAATAGGAAACGTTGTGTTATGGTAATGCACTTGAGGCTATGATTACGCTCCCAGATAGGGGATTGCTCGTCGCTAGAGGTTGGTTCTAATGTTTTGGGTAGCCTTCCACAAGCTTCTCACAATAAATTGGGTGAATTTTGGCCATCCTGCCAGTGCTGGTGTAACTGAGTCAGGTTTTTAGGCCTCCTTGCTCTCACACACTTTTTCAGTTCTGCCCACAAATCTTCTATAGGATCGAGGTCAGGGCTTTGTGATGGCCACTCCAATACCTTGACTTTGTTGTCCTTAAGCCATTTTTCCACAACTTTGGAAGTATGCTTGGGGTCATTGTTCATTTGGAAGACCCATTTGCGACCAAGCTTTAACTTCCTGACTGATATCTTGAGATGTTGCTTCAATATATCCACATAAATTTCCTCCCTCATGCTGCCATCTATTTTGTGAAGTGCACCAGTCCCTCCTGTAGCAAAGCACCCCCACAACATGATGCGGCTACCCCCTTGCTTCACGGTTGGGATGGTGTTCTTCAGCTTGCAAGCCACGCCCTTTTTTCCTCCAAACATAATGATGGTCATTATGGCCAAAGAGTTCTATTTTTGTTTCATCAGACCAGAGGACATTTCTCCAAAAAGTATGATCTTTGTCCCCATGTGTAGTTACAAGTCTGGCTTTAATATGGCAGTTTTGAAGCAGAGGCATCTTCCTTGCTGAGCGGCCTTTCAGGTTATGTCGATATAGGACTTTACTGTGGATATAGATACTTTTGTACCTGTTTCCTCCAGCATCTTTACAAGGTCCTTTGCTGTTGTTCTGGGATTGATTTGAACATTTCACATCAAAGTACGTTCATCTCTAGGAGACAGAACGCATCTCCTTCCTGAGCGGTATGACAGCTGCGTGGTCCCAACTTGCGTAGTATTGTTCGGAAATTGCTCCCAAGGATTAACGAGCTCATCCATATGTTTTTAAACATCAAATCCATATCAATCCAAATGCCTAAGTATTTATATGCGGGAACACGTTTGATTGTAGAACCATCTAGTAAGTGAACATGTAGTTTACTGAAACATTATTATGAGAGTTTAAAAACAACACATATTTCGTTTTGCCCGTATTAAGCACAAGTTTTAATCAGCAAGGGATTATTGCATAGCTATAAAATCTGACTGTAGTTTTGACATAGCCAGATCAACAGTTGGGACAATAGCATTGGATCATCCACATATAGATAAAATAAAATAAAAACAGATTGACCAGTGGTGTTTATATAAATACAGAAGAGAACAGGTCCCAAAATCAACCCCTGTTGTACACCTTTATGTACTGCAAGAAATTCAGACTTAACCACATTCATCACGATGGCCTGAGTTCTGTCACTAAAATAATCATGAAACCAATAACAGTGGATTTATGGTGATGGTGTATATGTTCCAAAGGTACACGTCAGTGGCTTGTATGCAGTTTGTATCTTTGGCGGTCTGGAGATACTAAACGTGTTTATGTTAATTAATGGTAAATTATCGTGAGACAGGCAGTCTTTTGACAATAACTGTCTGACAAAATGTCATGACATCCACAGCCCTTACGTTGGTCTCAGTTGTCAGTACAGTGGCCTTCATGTCCCACTTCTCAATAATGTGATGGCTTGTTGCAGTGCTGCATCAAATCAAATCAAATTTTATTTGTCACATACACATGGTTAGCAGATGTTAATGCGAGTGTAGCGAAATGCTTGTGCTTATAGTTCCGACAATGCAGTGATAACCAACAAGTAATCTACCTAACAATTCCAAAACTACTGTCTTATACACAGTGTAAGGGGATAAGGAATATGTACATAAGGATATATGAATGAGTGATGGTACAGAGCAGCATACAGTAGATGGTATCGAGTACAGTATATACATATGAGATGAGTATGTAGACAAAGTAAACAAAGTGGCATAGTTAAAGTGGCTAGTGATACATGTATTACATAAGGATGCAGTCGATGATGTAGAGTACAGTATATACATATGCATATGAGATGAATAATGTAGGGTAAGTAACATTATATAAGGTAGCATTGTTTAAAGTGGCTAGTGATATATTTACATCATTTCCCATCAATTCCCATTATTAAAGTGGCTGGAGTTGGGTCAGTGTCAATGACAGTGTGTTGGCAGCAGCCACTCAATGTTAGTGGTGGCTGTTTAACAGTCTGATGGCCTTGAGATAGAAGCTGTTTTTCAGTCTCTCGGTCCCAGCTTTGATGCACCTGTACTGACATCGCCTTCTGGATGATAGCGGGGTGAACAGGCAATGGTTCGGGTGGTTGATGTCCTTGATGATCTTTATGGCCTTCCTGTAACATCGGGTGGTGTAGGTGTCCTGGAGGGCAGGTAGTTTGCCCCCGGTGATGCGTTGTGCAGTCCTCACTACCCTCTGGAGAGCCTTACGGTTGAGGGCGGAGAAGTTGCCGTACCAGGCGGTGATACAGCCCGCCAGGATGCTCTCGATTGTGCATCTGTAGAAGTTTGTGAGTGCTTTTGGTGACAAGCCGAATTTCTTCAGCCTCCTGAAGGTTGAAGAGGCGCTGCTGCGCCTTCTTCACGACGCTGTCAGTGTGAGTGGACCAATTCAGTTTGTCTGTGATGTGTATGCCGAGGAACTTAAAACTAGCTACCCTCTCCCCTATCCACATCGATGGTACAGTAGTGGAGTGTTCCCTCTGCTGTTTCTTGAAGTCCACAATCATCTCCTTAGTTTTGTTGATGTTGAGTGTGAGGTTATTTTCCTGACACCACACTCCGAGGGCCCTCACCTCCTCCCTGTAGGCCGTCTCGTCGTTGTTGGTAATCAAGCCTACCACTGTTGTGTCGTCCGCAAACTTGATGATTGAGTTGGAGGCGTGCGTGGCCACGCAGTCGTGGGTGAACAGGGAGTACAGGAGAGGGCTCAGAACGCACCCTTGTGGGGCCCCCGTGTTGAGGATCAGCGGGGAGGAGATGTTGTTGCCTACCCTCACCACCTGGGGGCGGCCCGTCAGGAAGTCCAGTACCCAGTTGCTCTGGGGTCGAGACCCAGAGTCTTGAGCTTGATGACGAGCTTGGAGGGTACTATGGTGTTGAATGCCGAGCTGTAGTCGATGAACAGCATTCTCACATAGGTATTCCTCTTGTCCAGGTGGGTTAGGACAGTGTGCAGTGTGGTTGAGATTGCATTGTCTGTGGACCTATTTGGGCGGTAAGCAAATTGGAGTGGGTCTAGGGTGTCAGGTGGGGTGGAGGTGATATGGTCCTTGACTAGTCTCTCAAAGCACTTCATGATGACGGAAGTGAGTGCTACGGGGCGGTAGTCGTTTAGCTCAGTTACCTTAGCTTTCTTGGGAACAGGAACAATGGTGGCCCTCTTGAAGCATGTGGGAACAGCAGACTGGTATAGGGATTGATTGAATATGTCCGTAAACACGCCGGCCAGCTGGTCTGCGCATGCTCTGAGGGCGCGGCTGGGGATGCCGTCTGGGCCTGCAGCCTTGCGAGGGTTAACACGTTTAAATGTCTTACTCACCTCGGCTGCAGTGAAGGAGAGACCGCATGTTTTCGTTGCAGGCCGTGTCAGTGGCACTGTATTGTCCTCAAAGCGGGCAAAAAAGTTATTTAGTCTGCCTGGGAGCAAGACATCCTGGTCCGTGACTGGGCTGGGTTTCTTCTTGTAGTCCGTGATTGACTGTAGACCCTGCCACATGCCTCTTGTGTCTGAGCCATTGAATTGAGATTCCACTTTGTCTCTGTACTGATGCTTAGCTTGTTTAATAGCCTTGCGGAGGGAATAGCTGCATTGTTTATATTCGGACATGTTACCAGTCACCTTGCCCTGATTAAAAGCAGTGGTTTGCGCTTTCAGTTTCACGCGAATGCTGCCATCAATCCACGGTTTCTGGTTTGGGAATGTTTTTATCGTTGCTATGGGAACGACATCTTCGACGCACGTTCTAATGAACTCGCACACCGAATCAGCGTATTCGTCAATATTTCCATCTGACGCAATACGAAACATATCCCAGTCCACGTGATGGAAGCAGTCCTGGTGTGTAGAGTCAGCTTGGTCTGACCAGCGTTGGACAGACCTCAGCGTGGGGGCCTCTTGTTTTAGCGTTATCAATGTTATCAACAGTATGGTGTTTGAGAGCTCATACTTTGTACTTGCAGAACAATCATTGTACAATTTCTCCTTCAGGGTCACAGTATTTCGACACGGCATCTTGTAGTCTGGTTCTTGATATGCCATTAGGGTATTGAAGCCAACATCCTCTACAATCAGCCCTGTCTGTCACGCCCTGACCATAGAGAGCCTTGTTATTCTCTCATTTGGTTAGGTTGGGGTGTGACTGGGGGGGGTGTTCCTATGTTAGCCTGGTATGGTTCAGAGGCAGCTGTTTATCGTTGTCTCTGATTGGGGATCATATTTAGGCAACCATTTCCCCACTGGTTTTTGTGGGATCTTGTTTTTGTGTTGATGCCTGTGAGCTCTACAGAACGTCATGTTTCATTGCTCTTTATTGTTTTTGTGAGTTTCATTTTAAAAACATGTGGAACTCTACATACCCTGCGGCTTGGTCCGTTAATTCATTAGACGATCATGACACTGTCTGTGATTTCTTCACTCTGTCCCTTATCTCACTGCTGCCAGCAACTTGTTGGGTCTCACTCTCCATTTCAGCATTGAACCTGTACTACCACTGTAGCTAAATTCCACCTCGCAAAGTTTGCATTTCATCACATTCTCATTTAACACACCTCTAATTTGCTGTTACTTTTACGATAGATACTTCCATAGAAATGTAATTCCTAGAAGGGATATAGAACCCTTGAACTTTACAAATTGACTGGTAAACTTATAGGTACACTATTTCCATGATTACTCCCCACATCCCCATTCTCATTTAGCCCGGGTCGCCTTCTTTCCACCGTGACTCCCATTCACTCCGCTAAATACAAACACTTCATCATCATTCCTACGATTCAAAGTTAATGACGTGCGATTTCTTCACTGCGGATTGCATATTGGAGGAGGCCAATTCATTTATAGCCTGGTTAGGGGTACAATGCAACATAACCAGTGCTGCATCCTAGGGGTGTGATGTTTAAACCAATTTGGGATTGTTAACGTTTAGAAAAAGAGCCTAACCGAGAACTTTCTTTTACCTAGCACAACAAGGATATAAAGCACTCTGCACGTCGTCGTTAACAGTTGAAAAATGGCAGAGAGTGAGGCAGCGAAGTCCTGTGTGGCAATAATTTGAGAAGTTAAAAACGTCAGCATGCCCCTCAAGCATCTGCACCGGGATCACCACAAGGCCCAGGGATAAGACTGTCACACAGAGCATCAGAGCATGGATCATCATACAGGCCCTGGTCTTCACTATTAATCTCATATAGGACTATGTGTTTAGTTTCTACATGCCAGAGCCATAATATGGTATTGTAATAATACACTATAATACATAGGCCTTGACTGCGGATCTGACATTTCCCTGAATTGTTTTTCTCCAGCCTATGGATCCCAAAGATTCTGTGCTGACGCGGATCCAGTTCTGTGCATGTTTTTTTTACTTTACGCAAACATTTTTGTGTTCTTCCCTTCACATTTCTCACTGTCAATCGTGAATAATAATTTTTAAAATTTTACAGGGGAAACAGCCATGCAGCATCTGCATACCAATCATTGATCTCAATCAGTTTCATGGGGATGTCCATTTAGATCAGGCGTATCAAACTCGTTCCATGGAGGACCAAGTGCTTCTGGGTTTTTGTTTCAAATAATACCTAGACAACCAGGTAAGGGGAATTCTTAACTAATTAATTACCTTAATTCATCAATCAAGTACAAGGAAGGAGCGAAAACCCGCAGATACAGTGAGGAGAACAAGTATTTGACACTGCCGATTTTGCAGGTTTTCCTACTTACAAAGCATGTAGAGGTCTGTAATTTTTATCATAGGTACACTCAACTGCGAGAGACGGAATCTAAAACAAAAATCCAGAAAATCACATTGTATGATTTTTAAGTGATTAATTTGCATTTTATTGCTTGACATAAGTATTTGATACATCAGAAAAGCAGAACTTAATATTTGGTACAGAAACCTTTGTTTGCAATTACAAGGATTATACGTTTCCTGTAATTCTTGACCAGGTTTGCAAACACTGCAGCAGGGATTTTGGCCCACTCATCCATACAGACCTTCTCCAGGTTCAGGTTTCGGGGCTGTCACTGGGCAATACAGACTTTCAGCTCTCTCCAAAGATTTTTTATTGGGTTCAGGTCTGGAGACTGGCTAGGCCACTCCAGGGCCTTGAGATGCTTCTTATGGAGCCACTCCTTAGTTGCCCTGGCTGTGTGTTTCGGGTCGGTGGCATGCTGGAAGACCCAGCCACGACCCATCTTCAATGCTCTTACTGAGGGAAGGAGGTTGTTTACGAAGATCTCGCGATACATGGCCCCATCCATCCTCCCCTCAATACGGTGCAGTCGTCCTGTCCCCTTTGCAGAAAAACATCCCAAAAGAATGATGGTTCCACCTCCATGCTTCACGGTTGGAAGGTGTTCTTGGGGTTGTACTCATCCTTCTTCCTCCAAACACGGCGAGTGGAGTTTAGACCAAAAAGCTCTATTTTTGTCTCATCAGACCACATGACCTTCTCCCATTTCTCCTCTGGATCATCCAAATGGTCATTGGCAAACTTCAGATGGGCCTGGACATGTGCTGGCTTGAGCAGGGGGACATTGCGTGCGCTGCAGGATTTTAATCCATGACGGCGTAGTGTGTTACTAATGGTTTTCTTTGAGACAGTGGTCCCAGCTCTCTTCAGGTCATTGACCAGGACCTGCCATGTAGTTCTGGACTGATCCCTCACCTTCTTCATGATCATTGATGCCCCACGAGGTGAGATCTTGCATGGAGCCCCAGACCGAGGGTGATTGACCATCATCTGGAACTTCTTCCATTTTCTAATAATTGCGCCAACAGTTGTTGCCTTCACCAAGCTGCTTGCCCATTGTCCTGTAGCCCATCCCAGCCTTGTGCAGGTCTACAGTTTTATCCCTGATGTCCTTACACAGCTGTCTGGTCTTGGCCATTGTGGAGAGGTTAGAGTCTGTTTTATTGAGTGTGTGGGAAATTTATACAGGTAACGAGTTCAAACAGGTGCAGTTAATACAGGTAATGAGTGGAGAACAGGAGGGCTTTTAAAGAAAAACTAACAGGTCTTTGAGAGCTGAAATTCTTACTGGTTGGTAGGTGATCAAATACTTATGTCATGCAATAAAATGCTAATTAATTACTTAAAAATCATACAATGTGATTTTCTGGATTTTTGTTTTGATTCCGTCTCTCACAGTTGAAGTGTACCTATGATAAAAAATTACAGACCTCTACATGCAGGAAAACCTGCAAAATCGGCAGTGTATCAAATATTTGTTCTCCCTACTGTACTTGACCCTCAGTGTCACGACTTCTGCCTAAGTCGGTTCCTCTCCTTGTTCGGGTGGTGTTCGGTGGTCGACGTCACCGGTCTTCTAGCCTAATGACATGTTCCCTCTGTTTCCCCCATGTCCTTGTCAGGAATTGTTTATTGTAAGTACGTGTGCTTTATGTGACTGGTGCCATACGGGTGCCATATGTGTTTTGTCAATTTTGTATGCCAGTAGTTATGTACATTAAACAGCTCCGGCTATTTACCAAATTCTGCTCTCCTGCGTTTGACTTTCATGCCACCAGTTACGCACCCCTTGACACTCAGAGTGTGTTTGACACACGTGATTTAGATCTTGAGTTTCACAGTGTTGTTTTGGTTCGTGATCAGGTCAGAGTCAGACAGGTACAGGACAGCAGGCATGCTCGGGGTCAGGGCAGGCAGAATGGTCAGAACCAGAAAAAACTAGGTAACAGAACTAGAGAAACAGGAAGGCTGGTAAGACATGGCAAGACAAGAACTGGCAACAGACAAAAAGAGAACACAGGGGATAATGGGGAAGATGGGCGACAAACACAAAGACAGGTGAAACAGATCAGGGTGTGATCTAACTTTATTAAACAAGCACCATTCCCCAGAGTAGCCTGTGCGTAAAGTAGAGCATAAACACATGTGCAGAAGCTTCGGGATCTTTAGCGTAGAGAAAAAAAGGTTGGATCCGTAGACACTCCACAATACATAATATAATGTATATTAATGGCTCTGGTTGCTACCAAAGCCTAAGTAAGTCAGACGAAATGGCATTCTGTGCCCCAGTTCTACATTATTATCTCTTGAAAGAAATGTGGTTGGAGGGCATCACTGTGTCATCTCTGTCTGGTTAAGTCGGGTTGTTTGTTATTTGGATACATTTCATAGTCATGGGGATCAGGTCTATAAAAATATCCTGCATTATATGATGTGGTATGGAGCAGAGCAGGTCCACTAAATCCAAGTGGGTAGGGTTTTTAATGGAGAGTGTGTTTGTGCACGCATGTTATTTGGGTGCGTGCACATTTATGTTTGTGTCGTATTTATACAAGTGTCATGACATTGGCCTGGGGTTAGGTTTATGATAGTCATAAATACCTCTACCCTACTGATGTTACATTTGCAAAACCCTTGGTTAACATAGAGATTCTGGGAACATCAGAAGGTGGGGAGAAATTAACTATATTCTGGTAATCCGACCAATTGAACATATGCGGTGGTACTTAATGAATATGATGTCAGTTCGGTCTGAGACATTCTCATCAACGATAAGATGACATAAACTCTACAGTGGAAAGTCTACACATCAGAGTTATCGGATTCACATGGAATTGTTGTTCAATTTAAATGTTTGAATATGAAATTATTCGTGATGGGATGAAATGTAGCTTCTAAAATGTGAGATTTGGGTTTTCATAAGGTAGGGCTCTGCTCAATCAGTTGCCCGCCCCTGTGAAGGGACATAGGCTATACAACTTTTCAAACACGCCCTCCTCTCCCTTCCCATATAAAGCCTTGACGGCAATATAACCTCCTGTTCCTAGGATGTGAGGACGACGGTCCTATGTCAGAATGGTTCAGATAATAACTACAGAATGAAGCCAACATCAGTGTGAGCTTTGGTTGCGAATGGAATGAACTTTGAACTCTTTTTCACTACAGAAGTGATACCTCCTAGCCGTTGAGTTAGCAACAGCCGCTGCAAACGAGGGTTAGGAAGAAACAGAGTATCCCGCCTATCACACAACGACGTTACTACAACGTAACCAGAGACATTCTTCAAAGGACAAAGGACTTGGTTGGGCAACTCGGCCTTCCATCTACCACCAACCTACCGAAGCACAGCTCAGAGTAAATATTTATTGCATTTTCCTTTTCCAAATGGGCGATAATTTATAATGCACAAGATACTGTATTTACGATAGCACAGCTTCGCCCTTTGTTCCTCAGTCTTCCCGCTCTTTCACTCAAACTTAGACTTATTTTCTTTTGTGTAACAAGCTGTCATATCTGTTCCGCCCGCTAGGGACGTAATTTGTAATCAAGCTATGATTTAATTGTGTACGTGTAATTCTGTGTGATTAGTTAGGTATTTAGTAAATAAATAATTAAACCCAATTTTTTATTGCTGATTCAACTTGTTAGCCAGGGTTCATGCAGATAACTAAGAATTTACAACTTTCAGATGAGACTGAATTAAGATGACGATTAATATTGACTGCTATTGATGTAAAATATTACTAGGTCTTTAAGAGTTTATTCGGAAGATAACAGCTCTATAAATATTATTTCGTGGTGCCCCGACTCTCTAGTTAATTACATTTACATGATTAGCTCAATCAGGTCATATTAATTAGGGAGAAATTATTTTATAGAGTAGCATGCCACTCTTAATCCAGCATACCCAAAGACACGACACAAGTGTGCCTGCCTGTGCATTTCTGCACAAGTGAATGTGAGAACATGATTGAAGTGTGCATTTCTGCATGTTTTGTGAATGTGTACTGAACAACAATATACACTCAACATGTAAAGTGTTGGTCACATTTTTCATGAACTGAAATAAAAGATCCCAGAAATGTTCCATAAGCACAAAAAGTTTATTTCTCTCAAATTGTGTATACACATTTGTTTAGATCGCTGTTAGTGAGCATTTGTCCTTTGCCATGATAATCCATCCACCTGACTGGTGTGGCATATCAAGAAGCTGATTACAGCATGATCATTTCACAGGTGCACCTTGTACTGGGGACATTAAAAGGCCACTCTAAAATGTGCAGTTCTGTCACAGAACACAATGCCACAGATGTTTCTTTTATTTAACATTTATTTGACTAGGCAAGTCAGTTAAGAACAAATTCTTATTTACAATGATGGCCTGGCAAAAAGCCTCATGCAGGGACGGGGGCTGGGATTAAAAATATAGTAGAAAACACACATCACGACAAGAAAGACAACACAACATGGCAACAGCAAAACAGGGTAGCAGCACAAAACAGGGTACAAACATTATTGAGCACAGACAACAGCACAAAGGGCAAAATGTTAGAGACAATGCATCACGCAAAGCAGCCACAACTGTCAGTAAGAGTGTCCAAGATTGAGTCTTTAAATGAAGAGAATGAGATGAAACTGTCCAGTTTGAGTGTTTGTTGCAGCTCGTTCCGTGTCGCAACTTTTGAGAAGGCTTGCAATTGGCATGCTGACTGCACGAATGTCCAACAGAGCTGTTGCCAGATAATTTAATGTTAATTTCTCTACCATAAGCCGCCTCCGTTGTTTTAGAGAATTTGACAGTACGTCCAACAGGCCTCACAACTGCAAACCACATGTAACCACGCCAGCTCAGGACCTCCACATCTGGCTTCTTCACCTGTTGGATCGTCTGAGACAAGACACCCGGACAGCTGATGAAACTGAGGAGTTTTTCTGTCTGTAATAAAGCTGTTTTGTGGGTGGGCCTATGCCTTCCCAGGCCCACTCATGGCTGTGCCCCTGCCCTGTCATGTGAAATCCATAGATTAGTGTCTAATGAATTAGTTTAAATTGACTGATTTGCTTTTGTGAACTATAACTCAGTCAAATCGTTGAAATTGTTGCATGTGTGTTCATATTTTTGTTCATTATATGTGCATGAGTACATGTGTGCAGGTGTCTGTCTGAGCAACTTGGTCTCAGAGTGACAAATATGTGTAGTGTTGTAGGGAATCGAAAAGCCAATGACTGTAATAAGACACCTTAGGTGCTGGCTTAACTTGTTATGGCTGCGATATCGGGATAAGTGTCCTCAAAAACCGCTGAATAGCATTGCGCTACATGCAATAAACATTTATATTCATGAAATCACAAGTGCAATATAGGAAAACACAGTTCGGCCTCACAGACAATATTTTGACAGTTTTGGAAACTTTAGAGTGTTTTCTATCCAATAATAATAATATGCATATATTAGCAACTGAGACTTAGGAGCTGGTCATTTACAATGGACACTTTTTCATCCAAGCTACTCAATACTGCCACTGCAGCCATAAAAAGTTAAGGCCGGTAGCAATCACTATAGAATGTCCAGTCAGAACAAGGATGAGGCGGATGCCCACACTCACACACATCTGACCACTCATGGTTCAGATAACTGCGAATCATGTCCAGTGAAAACTGAGCTTGTTAAGATGCACGCACATTTAAACATCAGACATACAGGGATTCAGTGCACAGGAGGAAAAGTTCAGCAGGAGGGCAAACTGTTTCTGACCACACAGCGTGCTGGAGTCATGGACTTACTGAATGAAGTTCTGGGAATCATGTCTGAAGGAGATGTGGTGATAAGTATTTGGAGTAACCTTGGCCAATATGACACAAACAAAAGTGGGGGTCCTCTGAATGTGAGACTAAGCTGCCTGACTAGAATTAACCAGAAGGGATGGCTAGAATCAGCTGACTGAAGCTGGCCGTTTTAACACAGCATTTCCTATTATTCTGTATGTAAATCTGAGACACTCCATTTCCTATGATATGTTAAGTTTCGTAAGGTATGTGTCACGATCGTCGTATGTGTAAATTCTCTTTTAATGAATGAAACACTGACCAAAAACAACAACACTGTCACGCCCTGACCTTGAAGACCCTTTTTATGTCTCTATTTTGGTTTGGTCAGGGCGTGAGTTGGGGTGGGCATTTCTATGTGTTGTGTTTCTATCTCTATGTTTTGGCCGGGTATGGTTCTCAATAAGGGACAGCTGTCTATCATTGTCTCTGATTGGGAACCATACTTAGGTACCCTTTTCCCCACCTGTGTTAGTGGGAAGTTGACTTTCTTAATGGCACTTAGCCTTAAGCTTCACAGTTTTGTTTTGTAGCGTGTATTGTTTTGTTCGGCGTCTTTCCTTAATTAAAGAACACGTACGCTCACCATGCTGCACCTTAGTCCGCTCCTTTCATCAGCCGTGACAAACACCAACGAACCGTGAAGCTATACAAATTAGTGCAGACAGGCAACTAAACATAGTCCAGATCCCACACCAGAAAGTGGGAAAAAGGGCTGCCTAAATATGATCCCCAATCAGAGACAACGATAAACAGGGAACCATATCAGGCCGACATAGAAATACACAACATAGAATGGCCACCTCAAATCACACCCTGACCTAACCAAATGGAGAAATAAACGGCTCTCTAAGGTCAGGGCGTGACAGTATGTATTATTTCGAGGATGTCCATCACCCATTTCATATGATATGTTAAGAATTTTCCAAATGTACAATATGTTACGAAATTTAGCTAGGCTAGGGGTTAGAGTTAAAGTTTAGGGGAAGGGTTAGTTAACAATCTAGGTAGTTGCAAAGTAACTAAAAAGTAGTTGAAAGGTTGCTAATTAGCTCAAATGCTAAAGTTGTCCATGATGAGATTTGAACTCGCAACCTTTGGGTTGCTCAGTAGACATTTGTGTTATTCGTTTTTGCCTTAAGTAACCATCTGTCTCATATAACCATTCCAAGCATAACATATCAAACTAAATGGAGTGTCTCGGATTTACGTACAGAATAATACGAAATGCTCTGAGTGAGAGTGTGTGTGTGTTCGTCTTTGTTTCTGGGGCAGGTTGACCTGTGGGGAGTGAGTGATGTCTCTCGGGGTGAGTGGGGCTGTCAATGAGGGGCCGGGCTCTATGATGGATACAGCTCTTTCCCAGGGATAAGGCCAGGGACACAGCCACTGACCCACATGCAGACACTCATGCACACACGTGGAAGAGAGGGATTAGCTCTGTCTCAGTGTTGGATATATGGGCCACATTGAGTGCCTGGGTCTGCTCTCCTTCCTCATATAATAAGGTGTTCAGCTAAACATTATGTTAGTAGCCTTGTACCTGCAGCTCCCAAGTTCGTCTAGTCAAATGTACACACTGACATACAGAATTGCAATACACTCAAATCCACAGTTTTTTAAAGAATAAATATAATAATGATCTCTTATCTTGCAGAGCAGAAATGTGTATATTTGCTTACAATCCAACCCCCCAGAGACACACACATCAATGGGTCAGCGGTAGTGCAGCACCCCAAAAGCAGTCATAGGAGTTAAGTGTCTTGCTCAAGGGCACAACGGCAGAAGATGGCATCTAGGACACTGAGGCCAGCAACACTTCACTCCACATTTTTACTATTAGAGCTGGTATTTCAACTGGAGACCCTCCACCTGCTGGCCCATTTCTCTAACATTCAGGCTAACTGATGCCCGCACAAGCACCAGGTAATAATCAACTGAGCCATTAGAACCATAGTACCGAGGCTACATCTATACATGTCAGAAAAATCCAAATGTAACATTATTCAAATATATTTACAGAGCCTTCGTAAAGTATTCTGACCCCTTGACTTTTTCCAAATGTTACACACTTCTTCATCAATCTACACACAATACCCCATAATGACAAAGCAAAAACAGGTTTTTAGAAGAAGTTTGGAACCACCAAGACTCTTCCTAGAGCTGGCCGCCTGGCCAAATTGAGCATTTGGGGGAGAAGGGCCTTGGTCAGGGAGGTGACCAAGAACCATCTCTGCAGCACTCCAATACTGATAACTTGGCAATCAGGCCTTTATGGTGGAGTGGCCAGACTGAAGCCACTCCTTAGTAAAAGGCATCTGACAGCCCGCTTGGAGTTTGCCAAAAGGCACCTAAAGACTCTCATACCATGAGAAATAAGATTCTTTATTCTGATGAAACCAAGATTGAACTCTTTGGCCTGAATGCCAAGTGTCACGTCTGTGGGAAACCTGGCGTTGGCAGCATCATTTTTCAGTGACAGGGACTGGGAGGCTAGTCAGGATCGAGGCAGAGATGAACGGAGCAAAGTACAGAGAGATCCTTGATGAAAACCTTCTCCAGAGCACTCAGGACCTCAGACTAGAGCAAAGGTTCACCTTCCAACAGGACAACGACCCTAAGCACACAGCCAAGACAAAGCAGGAGTGGCTTCAGGACATGTCTCTGAATGTCTTTGAATGGCCCAGCCAGAGCCTGGACTTGAACCCGAACATCTCTGGAGAGACCTGAAAATAGCTGTGCAGCAATGCTCCCCATCCAACCTGACAGAGCTTGAGAGGATCTGCAGAGAGGAACGGGAGAAACTCGCCAAATAGAGGTGTGCTAAGCTTGTAGTGTCATACCCAAGGCTGTAATCTCTGCCAAAGGTGCTTCAACAAAGTACTGAGTAACGGGTCTGAATACTAATGTAAATATGATATTTCTGTCTTTAACACAATCGCTGAAATTAAAAAAAAAAACTGTTTTTGCTTCATCATTATGGGGTATTGAGAGTAGTTTGATGAGGGATTTAATAAATGTTAGAATAAGGCTGTAACGTAACAACATGTGGAAAAAGTAATGGGGTCTGAATACTTTCCAAATGCACTGTAAGTGTAAAACATTCAATTTGACTCTTGAGGTTTTTCCATTCCAAGCAAATTGGAAAGTAGGCCATTTATTTTCTTAAAGAATTTGGATGAAATTGAAACTGGTAAGGCTTGTAATGGTTGCATCATATATATTCCCCTTGATTATGTTGACCCAAACTAACATAACATTTGAATTCAACCTTATTTAGTCGAGGAGAGTAGTTGATTTTATTGGCCTTCTCCAGGTATTTCATTTCCGTCTTTGTCCATTTCTATTGAAATCTGCTATCCACGCTTGAAAAGTCATAATTAGAGATGGTCATTATTTCTCCCAATTCAAGTTGAATCCTGATACAGAACCATGTGTCCAACATTTGCAAAAGAAATGACAGAGAATGTTCTGGTTAAGATAAATAGAGCAAAATGTAATCTGCATACAATAATATCACATGTTGTTCTCCAGCAATCTCTATTCCCCCGGATTGAGCCAAGAGTTCTAATTATTGATGCTAGTGGCTCCGTGGCGAATGGAAATAAATAACTGGACAGAGGGCATCACTGTCCTGTCCCTCGTGAGAACTTGATCTGAGATGTGTCAATTTGTTCTTATAACAGCTTTGGGGGATTTATACAATAGCTCAATCGAGGAAATAAATACCAGACCAAAACCAAACTTTTTTAAGGCAGCCACCAAATATGCCCATTCCACTTTTGAAGTTACTGGTATGATGAATTATATAAAATAAATTGTTGGAGATTGTCTGAAGACATCCTATTCTCTAAGAACACTGTTTGATCTAAGTAAATCAACTTTAGTATTACTATTTTTAGCAGAAACCTTAGCAATGATTTTGTAATCGACATTCAAAAGTGATACTGGGTGGAAGGATCCACATGACAATGGGTTCATATTTTTCTTTTTTTATTAGGGTGATTGTAGCCAAACATAGTAATTGGGAAAGTTCATTTGTATATTGAGCTGTTATGAGCATAAGTAACATAGGCTTTAGTGATTTGGAAGAAAGTGTCTGTAAAATTCTACATCATTACCAGGAGATTTACCATTTTGTAGAATAATAATGGCCTCCACCAGCTCACCAAGGGAAATGTTTCTATCCATACAAATTTTCTGTGGTTCACTTATAATTGGTAAATTGGCCTTTATTAAAAATATGGTCTATCTTTCTTTGAACTTTTGTTTTCGGATTGATACAGTTTGCAATAAAATGTTTTAAAGACTGAGTTGCAGTCATTTCAGAAGCATCCATTGTTATGCTATCATCTGGGGGTTTTAATGCTGTCGGTGGTGTCATGTTTTGTCATTTATTATCTTGTCTTGTCCCTGTGCTTCCCATTCTATTCGTTTCCCTCTGCTGGTCTTATTAGGTTCTTTCCCTCTTTCTATCCCTCTCTCTCCCCCCTCCCTCTCTCACTCTCTCGCTCTCTTCTCTCTATCGTTCCGTTCCTGCTCCCAGCTGTTCCTATTCCCCTAATCAATCATTTAGTCTTCCCACACCTGTTCCCGATCCTTTCCCCTGATTAGAGTCCCTATTTCTTCCTTTGTGTTCCGTTCCTGTCCTGTCGGTTCCTTGTCTAGAATTCACCGTGCTGTGTTTGTGTATCGCCCTGTCGTGTCGTGTTTTTCTCAGATGCTGCGTGGTGAGCAGGTGTCTGAGTCTGTCTGGTTCAAGTGCCTTCCCGAGGCAACCTGCTGTTCACCTGCTGTTCAAGATCGAGTCTCCAGTTTGTCCTCGTCATTTCGAGTGAAAGTTGTGTTTTTTGTTTGTATTTACTTTACTGGATTAAAGACTCTGTTTTCGCCAAGTCGCTTTTGGGGGTCCTCTTTCACCTGCATGACAGGTGGTACGTTCCTCCTCTTCTTTCTGAATTTGCCAAGCAAGCGTTTCCCACACACTTTCATCTTGGGCAACATATTGTTGTTTGGATTTCAGGGCTCTTAACCGCTAGGCTATATTTCCCTACCTCTTTTCTCCAATTTTCATCTCACACTTTCTACCAAATACTCTTATCCTTTCCTCCTCTATCTTCAAATGTGCTCTCACTATCTCTTTTTCTGTTTCCCTCTGTCTCCCACCTCCTCTCTTTCTCTCACTTACTGGGAGACATATGACAACGAGTGTCAACTGAGAAGTCAACTTCACACCGGTGAGACACACATGATCCGACATCGCAAGTCACCACGGCCTGCCACTGTTGGTGTGAAACACACCAGACACGAGCGAGATGCCTCTGTGTGTGAGAACAAACACACACACACAATCCCACATCGAGAGTCATGTGAAACACAGCAGACACGAACAAGATGTATGGAGCGATTTCAGTGCCAACAGAATTCTATAGTTTAATTTCAAATTTGAACAAGGATATTGAATTTGAACATAATATTTTATAATGCACACATTTGATCATTGAATTCCATAATTAGAACCTGAATTGAATGTATATTGAATATTCAAGTAAAATATGTATTTATTCAGTTTCCATATGGTAGATATTACATTCATTGTCTGTGTATCAAGTTTACAAACTTTAATTTATCAAAGTTTCATATTACATTCAGATTGAAAACCAGACAACAGCCTGGTACTTTGAGAGGTAGAGGATAACAGATAGAATCAAATCCTCACTGTGCTAAACAGAAAATGATGGTGGTTTCTGAAGCCAATGTGGCATGTTGAATTTATTTTCTTCCAATTAATTTGTCTCTAGCATTTGAACCATTTTGGCTATGAGCTATTATGACCCCATTCCTGGAGCATGAACTGGCTTTCTGTTCCCCTCTATGATGATTACAGGCTGCTTTAAACGTTTTTTTTTTGGTCCCCCATAACAATATACTGTAGTTGAAACCCACTTCATAGACCTTCATAGCCTTTCCACTCCCTATTTAATTTCGCTCTTGTGACTGACTGGGTTAGAACCTGCATGTCTCAAGACTGTGTTAGCCAACTTAGCAAAAGCCTATAGGGATAAGTTCAGGAAGTTCATGTAAAGTACAACAAGCTGCTTGATTAACAAGTACCATTTCCCCCTGAATCAGCTCATACAAGATTTGAACTCAGGACCTCTGCCTTGCCAACACACGTGACCACCCTCCTGAAGTATTCCAACCCACAGTGCTAATGAAAAAGTCATTTTTCAATTGTTCAAGGAGATACACTTCAGGGTGATGAGTGAGTTTCACAGATACCCATCCACTACATTCAACCCCTTAACTCACTCCACAGCGACCCCAGTGGTTGAACCAGCTCAACTGCAGATCTCAGTCCAGTGGCACCATTGTAAGGGATGTCACGCTGCCTGCTTAGCGAGTACCACTTCCCCCGATTCAGCTCATATGGAGACGCTTACTCAGGACTTCTGCCTTCGAAAACATGTGACCGCCCTCCTGAAGCATTCCAACATATCCTGCTATAATTGTGCAAGGGGTGAGACTTCTGTCTGAGGAGTGAGTTTCAAGATCCAGCAAGGTTACTCACGTGGTTTAGTGATCCATGCTTATGTGATAAGAACCTTGCCTGAGACCTGAAGACGTGTTAGTTTGACTTGTGTTAGACAGTCTAGTTTCAAGTAGGGGCCGACTGGCCATCTGGCATTTCTCGCAGTGGGCCTGTCTAACTTGTTTTTTTTTATGTGAAATAATCACTATCTGGCTAATAATGGGGGCCTGGAGGAAAAGAATGGGCCAGTGTGGAGGCCTCAAGGACGACAATGGGCCGGTGTGTTATGGAGTCAGGGCTGATGTTTGGTCCCAGTGTACCCCTGGTTTCAAGGTTCCAGCAAGGGTAGTCATTACACGGTGATTGATATGGGTTAAGACTGTTAACCTGTTGAGCTAAAGCCTAGACTTTGGTCCCGTGACTTGGATGGGTCTCATCAAGGAGGAAGTGGTTCGGTGACCATGCTTGTGCGAAGACTAGCTTGTCAGTTGTCAGAGACCTGAAAAGTTGCATTGTCTGGTGCACATGAGACCTGGGTTAGAACCCCATCAGTCAAACTAACACATCTTCAAGTCTCAGCCAAGGTTGCTCATCACATAGCCTTTCAAGTGCCCTGATCCTGCAAGCTTACATACATTGTTTTTTTTATTAACCAGGCAAGTGAGTTAAGAACAACATTTTATTTTCAATGACAGCCTAGGAACAGTGCCTTGTTCAGGGGTAGAACAACATCTTTTTACATTGTCAGCTCAGGGATTCGATCTAGCAACCTTTCAGTTACAAGTCCAACACTCTAACCACTAGGCTACCTGCCGCCCCATGGTTCTCTACATGCAGTAATGGTAATTGCGAGGCTACTCATCACATGGATAGACCACCAAACCACCTCTGTTGCACTCTCATTAAATGGGTTTGTTTCTGGTTACCACATAAAGTGTTGTTGTGCTGTAGGCCTGATTTCGAACCCAGTCAGTTATATTGATGCTGTGATCTCTGAGTATGAGGTAAAAGGGGGATGAAATGTAACCAAAGTGGTTCGATGAACCTCGCTGGAGACTTAAAGACGTGTTAATTAACTAGGCGTGGCAGGTAGCCTAGTGGTTAGAACATAACTGAAAGGTTGCTAGATCAAATCCCCAAGCTGACAAGGTAAAAAAATCTGTCATTCTGCCCCTGAACAAGGCAATTAACCCACTGTTCCTAGGCTGTCTTTGTAAATAAGAATTTGTTCTTAACTGACTTGCCTAGTTAAATAAGATAAAAATAGTTCCTGAGCTAATCACTATGGGTTTTATCTAAGTGGGCTAACTTAGTCTTATGACATGTACAAGACCTGGTTGGAACCCAATCAATTGCAAGATTAAATAGGCAATGGAAGGCCTTAGAAGGGACAGCTAACTATTTTCTTATGTGGCCCAAATTGCGTTTTTTATGACATTCCCTTCTAACGCAGCCTGTGATCATCATAGAGGGGAACAGAAAGCCCATCCATGCTCCAGAGAGTCTTCGCTTTCAGGAATGGGGTCTTAATAGCATATAGTTGAACCAGTTCATATAAAGAAAATAAATTCAGCATGCCTCATTGGCTTCATAAAATGCCAGAAGCTTCTGTTTACCACACAGAGCATTTGATTCTATCTGTTCTCCTCTACCTTTCCTGGCTGGCAAAGTACCAGGATGTGGTCTCTGATTTCTTTTCTGAATTTAGAGAACTGAATTTGAATGCATCTGTGAAGTTGAAACTTGAAATGATTGTTTGTAAACTTATATCTACAATCATGAAACTTAATATTTAAATATTGAATTTGAGTATTCAATTAAATTTAAATATAATTTTTAAACGGAATGCAATATTCATTCCGTTTATTAATATATAAAATATGATATATATCCAAATACAATTTCTGTTGGCACTGAAATCACTCCATAGAGGCGGCTCTGTGTGTGAGAACACACACTCTCACATATATACACACACAGGAGGAAAGGAACAGGCAGAGAAGAAGGCAATTAGTGGTGGCGTTGAGCTTGGATGTGAGCCGTACTGCCAACATTCTCCACCCAGCCTTTTTGCCCTGACATATAATGGGGGAGACGACAAAAACAGAGCAGTCAGCTGCTCACTGAGATGACTGTTCTACTGAAATGAACGCCTTTGTACTTGCCCCATTTATTAACACAAATATTTTTGTGGGTTTTTACCGTTTTTGTTTGCTACATACAGTGCATTCTGACAGTATTCAGACCCCTTCCCTTTTTCCAGTTTTTGACCTCACAGCCTTATTTTAAAATGGATTAAATACAAAATAATTCTCATCAATCTACACACAATACCACATAATGACAAAGCAAAAACAGTTTTTTTGCATAATTTATTAAAAAACAGAAATACTTTATTTACATAATTATTCAGAACCTTTGCCCCCAGATGGTGAAGGAAACAACACCACTGGGGCCCCACAAGGGTACATGCTCAGCCCCTTCCTGTACTTCCTGTTCACCCATGACTGGCCATGCACGCCTCCAACTCAATCATCAAATTTGCAGACAACACAACAGTAGTAGGCTTACCAACAACGATGAGAAAGTCCTACCAGGAGGAGGTGAGGACTCTGTGAGTGTGGTGTCAGGAAAACAAAGCAGATGATCGTGGACTTCAGGAAAAAGCAGAGGAGGCACCCCCCTATCCACATCCATGGGACAGCAGTGGAGAAGGTGGAAAGTTTTAAGTTCCTCTGCGTACAGATCACTGACCAACTGAAATGGTCCTCCCACACAGACAGTGTGGTGAGGAAGACGCAACTACCTGCCCTCCAGGACACCTAGAGCACCTGATGTTACAGGAAGGCCAAAAAGATCATCAAGGACAACAACCACCTGAGCCACTGCCTGTTCACCCCGCTATCATCCAGAAGGCAAGGTCAGTACAGGTGCATCAAAGCAGGGGCCGAGAGACTGAAACACAGCTTCTATTTCAAGGCCATCAGACTGTTAAATAGCCATCACCAGCACTGAGACGCTGCTGCCTACATACAGACTTGAAATCACTGGCCACTTTACTTAATGTTTACATATCTTGCATTACTCATCTCATATGTACATACTGTATTCTATACTATCTACTCTACCTTAGTCTATGCCGCTCTGACATTGCTCGACCATATATTTATATATTCTTAATTCCATTCCTTTACTTAGATTTGTGTGTATTAGGTATTTGTTGTGAAATTGTTAGATATTACTTGGTAGATATTGCCTCACTGTTGAAACTAGAAGCACAAGCATTTCGCTACACCCGTAATAACATCTGCTTAACACGTGTATGTGACAAATAACATTTGATTTGACATCCTCTTATATTATGGCAAAAAGGAAGAAAGAAAAAGCATACATTTTAACAGCTGCTAATGACTGCCAGTAAAAATGTGTTTTACGCATCACTCTACCCATTAAGGGATACATAAGTTTAACTTACAATCGACCCTGACACATCCATTATCATGACACTAGGTTAGACCCAAATTCAGACACAGTAGGCAGATGGTTGGAGTTTAAGATGTTTAATAAATCCAAAGGGAGTAGGCAAGAGAATGGTCTTGGACAGGTCAAAGATCATAACCAGAACAGAGTCCAGGATGTACAGAGTGGCAGGCAGGCTCAAGGTCAGGGCAGGCAGACTGGTCAGGGAGGCAGGTACAGAGTCCAGAACAGGCAAGGGTCAGAAGTGGGAGGACTAGAAAAAGGAGAAAAGGGGAAAACCGCTAGTAGGTTTGGACATACAAGCCAAACTGGCACAGAGAGACAGGAAACAGGGATAAATACACTGGGGAAAACAAGCGACACCTGGAGGGGGTGGAGACAATAACGAGGACAGGTGAAACAGATCAGGGTGTGACAGCCATGGCATGATAGCAAAGGAGACGTGCAGTACTGACAATCTAGAGCGAGTATACCTGTAAAACCAACCTTCTCTCCACAGACATTTTTGTTTTTAGTCCAGGGTCATTGCTCTATCACTTTGGGTGATTTACACATAGACTTATATCAATAAGTATCAGGAATATAAGGGTAGCTTGTATAGCTCATGTAAAAATATAATATACCTCTCGCTTATATCACTGTTGTTGTCACTGTTATTTTGATTGTCCCTTTATCTACTTGCTTTTTTATGTCTGGTCAAGTTCAGTTTACACTCATTGGAACTCTGAAACTGAAATGACAGGTGGATTCAATTTGACACACACATTCCTGAAACAACACACATTTTTGCATGCTGCAGCGAGAGAAGTCTATCTATCACAATGCTGTTATGCCAGCCATAGAGAATTAGGAGCACCTCTCAAAAATGACATCCCTCTCCCTACACAGTGCACTACTTTTGACCACCAAAGAAAAATAGGGCTCTAAATCTTGCTTTATTATTCAGCAATGATGTATGTTGTCATATTCTTTTAATAAGGCGTATATAGTTCATGTGAATTCCTGTTGTTTCTCCTAGCTCTCTTTGTCTCAGCTGGCAGCTACTTCACGCTACCCGACCATGAACCACTCTGCCACGTCGCCATGGAAACAGCAATTTCCCTCTCAGCTCTATCCTTCCCCATTGGCATCGCCCCACCAGCTGTCACATGTCATAAGATTCCACCTCTGTACCCTCTACCATGTGCGCACAGACACGCACAGGGATACTCAGTGCTACTCACATGAAGACACATGGATACATGCACACATGAATATAGGCACATCATACGTCTCTGTCACACTCACATATGCACACAATCATGTATACACATTTCCATGGACACATTTTGAATTCAAAGGCTCACTCGCCTTTCTAACCCAAAGGTATGTTCAGACACATATCTACAGACAAGGCAGCACACACACAAACACACATGCACACACACAAAACCTTGAGGACACTTCTTTGCTGAACTCTGGCATGCTCTTTGTCTTTAGGGTTACACAAGGTTTTTCATCTTTTAAATCAAAAGAAACCCACTCTTTGACTCTGCTCTCACATCAATGTACAAAGGCTGGTCCAATTTTCTCAAGGTATCAAATTCTTTACAAGCTGGGATTTTCCTCCTGGAAAAATAGTTAATCAGTCTCTTCAGGGATGTTTCTATTCAACACTACCTGAGCACATTACAAAAGCATTCCATTCACACGTTGAATTCCTATTTGACATTGAACCCAGTGCAGTATTCAATGCAAAGTTAATCACCTGTCCTAGATCATTCGGATGTCTTTTCATGTTGAGTGTACAGAACACACCATCCATTTTGATCTATTTATGAAGTCTGTTGTACATGAAGGAACAGATACATCGTTTTGTCTCAGCAGCCACCATATACTGTATAAGAATTTCAGGGTTGTGCACATTAGTGCACAGCGTAGCAAAATGTTTCACCACGAGACATGAATATTAGTGGACAATTCAGGTAGTCTGTCACGTTCTGACCTTTATTTCCTGTGTTTTGTATTTAGTTAGTATGGTCAGGGCGTGAGTTGGGTGGGCAGTCTATGTTTGTTTTTCTAGGTTTTGGGAATTTCTGTGTTTCGGCCTAGTATGGTTCTCAATCAGAGGCAGGTGTCATTAGTTGTCTCTGATTGAGAATCATACTTAGGTAGCCTGGGTTTCACTGTGTGTTTGTGGGTGATTGTTCCTGTCTCTGTGTTTGCACCAGATAGGGCTGTTTTAGGTTTTCTCACGTTTGTTGTTTTTGTTAGTTATCTCATGTGTAGTTTCTTTATAAATTAAAGAACATGAATAACCACCATGCTGCTTTTTGGTCCGCTTCTCTTTCACCAGAAAACCCTTACATAGTCCCTCCCGTTTCAGTCAGTTTTCTTCTAATTAATGTATCCAGGAAAGTAGAGGCACACAGAACTAGTGCACATCATATTTACATTATAGATAGCATAACGCATGACACACAGATCGTACATAGCATTAAATGTGTTGAATTCAATTTAATTGCATTAGGTAATCTTAGGTTAACTTCATGTAAAGTGTGATCTATTATTGTTTTTTAATGTAGACTGGCATTGCCATCTCTGCCTCTGCCTATACGCAGATTGTGCGCTGCACGTAGGGCCCCGCGGCAGATAGAGGGCCCTAAAATAGAAAAATAAAATAAACTTTATAGCAACTCAGTTTTTCCCTTGTTATATGTAAGTCACTGACTGTCACTCAATTAACCCATGTCAGCCAATGACCTCTAGAGGCCCCGCATTGATTTTGTTGGTGAGCACAGCCAGCGGTTTCACACATCAGTCCCTCGCCGCTGTACGTGTCTCTCAGAACGCCTGCAGGTTCATGTTTAAAGGAAGGATAGGTTCCTTGAGGTCCTTGATATCAACGTTACAAGGAGGTGTCCCAGAATAAATGACATAAGCAGCAGGACAAAATGACAGATAACCGTGTCCCTTCAAGGCTAACTACAGCTGTAGCACTGTACCTCAAGTAGTGTTGTGTCATTGAAAGGGCTGTATCGCTGCTGATGTAGTTCTACACTAGTCGCTCCACCCTGGTGCTTTACAACCATGATAAGTCACTCGCATCTGAGCGGCCAAGCTCAGATAGCGTTTGTGGTTAGCACTTGCAGTTGTAACTCGTGTGATAGAAGGCTATGGAATGCCAACTGGCCTTGCGTCGTAGCTTTGAACAGAACACGCCAATTTTTTTCTACCATTTTTAGGGCATTATTTTTTATTCTGTTTTCTCCATTTAATTTATCCAGGTTTCAGTTATTTTCAGGCTTTCACTCACCCCCCAAATCTTAGAAAAACACCTAAATGGTATGTTCCAAGTCCACAACAATGCTTAAACCACATCAAGAGACCTCTTTTAAGGTCTGGGCACCAAGAGACCATTGTTTGGTTAGTGAAGTTTCTGTAGCGATCATGTGATTGCAGAGTTCGCCAAACAAATGGCCACTGGATTGGCCACTGCAAACAATTATGCTATCATTCTGCCAGGTAGGCATCGGCTACTTTTTAGTTACCATTTAATTGAGAATTGTAACGACTCTCGTGGGTTGAAGAACGAGACCAAGGTGCAGCGTGGTAGGCGTTCATAATTTTTTAATAAACTAAACACTGCAACAAAATAACAAAGTAGAAAAAACTAAAGTGCACAGTTCAGTCAGGCAACAAAACAGCTAAACAGAAAATAACTCCCCACAAAACCCAAACAGAAAATCACAACTTATATATGATCCCCAATCAGAGACAACGATAGACAGCTGCTTCTGATTGGGAACCACACGAGGCAAAAACAACAGATTCTCCCACCCGAGTCACACCCTGACCTAACCAAAAACATAGAGAATAAATAAGGATCTCTAAGCTCAGGGCATGACAAGAATAATAATATAATACAGTAATGGTGTTACAGAGGAATACCACGTGAGAAATGATGCCTGGCAAAAAACAGATGCGGCGGCTGTCGCTGAAACAAATCAAGATTTATTTATACAGCACATTTCAGACATGGAATGCAACACATCAAACATAACATTACATAAAAACTAAAGAATGACACAAACTGAACATCTGAAAAGCGAACAATTGCATTATCACAAAATCAGATGAAACAAATTGGCTGGTATGTTAACCAGTCTCACAGGCAGTGTCCCAAATGACACCCATTTTCCCTTTATAGTGCATTACCTTTGAACCGGGCCCATAAGGTATAGGTAATAGGGTGCAATTTAGGATACAGACACAGTGTCTGGAACACAGACCGACATGGTGCTGTTTGCTGGGATAGAATGTGTGGGACTCCCCTAGCATGTTCCAAGTCCAAATGTTTATTTTTTGGGGGGGGGGTTGTCAAAATATCTTCTGAAGGGAATGACCCACTTATTTTAAGGAGAATCACAATGATGTCCAAAGAACTTGAATTTAGTTTCAATAATAGCAGCCGCATATCATATTGAACCCCTTTGAAATTAATAAGACAGTGGCTCAAATATGAATCCAATCCGCGGTGAATTAAGATGTTACTTTTGGAGGGGGAGATGGTGTGAAATTAATAAATCCATGGCAAATGGTCTCATTTGATAATGTCTTCGGCATCCTCCTCCAAATATGCCCAAACTCAAATTCATTATATGAGAGCAGTTTTTTTTTCATATTATATTTTCAAGTACATTTTATTTACTGACATGATTTGTCTCATTCGTCCAACTGATGTTGGAGTAGTGTCTTGGTAAACAAAATATTGTTATTTTTGCTTTCCCTGAACGAGCACTTTAACCAGCCATCTGTGCTCGCTGTTCCGTTACTTATCATGCACGGAGTAGTCCATGTCAATACCGAAAGTATAAATTATGGATTTGACCATGATTTCCGAAAAACAGGTGGCCACTGTTATTAGAGATAACTACAGATTATGGTTGAAATCCTGAGGGAGTGTTTTGGCACCTCCTCTTCACTTCTACCACTGAACAGGATGGGACCAACATCTTAATAATGCCAACCTGAGGGTTGGGGTCGATTACTCTCTTCGACAGGAAATTATTTGAAGTTAACTTTGTGAATTGAAAACAAACCCTCTTTGATTAAAGTGTGATGACTATTTTACTCTTTGAAATGGAATTGACCTCAACCCCTGCGATGTACTGGCTAATTCCCATGTCACTGTGTTTTAAGTTTGGTTGCTAATACAAATTGCTTAGTACTCTCTCGGGCTGTGTCTGAAATTACACCCTCGTCCCTAGTACTGTATATACTGCACTACTTTTGTCCAGAGCCTCATGTGCTTCCTCGTGGGCTCTGGACAAAAATAGTACACTATAGGGAATGGGATGCAATTTCAGCCTAGATTGTTCTCCACGTCCCCCTCTTTCCTCCTATTTTGCAGCTCTTCCCGCTTCCCTCACATCACAGACCCCAGTAGGCTGGTAGCTGAAGTGCTGGACCCGATGGAACCAGTCAACTATGACCCCCAGAGAAAGGAGACGGGTCCCTTGCAGGGCAATGTGCTTCTGCTGCAGTTTCTGCCATTTTCCAGGTGAACCCACGGCTGTCATGTTTGTGGCTCTATGGCACCATGTATAAACATCACCGGCATAGCATAGCCCCGCGAGTAGGCTGAGATTGATTCCAATCAGCAGGTTATGTACTCTATTGTACTGTAGATTGTCTCCCAAAGTTATTTAAGAACGCTTACAGGATGGATTTACCCTGGGGATGCAGAATGCAATGCAAGTATAAGGGTCTATTCTAAATTCCACGTCAGACAAATTGTATTTTTGTCATGCATTGATGTCATTGGGAAGACTAAGTGGAAGCTAGGATTTGCCCCATAGTGAAGAAACCACATAGGAGGATTTGAGTTTGATAATTGTTTTACATTTACATTTTTATATTTTAGTCATTTAGAAGACTTATCCAGAGCAATTTCCAGTTAGTGCATTCATCTTAAGCTAGCTAGGTGGTCAAACCACATATCAAAGGCATAGTATGTACACTTTTCCTCAATAAAGACGTTATCAGCAAAGTCAGAGTTCCAGGTGAGGTGAGGATTATTTAAGATACTCTGAAGAGGTAGGGTTTCAGGTGCTTTCTGAAGATGGGCCAATGCTCTGCTGTCCTAGCTTCAGGGGGAAGCTGGTTCCACCATTGGGGTGCCAGGACAGAGAAGAGCGTAGACTGACTGGGCTGAGCAGAAGCTGCCCTCCCGTAGGGGTGGGAGGGCCAACAGAGAAGAAGTGGCAGAACGGAGTGCTCGGGTTGGGGTGTAGGGTTTGAGCATAGCCTGGAGGGGCAGTTCCTCTTGCTGCTCCGTAGGCAAGCACCATAGTCTTGTAGTTGATGTGAGTTTCGACTGGAAGCCAGTGGATCGTCTGGAGTAGCTGGGTGACATGGGAGAACTTGGGAGGTTGAAAACCAGGCGGTCTACAGCATTCTAGATAAATTGCAGGGGTTTGATTGCACAATCGGGGAGCCCAGACAACAGCGTGTTACAGTGTCTAAATGGGAGATGACAAGTGCCTGGCTTAGGACCTACGCCACTTCCTGTGTGAGGTAGGGTCGTACTCTACTGATGTTGTATAGCATGAACCTGCAGGAGCGAGTCACTGCTTTGATATTTGCAGAGAACGACAAGGTGTAGTCCATCTCTTGTCGAGGTTGAGGTCGACCTCCAAGCTGAGATATCTGGCAGGCACACAGAGATGTTTGTCACCACCTGAGTATCAGAAGGGGAGAAGGAAAAAAGTAGCTGAGTGCCATCCACATAGCAATGATAGGAGAGACCATGTGAGGACATGACAGAGACGAGTGACTTGGTGTATAGAGAAAATAGGAGATGGCCTAGAACCGAGCCCTGGGGACAGCGGCGGATTTATGTATGGGCAACATGGGTAGCCGCCCAGGGCGGCATCTTGCCGGGGGCAAAATCTCTAAAGGTCGGTTGGTGTATTCTGAAAGAAACAACAGCCTCTTCTGCTGCAAACCATTTTCTAAGAAGAAAATGAATTGAGCAAACTTAGTACTGACAGACTAGAAACATGCAAGTTCTTTGCTGACTTCACACGACAGCAGTCCAGTACACCAAAACTGCATAAAACATGGAAAGAACTGGCAATGAGGATCACAAAAGGGGAAACAATTGATAAGCATGAGCTGGCACTTATAGAGGCTGAGAGGATAAGATGAAGAGAGGTGTTGACATGTCTCTGGCAATCAGAAATCTGGCACTAAGGGGACACACAGAAACACTACTCTCCATCTAATGGACATTTCCTCAGAGTTTGAACTGATGGCACAATTTGATCCGGTCATGAAAAAGCACCTTAACCGTGTGCAAAAAGGGACCTTGAGTCACACCACCAGCTACCTTGGCCACCAAATACAGAATGAACTCATTGATTTGTTGAGTAGCAAGGTCATTTCAATAATAGTGAGAGACATCAAGCTGGCAAAATTCTTCTCTATCATTCTGGATTGCACCTCAGATGTCAGCAATACTGAACAGTTGTCAGTTGTGATTCGAATTGTGTCAAGGAGAAGCCCCTCATTAAGGAACATTTTATGGGGGTTTTGGAGGCAGAGGAGTCCACAGACCAACATTTGGCATCCCTGATTCTCATAAGATTAGAGGAGCTAAAAATTCCTTTTGAGGACTGCAGTGGACAGTCTTATGATAATGGGGCCAACATGAAAAGCAAAAAGAAAGGCGTCTAAGCCAGACCTCTGGAAATGAATCCAAGAGCTCTAGTTGTGCCATTTGGGGCTCACACATTGAACCTGGTTGTGGCTGATACTGCTAAAAGTTATGTCAATGCCACAGGTGTCTTTGTCATCTTACACAAACTGTACACCTTGTTATCAGCCTACATACAGCGATGGGCCATCCTGAAAAAACATGTGGACAAGGTGA
This sequence comes from Oncorhynchus gorbuscha, assembly GCF_021184085.1. Taxonomy (NCBI): domain Eukaryota; kingdom Metazoa; phylum Chordata; class Actinopteri; order Salmoniformes; family Salmonidae; genus Oncorhynchus; species Oncorhynchus gorbuscha. The sequence goes on along the minus strand of NC_060175.1, from coordinate 84,799,025 downwards.
GGGAGTAAAGTTTAAGAGTGTCGAGCCACTGAGGTACACTGTGTCAGGCAGCAGCGGTGAGAAAGGCACTGATTGAGGTCAGGGATCAAACCAAAGACCCTGTGATAAAGATTGAGGCCCAGTCCTTGTCAGAGGAGGTGGGATCATACTGCTTCAGCATCTGTACAGTGGTGTGGTATGACATCTTGAGCCCGATCCAACATGTGACCAAGCTGATGCAGTCTTCCAGTATGCATGTGGATGTTGCAGTCAGTCTTCTCAGAAAGACAGAGGTCCCAGCAACTTTTTAAAAATGTATTTATTTCTCCTTTATTTAACCAGGTAGGCTTGTTGAGAACAAGTTCTCATTTACAACTGCGACCTAGCCAAGATAAAGCAAAGCAGTTCGACACATACAACAACACAGAGTTACACAAACATACAGTCAATAAAACAGTAGAAAAAGTCTGTACAGTGTGTGCAAATGAGGTAGGATAAGGGAGGTAAGGCAATAAATAGGCCATAGTGGCAACATAATTAAAATATAGCAATTAAACACTGGAGTGATAGATGTGCAGAAGATGAAGGTGCAAGTAGAGATACTGGGGTGCAAAGGAGCAAGATAAATAAATAATATACAGTATGGTGATGAGGTAGTTGGATGGGCTATTGACAGATGGGCTATGTACAGGTGCAGTGATCTGTGAGCTGCTCTGATAGCTGGTCATTAAAGTTAGTAAGGGAGATATGAGTCTCCAGCTTCAGTGATTTTTGCAGTTTGTTCCAGTCATTGGCAGCAGAGAACTGGAAGGAAAGGCGGCTGAAGGAGGAATTGGTTTTAGGGGTGACAAGTATGATGCGAGGGCCAGCCAACGAGAGCATACAGGTCGCAGTGGTGGGTAGTGTATGGGGCTTTGGTGACAAAATGGTGTGAACCACTGTGATAGACTGCATCCAATTTGTTGAGTAGAGTGTTGGAGGCTATTTTGTAAATGACATCGCCGAAGTCGAGGATCGGTAGGAGAGTCAGTTTTACGAGAGTATGTTTGGCAGCATGAGTGAAGGATGCTTCGTTGCGAAATAGGAAGCAAATTATAGATTTAATTTTGGATTAGAGATGATTAATGTGAGTCTGGAAGGAGAGTTTACAGACTAACCAGACACCTAGGTACTTGTAGTTGTCCACATATTCTAAGTCAGTACTGTCCAGAGTAGTGATGCTGGACTGGTGGGCAGGTGTGGGCAGCGATCGGTTGAAGAGCATGCATTTAATTTTACTTGCATTTAAGAGCATTTGGAGGCCACGGAAGGAGAGTTGTATGGCATTGAATCTCGTCTGGAGGTTAGTTAACAGTGTCCTAAGAAGGGCCAGAAGTATACAGAATGTTGTCATCTGAGTCGAGGTGGATCAGAGAATCACCAGCATCAAGAGTGACATCATTGATGTATACAGAGAAGTGAGTCGGCCCGAGGTTTGAACAACTGCCAGAGGACCGGACAACAGGCCCTCTGATTTGACACACTGAACTCTGTCTGAGAAGTAATATGTGATCCAGGTGAGGCAGTCATTTGAGATACCAAGGCTGTTGAGTCTGCCGATAAGAATGTGGTGATTGACAGAGTCGAAAACCTTGGCCAGGTCGATGAATACAGCTGCGCAGTATCTTCTCTTATCGATGGCGGTTATGATATCATTTAGGACCTTGAGCGTGGCTGAGGCGCACACATGACCAGTTTGGAAACCAGATTGCATAGTGGAGAAAGTACGGTGGGATTCGAAATGTTCGGTGATCTGTTTGTTACCTTGGCTTTCGAAGACCTTAGAAAGGCAGGGTAGGATAGATATAGTTCTGCAGCAGTTTGGGTCTTGAGTGTCTCCCCCTTTGAAGAGGGGGATAACCGCGGCAGCTTTCTAATCTTTGGGGATCTCAGACGATACGAAAGAGAGGTTTAACAGGCTAGTAATAGGGGTTGCAAAAATTTCAGTGGATAATTTTAGAAAGAGCTGGTCCAGATTGTCTAGCCCGGCTTATTTGTAGGGGTCCAGATTTTCCAGCTCTTTCAGAACATCAGTTACCTTGATTTGGGTGAAGGAGAAATGGGGGAAGCTGCTGTGGGGGGTGCAGGGCTATTGACCTGGGTAGGGGTAGCCAGGTGGAAAGCATGGCCGGCCGTAGAAAAATGCTTATTGAAATTCTCAATTATCTTGGATTTATCTGTGGTGACAGTGTTTCCTAGCCTCAGTGCAATTGGCAGCTGGGAGGAGGTGCTCTTATTCTCCATTGGCTTTGTAATGTCCTAGAACTTTTTGGAGTTTGTGCTATAGGATGCAAATTTCTGTTTGAAAAAGCTAGCCTTTGCTTTCCTAACTTCCTGTGTGTATTGGTTCATAACTTCCCTGAAAAGTTGCATATCGCAGGGACTATTAGATGCTAATACAGAACGCCACAGGATGGGGCGTGCTTATTTAAGATGGTGAGGAAAGCACTTTTAACCTCTTCAGTCAACCCTCTACTTTTTCGAACATTCTGTTAAAAATCGTGCAACATTTCAGCGCCCTGCTACTCATGCCAGGAATATAGTATATGCATATGATTAGTATGTGTGGATAGAAAACACTCAGACGTTTATAAAACTGGTTAAATCACGGCTGTGACTTTAACAGAACGTGCGTTTCATTGAAAAGTGCAGGAAAATCTCATCACTGAAAGTGGAAAAATATATCCATCTGCCGCTTCAACCCATTGTTATGGGCGAAAGACATTAAATAGGGCTGAGGTTGCAGTACCTACAGCTTCCACACGATGTCATCAGTCTTGTCATTTGCCAATTCTTTGTTTCTTGGTCAAACGAACAAGAGACATGCTTTTTCTTCAGGTCTCCGACCGGATATTTTGGTTGAGAAATACACGGACAGTATTTCAAGACGGACCCCTATAGAAAACACTTCGTCTCGTGATTAATTTGATCGCTTATTAACGTTTACTAATATCTAAAGTTGCATTACAAAAGTATTTCGAAGTGTTTTGTGAAAGTTTATCGTCGACTTTTTGAATTTTAAAAAATGACGTTACGTTATGAAACTCTATTTTTTTCCATTTATCACACAGTCTTCATAGATCGATATCTAGGCTATATATAGACCGATTTAATCTGAATAAAAAGACCCAATAGTGATTATGGGACATCTAGGAGTGCCAACAAAGAAGATGGTCAAAGGTAATGAATGTTTTATATTTTATTTGTGTGGTTTGTGTAGCGCCGACTATGCTAATTATTTTGTTTACGTCCCCTGCGGGTCTTTTGGGGTGTTACATGCTATCAGATAATAGCTTCTCATGCTTTCGCCGAAAATCATTTAAAAAATCTGACTTGTTGCCTGGATTCACAACGAGTGTAGCTTTAATTCAATACCCTGCATGTGTATTTTAATGAAAGTTTGAGTTTTAACTAATACTATTAGCATTTAGCGTAGCGCATTTGCATTTCCAGAGCTCTAGATGGGACGCCTGCGTGCCAGGTAGGAGCAAGAGGTTAAAGGATAACCAGGCATATTCTACTGACAGAATGAGGTCAATATCCTTCCACGATACCCCTGGTCGAGTAGAAAGGCCTGCTTGCTGAAGTTTTATAGGGAGCGTTTGACATTGATTAGGGGTGGTCGGTTAACCGCAGAACCATTACGGACGCAGGCAAAGAATCAGTGATTGCTGAGATCCTGGTTGAAGACAGCAGAGCTGTATTTGGAGGGCAGGTTGGTTAGGGTAATATCTATGAGGGTGCCCGTGTTTACGGATTTGGGGTTGTACCTGGTAGGTTCATTAATAGTTTGTGTGAGATTGAGGGCATCAAGCTTAGATTGTTGGATGGCCGGGGTGTTAAGCATGTCCCGGTTTAGGTCACCTAACAGCACGAGCTCTGAAGACAGATGGGAGGCAATCAATTCACATAAGGTGTCCCGGGCATAGCTGGGGGCAGAAGGTGGTCTATAGCAAGCAGCAACGGTGAGAGACTTGTTTCTGGAAAGGTGGATTTTTAAAAGTAGATGCTCAAATTTTTGGAGTAGATTGCAACTCCGCCCCCTGGTAGTACTATCTTGTCAGATTTTGTTACAGTTACGGATGGAAATTTCAGGGTTTTTGGTGGTCAGGATTCAAGCCAGGATTCAGACACAGCTAGGACAGCTAGGTTGGCAGAGTGTGCTAAAGCGGTGAAGAAAACAAATTTAGGGATGAGGCTTCTAATGTTAACATGCATGAAACAAAGGCTTTTACGGTTAAAGAAGTCAGCAAATGAGAGCGCCTGGGGAATGGGAGTGGAGCTAGGCACTGCAGGGCCTGAATTAACTTCTACATCACAAGAAGAACAGAGGATTAGTAGAATAAGGGTACGGCTAAAGGCTATAAGAACTGGTCGTTTAGAACGTTCGGATTCAAGGCATAATGTACAGGATGTGAGTACAGTGGAGGAAATCTATGCATTGAGCGACAATGAGAGAGATATTGTCTCTAGAAATATTTAAACCGGGTGTGTGGGAGGTGGGACAAGGATTAACTAATGCCTATTGAGCAGGGCTAGAGGCTCTACAGTGAAATAAGGTAATAATTACTAACCAAAACAGCAATGGACAAGGAATGTGTAGTCGAGTGATCCTAAGAGTCCAGTTAGTGGCTTCAGGCAGCTGGCGGGCCGGGGCTAGCAAGCTAGCAGAAGGGCCTTTGAGGGACGTCGCGACGGAAGAAAGTCTGTTGTGGCCCCCTCGTGCTGTTACGTCAGAAGATCAGACGTCATGAATCAGGAGGGCTCTGTGTGGTAAAAGGGTCCAGCCAATTGGCAAAATAGGTATAGTGGTCACAGAATTTGTCCGATGTGTCTCTTCAGCTAACAGTTGAATATTCTCTAGACAGCTAGTGGGCAGCGGCTAGCAGGCTAGCAGATGCGCATTCAGGGGACGTCGTGATGGATGAGCCATGTGAAAAACCCCCTCGGGCGAATTATGTTGGTAGTCCAGTCGTGATGGGTCAGCGGGGCTCCGTGTCAGCAAGTAAAAGTGGTCCAGGCCAAATGGCAAAATAGGTATTGTAGCCCAAGGAGCGGCTGATGGACCTCTTTGGCTAGCCAGGTGATGGGCCTAGCTAGCTCCAGGCTAATTGGTTCTTGCTTCGGGACAGAGAGGTTAGCCATGAGTGGCCACTCGGATAACAGCTAGCTAGCTGCGATGATCCAGGTGAAAAGGTTCAGAGCTTGCGGAGACATGGAGAAAAATAAGTCCTACTTTCTCTGGTTTGAGTCGCGCTGTGCAGACTGGCTAGAGTTGTCCGGGCTAAAGGTAGCTGTTGACCGCTAGCAGTGGCTTGCTGACTACTAGCTAGTTAGCTGGCTCGCTTCTGTTGCAGGAGAGTATGTTGAAGTTGAGGTTAAGAAAAATATATGCAAAGAAAAAATATATACACGGGGAAACGACAAGACAAGGAGAAAGACGTCTGACTTCTACGCCATCATGGGTTAAGGACTACTCTGCCCTATACAGGGAACACAGTGCCATTTGGGACACAGCCACATTCTCTGGAGCCACGTAAATACATTAGCTTGCACCGGGACTCTTTAATACAGGAATCTCAGACCGCATGATTGACTCCAGGGTCAGATTTTGCTCTTATTAAATTCCACTATACTGTTCGTGCTCAGTGGGCCTCACAATGGCTGCCTCTTATTCTTCACTATTATTCTACAATGTAGAAAATAGGAAAAATTAGGAAAAACCCTTGAATGAGAAGGTTTGTCCAAACTTTTGACTGGTACTGTAACGGCGTTCGTCTGTTGAAGGAAGAGTCGGACCGAAATGCAGCGTGTTGGTTACTCATGACTTTAATAAATGAAGAGCGTAACATGAAATAACTCATAAATACAAAACAACAAACAGAACGTGAAACTTATTACAGCCTATCTGGTGAACACTACACAAAGACAGGAACAATCACTCACGAAATACAAAGCGAAACTATGGCTCCCTAAATACGTTTCCCAATCAGAGACAACGAGAATCACCTGACTCTGATTGAGAATCGCCTCAGGCAGCCAAGCCTATACAACACCCCTAATCAGCCGCAATCCCAAATAAAACAAACCCAATACGAAATACAACAACAAAACCCCATGTCACACCCTGGCCTGACCAAATATATAACTAAAACACAAAATACAATGACCAAGGCGTGACAGGTACTGTATGTCCAATGCAATCAATAGAGAAAATAAATGAATGGTTATCCTCTCTTGGGTAGGGGGTATTATTTTCACGTCCGGATGAAAAGCGTGCCCAAAGAAAAATGCATGTTACTCAGGCCCAGAAGCTAGGATATGCATATATCATATAAATTGGTAGATTTGGATAGAAAACACTCGAAAGTTTCTAAAACTGTTAAAATGATGTCTGTGAGTATAACAGAACTGAGATGGCAGGCGAAACCCCGTGGACAAACCATCGCAAATTATTTTCAATGGCTGTCACTTTTATTATAAGGCGAAATCCTCCCAGATTGCAGTTCCTAGGGCTTCCACTAGATGTCAACCGTCTTTAGAAAGAGTTTCATGCTGGTTTTTGAACAAATCAGCCAGGAATTGTAGTTTTTCTAGGTGGCTCCCATTTTGGCTGTAGTGTTTCCAAGCACGTGGAAGAGAGCGTGTCCTTTGGTATTTTCGGTAAAGACTAATGATTCTCCATCTTAAATTGTATCGTTTATTTACGTATTAGGATACCTAAGGTTTGATTATAAACGTTGTTTGACTTGTTTGGAAAAGTTTATGAGTAACGTTTGGGATTTATTTTGTATGCATTTTGATGGAGGGAAACTGAGTGGACTAGTGAGTGGGCTCTTGAAGTGAAGACTTCACTCCTGACGATACTTTTGTTCTTGGGTTTTTAGCCAAACACAATCAGAGGTAAATTGCACTTGAATAATTACCAAAAGTATGTGGACATCGAACATCTCATTCCAAAATCATGGACATTAATATGGAGTGGGTCCCACCTTTGCTGCTATAACAGTTTCTACTCCTTCTGGGAAGGAAGGCTTTCCACTAGATGTTGGAACATTGCTGTGGGGACTTGCTTCCATTCAGCCAGAAAAGCATTACTGATGTTGGGCGATTAGGCCTGACTTGCAGCTGGCATTCCAATGGGGTTGAGATCAGGCTTCTGTGCAGGCCAGTCAAGTTCTTCCACACCAATCTCGACAAACCATTTCTGTATGGACCTCACTTTGTGCATGGGGGCATTGTTATGCTGAAACAGGAAAGGGCCTTTCCAAAACTACCACAAAGTTGGAAGCACAGAGTTGTCTAGAATGTAAGTGTAATGCTGTAGGGTTAGGATTTTCCTTCACTGGAACTAGTGTAAGGGGTATAGACCGAACCATGAAAAACAGCCCCAGACCATTATTACTCCTCCACCAAACTTTTCAGTTGGCAGTATGCATTGCGGCGGGTAGCGTTCTCTCGGCATCCGCCAACCCCAGATTTTGTTGTTGGACTACCAGATGGTGAAGCAGAGAACGCTTTCCACTGCTGCAGAGTCCAATGGCGGCAAGCTTTACACCACTCCAGCTGACGCTTGGAATAGCGAATGGTGACCTTAGGCTTGTGTGCGGCTGCCCGGCCATGGAAACCCATTTGATGAAGCTCCCGAAGAACAGTTCTTGTGCTGACGTTGCTTCAAGAGGCAGTTTGGAACTCAGTAGTGAGTGTTGCAAATGAGGACAGACAATTTTTACGGGCTCCAGAGTTCCTCTGAAGCGATGGGAGATCCTTCCTGAAGGATAACCAACCATCTCTGCAGCATTCCACCAATCATGCCTTTATAGTAGAGTGGCCAGACGTATGCCACTCCTCAGTAAAATGCACCTGACAGCCGGCTTGGAGTTTGCCAAAAGGCACCTACAGGACTCTCAGACCATAAGAAACAAGATTCTCTGGTCTGATGAAACAAAGATTCAACTCTTTGGCCTGAATGCCAAGCACCACGTTTGGAGGAAACCTGGCGCCATCCCTACGGTGAAGCATGGTGGTGGCAGCATCATGCTGTGGGGATGGTTTTCAGCGGCAGGGACTGGGAGACTAGTCAGGATCGAGGGAAAGATGAACGGAGCAAAGTACAGAGAGATCCTTGATGAAAACCTGCTCCAGAGCACTCAGGACCTCAGACTGGAAAGAAGGTTCACATTCCAACAGGACAACAATCCTAAACTCACAGCCAAGACAACGCAGGAGTGACTTTGGGGCAAGTCTCTGAATGTCTTTGAGTGGCCCAGCCAGAGCCTGTACTTGAACCCAATTGAACATTTCTGGAGAGATCTGAAAATAGTTGTGCAGCAACGCTCCCCATCCAACCTGACAGAGCTTGAGAGGATCTGCAGAGAAGAATGGGAGAAACTCCCCAAATACAGGTGTGCCAAGCTTGTAGCGTCATACCCAAGACTCAAGTCTGTAATCGGTGCCGAAGGAGCTTCAACAAAGTACTGAGTAAAGGGTCTGAATACTTATGTAAATGTAATATTTCTGGACTGTATGTCTTATTTACATACTCATAACATAATTGATAGTGACATTTCACTTGACTGTTGTAACACTTATCTGTTCATTCTGAGTGAAAAATGTATCATTACTCTTAGTGTAAATCTTGTTTGTAGGTATTTACCATCACATGCACCTGAAAGAACAATGTGATGTTTATTTTCATTAATGCTATTGAAATTGTATTTCAATTCTTCCAATGTTTCGAGTACCATATACTTTTTATGAAATTTGCAAATTGATGTTACAGTGCCTCCAGAAATAATTCACACCTCCTTGACTTTATTCACATTTAGTTGTGTTACAGCCTAATTTTACAGCCTACACACTATTTACAGCCTACACACTATACCTCATATGGTCAAAGTGGAATTGTGTCTTTAGCCATTTTTACATATTAAATCAAATGAAAGGCTGAAATGACTAGAGTCAATAAGTATTCAAATTCATTGTTATGGCATGCCAAAATAAGTTCAGGATTAAAAATATGCTTAGCAAGTCACATAATAAGTTGCATGGACTCACTCTGTGTGCCATAATAGTGTTTAACATGATTTTTTTAATGACTACCGCATTTCTGTAACCCACACATACAATTATCACAGTTGAGCAGTGAATTTCGAACACAGATTCAACCACAAAGATCCGTGACGTTTTCCAATGCCTCACAAAGAAGGGTACCTATTAGTAGATGGGTAAAAAATAAATAAAGCAGACATAGAACATCCATTTGAGCATGGTGAATATATTAATTACACTGTATGGAGTATCAATACACCCAGTCACTACTGTAACGATGACGCTGGGAGTCAGGAAGCAGGTGCTGAGATTAATAATGAACAGAAAGCAATACAAAAGAAACATCTGGACACAGACAGATACTTCTTGAATAGTGATGCTAGGGACTGCTAGATACAGGGGTGTAATCAGGGTAGTGATAGAGTCCAGTAATTTGCACGCCCAATTTTAAAGTTTTTGATTTGTTAAAAGAGTTTGAAATATCCAATAAATGTCGTTCCACCTCATGATTGTGTCCCACTTGTTATTGATTCTTCACAAAAAAAATACAGTTTTATATCTTTATGTTTGAAGCCTGAAATGTGGCAAAAGGTCGCAAAGTTCAAGGGGGCCGAATACTTTCGCAAGACACTGTATTTGGATACCCGTAATGTGAATTGGGGGCCACGGTCGGAGACGATGTCCTCTGGAAGGCCATAGTGCCAAAAGACCTGCTGGAACAGTGCCTCAGCGATCTGTAGAGTGGTAGAGACCAGAAAGTGGGATAAAACAGAATGATTTAGATAATCTGTCCACAACCACCAAAATGGTGGTGAAACCATCAGAGGAGGGGAGATCAATGAAAAAAATCAATGGACAGATGAGCCCACGGACGTTGAGGCACGGGAAGGGGAAGGAGTTTCCCTGCTGGAACGTGCCAGGGAGATTTAGTTTGGGCACATAAGTGTTATGCAGGTGAATGAGGACCCAAAAGCGACTTACAGTCTTTAATCCAGTAATTCTAAAAATTAAAATCAATAAAACAGATTTCCACGGACGAGAACCGACTGGAGACTTGATCTTGAACGGGAAGGGGAACCACGCAGCATCTGAGGGAAACACGACACGACAGGGCGATACACAAACACAGCACGGTGAACAATAGACAATGATCCGACAGGACAGGAACGGAAAACAAGGGAAGAAATAGGGACTCTAATCAGGGGAAAAGATAAGGAACAGGTGTGGGAAGACTAAATGATTGATTTAGCTTGGAGCAGGAACGGAACGATAGAGAGAAGAGAGAGAGGAAGGGAGAGAGAAAAAGAGGAGAACGAACCTAAAAAGACCAGCAGGGGGAAAACGAAGAGGGAAAAGCAAAATGACAAGATGATATAAGACAAAACATGACAATAAGTAACAAGAGTTGATGTAGCGAGTCACGTCCTGCGTCAAGGTGGGCCACCAGTACTTTTCGAAGATATTTTGAATAGTGAGGCTGATACCTGGATGTCCAGCAGTGACAGCTGTGTGTGTGCCCAGGTCAACAGCTGATCCCTTATTCCCCTGGGAATGTACAGGTGCTCAGGAGGACATGTGGGGGTTCCACCTGGTGGGGGTTCCCTCTCCAGGGCCTGGCAAATGTCCACATATACAGTACCAGTCATAAGTTTGTACACACCTTTTTCTTTATTTGACTATTTTCTGCAGAGTAGAATAATAGGGAAGACATCAAAACTAGGAAATAACACATGGAATCATGTAGTAACCAAAAAAGTGTTAAACAAATTAAAATATATTTTAGATTCTTAAAAGTAGCCACCCTGCTTGCAACTTGCTTGCAAAGTCTTTCAAGATATGTTTGCCCTCTGGATGGTATTGTCATTGCAACAGCTTAGTCCTTTTTGAACAGACTAAGGGTGATTTATCTATTTTACAATCCTTCTGTACAATAAAAATAAAGTATTTTGTTGTTTACCATGGAAAAGCTACTGTGGCAATTTACCCAACACTTTGTATGAATGGAAACTAATGTTGGTGTACTGTTATAGTTTAATTTGTTTACTATTTATGTTATCCAGAATTGTTTGGTATGGTCACTTCTTATTAAGATCGGGGTTAAATAACCCTGGACTTTTCATATGTAACTACATCAAATTAATAGGGAGATTATTTGTGCCAGAAGGTCATGGGTCGGAATCAAACCCAAACCGAGTTGTTCTTATGCACGACGCAATGCGGAGAGCAAAGCAGAGTGACTGGACACAGCCTTTAGCCATGGCATATTGGCCATATATCACAAACACACGAGGAGTGTTATACCCGTGTTATACATCTATACAGAACATGCAGGTTAAATCATGTAATTTTAGGGTTTAGTGTGCATTGGTACCATGTCATAGTACTTAAAGTAATATTCAGTCTTAAAGAGCAACTGCCCCTAAAAAATGACTTCTCCATTTGAAAATGGCTTATGTGGCATCGATATGAGTCAGAAACATTAATTCTAGTGTGTAAATAGGATAATTTTGGTCATAAAGTCAGTCTCGCCCAAAAAAGTCAGTCTCGCCCAAAACAGAGACGGCCTTGATTCTACAAGTTGCAAATGTTCCATAGGGATGTTGGTCTATGCTGATGAAATAACATCACACAGTTGCTGCGGCAGTATTCTAACATTAAATCGAACAATAACTGAATGCCTCAACGCCTGTACCTAATAAACTGTCCGGTGAGTGTATATTACAGGCTACAGTAGGCTACTAAATAAACGTTCCAGGCACTGACTCACCCAATGATGAAGATGAAGGCTAGGCTACTCACCGGTGATGGCCAATGCGCTCAAGATAAACTACAGTGCTGTTTGCTCAGAATCGCACAACATTTTTTGAGAAACTGTACTGTACCATTGTTAGCGTGTACAGACATATTAGTATTTTCTTTTCAGTAGCAGACATTTGCTTTCTAAACTGTACATTTTTCTCGCAATTGTAGGCTATTTAGAAATTTGCAAAAAGGTAAACTGACAGCTGTTAACCAACCATAGAAATATAATCAATAGATGGCATTTCCAATTCAATTCAGGGCTGGCAGCCATTGCTAGTGTACCAATGAGTTTAAAATTCAAATTGCCAGGGTTTAAGGTTCCAAAACCCTTCTATAGATTATACGTCTATGGCCACAACGCAACAAGCTGTTTTATATTTGGCACACATGCCGCCCAAGAATTTGACGACGTCACGATGACTGACGACGTCCCGATGACTTGCGTGCAGAACAACAACAGCGACAAAAACTATATACCATTTTTTTTTTATACCACCACACAATAGGACACTTGGCAAGTTGGAAAGCACAGATAGACCCCTATCTGTGCACATGCAGGGGTGTTAACTAGTCTCTCTAAACTGTACGATCTTGTATGATCCTCAGTTGACACCCCCCCCACTGTGTCTACAGTATATATGAATCTGTACGCACTGTACTGTATACAAGTTAGTCAGCAGCTGCTCCGCTTGACTCAGCTTGACTCGGCTCTGTTTGCGGCTGCAGTGCCGGAGCCGCCCCTCCCCTGCAGCACAGGGCCTCCTGTCAGCTCTGGGCTCTGGGCCTGCTGGGAGAATTAATGGGCCGAGCAGAGAGAGTCAGCGGGGGGAGGGAGGAGGGGAAAAGTGGGAGGATGGGGGGTGCATGTCTTCAAGCCTCTACAAGATACACTATATACACAAAAGTATGTGGACACCCCTTCAAATCAGTGGATTTGGCTCTTTCAGCCACACTCATTACTGACGTGTATAAAATCAAGCACACAGCCATGCAATCTCCATAGACAAACATTAGCAGTAGAATGGCCTTACTGAAGAGCTCAATGACTTTCAACGTAGCACCGTCATAGAATGCCACCTTTCCAACAAGTTAGTTCGTCACATTTCTGCCCTGCTAGAGCTGACCCAGTCAAGTGTAAGTGCTGTTATTGTAAAGTGGAAACGTCTAGGAGTAACAATGGCTCAGATGTGAAGTGGTAGGCCACACATGTTCATAGAACGGGACCGCCAAGTGATGAAGCTCATAGCACTTAAAAATGGTCTGTCCTCGGTTGCCCCACTCCCTAGCTTCATGAAATGGTTATCCATGGCCGAGCAGCCGCACACAAGCCTAAGATCACCATACGCAATGCCAAGCGTTGGCTGGAGTGGTGTAAAGCTTGCCACCATTGGACGCAGTGGAAACACGTTCTCTGGAGTGATGAATCACGCTTTACCATCTGGCAGTCCGACGGACAAATCTGGGTTTGGTGGATGCCAGAAGAATGCTACCTGCCCGAAAGCATAGTGTCAACTGTAGTTTGGTTTAGGAGGAATAATGGTCTGGGGCTGTTTTTCATTGTTTGGGCTATGCCCCTTAGTTCCAGTGAATGGAAATTTTAACGCTACAGCATACAATGACATTCTAGACGATTCTGTGCTTCCAACATTTTGGCAACAGTTTGGAGAAGGCCCTTCACTGTTTCAGCATGACAATGTCCTTGTGTACAATGCGAGGTCCATACAGAAATGGTTTGTCGAGATCGGTGTGGAAGAACTTGACTGGCCTGCACAGAGCCCTGACCTCAACCCCATCGAACACCTTTGGGATGAATTGGAACATCGACTGCGAGCCAGGCCTAATCACCCAGCAACAGTGCCCAACCTCACTAATGCTCTTGTGGCTGAATGGAAGCAAGTCCCCCAGCAATGTTTAAACATCTAGTTGTAAGCCTTCCCAGAAGAGTGGAGGCTGTTATTGCAGCAAAGGGGGGACCAACTCCATATTAATGCCCATGATTTTGGAATGAGATGTTCGATGAGAAGGTGTCCACATACCTTTGGTCATGTAGTGTATCAAAAAGGCTTCCCCTTTGAGAAGCTCTTAGACCAGACATGATGTACTGTACCATGGCAGCATGAAAGATGTAAAGAGTATCGATGTAAAGATGTAAAGAGTATCGCTAGTATCACTGTTGGTGTAGTCAGAGGTGATGAGGCTGCACCGAGGTGTCCTCTCACTACCCAGCAGGCCACAGGGTCTGTCTGGGGAAATGTGTCATAGGGATAACACGGTTAAATGCGGAATAATGCGTTCAGATGTACAACTGACTAGGTATCCCCATTTCCCTTTCCCTTATTCCCTATAGGGCCCTGGTCTAATACAGTGTACTACATAGTGAATAGGGTTCCATTCAGGATGCAGGCAGGGGCTTGGTGGGGCTTTTCTTTTTCTGTTCACCACCTCTCTCTCTCTGTCACAGGCATCTTATTATTTTACTTCTGTTCTACACGGTCGGCTTGTACTCATCACACTTTCTTGTGATCAGACTTGTGGGAATAAGAACGTTCTTATGTCTGCGTCTTTTCTTTTGATGATTTCTTAACCCTCAATGAGACCTTGGTATAACCTTGATTGCTGATGGGGGGTTTGAAGCTTTGCTTCGGTGTTTGATGTGTTATGTACTAACGAGACACTATGTACAGGACGTTCACTCCTTCCTTCATTACACAGGCAAACACGAGCAAACACACACAAAGACATACATGCTTCTGATGAATCGATGTGTGTGTATGTGTGTGTATGGACACGCAAGTGTGAGTTAGTATGAGTCTATATGAGTGTGTATGCCTTCTTTTGTTTAAATGCATGAATGTGTACATATCCACGTGTCTCTCCCCCTCCTCACTGTGCTGTAGAAATATAATTACTAGTATGGGTACATTCAATTTGGCCTCCCGTCCACTCATCACAGACCCTTTAACTTGAATGGGGATGTCGTTCTAGTAATTTTATCTCTGTGTAAGGCCGCACACGTTGCATTTCCCTCATTGCAGGCTCCCCAAGGCTCCAGCATATAGTGCACTACTTGGCCAGACTCACCCTTTTCACCATTTAGTGCAACTACTACACAGGCTGGCCCTATTTGCCATATTAGTGCACTACCTGTATGTAAGCAATAGGGTGTCCTCAAGCAAAAGGTTGTCCTTACTACAGTAAAGTACTAGTTTTGTCCAGAGCTACTATTGCCCCTTGTGTGATAAAGTTTTTTTGAAATATTTATGGCAAGAGCCTCAGTGACAGTCCAGTCTGGACCTGTTTGTTTGCTAGTTTGTGTTGTGTCTCTAAAGCCGCCCCTGCCTCTCCTGTGTCTGTGAAGCCTATGTTTCATCAGTTGTTGTCTGATGTTGTGTCTCTGAACATGCCTCTGCATCTTCTGTCTGTTTGTTTGCCTTGTGCCTCTGAACATGCTCCTGTCTCTGCACAGCATATGTTGCGGTAGTTTTTCTTGTGTTGTCTCTTTGAATTTGCCCTTGTCTTGTTGTGTCTCTGAATGCGCCCCTCTGTCTCTGTCTTCATGCAGCACACGAAGCGTCAGGGCTGCCTGGTGGTGCAGGCCGCGCACGTTGCGTCAGGGCCGCCTGGTGGTGCAGGCCGCGCACGCTGCGTTAGGGCCGCCTGGCGGTGCAGGCCGCACACGTTGCGTCAGGGCCGCCTGGCGGTGCAGGCCGCGCACGATGCGTCAGGGCCGCCTGGCGGTGCAGGCCGCGCACGATAGACAGCTGTCCCTGATTGAGAACCATACCCGGCCAAGACATAGAAAAACGGAACATACAGTTTTCCACCCGAGTCACACCCTGCTCTTGCTCATTATTCATTACTACTCAATTTGGTTTAATTATTTATTTACTAGCTAACTAAATAATAACACAAATTACACATACACACACTTAGACAAAGGTCCCTAGAGGACTGACAAGATGTGACAGCTTGTTACAACATAGATGGGGAGAGAGAGAGAGAGAGAGAGAGAGAGAGAGAGAGAGAGAGAGAGAGAGAGAGAGAGAGAGAGAGAGAGAGAGAGAGAGAGAGAGAGAGAGAGAGAGAGAGGAGAGGAAAGGACACTAATCAGAAAACTTGCACACTAACCGTCGCCCGTTGGGTGAATATCGGAAAGTTGTTGGACTTCCAGCTGTATGGCCCTAACAGATCCACAGATGATGCAATCTCTATTACACTCCACACTACCCTTTCCCACCTGTATAAAAGGAACACCTACATGAGAATGCAATTCATTGACTACAGCTCAGCGTTCAACACCATAGTGCCCTCGAATCTCATCACTAAGCTAAGGACACTGGGACTTAACAGCTTCCTCTGCAACTGGATCCTGGACGTATTAACTGCATGGCCAGGCACGACTCCAACACCATCATTGAGATTGCACAATAGTGGTGGGCCTGATCACCGACAATGATGAGACAAACTATAGGGAGGAGGTCAGAGACCTGGCCGTGTGGTGGCAGGACAACAACCTCTCCCTTAATGTGATCAATTCAAAGGAGATGATTGTGGACTACAGGAAAACGAGGACCGAGCACGTCCCCAATCTCATCAACGGGGCTGTAGTGGAGCAGGTTGAGAGCTTCAAGCTTGCTCGGCCTCTGACCGCAAGGCACTACAGAGGGTAGTGCGTACGGCCCAGTACATCACTGGGGCCAAGCTTCCTGCCATCCAGGATCTTTATACCAGGCTGTGTCAGAGGAAGGCCCTAAAAGTTGTCAAAGACTCCAGCCACCCTAGGCATAGACTGTTCTCTCTGCTACCGCATAGCAAGCGGTACCGGAGCTCTAACTCTAGGTCCAAGAGG
Source organism: Oncorhynchus gorbuscha (assembly GCF_021184085.1). NCBI lineage: Eukaryota > Metazoa > Chordata > Actinopteri > Salmoniformes > Salmonidae > Oncorhynchus > Oncorhynchus gorbuscha. Next base: position 84,782,305 of record NC_060175.1, on the reverse strand, counting down.
CTTCTAAACAGCTTCTACCCCCAAGCCATAAGACTCCTGAACATCTAATCAAATGGCTTTCCAGACTATTTGCATTTCCCCCCTTTTACGCTGCTGCTACTCTCTTATTATCTATGCATAAATCTATGCATAAATCTAACTACATGTACATATTACCTCGACTAACCGGTGCCCCCCACATTGACTCTGTACTGGTAAACCCTGTACATAGCCTCGCTATTGTTATTTTACTGCTGCTCTTTAATTATTTGTTACTTTTATTTCTTATTCATATTTTTTTTAAACTGCGTTGTTGGTTACACATACACACACTTTGACGAAAATAAAATGAAACTCTAAGTAAGCATTTCGGCCCATGTGACAAATAGTGTTTCATTTTATTTTGTTGTTCGAAAGGTGTCTCCCCTTTCTCGTCTTCTATTCTTGTTTACTCTGGAAGATGACCAGCCATGTCAACAGTTCCCATTTGCGATGAGCGTAGTATGATATTCTTACTTAGATTCGCTTTTCTAGATATCTGACTTAAGACAGCTAATCAGCTGTCCCAGTGATTGTCTGAGGTTAGCTTCTTGCCTCTTCTTCCTATTGTTGGTATTCAGGATTCGGACCACAGTGGACATGAGCTGCAGCTCTCTCTCTCTGGTCTGAAAGAAGGTGAGTTTATTTCTTCACCTCGTGTTGTGGTTCAATGTTTTCATGTTAAGTTCAACCATTTCCAACATGAATATACCCGCCTAGTCTAAAGGTTGATTCCTCTTCCTAGCCTTTATGCACTCTTGGTAAAAAGCGGCTTTCCGTCATGCTCTCTGACCTCCATTGGGAGGTTATCTCTTATGACTCCCATCTCAACAAAAAAACATGAATCATTTTTCATATTGTATGCACCACAGACTGGATGAAAACTTGACAGATAAAGGGGTAATCCTTTCCAAGTTACAGTATTTGGTCCATACAGTTTTAATGACATCACAAGTGAAAAACAACTGACACCTATATTCTTCTGTTAGAAATATTGTTGGATGTTAGAGTTGTGGGCAGGCAGAAGTCTCTGTAGACAAAGGCATTCCTTTGGTTGATACTAAAGGGTAGAGAGAGTTCTCTCCAGTCGACCATCCAGCAGCCCCCCCCCCCCTGTGTGAGAGAGAGAGAGGCCTGGTTACTATCACAATACCACTAGTCTGATTTGACCCATTCGGATCCTCACAGGACAGTCACATCGGCAATTTAAATGGAGGCGTGCTCGGCCCTCCATTTCCTGTGGTCCACAATAAGCTCCTTTGTCTTGCTGATGTTGAGGGAGAGGATGTTGTCCTGGCAACACACTGCCAGGTCTTTGACCTCCTCCCTATAGGCTGTCTCATCGTCGTCGGTGATCAGGCCTACCACCGTCGTGTTGTTGTCAAATTAATGATGGTGTTCGAGTTGTGCACGACCAAAGTCGTGGGTGAACAGGTAGTACAGGAGGGGACTAAGCACATACCCCTGAGGGGCCATCGTGTTGAGGATCAGATGTGTTGTTTCTTACCCTCACCACCTGGGGGCCTGTTCCATCCCAGGGTCCTTAGCTTAGTGATGAGCTTGAAGGGCACCAAGCTGAGCTGTTGTCAATTAACAGCATTCTCACATACAGTTGAAGTCAGAAGTTTACATACACATAGGTTGGCGTGAGAGTCATTAAAACTTGTTTTTCAAACACTCCACAAAATTTATTGTTAACCAACATTAGTTTTGGTAAGTCGGTTTGGACATCCACTTTGTGCATGACACATATTTTTTCAGATTATTTCACTTATAATTCACTGTATCACAATTCCAGTGGGTCAGAAGTTTACATACACTAATTTGACTGTGCCTTTAATAAACAGTTTGGGAAATTCCAGAAAATTATGTCATAGCTTTAGCAGCTTCTGATAGGCTAATTGACATAATTTGAGTCAATTGGAGGTGTACCTGTGGATATATTTCAAGGCCTACATTCAAACTCAGTGCCTCTTGCTTGACATCAAGCTTGAAATAAATCAGCCAAGACCTCAGAAAAAATGGTAGACCTCCACAAGTCTGGTTAAAACCTCTTAGAGCTACCCCCTACTTTTTTCAATTTCCACCTGAAGACATGCCCAAATCTAACAGCCTGTAGCTCAGGCACAGAACCAAGGATATGCATATTCTTGGTACCATTTGAAAGAAAACACTCTGAAGTTTGTGTAAATGTGAATTGAATGCAGCAGAATATAACACAATAGATCTGGTTTAGATAATACAATGAAAAAAACATACGTTTTTATTTTTATATCATCATCTTTAAAATTAACAAGATAAAACAAACATTCAGATAGGATGATGGGGACAATTTCAGTTAAAAATATAAGAGGGCAATAGTACATGTGAAAAGTTTCAGAATGATAACTTCCAAAATGAGTGTGCACATTTATCATAAAGTCACCTAGGTGTCCCACACAAGTAGCCCAAATGTACCCAAATGGCCAAATTGGTGAAGGTATACATTTTGAAACAAATAAACTATATACAAAATACCAAAATTGTATTCTAACCTGCCCCCTCCCAAAAACACTCCCTAGAAAGGCCAAAACTTAGGAAGAAACCTAGAGAGGAACCAGGTTATGAGAGGTGGCCAGTCCTCTTCTGGCTGTGCCGGGTGGAGATTATAACAGAACATGGCCGAGATTTTCAAACGTTCATAGATGACCAGCAGGGTCAAATAATAATAATCACAGTAGTTGTAGAGGATGCAACAGGACAGCACCTCAAGAGTAAATATGAACAGTTTAGGGTTCCATAGCCGCAGGCAGAACAGTTGAAACTGGAACAGCAGCATGGCCAGGTGGACTGGGGACAGCAAGGAGTCATCATGCCAGGTAGTCCTGACGCATTGTCCTAGGGCTCAGGTCCTCCGAGAGAGAGAGAGAATTAGAGAGAGCATACTTAAACCAGTTGAAGCTAGGGGGGCGCTATTTCATTATTGGATTAAAAAACGTGCCCGTTTTAAGCGCAATATTTTGTCACAAAAAGATGCTCGACTATGCATATAATTGCCAGCTTTGGAAAGAAAACACTGAGTTCAAAACTGCAAAGATATTATCTTTGGGTGCCCCAGAACTGATCTTACAGGCGAAACCAAGATGCAACCTCAAACAGGAAATGAGCAGGATTTTTGAGGCTCTGTTTTCCATTGTCTCCTTATATGGCTGTGAAAGTGTCACGAATTAGCCTGCCCTTTCTATCGTTTCTCCAAGTTGTCTGCAGCATTGTGACGTATTTGTAGGCATATCATTGGAAGATTGGCCATAAGAGACTACATTTACCAGGGGTCCGCCCAGTGTCCTTTGTTGAAATTGTTGCGTAATCTCCAAGCTGCTCGCATTCATCCATGTGATTGAGACAGAGAGGAGACTTCCAGGAATGATATATCATGAAGAGATATGTGAAAAACACCTTGAGGATTGATTCTAAACAACGTTTACCATGTTTCAGTCGATATTATGGAGTTGATGTGGAAGAAAGTTTGGCGTTTGGATGAATGAATTATCGTTTTATTTTGGTAGCCAAACATGACGCAGAAAACGGACCGATTTCTCCTGCACAACTAATCTTTCAGGAAAACTGAACATTTGCTATCTAACTGAGTCTCCTCATTGAAAACATCCGAAGTTCTTCAAGGTAAATGATTTATTGAATGTTTTTGCTTGTTTTTGTGAAAATGTTGCCTGCTAATGCTAATGCTAAATGCTAATGATAAATGCTAACGCTAAATGCTAAATGCTAGTTTGCTATGGTTGAGAAGCATATTTTGAAAATCTGAGATGACAGTGTTGTTAACAAAAGGCTAAGCTTGAGAGCAAATAGATTAATTTCATTTCATTTGCGATTTTCATGAATAGTTAATGTTGCGTTATGGTAATGAGCTTGAGGCTGTATTCACAATCCCGGATCCGGGATGGCTCGACGCAAGAAGTTAAATTCACACAGGACACTGGATAAGACAGAAGAAGTACTCCAGATATAACAAACTGACCCAACCCCCCCGACACAAACTACTGCAGCATAAATACTGGAGGATGAGACAGGAGGGGTCAGAAAACACTGTGGCTCCATCCGATGAGACCCCTGGACAGGGCCAAACAGAAAGGATATAACCCCACCCACTTTGCCAAAGCTCTACACAATATTGTGCTGCTAGTGCCAGGTGCCATAGCAGTCGCTTTCTGCTGTAAAGCAAAGGGTCACCAAGCATGTGGCGCAGGTGATGGGGGACTTAATTTTGCAAAGAACACAGCGACGCCTCCATGCTGTGCACTTTTGGCCCTGAGGCACATCCATGCCTGCAGAAATACATTTGGGCAGATAAACACCACTTGTGGCAGGAGCTGGCTGAACCAGCTTCAGTGGGGGAAGGACACCTTGGCCCTGGGGGCTGCCATTCAGAGTCAGTGTCACTGTGAAAGAAAATGTTCAGTTAGAATAGCTTCACATATGAGCCCTGTATCAACAGGTATAATAAACAGATATATATATAGAGTACAGGGAACATAAGTTTGAATATATTATGACAGACCAGCTAGATCTACTGTCTTTATTATATTACAACAGACCAGCTGTATCTACTGTCTCCATTTAACTTTGGCCATTGTTGTGGGCCTGCCCTCCTCAACAGCCTCAAATAGGCCATTTCATGTGGGTTGGGTGGGGCGGCAGACACACGCATCTCACATTTCATGACATTACATGTTTATATATTGCTTCTGAAATTTAAAAAAATTCACAAATAATATTTTATATTATTAATTTCAATCAAGGGCATTAGCATGAGGAGAACTTACCAGTCCAAAACGATGTCCTCCTCCACTTGGGAATCACTAAATGAATCGTCCTACAACAATCTCTGTCTCACTTTCCCAATCAATTTATTCTAAAATTGTGTGTACATCTGTATATCTAGACTTAGATTTAGCTTTCCCTGACTTAGTCGCCATAATGATTGATATATAAACAGCTGAATATGCGAAACAATGCTGTGCGTAATATGTGTTGCTCCGGTATGGAACTTCAATTGCGAATTACTCTCTTTATGCCGGAGCTTACTACATGGGTTGGTCTTGCAACACATAAACATGACCTATTGCCGTTTACCTCAGCTCATTGGCTATCTACCCAGCTAGATTTCAAGACGATCAGTTGGCATTTGGGTTAACATACAGTCAATCAACGAAACAGCGGTCAAATAATTCGTGCACAATGATGTCATTACTTGTTGTCTTCAAATCGGTTTCTTTCAGTCAATACGTCCCGCGAAATGACCCATCAGGTTTGATTGTGTTACAAACAAACCAGTTGATTGCAGTGAAACCAAGCATGACTGTAAAAGTCACGTTCTGTGTGGGTTATTTACCTGGAATGTGTCATCAAAAATGGAATGAGATGGAATTCACGACACAAGCGGTTCACAAAATGATTCGTGTTAGGCTATAAAAACGGATTTTATCAAACAAAAGATCATTCATTGTGTAACAATGAGCATTGGGATTGCAAACAGACGAAGATCGTCAAAGCTAAACAATTTATTTTAATGCGGTTTGGGATTATGTTACATCTCTGCTGGTAAAAAATGTTTTTATGGAGCTCTATACTCAGATAATCACATCGTATTCTTTCGCAGTAAATCCTTTTTTAAATCTGACAAGGCAAAGAGTGGCTGATTAGCAAGATTCTAGGCTTTCGATACATGTGAGAGACTTGTATTTTCATGAATGTTTAATATGACTATTTATGTAGCGATCACCGTATGTTGTGGAATTTCAGCCTGCTACCGTGTTCCGTGCTCAGAGAGGTTATTAAGAAGGTTAGATTGAACTTTTTTTTCTACAGAAACAGAACGTGCCTTTCTCTAAGCAGTAGGAAGCAGATTATTCAGACAACCTTTTTATCTGTTCTTGATTTATGGTGATAATATTTATCAAAGTGCAGCTGCTACTCCTCTTAAACCTTTGGATGCTATCTAACATAGTACCCTTCGTTTTCTTACAGGCGACAGTTTTGATTATCATCACTGTATCCTGTATCAAAAGATTGGCTGGTCTTCACTAAAGACCCGTAGATATACTCCCTTTTTGTTTACAAGGCCCTACTTAGTAAACTTCCATCTTATCTAACTTTGCTTTTGAAGTATAGACACCTGAGTTGCCTATCCCGCTCACAGGGTTGGTTAACTCAAGGTTCCTAGGGTCTCCACCGAGCTAATTAAACCTGCTTTTAATTTGAATGTACCGTATTGCTGGAACAAAATTCTAAATACATTTCATCTTGGTGTTCTAGTGCAGTTTGGGCAATTTAAAGTATTGATTGAGGATTTATTTTTTATGAATGTAACTGTTTTTCTGGGTGATTTGTGATGTTTTATGTGTGCTTACCCATGACTGTTCTTCTTTTCTAATATATACTGTGTATAGATATATACACATATACACACATAGTAACAGTCAAAAGTTTGGACACACCAACTCATTCAAGGGTTTTTCTTTATTTTTACTATTTTATACATTGTAGAATAATAGTGAAGACAAAAAAACAATAGTGTTAATCAAATCAAAATACATTTTGTATTTGAGATTCTTCAAAGTAGCCACCCTTTGCCTTGATGACAGCTTTGCACATTCTTGGCATTCTTTCAACCAGCTTAACAAGGTAGTCACCTGGAATACATTTAAATTAAAAGGTGTGCCTTGTTAAAAGTTCATTTGTGGAATTTCCATATTATGGTGTTTGAACCAATCAGTTGTGTTGTGACAAGGTAGGGGTGGTATACAGAAGATAGCCCTATTTGGTGAAATACCAAGTTCATATTATGGCAAGAACAACTAAAATAACCAAAGAGAAATGACAAGACATGAATGTCAGTTAATACAGAAAATGTCAAGAACTTTTAAAGTTTCTTCAGGTGCAGTTGCAAAAACCATCAAGATCTATGATGAAACTGGCTCTCATGAGGACCACCACAGGAAAGGAAGATCCAGAGTGACCTCTGCTGCACAGGATACGTTCATTAGAGAATACTGCACCTCAGAATTCAAGTAACAGACACATCTCAACATTAACTGTTCACAGAAGACTGCGTGAACCATGCCTTCATGGTACAATTTCCGCAAAGAAACCACTACTAAAGAACACCAATAAGAAGAAGAGGCTTGCTTGGGCCAAGAGACACGAGCAATGGACATTTGACCTGTGGAAATCTGTCCTTTGGTCTAATCAAAATGTGAGATTTTTGGTTCCATGTCTTTGTGAGATGCAGAGTTGGTGAACGGATGATCTCTGCATATGTGGTTCCCACTGTGAAGCATGGAAGAGGAGGTATGATGGTGTGGGGGTGCTTTGCTGGTGACACTGTCGCTGATTTATTCAGAATTCAAGGCACACTTAACCAGCATTCTGCAGTGACACGCCATCCCATCTGGTTTCCTCTTAGTGGGACTATCATCTGTTCTTCAACAGGACAATGACCCAATACATCTCCAGGCTGTGTAAGGGCTATTTGACCAAGAAGGAGAGTGATGGAGTGCTGTATCAGATGACCTGTCCTCCACAAAAACACCCAACCTCAACCCAATTCAGATGGTTTGGGATGAGTTGGACTGCAGAGTGAAGGAAAAGCAGCCAACAAGTGCTCAGCATATGTGGGAACTCCTTCAAGACTTTTGGAAAAGCATTCCTCATGAAGCTGGTTGAGAGAATGCCAAGAGCTGTCATCAAGGCAAAGAGTGGCTACACATATTTGGTTACTACATGATTCCATATGTGTTATTTCACAGTTTTGAGGTCTTCACTATTATTCTACAATGTAGAGCATAGTAAAAAATAAAGAAAAACCCTTGAATGACTAGGTTTATCCAAACTTTGACTGGTACTGTATATATATTAGTGTTTGATGTTTATTTTATATTGTATTATAGAGGGCGCATTTTGAAAAGATACCTTAGCCTCAATATGCCTTCCCTAAAAATAAAGGTTAAATAAATGTAATTTAGTCTAGTCAAATGAAACATTATGATATGAAGACAATGTATTTCGGAAGAACATAATATACATTGGCCTACTGTATGTTATCTGGCTATGCTCCATGCCATAGGCTTATTCATTTAGCTGACAAGATATGCTTATGTCCAATGCCATTGTTTTATATTAAATTATTCTATAGTAAGAAGAATATAATTTACCTTAGCTGAATAAAACAGAAAGGATATACTTCCCATTCAGGGGTGAGTTTGCATGTTGAGCGTACAAGTGAACATTTGAAACAGGTCCTATACGCTAGCTTTAAAGTTATTTGGCAACTTTAGTTGTGAATGATACAAACCTTAGAATGTCTTAGAAATCATAACATATGGGCTGCATAATGCGACAAATATTGATTATTTGAGGAAGTCGCAAAAAAACGGATTCTTCAACATTATTCCCAAGAATCTGCTGATATTGAGCGGAATGACCAAATAACTCAATCTTTGTTTCATCAGTCCACAGCACCTTATTCTAAATTGGAGCTGGCATACCTCAAGCGACTCTGTTTGTGGCGTGTGTGCAGAAAAGGCTTCTTCCGCATCCCTCTCCCATACAGCTTCTCCTTGTGCAAAGTGCTCTGAATTGTTGAAGGATGCACAGTGACACCATCTGCAGCAAGATGATGTTGTAGGTCTTTGGAGGTGGTCTGTGGGCTGTTTTTGACCGTTCTCACCATCCTTCGCCTTTGCCTCTCTGGTATTTTACTTGGCCTGCCACCTCTGGCAAGAACTGTGCCTGTGGTCTTCCATTTCCTTACTATGTTCCTCACATTGGACACTGACAGCTTAAATCTCTGCGATAGCTTTTTGTAGCCTTCCTCTAAACCATAATGTTGAACAATCTTTGTTTTCAGGTCATTTGAGAGTTGTTTTGAGGCCTCCATGTTGCCACTCTTCAGAGGAGAGTCAAAGAGAACAACAACTTGTAATTGGACACCTTAAATACCTTTTCTCATGACTGGATGCACTTGTCTATGAAGTTCAAGGCTTAATGAGCTCACCAAACCAAATGTGTGTTCCAATTAATCAGTGCTAAGTAGTTACAGGTATTCAAATCAACAGAATGACAAGGGTGCCCACATTTTTGCATAGCCTATTTTTCACATCTGATTTAATTTCATACAACAATATTGCTACACTAAAAATCTTTGTCTGGACAATACCCCAGTACTCAGCTTTTATTAGAAAATGAATGGCATGCCACTGTGATCATTTTCTGTGACGACAGAGTAAACTTTTATGCAGCCTCAGAGGGGTGCCCACACTTTTTCATACGACTGTATGTACAATTAGTTTGGATTTAGAAGGGCCCGTTATCAAATTGGTAGGAACAGGGACAGGAGAAAAAAGACATGTCATCTGTACACACTCGAATGGAGAATGGAACTTTCCTGCTGGTCAGTTTTTCAATGATGCCGGGTAGGCTACTTTATAGTGGAGTATGTGCTTAATATGAGTAGCTGAGAAATAAATATAAGAATACATGTTTCACGCCACGCATCAATCACTGCAGCTACCCAGAGCTTAATTTGGGAAACCAAGTTAAATATATTTTCAGGAACATCGATGGTAACATGTTTTGCAACAAAATGTATTTCACTAAACTGTTGACAGCCCCTCTTTGTGCTCTAGAATGGAATAAGGAGAGAGAGGAGGAGATGGTGGTGAGATATTCTTTACAGCTAAAAGATAATGTATACTCCAATTAATTATGAAAATAAAATACAAATTCACTATAATAGTAGGCTAACTCTGTAAGCCTAACCTGTACAATCGATGAACCAACAGCATCACCTAGGGCTGGCTATACGTTTCATCTGTCTTGTGCTTCCACCCCCCACCAGGTGTCTCTCATTTGTTCCCATTATCCCCTGTGTATTTATACCGGTGGTTTCTGTTTGTCTGTTGCCAGTTCGTCTTGTCTCGTCAAGCAAACCAGTGTGTTTTTCCGTACTCCTGATTGTCTAGTCCCTGTTTTCTAGTCCTTCCGGTTCCAACCTTTTCTGCCTGCCCTGACTCTGAGCCCGCCTGCCATACCATTCTACCTGCCCTGACCTTGAGCCTGCCTGCCATCCTGTACCAATCGGACTCTGACATGGTTTACATACTTGTGTCTGTCCTCGACCTGCCTCTTGTCTATTAATAAATATGAGACACTTGAACCATCTGCCTCCTGTGTCTGCGTAGTATTAATAACAATATAGTCCACACTCAAGGGTGATTACTCAAATGTGTTTAATTTTGGAGCACAGGCTACACCAATTATGTACCAAAGACATCTTAAATCAGTTTTGTTTTTAGTTTTCTACCATGCGTAATATGCAGTAGGCTATGTATTGCATAATGTCACAATCGTCATTTTAATTTGTTTTAATATCATATGGGTGCTTTGAATTAATCACCACCTTAGAAAGCACTGTCCATTTTGTTGTGTTAGGCTTTGAAACAACATCCACAATGATCATGTTTTACACTCAGAGGTTCAACAGAAGGTTCAAACTTTCTTCATAGTTTTAAAAGGACAGTACTGTTTTGATGATGTGATTTTCGATGGTGTTTTCACTGCTGTCAGAGTGGTTAGAGGGACAATAGAGAACTGAGTACCAGGACCTGATGGTCATTAGCAAGTTGCGTACTACCAAAGCATGTCCAGAGAGCATAAGAGAAGATTACCGTGACTCAGTCACATGGAATTTACAGTTTTTCCCAATTGCTAAAACATTAAAACCCATTGGTTGAACAAAGTTCTCAGTTGCCTGGACTCATTTAGCTAATTATGCAGTCTGTTGTCAATACCTTAAATCATTTCACATGGTAAAACACAATTTGCAGATCTCACTTAGACTTTTCAGCAAAACTCTAAACACATTGTCATTCTCAAAACACATACTGGTAAACACAAGTGGCAACAATCAAATACAAATAGAGAACACATGTCATTGATTGAACACAACCACTCAAAATTGATTTAACCTGTTTCAAATGATGCGACACAACCAATATAAACCAGTTCAGAAAGCAAATAGGTTGTTGAAGGTGGGAAGGAGAAAGTCTGAGAATGGATATTGTTGTACAGTGCATTGTAGGCTGTATACTGTACAATGGATGAATTGTATGGCCCTGAACATTGTACTTTCCATTTTTTAACAGCACTGCACTGATTGCTCAATAGATTTTGACTGGTTACAGGTTCATATCAACAAAGAACAAGGATTACTGTATCACAGAGACAAATGACAAGTTTGTGATATGCAGGGTACAGTATTGTAAAAATAGGGGTACAAGGAGGAGGAAGAACAAAAAACAAAATTGCAAAGAGCAAAGCAGAAGAGTAATGTCTGATCAATTTTGAGCTACTACGATAGAACATGTATTCGTTCATCAAAAGACAATGACGGAAAAATATTAAAATATTTTTAGATTAAAAATGTACTTCTCCGTGAGAATTGTATGTTTTGAACAATGTGTTTTCTATTTTTTGGTGTATTGTTTACTGACTGCTTGAGAGTGTATATCATTTTGATCACTTTGTTTATGATTTGAGAGCAGTGTTTGATTTTGTACACAGGTACAATTGTTTTGAGGTGAATGTTTCATTTTGCAAGAGGAGTCAGAGGTTATGTAAATAGTGCTTGAAGATGAGGTTTTGTGTTTAATGTTTTCAGGAAATGGAGCAAGGTTTCAGAAATTGTGTTTTAGCAATTGAGAAAAACTGTAACTGGGGTCATAACTCATGAATGCTGGGGTGGGTAGAGAGAGAGAGCGACAGAGAGAGCGACAGAGAGAGCGACAGAGAGAGAGCGACAGAGAGAGAGAGAGAGAGAGAGAGAGAGAGAGAGAGAGAGAGAGAGAGAGAGAGAGAGAGAGAGAGAGAGAGAGAGAGAGAGAGAGAGAGAGAGAGAGAGAGAGAGAGAGAGAGAGAGAGAGAGAGAGAGAGAGAGAGAGAGAGAGAGAGAGAGAGAGAGAGAGAGAGAGAGACAGAGAGAGAGAGAGAGAGAGAGAGAGAGAGAGAGAGGCGGGCCCGGGAGTCTGCAAGCTGACTCTAGTCGTCAGTCAAACTGTGTTTTCTCTGACACATTGGTGTGGCTGGCTTCCGGGTTAAGCGAGCAGTGTGTTAAGAAGCAGCGCTGATTGGCGGGTCATGTTTTGAAGGACGCATGTCTTGACCTTTGCCTCTCCCGAGGCCGTTGGGGAGATGCAGCGATGAGACAAGATCGTAACTATCAATTAGATATCACGAAATTGGAGAGAACAATGTTATAAAATTAAAATAAATACAAATTTAAGGATTGGGGAGTGGAAGCGGATCCTACATCTGTACCTAGGGGAAACTTCTGCTCAGAGCTACATTACATGGCCAAGAGAATGACACAAATATTAATTTTCACAAAGTCTGCTGCCTCAGTGTCTTTAGATATTTTTATCAATGTTACTATGGAATACTGAATTATAATTACAAGCATTTCATAAGTGTCAAAGGCTTTTATTGACAATTACATGAAGTTGATGCAAAGAGCCAATATTTGCAGTGTTGACCCTTCTTTTTCAAGACCTCTGCAATCCGCCCTGGCATGCTGTCAATTAACTTCTGGGCCACACTTCTGATGGCAGCCCATTCTTGCATAATCAATGCTTGGAGTTTGTGGGTTTTTGTTTGTCAACCCACCTCTTGAGGATTGGCCACAAGTTCTCAATGGGATTAAGGTCTGGGGAGTTTCCTGGCCATGGACCCAAAATATCGATGTTTTGTTCCCAAGAGCCACTTAGTTATCACTTTTGCCTTATGGTAAGGAGCTCCATCATGCTGGAAAAGGCATTGTTCGTCACCAAACTGTTCCTGGATGGTTGGGAGAAGTTGTTCTCGGGAGGATGTGTTGGTACCATTCTTTATTGGCTGTGTTCTTAGGCAAAATTGTGAGAAGCAACCCCACACATGAATTGTCTCAGGATGCTTTACTGTTGGCATGACACAGGACTGATGGTAGCGCTCACCTTGTCTTCTCCAGACAAGCTTTTGCTTGGATGCCCCAAACAATCGAAAAGGGGATTCATCAGAGATAATGACTTTACCGCAGTCCTCAGCTGTCCAATCCCTGTACCTTTTGCAGAATATCAGGCTGTCCCTAATGTTTTCCTGGGGAGAAGTGGCTTCTTTGCTGCCCTTCTTGACACCAGGCCATCCTCCAAAAGTCTTCGCCTCACTGTGCATGCAGATGCACTCACACCTGCCTGCTGCCATTCCTGAGCAAGCTCTGTACTGGGGGTGCCCCGATCCCGCAGCTGAATCAACTATAGGAGACGGTCCTGGGCTTGCTGGACTTTCTTGGGCACCCTAAAGCCTTCTTCACAACAATTGAACTGCACTCCTTGAAGTTCTTGATGATCCGATAAATGGTTGATTTAGGTGCACTCCTACTGGCAGCATTATCCTTGCCTGTGAAGCCCTTTTTGTGCAATGCAATGATGACGGCACGTGTTAACCATGGTTGACAGAGGAAGAACAATGATTCCAAGCACCACCATCCTTTTGAAGCTTCCAGTCTGTTATTCAAACTCAATCAGCATGACAGAGTGCTCTCCAGCCCTGTCCTCGTCAACACAAACTCCTGTGTTAACGAGAGAATCACTGACATGATGTCATCTAGTCCTTTTGTGGCAGGGCTGAAATGCAGTGGACATGTTTTTGGGGGATTCAGTTCATTTGCATGGCAAAGAAGGATTTTGCAATTAATTGCAATTCATCTGATCACTCTTCATAACATTATATATGCAAATTTCCATCATACAAACTGAGGCAGCAGACTTTGTGAAAATGTATATGTGTGTCATTCTCAAAACTTTTGGCCACGACTGTACAGCATACAATGTGCAATGACATTGAAAACGATTCTATGCTTCCAACTTTGAGGCAACAGTTTGGGGAAGGCCCTTTCCTATTTCAGCATGACAATACCTCCCTGCACAAAGCAAGGTAACTACTGAAATGGTTTGTCAAGATCGGTATGGAAGAACTTGACTGGACTGAACAGAGCCCTGACCCTGCAGCAATGTTCCAAAATCTAGGGGAAAGCTTTCTCAGAAGAGCTGTTAGAGCAGCCAAGGGGGGAACCAACATATTAATTCCCATGATTTTGGAATGAGATGTTCGACGAACAGGTGTCCACATACTTTTGTGTGGAAGGTCTGATGCAACACTGGGTGAAGTGCACCGGTAGCCGATGTGATGAAAGGCTCCCACGTATCTCTTTCTCTCGCTTTCTTTCTCAGCACCTCTCTCTCTCTCTCCCTCACGTATGTCTCTCTGCTTTTCTCTCATTCCCTCTCTGCTTGGCCTTTTGGAAATGGCTGCAGTAGTCTGGGGTACAGTTGACTTGTTGTAGCGTCCATTTACTCAGACTAAGGTAAGTGTGGACAGGAGGATACAGTAGTGCTGGATGATGAACTAGTACCATGGCACTACCATGGCATCCATTTTGTGTTGTTAGGACTTTTATCTGTCTTTAGCTGGCACTGCAGACTACTTTTCACATCATTAAGTGATCAACTGAGATGTTGACAGCTGAAAAAAAACATATTTTTACAGTGCTTGGCTACATGAACACATACATTTTTAGGGGAATATGGGCCATTGAAATTCATTAATACGGTGAGATGTTTTTCCTACATTTCTTTGCCAAGTTGTACATGATGGTGGTCAAGCAAACAGTGCAGGTAGCTACATCCCTGTTTAATGCAAATGCATGAGAGAGCATCAGTGATTATGATTTTTATTTAACTAGGCAAGTCAGTTAAGAACAAATTCTTATTTACAATGACTGCCTACCCCGGCCAAACCCTAACCTTAACAACGCTGGGCCAATTGTGCGCCGCCTTACAGGACTCCCAATCACGGCCAGTTGTGATACAGCCTGGAATCGAACCAGGGTCTGTAGTGACGCATCTAGCACTGAGCTGCAGTGCCTTAGACCACTGCACCACTCGGGAGCCCACTCATTGTACATACGGAGGAACCCTGTTTAATGCCCATCAGAAATGACTCATGGATACATCTGAAACGGTATGAATCACTAAGTGTCTTACTTTCCGATTTACAAATGACTGGCTGAAGGCGTAGGAATGCAACGTGGAATGTTTGATCCTCCTCGCTTGTCGGAAGCGTCAAATGCAGCCACGGGGCATCAAAGACATAAATGACACATCTCGACTAGTAAATGAGCTGATGTTTCTATCAGCCTTCTAGTCAAACACACATACCCACACACGAAAACATATACATGCAAACACACACAAGCACACACACATACACACGGCCAAACACACATACACACAGATAAAAACACACACATTCACACAAACCCCTACTTCTAATCAGACAACTGTCAGCACTGTTCAAACCACCAACTCAAAAGAATGAGATTCATGATATTGTCCTTCAACTGACGATTAAGCTGTCATTAAACAGACTTTGCATCGAAGCAACCCCCCCAACTCAACCTCAATCAAATCCATTCTCCTTGCAGGAAGATAAACTGGCTAGCGAAAAAGTTAGGATGGAAATCATTGGCTATGTAGAGTCCACTCATAGCCAAGATATACCCTCTGTCAACGAGGGTTGAATGTCTGTGAGACAAGTGTTTACCAGGCTTTTAATCAATTCTAATGGCTTTTCACAGTTTCAATAGGAGACACAGATTGGTGTTCTTGGTTGGTTCCTTCGTTGTACACGTGTAAGATTTTCCTATTTTGTTATCTTTTTCTTTCTTTAAAAAAATAAAATGAAATAAATCACTTTCTTTCTGAAGCTCAGTATGGTAGATAAATAATTCAATGCATCTAACTTTTATTTTACCAGGAAGTCTCTCGGAGCTTCAACCACTTTTCTGGGAAATACCTGAAATAATAAGAGATATTATAGTAGTGCCTTCAATATAGTTTGCAACTGTACCCTAATACAATCCAGTTATATCATACCAAAAATGCTCAAGTCTGAAGGGATCGTGTCGCAACTCGACTCATTTCCAGAGCAGAAGCTAGCACAAGATACCATGTTAGGCTTGTTCAAGATCAAGGTGCTATATCGGGCCCTGGCCAAAGTCTCTTCCAGATATTCTGCTTCATTGTGTTGATCCCCCCTTTATCCCCTAGACACCAATCACAGAGCATTCTAATCATGTAGAGAGCAGGTGTTGCCATTGAGATAACGCTGAGGTGGTTGGGAGTCCCATTATGCATGTTGCTTCTGATGGATGGGGGCAATTCCAAGGTAACAGAATTTGACGCCGTTTTTTCTCTTTAAAATGTATGCCAAAAACATTTATTTTAAAGTTTAACAAAGCATACAACTCTATGCACATGACTAATTGTAACAATTTCCACGGAAAGATTTACAAAAACGAATTTAGTGGAACTGTGCCGATTCAAACTTTGGTAACGGAATTACGGTACAATGTCCCTTCGATTTTTATGCAGCCATGTTTTCCAAAAACTCTTAAATATCTGCTCTGAATTACGATTCAGATGTCAGCAGAAAGAATGAGATGTCAACTATGACATGGCATCTTGAGTTTATAAAAATCTATTTTGGTTATTGAACTACAGTAAGTGAAGTGGATTTACATCTGTTAACGGAATTACATCATGGGTCTCAGATCTGTACTACATAGAAATGCATAATGTCATATCATCACAGCACAGCAGAGGACAGTACAGTAAAGTAGCGTATAGTACAGTACAGCACAATATACTGTACTGTCCTCTTCACTGTATAGCACTGTGCTATTCAAACTTGTGAAACGATATGATATGTTCAGATTTGGTCCAGTCCGATCCGTCTGTGGACGTTAACATCAGGTCCAGGTTGGACTGACCAAATTTGAACAACCTTTCAAAGTCAATGGACATCGGTTGGTGCTCATTGGGTGAGGATGCTGGTTACTGTAAATGGAAAGAAAGAGCTCATGGGTCAGGGTCAGTAACAGCTGGGAGTGGTGAGAGAGAGACGGTTGTCCAGACTCAGACTGTTTTAACACTTTTGATTTGACCACCAGACAAAAGAAAGAAAACAGTTATGAGCTGAATATAACAGTATGACAGTGGAAAGGAGGACCGTAGCAGGTGACTCAAATGTGGTTTGTGATTTCCTATTGTTGCCAATTCAGTTGCAGCAATTCCGTACAGATTCGTTGGTAATGAAATCCCTCATGAGGGAGAGAAATTAGAAAAGATATGTGGGATTTTGGTATCGGAATTATAAGTCACCAGGCAATATTTCTTAAAAACATACAGAATCTAAAGAATTTCTCCAAAACAAAATAAAGTGTTAATATTAGTTGGCCAGTTGTCACGTTCGCTGGCTTCAAACTCCCCATCTTAAATGAGCCAAGGCGCAGCGTGCATGTAATTCCACATCTTTATCGAAGAGAAACCTTTCACAAAAACAGAATCAGAACTTGACGCAACCGTGGAGCACACGAACACTCACAAATAAATAATTACCCACGAACACAGGTGAGAAAAAGGCTGCCTAAGTATGATTCCCAATCAGAGACAACGCTAGACAGCTCTCTCTGATTGGGAACCAACAAAGAAATAGAAAACTAGAATGCCCACCCAAATCACACCCTAACCTAACCAAAGAGAGAAATAAAAAGTCTCTCTAAGGTCAGGGCGTGACACCAGTAACTGAAAGGTTGCTAGATCTAATTTGTCGTTCTGCCCCTGAACAAGGTGGGTAACCCACTGTTCCTAGGCCATCAATGTAAATAAGAATTTGTTCTTAACTGACTTACCTAGATAAATAAAGGTTCAATTAAAAATATATATAAACAAATAAAGTGCCTAGTCATCAGGATAGGTAATAAAAAAAATCAAATGAAGAACAGGGTAGCAGTAGCATATGATTTGTGAAAGTGTGTAGATGAGTGGGCGTGTGTGTCAAGCTCGTCGTAATGAGTAGACCAAGGCGCAGAGTTCCACATCATTTTAATAAATCGAAACTCACCTAACAAAAGCACAAACGAAAAGTGACGCTACTTGAGTGCACACAAGCAACTAATTGTAGACAAGATCCGACAAACACAATGGGTAAAAATGGCTACCTGAATATGATCCCCAATCAGAGACAACAATAAACAGCTGTCGCTGAGTAGTAGTAGAATTATTAATTAATTAAAAATGAAAAGCTGGAATCTCTTGAGTCAGTAAGTATTCAACCCCTTTATTATAACAAGAACAAAATGTGCTTGACAAGTCACAGAATACGTTTCATGGTTCCACTAATGCGTATAGATTATTTTTGAATGACTACCTCATCTCTGTACCCTACAATTACAGTATCTGTAAGGTCTCTCAGTTGAGCTGTGAATTTCAAATACAGATTCAATCACAAAGACCAGGGAGGTTTTCCAATGCCTCACAAAGAAGGGCACCTATTGGTAGATAGGTAAATATATATATATACAGTTTATCACAAAAGTGAGTATACCCCTCACATTGTGGGAAAATGTGAGTATATCTTTTCATGTGACAAGACTGAAAAGTAC
This sequence comes from Oncorhynchus gorbuscha, assembly GCF_021184085.1. NCBI lineage: Eukaryota > Metazoa > Chordata > Actinopteri > Salmoniformes > Salmonidae > Oncorhynchus > Oncorhynchus gorbuscha. The sequence continues at coordinate 84,763,695 of NC_060175.1, read as the reverse complement.
TCACTTTTGTTGCCAGTGGTTTAGACATTAATGGCTGTGTGTTGAGTTATTTTGAGGGGACAGCAAATTTACACTTTTATACAAGCTGTACACTCACTACTTTACATTGTAGCAAAGTGTCATTTCTTCAGTGTTGTCACATGAAAAGATATACTCAAATATTTAAAAAAATGTGAGGGGTGTACTCACTTTTGTGATATACTGTATATATCCCTTTGAGGTAAAGATAAAGATGGTAAAGATATTAATTACACTTTGGATAGTGTATCAATACAAGCAGTCACTACAAAGATACATGCGTCCTTCCTAGCTTAGTTGCCAAAGAGAAAGGAAACCGCTCAGGGATTTTACCACGATGCCAACGGTGACTTTAAAACAGTTACAGAGTTTAATGGCTTCAATAGGAGAAAACTGAGGATGGATCAACAACATTCTACTTACTCCACAATACTAACCTAATTGACAGAGTGAAAAGAAAGACATTTGTACAGAACAAAATATTCCAAAACATGCATCCTGTTTGCAACAAGGCACTAAAGTAATACTGCACAAAATGTGGCAAAATAACTCACTTTTTGTCCTGAATAGAAAGTGTTGTGTTGAATTGGATTTGCCCTAAACATATTACTGAATACCACTCTCCATATTGCTTATCTGCTGGGGAGTTTTTCAGGATAAAAAATAAACGGAATAGAGCTATTTCACCTTTTAAATCTGCTTAAAAATCTATGGAAAGACTTGAAAATGGATGTCTAGTAATGATCAACCACCAATTTGACAGAGCTTGAAGAATTTTGAAAATAATGTACAATCTAGGTGTACAACGCTCTAAGAGACTTAAACAGAAATTCTCACAGCTGTAATCGCTGCAAAGGTGGTTGTACCATGTATTGACTCGGGTGTGACTACTTATGTAAATTAGATAATTCTGTATTTCAATTAATTTGCTAACATTTCTAAAAACATGTTTTACCTATGTCATTATGGGGTATTGTGTGTACTGTAGATAGGTGAGAGAAAAAAATTACATTTTCCATTTTAAATTCATGCTGTGTAACACAACAAAATGTGGAATAAGTCTAGGCATATGAATACTTTTGAAGGCACTGTGTGTGTGCATAGAGTCTGTGCAAGATAGGGGCAGACAGTCCAGATAATCATTTAATTAACTCGGTGAGCGAGTTCATTAGAAAGTGCATCGGCGATGTTATACCCACAGCAAAGATTAAAACATTCCCAAACCAGAAACCGTGGATTGATGACAGCATTTGTGCGAAACTGAAAGTGCGAACCACTGCTTTTAACCAGGGCAAGGTGCCGGAAACATGACCGAATACAAACAGTGTAGCTATTCCCTCCTCAAGGCAATCAAACAAGCTAAGCGTCAGTATAGAGACAAAGTAGAATCACAATTCAACGGCTCAGACACAAGAAGTATGTGGCAGGGTCTACAGTCAATCACGGATTACAAAAAGAAAACCAGCCCTGTCGCGGATCAGGATGTCTTGCTCCCAGACAGACTAAATAACTTCTTTGCTCGCTTTGAGGAAAATACAGTGCCACTGACACGGCCCTATATCAAAACGTGCGGACTCTCCTTCACTGCAGCCGACGTGAGTAAAACATTTAAATGTGTTAACCCTCGCAAGGCTGCAGGCCCAGACAGCATCCCCAGCAGCGTCCCCAGAGCATGCGCAGAGCAGCTGGCTAGTGTGTTTACGAACATATTTAATCAATCCTTATCCCAGTCTGCTTTCTTGTTCCCAAGAAAGCTAAGGTAACTAAGCTAAACGACTAAGCACTCACTTCCGTCATCAAAGCACTTCTGTCATCATGAAGTGCTTTGAGAGCCTAGTCAAGACCATATCACCTCCACCCTACCTGACACCCTAGACCCACTCAAATTTGCTTACCGCCCCACTAGGTCCACAGAAGACGCAATCGCAACCACACTGCACACAGCCCTAACCCATCTGGACAAGAGGAATACCTATGTGGGAATGCTGTTCATCGACTACAGCTCAGCATTTAACACCATAGTACCCTCCAAACTCGTCATCAAGCTCGAGACCCTGGGTCCTGTGCAACTGGGTACTGGACTTCCTGACGGGACGCCCCTAGGTGGTGAGGATAGGCAACAACATCTCCACCCCGCTGATCCTCAACACTGGGGCCCCACACGGGTGTGTCCTGAGCCCTCTCCTGTACTCCCTGTTCACCCACGACTGTGTGGCCACGCACGCCTCCAACTCAATCATCAAGTTTGCGGACGACACAACAGTGGTAGGCTTGATTACCAACAACGACGAGACGGCCTACAGAGAGGAGGTGAGGGCCCTCGGAGTGTGGTGTCAGGAAAATAACCTCACACTCAACGTCAACAAAACAAAGGACATGATTGTGGACTTCAGGACTTCAGGAGAGCACCCCCCTATCCACTTTGATGGGACAGTAGTGGAGAGGGTAGTAAGTTTTAAACATCACGGACAAACTGAATTGGTCCACCCACACAGACAGCATTGTGAACAAGGCGCAGCAGCGCCTCTTCAACCTCAGGAGGCTGAAGAAATTCGGCTTGTCACCAAAAGCACTCACAAACCTCTACAGATGCACATTCGAGAGCATCCTGTCGGGCTGTATCACCGCCTGGTACGGCAACTGCTCTGCCCACAACCGTAATGCTCTCCAGAGGGTAGTGAGGTCTGCACAATGCATCACTGGGGGCAAAGTACCTGCCCTCCAGGACATCTACACCACCCAATGTCACAGGAAGGCCATAATGATCATCAAGGACAACAACCACCCGAGCCACTGCCTGTTCACCCCGTTATCATCCAGAAGGCGAGGTCAGTACCGGTGTATCAAAGCAGAGAGTCTGAAAAACAGCTTCTTTCTCAAAGCCATCAGACTGTTAAACAGCCACCATTAACATTGAGTGGCTGCTGCCAACATACTGACTCAACTCCAGCCACTTTAATAATGGAAATGGATGTAAAAAATATATATCACTCGCCTCTTTAAATAATGCCACTTAATATAATGTTTACATACCCTACATTACTCATCTCATATGTATATACTGTACTTGATACCATCTACTCTATCTTGTCTATGCCGTTCTGTACCATCCCTCATTCACATATCTTTATGTACATATTCTTTATCCCTTTACACTTGTGTGTGTATAAGGTAGTAGATGTGGAATTGTTAGGTTAGATTACTTGTTGGTTATTACTGCATTGTCGGAACTAGAAGCACAAGCATTTCGCTACACTCACATTAACATCTGCTAACCATGTGTATGTGACAAATAAAAATGTATACAATTTGATTTGACTTGATTTATTTAGCAGTCCTATGGTTTGGGGGTAGAAGCTGTCTCAGAGCCAATTGGTCCGAGAGCCGATGCTCCAGTACCGTTTGCCGGAAGGTAGCAGAGTGAATAGTCTATGACTTGGGGGGCTGAAGTCTGGCAATTTTGGGGGCAATATTTTTCATGTGTAAATTGTTTATTTTCGGCTCTTTTTTTGCTTATACGATATAATGTCGTTGCTGTTTTGCTATAAATCCGGACCCTAGTAGTCAATATATGAACTACCTGTGATCACCTTGAGACAGGTGTGTCAAGGCTATATAATTGTTTCTCCTCCACATTGTGGTCCCGTTCCCCTGCTCAGACATTGCATGCATTAATAACCAGTGGTTGCGTACCACTCATCCACTGTGTCATTGACTGACAGATTGCTATAACATGTGATGTGTTTAGCTGATATTGAAAATACCTATCCAGGCATTGTAAGATCTGGCAGGTGTCAGCAATGCTTGGGAAGAGGAATGTGCCCTATATCTTACACCCTGATGAATGCGTTAGCTGATATGCATTGGTGTATTTTAATCAGGACAAAAACATTTAACAAGCAAACCCACACGAGTGCCTCGACTTTGATTTTTTTATGTCACATAACACCCATTTGTGGTTATAATTCTTCCTTTGCTTTTCCAGCCTATCTGGCATTCTGTGCTTTCCCCACTACAATAAACAAAACCTGTTTTGGTGAGGAAACAAACACAGGCAGGCACACAGGGTAGCCAGGTGGTTAGAGCGTTGGACTACTAACCGAAAGGTTGCAAGTTCAAATCCCCGAGCTGACAAGGTACAAAATCTGTCGTTCTGCCCCTGAACAGGCAGTTAACCCACTGTTCCTAAGCCGTCATTGAGAATAAGAATTTGTTCTTAACTGACTTGCCTAGTAAAATAAAGGTAAAATAAAATAAATACAAATAAATATGTGATTTCAAAGTCCAATTCAAATGAGAAATAACCATTTCTCTGTTAGCCATTCTCAAAGGGAGTCGCTCCACTACTTAGGAGTTCAGAGTATGTCAGTCATTTGTAAAAAAAATAATACAAGTGGGAAAAAAATAAAAATAATTATGAGAAATAAAAGGGCATTGTGCCTGAGGCTGCTGATACATGTGAGTTATGTGATCAGGAAAACATAGCAAAGAAGGATTTTGGCTAGAGTATTGGTCAGTTTCTATTATAATTTAATGGAGGATAATGTCCAGAAAAGCAGGAATTCCTGATGAATCAGGAAGTGTCCCATCCATTACTGATGCAGATAGAGATATCCCCCCATGATGATATGTACCTGGTGTCCTTCTCCTCAGAGACACAGCCTTGTGTGCCGAGCTAGATGACAGACGGAACCTGACCACGTCCCTCTCATCCCCCAACTCCGAGACAGGACCAGAGAAAGAGAGAGAGCTAAATGATCAGCTGATCCATCATCCCAGATAATAAATGTATTTACATCACACATTATGTGAAATATTTGCTTTGCTTTCTCCCCCCTCCTTTAACCCAATTGAGCTATAGGCTTATGGGTTGTACCATTTGTTTGGTCTATTTCATCTGCATCCATAGATACCAACCATGAGCTAGAGAGGTGATTGTGAGACAAGGGCGGATACTGAAGGGATCCGGGGCCTCGCCTTTTGACATAAATGTTTGAAGAATCTGAATGGTTTGAGCTGCAAACTAGTTACAGTATCTACTCTCACAAACACCCACATATAACACGTTTTGTTCTATGTCGCTCACAAGCTACACAAGAGTCGTGAGAAGGTAAGGGGCTCTTCTTTATAGAAGATCATGGAATTCCCAGGACATAGTGTCCAGGAGATAAGCTCACATAGTTGCTGTCAAACTCCACACAGTTGTCACTGACTAGTTGGTTATTTATTTTCCACTGTGCAAACAATTTCGGTAATTATCTCATTCAATAAGGTTTTTGCTTTGGTGGGCCTTATTTTTATTATGATATTTGTCAATAAAACTCATGGATGCAACTGTTTATGTCAAATTGTGTTCTACTTGTTGCCCCAGGTTGTCCTGAAAATGGTAAAACATTTGTTATGGAATATTTCTGATTGAAAGGAGAGAGACTATTATATTTCTTCAAAACAATCTAACTTTATTATTCAGTATTGCAATAATGGAGCTGGTCAACGACCCCCTGTAAGTGATCGCTGAGAGCCCAACTAGCAGATTTGGGTTACAGGCCTTTATAGAAAAGTATATCCTCCTGAATGTTCATGACAAACAACAAACAAATGTGTAGAATTATACAAAGGTACGTTGTGCTATCAAGCAACAGACAGCAAGATTTACATTGCATCAGGTTTCTGTCTCTAGCTCATTTACTGCTTGTTAATACATGGTTATTTTCCTTAACACACATTAAACTAATGCAACATGGAACACTGGGTCCTCATCACAGTTCCTGAAGTCCAGTGTTCATCTGCATGTGGGAGAGAAACTGGACAGAGGGTTCACCTGGCCCTGGCAGACAGGCCAGTCTTTCACAGACACTAATCATTTAATGGAATGCAGGCTGTAGGTTTTATCACCAAGCCATCATAAATCAATTGCCAGCGCCAAGCCCCGGAGGCCCAACTCAGTCCCGCAGACACAGATGAGACAGTACTGAGAAACCTTATTCGATGCATAAACAGTATTCAAACACAATCTTCTAATTTTCCACCATACATTTCATTGTGAGGCTAAATATAAGGGATGGACATGCAGATAAATGAAAGTGAAAGCAGTTTCTTGCTGTGGTCTCAGGACTGATAGGGTTAACTAAAACTGCTGGACCTTGAGGGACCCCCCCCCCCAATTCAAGCTAATGAGCAGTCAGAATGACTGCAACATTCTATCAGTGTAATTAATACATTCCATATATGCTATTGCAAAAATAATTATTTGGTTCTGTTTATGAAGGTCTTAAGTAAAATTAGAATACTTTTTTAACAACACAATAGCATTTTCATTAATTTATGTTACTGTGAAACAAAAAAAAACACTAAAAACACCTATATTCAAGAGTTCAATTATTTTTTATTCGTGGAGTGCCTTTGTTATCACTATGAAATATTTTTTAAATAATGCCAAAATTTAAAAAATACCCCAACCACCAAGATGCACGGTCAGCAAGACATGCAGTCTTTAGAAGCGCCAAGTGTGCTTGATAAATGGTGAAAAATTGCATAAAAGCAATAATGGCATTATAATGAATATACAGTAAGTGTTGATATGATAGCAGTAAAATATATATATATCATTGTCAGCTCGTGCTTACATGGTGTGTTTCTTCATGCAATGGCATTAGTTGGAGTGTGTAACTGATGTTTTTTGCTTGAGATGTAAGCCCTGCTCTCTCAGCGATCAGAGAGCAGGCCCATAGCATTGTAACAGTCAGCAACTTATTCTATCCAAACTGTGCTGTCCCTTCCTCTCTCCCGCTCACAGTTTCATTTGGTGTTAGCAGGGGCACCTGCTCAGTGCACACCGCTCTGTCTTGTTTTGCTCTTAGGCCTCGGAGGTCTCAGAATCAGAAGTATACTCAGAGATGCCATTCATTCTTTCCCACCATCTGAGTCGTTTTCCTTCCAATTTTGTAGCATCCATTCGTCTTTGTCTTCCTGTCATTGTAAATTACGCACGCTCTCATTGTGTACTCCAACTAGTCCAGAGTACACCTGTACTCCAGCAGCATACCACACTGCATCCCACTGCTGGCTTGCCACTGAAGCTAAGCAGGGTTGGTCCTGGTCAGACCCTGGATAAGAGTTTCTGCTGCTGCTGATGCTGGAAGTGGTGTTGGAGGGCCAGTAGGAGACACTCTTTCACCTGGACTAAAAAAAAGATCCCAATGCCCCAGGGCAGTGTTTGTGGACATTGCCCTGTGCCATCTTTTGGATGGGATGTTAAACGGGTGTCCTGACTCTCTGTGGTCACTAAAGATCCCATGGCACTTATCGTAAGAGTAGGGACATTAACCCCGGTGTCCTGGCTAAATGGCACTTATCGTAAGAGTAGGGACATTAACCCCGGTGTCCTGGCTAAATTCCCAATCTAGCCCTCATACCATCATGGCCACCGAATCATCCCCAGATTCCAATTGGCTCATTCATCCTCTCTCCCCTGTAACTATTCCCCAGGTTGTTTCTGTAAATGAGAATGTGTTCTCAGTCAACTACCGGGTAAAATATATATATTTTAAAGTAGACTGATGAGACTGCATGGATTTGGTGGACTGATATAGGGTAGGCCTACATACCATTTTGAGATAATTAGAATACATCAATGCAATATAATATGGGCCCGCCCTGCTCTTCATTCACAATTGGTGATTATATAATTATGCATGGTTTACTTCTAGCTAATCAACTCCCTCATTCTCCCACGGTCTCCCCCACTATACTTTACTGTCACGTTCACTGTCTTCAAACTCCCTGTCATAAATGAGCCAAGGCAGCGTGCATGTAATTCAACATCTTTAATAAAGTGAAACTTTCACAAAAAACAGGTCGACAGAAACTGAACGTGATGCAACTGTGGCGCACACAAACACACACAGAAAATAAATAATTACCCGCAAACACAGGTGGGAAAAAGGCTGCCTAAGTATGATTCCCAATCAGAGACCACGATAGACAGCTGTCTCTGATTGGGAACCATACCCGGCCAACAAAGAAACAGACAAAATAGAATGTCCACCCAAATCACACCCCGACCTAACCAAATAGAGAAATAAAAAGGCTCTCTAAGGTAAGGGCGTGACATTTACTTAATATTTTGTTATGTATGTGAAATGTGTTTCAGTATAGCTTAGGTTCAGATTCAAGGCAATTAAACGTAGAAAAATATCCCTATTTGTGAATACTGGCCGTCTTTATTTGTGAGTGTTTATGCCACTTATGGTACAGCTGAGCAGGTTCAACCAATCCTGTTACTATGAAAAAGAGATTACTGTTTTTAGTCCATCAGAAGCAGAGGAAGCAGTTTCAAAACAGTCTTACAGACATGTATAAAATGTACAATTTCCTACAATAGCTTCTACCCAAATATTGTATCGTGGGTGAAAGAGACTAAATGAAAACAGCTGAGGAAAATCAATAGCATGCAGCAATTCCAATTGAAGGGCATTGTCCTTCACTTCAGAAGAGGCTGGAGTCCCAGAGGAATGGTACTAAAGCACCTCCAGTCTATAGGACATTGTAATCTTTGGGAAATGTGGTCATGATCAGGGGTTCCGTAACTGAGGGTCGATAGAAACTACAATTTGATTTCAGTTTACCTCCTTGGATTTCACTTGTTAGCCTCCCCCCAATTTTGTGATATCCAATTGGTTGTTTCAATCTTGTTCCATCACAGAAACTACCCTACAGACTTGGGAGAGGTGAAGGTCGAGAGCCATGCGTCTTTGGAAACACGACCCTGCCAAGCCACACTGCTTTTTGACACACTGCTCGCTTAACACGGAAGTCAGCCCAGCTGGTGACCGTAGTCAGCTTGCAGACGTCCTGCTCGCCACGAGTCGTTAGAGCACAATGGGACAAGGAAATCCTGGCCGGCCATATCCTCCCCTTACCCGGATGACGCTGGGCCAATCGCCTCAGCTGTGACAGAGCCTGGGATCACACCCGGCCACTCGGGAGGCCCCTGTTCGCCTTGTTAACCACCTTGTGTTCAGGGATAGTTTTGTTGTTTCAAATGAAGAAGCTGAAAGGGGAAGAAATCTTTGCAGGCAAACTGAAGGGGAAAGAGGAGTATGTAGACAATGTTTTTTAATTTGATGTCAATGCTGTGATCTACAACACTTTTAATGTGAAGTATATATCAATGAATATTACATCACTGACATTGCACAGCTACTCAAATATCATATGAGCTCTCTGTAATGTTCACATACACCCTTCCCAGTCAGCCATATTCTACAGTAGACCTATGCGAGTGATAAATCTCCCATCACCTGAGAACAGTCACAGATGCAGTTTAGGAGCAGATTTTTTGTGCTTAAACATGATTTATAATGAGTCCCGTGGCGCCTCTTTCACAAAACAGCCATCCCTGGAAAAGTAAAAACCTGTGGTGCTTTAAATCAACCACGGTAACCCACCACACAGTTTCGCTGAATCAATTAAGAAGCCGATCAGCCTCAGACCAAAGTAATCAATCACAGGTTGGGAGGATAGAATACTCAAGAAATCCTTCTTGTGCCGATACCTTGTCAGGTATGTTCTTCTGGGGAACTAAAAGCATTCTAAACATGTACTGTTCAAAAAGAGATGAATGAAGCCCCTCAAGGTAGCATCCTGACATGTAATAGCAGCATTTAATTGGTTGTCATTCGAGGATATACTGTGTCATTGGCAGCCAGTCAAAAGCGTGTCCTTCTCAAACAGTTCTCATTTTCCAGATTGACATTTCCGTTATCACTTCTGAAAACGTAGCTTATTGCGTAGGGTGGAAGTCACGCACCGGTCAACACTATTTTGACGGTCGCTATTGTCATTCCCACATTATTTCCATTAGGCCCCTGGTGACCAAATGGAGACACTGTGAGGGAGCCGTGAGAGACGTCTGAACCATGTATCACGTACATAAATCCTATCATTGTGTCATTATGAACATCATGGAAGACCTCACTAAAGCTCCACACATTTCACCTTATAGGGCCTTTGTTCCGAGGCAGCTTGTTGTGCAACTAGACCAGTGCAGATCCATTTCTCTCAAGAGGGACTTCATATGATATATATTTTCCCCGTAAGTGCAGACATGAATTGCTATTTCTCAAAATTGTAACCCAAAAATATATGGCGGCGTAAAACAGATTCCAGATAGCAGTTTTTCCATTTCACGAGGTCAAATTAATAATATGCTTCACATGAAACATTAAATCAAGCGAGTCCATTATGAAACTGATGATGAGAGGGAAGACATTGTCTAGCACACGGTTTAATGAATATTCTCGGTATGGGTATGATCAGAGAGAAGAAATGCTGGTTGGAGTTCTGAGGAGCAAAGGCGAAACAAAGCACCAATCACAGATAGCTTTTACAGGGATGCCTACAGCGCAGAGAGTACTCTTACAGTATCTGCCCAGCATTTGCCTCTTATTGCTGTAACGTCTGCTTCCAACTCACAATCTCAAACACGTAGATCCCCTGAACACAGCTCACTTTCCAGACCACTTTTCAGCTCACACTCTCAAACACGTAGATCCCCTGAACGCAGCTCACTCTCCAGATCCCAATCACCTAAATTCTAATCATCTGTTCACACACCTGTATGTCATTATCACACATTTTTTAGTTCAGTTCTTTGCACACCATCATTGTGAGGTATTGTTTGTTTTGTGACACACTTCTAGTATGAGATCTGTTTTTCCCGTGATTTACTCTTCCCGTGTATGATAGTTTTTGCCTGCCTCACTAATGACGCTTTTTGCCTATTCCCTGCCTGTACTTTAGCCTATTGGATTTCCTGTTATCAACCTATTGACTGATCTCCCGGACGACGTTACTAGCCTTTTCCCTGCCTGTACTGTTGCCTTTTTGGACCCCAAGTGTGTGACCATACGTCTGCCCCTGGACTCAACTACCTGCCTCCTCCTGTGGTCCTTTACAATAAACACAACGCCCTGCGCTTGAAACCAGCTCTCTGTCTCCCATCGTGTTCATTACAATTGCAAACTTCCAAAGTCTTCCAATTGTTGCAAACTGTCCTCAAACTTGAGTGGATTACTTTTAGAGCATAACAAAGAGAGGCGGTTCATATCCACACAAGCTGGAGGCAAACAAGCCTTTGAAACCGAGCATGTCTCTGCACAGATAGCTCTTCAGCACAGTCTTCAGAATTCAGAACGGCCACGATAGCGTCAACATGAACCCAAACCCATTAACCACCACAGAGGGGTTCTCAAGATAAATCCCAAGAAACCTTCATTAAACAGTTTACCAATACTAAACACAGCCCATGAACAATGCACAAGCAGCAGAACAAAAGGAACAATTTTGCACAGATTGCACAGTAAAATCGCAATCCCAATTTTCTATGAGGTTTTGAAAGAGCCCTCCCTGTAGGCATCAAAGTGGTGTGATCTACGTATAAATTGCATAGAGCAGCAACTCCTTGACAGAGAAGACAAAAGGATCTTGTGGAAATTCTCAATACGGCTGTTCATTCATCATCTGAGTAAACAAAGAAACAGCGATATAGGTACGGCTGAAGCAACATTTACTATGCTGCTAATCCTTGAACACGAACATACTGTATACAGACAGTCAACATTGTTCAATGGCAGAGGTAAGATGAAGGATTATGTTCTCTATCTGTGTGAACATGACAATAATCTAGTAGTGGGAGCAACATTATGCCATGGAGCGTAGTGTGTAGGCAGCTTGATTTTCATGGCTTGAGGGAGGAAATTTGGCTATTGGTCTTAGTAAGTCCAAACCTCCTTGGATCTACACAGTGCAAATGAGTAGGTGACACCTCCAAGGTCAGGGGCACTGATTCATTCTGTACTCCCATGTTCAGCTACAGTACAATGACCGACTGGTCGTGACAACAGAGCAATGTTGTATCCATGCCATCGGATTCCAGGGCAATAATGCTGAACGTTGGTCTTTGTCCCCTATGACTATATTCAAACAAACATTTGACCAAATCAAAAAATGTCTTGCCTCTTGCTCTACATTATGTAACTGTATGTGACAGTCATAGCTTAGAAAAAGTATAATTTCAGAAACTAGGGACAAGAAATCCCTTCAGATATAAAGTACCAGGCAAAAGTTTGGACACAACTACATTGTAGAATAATAGTGAAGACATCAAAACTATGGAATCATGTAGTAACCAACAAAGTGTTAAACAAATCAAATAATATTTTATATTTAAAATTCTTCAAATATAAATGACAGCTTTGCACACTCTTGACATTCTCTCAACCAGCTTCATGAGGTAGTCACCTGGAATGCATTTTAATGAACAGGTGTGCCTTGTTAAAAGTTAATTTCCCTTCTTAATCTGTTTAAGCCAATCAGTTGTGTTGTGACAAGGTAGTGTTGGTATACAGAAGATAGCCCTATTTGGTAAAAGACCAAGTCCATAATATGGTAAGAACAGCTCAAATAAGCAAAGAGAAACGACAGTCATTCATTACTTTAAGACATGAAGGTCAGTCAATACGGAACATTTCAAGAACTTTGAACGTTTCTTAATTCTTAAGGACGTGGTACCAAGGTGGGAACCACAATCAGCAGAAATGTTAAAGAGCGCCACCTATAGAGGTTGATAAACCTCAAACTTTCATTAAAATTGACATACAATATACTGAATTAAAGCTACACTCGTTGTGAATCTATCCACCAAGTCAGATTTGTAAAATGCTTTTCGGCGAAAGCATGAGAAGCTATTATCTGATACCATGCACCCTCAAAATACTGCAACGTCACCCAACACGACAGATTTTGCGTTAGCCGGCGCAAACCAAAAACGCTGAAATAAAATATAAAACATTCATTACCTTTGACGAGCTTCTTTCTTGGCACTCCTAGATGTCCCATAAACATCATTTAGGGTCTTTTTTCCGATTAAATCGGTCCATATATAGCCTAGATATCGATCTAAGAATACTGTGTGATAAACGGAAAAAAATAGCGTTTCATAACGTAACGTCATTTTTTCAAATTCAAAAGGTCGACGATAAACTTTCACAAAACACTTCGAAATCCTTTTGGAATGCAACTTTAGGTATTAGTACACGTTAATAAGCGATGAAATTCACCAGGAGGCGATGTAAATTCTTTAGCTATCCGTGTATAAAACATGTCCGTAGAGAGCTCGATCAAAACATGGAGTTCCCTTGATTCGGTTAGACCAAGAATCCATTGCGAATCAAATGACAAGACTCTAGACAACGTGTGGAAGCTGTAGGCACTGCAACCTTGGCCTACTTTAATTCGGTTCACTTTGAACAATTCCTTGAAGTCGCGGATGGATATTTTTTCCCATTTTCAGTGATCATATTTTCATGCACTTTTCGATGAAACGCACGTTCTGTTATAGTCACAGCCGTGATTTAACCAGTTTTAGAAACGTCTGAGTGTTTTCTATCCACACATACTAATCATATGCATATACTATATTCCTGGCATGAATAGCAGGGCGCTGAAATGTTGCGTGATTTTTAACAAAAAGCTGTGAAAAGCTGCTTGAATTCTCAACTTCCTTAACAGGTTAATTGTGCAGTTGCAAAAACCATCAAGTACTATGATGTAACTGGCTCTCATGAGGACTGCCACAGGAAAGCAAGATCCAGAATTACAGACTCAATGTCAAAAGTGAAGAGGCGACTTTGGGATGCTGGCTTTCTAGACTTGAGTTCCTCTGTCCAGTGTCTGTGTTCTTTTGCCCATTTTAATATTTTATTTTTATTGACCAGTCTGAGATATGGCTTTTTCTTTGCAACTCTGTCTAGAAGGCCAGCATCCTGGAGTCGTCTCTTCACAGTTGACGTTGAGACTGGTTTTTTGCGGGTAATATTTAATGAAGCTGCCAGTTGAGGACTTGTGAGGCATCAGTTTCTCAAACTGGACACTCTAATGTACTTGTCCTCTTGCTCAGTTGTGCACCTGGGCCTCCCACTCCTCTTTCTATTCTGGTTAGAGACAGTTTGCGCTGTTCCATGAAGGGAGTTTCTCGCAAGGAATAGCCTGACGAGTTTCAGAAGAAAGTTCTTTGTTTCTGGCCATTTTGAGCCTGTAATCGAATCCACAAATGCTCATGCCCCGGACTCAACTAGTCTAAAGAACGCCAGTTTTATTGCTTATTTAATCAGGACAACAGTTTTCAGCTGTGCTAACATAATTGCAAAAGGGTTTTCTAATGATCAAGTAGCTTTTTAAAAAGATAAACTTGGATTAGCTAACACAATGTGCCATTGGAGTGATGATTGCTGATAATGGGCCTCTGTACGCCTACCTAGATATTTCATTTAAAAAATCAGTAGTTTCCAGCTACAATCGTCATTTACAACATTACCAATGTCTACACTATATTTCTGATCAATTTGATGTTATTTTAATGGACAAAAAAGGTGCTTTTCTTTAAAAAACAAAGATATTTCTGAGTGACCCCAAACTTTTGAAAGGTTGTATATATATCAAGAAATTTGCTGTATATTTAAAAGAAAGTGTCACTAATTGCATTTTGAGTGCAAACACGCATGTTAATGAAACAGCAGTTAAGATGAGAGGGAAGAAAAACAGAAGGGGTTTGCCTAAGGCAAAGATGAGCAAGAAGGAAACCTTTTAATGGAGTTATATACAGAGAACAATAATAGCAAGCCATGTCACTGCACACATAATTGCTGAAAATGACAAATGCAATGTCATGGAATCCGCAGACCAAAAAATATTTAATTGTCAAATGTGAAATTGGGTGTGGCAAATTCAGGGTCTCTCTAATACAAGGTTAATGTATTAACTTTGCCTGAGTTAAACTTATGATAAAACAGTTATGCTTGAATGTGTGAAGCCTTTGAGAGATTCCCCCCAAAAAAGGAGCCAGCCTTTCAACGACTCTGGACTTTTTTGAAATCAGTGGGAATAAATCCTACATTAGAGGGATGTGAGCATTGATGGGAGACAGTTATTACTACTGTATTACTGCAGTCTGTTGGGTGGTTGAAGTCATTATTTCAGCCAAGAACCTGTGACAGGAACCGGCCCAGAGCTTTCCACCACTTATTCTCCCCAATGGCCACTCCTGGGGAAACTGAGGAAACATGCAGCAAGATAATTAACTTAAAGAACACTAAACCGCTAACATTTTCATCCATCTGCTGGAAGATTCCAACAGGAGAATATGTGTTCTATCCATCTCAGCCCGACCAAGGCCAAATAAGGCTTAGAAAAGATGAGTCAGGTCTCAAGATTTGGCCTTCGCTGAGAAGAGTTCATGAGAGCTGGGAATTTTGCTCAAACCAATTTATTGTGAAATAGAATCATTTCCATGACGGTGGGGGTACTCCTATTCTTCTATAGAAACAAGCAAATCACATATGGTGGCTTGCCGAGACCAGTTATTGTTATTATCTGGGGATTCTTGTTCAGGCCTGTGGAGTGAACATGGTCCTATTCATCTGTCTGCCTTGAGAAATGTATTTAATGAAAACAAAATTCCAAAACGCAACATAATAAGCTATAAGTTTGTTAATGAATATTTATATTTTGTGTTTTTAAGTTATCATTTCAGTTTTACTTGGTGTTATCACTGTTACACACAGAGGGGGGGGAAGGCCTTGCCATAGCATAAAGATGGTGATCCCTCTCCTGCACCCTAGCAAATATTAGTATATCAACCACACCCCTTCAAAGCAGTCGGTGGGCACAATCCTACTTTTCTGTCTCATTTAACCCAGCTGCCTTGCGACCAGAATTTTTATCTTGGCAGCACCAGCGCACCATTTTCTTTTTTTACCCAAATAATACTTGTTGTAATGATTAGGCTTGTTACTGTCAAGGATGCAACATTATTACAAAGAAAACTCATTATTTCCACCCCCAACAGTTCAAAAGATATGACACATATTACCAGCACAATATTTTTTTCTTACTATAGACAGTGGATTGGTGGGCAGCATTTTACATTCATAAACCATGTCGTGTGACGTTCTAAAACTACTCGTGGGCATTTAAAAAAGAAACCTTGTTCAGTCATGTTATCTCATTAGCCAGCTAGCTGACCTGGTAACTTTACCAGTATATCCAAACATTTGGGGGCACAGAAAAAAAGGAAAAGGGATAGCTTCTTTGGGAGATCAATGATCATAGCAGATGATGAATGAATAACAGTCAGATCTTTTGGATGTCTTCACTCACAAACTTGTGTACAATCTTTTATATAATGCACCATTTTCACCGTAAGCGCTGTAGTTCCACGATGAGTTCAGCAAAGTTGGTGTGGAAGATATGTCGACATCTATAAATAAGGACAAGCCACCTGGTACTGTCAACCTGGATGGTAAATTGCTGAGGTTGGTAGCGGAATACATTGCAACTACTGTTTGCCACATCTTCGATTTAAGCCTAGAAGACGATGCCCGCAGTCCAAGAGGGAGGCAAAGGTCATTCCGCTCTTGCAAATGTCGGAGAGACAGACAGCAATGTTTATACAAATCTCTAAATGAAAACTAAATGTTAGACTTAAAGAAATGTGAGATAATGTCTAGATGCTTTTATAGTGGAGATCAAGTTTAGAAATTGCCGGGCTGATGAGACAGTGGATTGCACAGTCAGATGGAACAGAGTAAATAGGCATTTTAACGTCATAGATTTAGCTGGTTGTCACGATCGTGTATTGAATTAATGGTCCAAGGTGCAGCGTGCGTAGAGTTCCACATGTTTAATAAATGAAACTCACCAAAACAATACAGTACAAACTAAATGTGAAGTCAATGCAGTGCTCACAGGCACAACACAAAAACAAGATCCCACAACAAACAGGTGGGAAAAGGGTGCCTAAATATGATCCCCAATCAGAGACAACGTTAGACAGCTGCCTCTGATTGGGAACCATACCAGGCCAATATAGAAATAACAAAACTAGAATGCCCAGTCACACCCCGACCTAACCCAAAATAGAGAATAAAGGATCTCTAAGGTCAGGGCGTGACACTGGTGGTAAGTTGTGGAATAGACATCAGCTGGAATGTGCTTTTAACCAATCAGCATTAGGATTAGATCCACCTGCGGTATAATATAAAATAATGTCGCAACTGAGCAAGTTGAGAAGACTAAACTGCTGTGTGTAATCCTAGATAGCAAGCCATCATGGTCAAAACATACACACTGAGTGTACAGAACATTAGGAACACCTCTTCTTTCCATGAGAGACTGACAAGGTGAATCCAGGTGAAAGCTATGGTCCCTTACTGATGTCACTTGTTAAATCCACTTCATATCAGTGTAGATGAAGGGGAGAAGACAGGTTAAACAAGGATTTTGTGACAATTGAGACATGGATTGTGTATGTGTGCAATTCAGAGGGTGAAGGGACAAGACAAAAGATTTACATTAAGTACATTTGAATTGGGTATGGTAGTAGGTGCCAGGCGCACCAGTGTGTCAAGAACTGCAACACTGCTGGGTTTTTCACACTCAACAGTTTCCCGTGTGTATCAAGATGGTCCACCACCCAAAGGACATCCAGCCAACTTGATACAACAGTGGGAAGCATTGGAGTCAACATGGGCCAGCATCCCTGTGGAACACTTGACACCTTTTAGAGTCCATGCTCTGACGAATCGAGGCCGTTCAAGGGCAGAAGTGGGAGCAACTCAATATCAGAAAGGTGATGCCTGCCTTGGCAGCGGCTAATTGGGGATCCTAATAAAATACTAAACAGGCAAATCATGCTTTTATACAATGTAGAAATCTACAATTCCACCAATGACTTTGTAATTTCAATGACAGGTTTTTGTATCAACATTTGAGCTTTTTAAAATACACAAATGTCTTTACAGGGTTACATATTAGATTCAAGAGGTACAACACGTGCTTCAGAAGTCAGCTAGAATTCATACAGGTTTAGTATAGGCTATATCACAATCAATTTGGGGGCGGCAGGTAGCATAGTATTGAAGAGCGTTGGACCAGTAAGAATGGTAAATTGTTCTTACACAAAGCAACAGCAGAAGCTGAGAGGAAAAAGGTAAAAATACCAATGTTTATGGAACTTACGTATACAGGAACTAGTAACACCTGCACCACAACCAATACTTGGATAAACTTGCACGTGGACAACGCTTGTTCTCTCTGGGTTCATTGTCAGTCGTTTGATAGGCAGTTAACATCTCCAGGGAGCATTTAGCACTTCTGATGGCTGCCATTCGGACTAAGCAATGTGCCAACCAGGGCATAACTTGTCTATCCTGGCAGCAGGCTTCAGACCGAGGGTCCTGCCACATGGCGTCCATTAGGCACACAAACATCGACACCCTCTTGCTCGCTACCAATGCAGCACGTCCCCATCTGGTGAAGGATGGTTGTGCTGGCACACTCTGGCAGGGGAAGACTCACTCTGGACCCATCGTGGGAGATTGATGCAC
This sequence comes from Oncorhynchus gorbuscha, assembly GCF_021184085.1. Lineage (NCBI taxonomy): Eukaryota > Metazoa > Chordata > Actinopteri > Salmoniformes > Salmonidae > Oncorhynchus > Oncorhynchus gorbuscha. Next base: position 84,745,231 of record NC_060175.1, on the reverse strand, counting down.
TTCTTAAGGGGGGGCTGACATTCATTTTAATTAGGCAAAGCATTGTGTCTCCTGAACAGTGGTCTCTGCCGTTCTATTCCAGCCACTTCCCTCGGCGTGACAAAGGAGATAAAGCCCCAGGGAGAAATGACCTCTAGCATCAGCCGAATCAGCTAAATATATCCTTTCAAAATCCTGATGACATTACAATGCTTATGATGTTTGATTAACATTTAATTAACATTTATGTGACATTTGAGACGAGGAACAAAACAAAAAACGAACCTGTTTTTTTACAAAAGGGCAGACACTAACCTGAGGACTCTTGATTCTTGACGTGCATCTTGTTGAGAAAGCCAGGCAGCCAGACAACCAAGGTAAGGGTGAAAGGGGGGTTATTGTAAGAGGCACTTTTTTAATGAGCATGTGAATGGAGAGATTTCAAGAGGTTTTCATTCAGGAAACATCATTAAAGCCTACAGGGACGCACAGAACTTAGTTCGAGAAGTCACAGAAAACAAACACAACGATCCATATACTTGTACCTGCACTGCAACCCAATTAAAATCCAAACAAGAGTCTCTAAGGCACAGAGGAGCAGCCATAACCCAAACACCTTTTAACAACAAGTCAGTGGTTCCTGATCTAATGTTGTTGTTTACTTTCTATCCCTTGGCAATCATATTAGAAATAGAGAAAAATGCATTATAAGTTCCATAAAGAAATATACAAACCTAACTAATGAAAATCTTGCCTGATACAAAAATGGACGGCTGAATAGAGACCGGAGCTCAAATTACTAAGCCACAGTGAAGTGGAAACCATGCACATATATTCAGCTGGCTACACTCTACCATTCCCAAAACAAGGAGACAATTACAACTTTCACTCTCATTTCCTGGGCTTTGAGTTGACGCATATACGTCACTGTCCTTAGGACCGTGTGTGTGTGTGTGTGTGTGTGTGTGTGTGTGTGTGTGTGTGTGTGTGTGTGTGTGTGTGTGTGTGTGTGTGTGTGTGTGTGTGTGTGTGTGTGTGTGTGTGTGTGTGTGTGTGTGTGTGTGTGTGTGTGTGTGTGTGTGTGTGTGTGTGTGTGTGTGTGTGTGTACAGCTAGGTGCTCGGTAAAGGGCAAATCAGTGCTCATGTTTAAATCACTTTTGGAAGAATCAAAAAGGTCACGCATTAATGGTTGCACTTCTTCAGACGCTCTGTAATCAAGCATTCCAGTCTCTGAACACGGCCCGGGGTCAAAATGGCACCTGGGATCAGATGTGACTGCTGGCACATTCATTACCAGAATCTAGCTTTCAGATTCTCTCAGCCTCCTTAACACAAAGCCGTTTCTCAACAGCCCATATGTCACAACTGTCTGGTCCCCTTCTTTCCCCCCAACACCCAGTTTACTGCAGCCTTCCATCTTCAGTGAACCACTAATTACTGTTCTTGGGATATGATTTGTGTGTGAGCCTCAAAGTGAGACAACATTGAGGATGAGAGACAAGGAGGGGAAGATGAAATGGGCCCTAATGGCGGACGCCACCGCCACTGCTCAGCCTCTGTCTCTGACCTGTCGCAGTCACTCGTTCCTCGTGTCAACGTCCTGGATGACTGCAGCTGTCGCGCTTTTTCAACAAATTGTTTCCTGGCAAAAGGACAGGAACACATGTACAGCCTCTGCCTTCTCCCAGACCAACCTCCATTAGTGATGAGCTAGTGCCTGTCAGGGGGAGGCAGGCAACAATAAGCGCTATCATCGTACATTAGGCTTTATATGACTGTTCTGCATGGCTCAATTGACAAACTGTACTGCAACTAACTACGTTTGTAAAGTGATGGAAGGAAGTGGAGCAATGGTGGGGAATTACGACAGGGCTAAATTGGTGTTGACAGAATACAATTAAGAGCCATCAACGGGGCCGTATTTCAGTTGCCAGTCTCCTGTTCTAGTCATATAGCTATACTGAGATGGAAAAAGCACAGTAGTCCAAGGATGACATCTCTGATTAGCACACATACAGTATGTGATGTACTGGCCATTTCCAGGTACTTTTCATGGCTGGTTGGAAGTGAGATGTTTTGATTATTTTGGATAATATGTATGGTTCACTTGCAATGTATGATTTTTTAAGATGTATTTTTACCAATACTGATGTACTTTGTAAAAATCTCATTTGCAAGGTTGATGTGAAAACGGTCCAAAAAAGGGAGCATATTGAACATCTAAATAAGGAATGCAGTGAGTCTGCACACAGGCCGACGGCATGGTTTCTTTCCAAGGACAGTGACTAAGCAAAATCGTAAAGTTACCCACAGCTCAGTAAAAAAGCCTCTATTCACTTAAGAAATTCCCCAATTTGATATTGCAAATTTGGGTACCATAATATTGTATGTAATTAATACCATATTTTATTTCATACAATGCACTACTTAAAGAAGTCATTAGAATAATAATGTGATACCCGAGACAGAGAATTACCACTGAACTATCACCATAATATAATACATTGGGCAGATGGTAATTGCGGAGTATACCAGGGCGGGTAATTAAAAGTTTTCTGCACATGTTGTCCTTGCTCCCCTACAGGCCGTGTCTCAGACCTTCCTCCTGGGCGGTTAAGTAAAGTAGAGGCATGAGGACCCTCCCTCTGTGTCTGTCTGAAGCCTATGAAGGCCCTTATGAAGGCCCTTAGGCCCTCCTAGTGAGCCGACTGAGGATTGCTGAGTAATGCATGCCATTGATGAGGAGGAGAGAGCGAGTGGGCAGTCGATCCGTTTGACCACAGGCAAAGTTGCCTGTTTGAAGTTCGTCAACCTGTACCACTGCTTCTCATCTCCCCCAATGCCTGTCTCTCTCTTTCTCTCCCTTCCTCTCTTTCTGTCTCACTCGCTCTTGCCACTGGTGGAGACATAAAAGACGAGCGCTAAAACGCTCTCAGGGAGAGAGGGGGAAAAAATAAAACAAGGGAAACAGGCAGCCTGCAGAGCAAACTCTGCAATTAAAGATCACAAAGGAGAGCAACAATGACACGGCAAGGTTTTACTTTTTGGGGGACTGGAGGGAGGAAAGAGGGGGCGACGGGGGCCAAATGAGTTCTTGCGAAAGAAAGAACGTTGTCTGTAGCCTTGCTACAAAGCGAGACTTTGTCTCACTTCACAATCTGCGGCTGGTGAGAGATGCAGTGTTGGAGGTGATAAGAGCGTGTGAACTGAGGCAGTCTGGTCGGTGAGAAACTGTTGAGCGAGTGGTAACCAATAGCCTTGTGTTACTGTCTGAGTGAGAGCATTTAAAAAAAGTATACTAAAGATACTAAAACACCCACATAGTGGAAATGCATTCATGAATGAATTTGCACTACACAGCTCCACCTGGTGGCCTGAGCTTTATGAGAAAGCCAAAGTATGATGGAGTACTCCATTTTAGGGGAGACTCAAGGAGATTGTCCAGGCATCAATGCATCACTATTTCAAGGGTGAATCTTTCTGCATATAGATAAGATCCAAATGCCTAACATTATTCTAGTTTTGTCTATTATGCATAGAGCTTGCCATAAAAGACAGTGAGGTCCCTTCAATGACATAGAAATTATGCTAAAGATTGGAAAGAAACATAAAACCTAATTTTGTAATCACCAAGGTAAGCAGAACACAGACAGGGTCGTAACATGAACCAACTTATGAATACAGGACAATGGGGTTTTGGTAAAGTGGTCAAAGAAATTACAAATACAATGCACAAGAAAGACTTGAATATGGTAAAGCAGTGAATCAACATAATGGACAGAAGTGGGCCTCGAACCCACAGTGCCAAAAATATGTTGTCCATCATGACAGAAATTGTGGTATTATGATTTTTATTATTTAACCTTTATGTAACCAGGTAGGCCAATTGAGAACAAGTTCTCATTTACAACTGCGACCTGGCCAAGATAAAGCAAAGCAGTGCGACACAAAACAACAACACAGAGTTACACATGGAATAAAACATACATACAGTCAATAACACAATAGAAAAAGGCTATATACAGGGTGTGAAAATGGTGTGAGGAGGTAAGGAAATAAATAGGCCATAGTAGTGAAGTAATTACAATTTAGCAAATTAACACTGGAGTGATAGATGTGCAGATGATAATGTGCAAGTAGAAATACTGGTGTGCAAATGAGCAAAAACGTAAATAAAAACAATATGGGGATGAGGTAGGTAGATTGGATGGGCTAATTACAGATGGGCTGTGTACAGCTGCAGCGATCGGTTAGCTGCTCAGATAGCTGATGTTTAAAGTTAGTGAGGGAGATATAAGTCAACTTCAGTGATTTTTGCAATTCGTTCCAGTCATTGGCAGCAGAGAACTGGAAGGAAGGGTGGCCAAACCGGTGTTGGCTTTGGGGATGACCAGTGAGATATACCTGCTGGAGCGCGTGCTACGGCTGGGTGTTGTTATCGTGACCAGTGAGCTGAGATAAGGCAGAGCTTTACCTAGCAAAGACTTATAGATGACCTGTAGCCAGTGGGTCTGGCGACGAATATGTAGCGAGGGCCAGCTGACGAGAGCATACAGGTCGCAGTGGTGGGTGGTATATGGGTCTTTGGTGACAAAACGGATGGTACTGTGATAGACTGCATCCAGTTTGCTGAGTAGAGTGTTGGAGGCTATATTGTAAATGACATCGCCGAAGTCGAGGTTCGGTAGGACAGTCCCTTTTACGAGGGTATGTTTGGCGGTGCGAGAGAAGGAGGCTTTGTTGCGAAATAAGAAGCCGATTCTAGATATAATTTTGGAATGGAGATGTTTAATATGAGTCTGGAAGGAGAGTTTACAGTCTAGCCAGACACCTAGGTATTTGTAGTTGTCCACGTATTCTAAGTCGGGACCGTCCAGAGTAGTAGTGCTAGACGGGCGGGAATTTCATTTTACTAGCGTTTAAGACTAGTTGGAGGCCACTGAAGGAGTGTCATATGGCATTGAAGCTCGTTTGGGGGTTTGTTTACACAGTGTCCAAAGAAGGGCCAGATGTACATGTCCTAACCGACTTGCCAAAACTATAGTTTGTTAACAAGACAATTGTAGAGTGGTTGAAAAATAAGTTTTAATGGCTCTAACCTAAGTGTAAACCTCCGTGGGCAGAACTAAAAAAGCGTGTGCGTGTGATTTTGGCTGCTGGTGATGGGCAGGACTCGCAGGAGGTATGCAGCACTAACGACCAAGTTCCAAACTGCCTCTTGAAGCAATGTCAGCACAAGAACTGTTCGTCGGGAGCTTCATTAAATGGGTTTCCATGGCCGTACACAAGCCTAAGATCATAATGCGCAATGCCAAGCGCCGGCTGGGGTGGTGTAAAGCTCGCCGCCATTGGACGCTGGAACAGTAGAAACGCGTTCTCTGTAGTTATGAATAATGCTTTACCATCTGGCAGTCCAACGGACTAATCTGGGTTTGGCGGATGCCAGGAGAATGCTACCTGTCCAAGTGCATAGTGCCCACTGTAAAGTTTGGTGGAGGAGGAATAATGGTCTGGGGGTGTTTTTCGTGGTTCAGGCTAGGCCCCTTAGTCCAAGTGAAGGGAAATCTTAATGCTACAGCATAAAATGACATTCAAGACAATTCTGTGCTTACAACAGTTTAGAGAAGGACCTTTCCTGTTTCAGCATGACAATGCCCCCATACACAAAGCGAGGTACATACAAAAATGGTTTGTCGAGATCAGAGTGGAAGAACTTGACTGGCCTGCACAGAGCTCTGACCTCAACCCCATCGAACACCTTTGGGATGAATTGGAACGCCGACTGCGAGCCAGGCCAAATCGCCCAATATCAGTCCACGATCTCACAAATGCTCTTTTGGCTGAATGAAAGCAAGTCTCTGCAGCAATGTTCCAACTTCTAGTGGAAAGTTTTCCCAGAAGAGTGCAGGCTGTTATAGCAGCAAAGTGGGGACCAAATCAATATAAATGCCCTTTATTTTGAAATTAGATGTTCGATGAGTAGGTGTCCACACACTTTTGTCGATGTAGTGTCTATTCCAGTGTGGCAGTTGTACTAAACTCCTAAGGCATAAAAGTTCTTAAAGAATCAATGTGCATCATTAATTAAAATGACAATTGAACAGGTAAAGAGGTATGCTTAGATAATACATATTTTCTAGATACACAATTAGGCATGGGCTCCCGAGTCACTGCATCTCAGTGCAAGAGGCAACACTACAGTCCCGAATCCAGGCTGTATCACATCCGGCCATGATTGGGAGTCCCATAGGACGGAGCACATTTGGCCCAGCGTTGTCCGGGTCTGGCCAGTGTAGGCCGTCATTGTAAATAATAATTCGTTCTTAACTGACTTTCCTAGTTAAATAAAAGGTTACACATAGTAATTATGGCTCTAAATTTCAGTAAAAGGCTGTTGCAAAAATGCTAAATTCTCTGATTTCCGGGGAGGGGACCACAGCCCGTCAATCCTCACATACTTCGTGCCCCCTCTGAAATAATGGGTGCATGGTACCTATGCTATATGCATACTGCATGACAGTGATGAAGGATGCCATCAAATTTGTGAACTCACATTTACATCACAGCCTCAAAAGATGTGTCACCTGATGAGTTTGACATCGATACACAGGGTCATTGTTGCGGTGACCCTCACTCCTCCATTCCCATCGATTGAGAGATAATAATAGACCCCATCAATGTTCCAGAGCTCCCTGAACACCCCCCCACCTACCCCAATCCTCAGAAGGCGATACCTCCCCGCCCTACTCATCACTCACCCTCAGACGGATCATGACACGCTCTTTCAACAGAGCTCTAAATATACCTTCGCACCGCTGACTGCAATTATGCTCCCTGCCTCCCTCTCGCTAAATATCTCTCACCTCATCGAATATTCATGAGGTGAGGTGTTGTTGGATAGCGAACAAAAACATTTTAGCAGCCCCCATCTTGACAGTGGAAATAAAAAATAAAACGTTTAAAGTTCATTTTGTGCAATTTTCCACATTTTGCCATGGGGCAGAGATAAGATGTTTCAAATGTATAACTAATTTCATGCAATTCTACATGTTTTGCCAGGGTGCAGAGAGGAAAATTAGCTGTTTTACAACATATTTCATGCAATTCTACACATTTTGCCTTAAGGTTGAGATAAATGTTTACAGTTTTTAATATGACATCTGAGTAAGACTGACTAACAAAGTCAATGGGGGCACCCTGGCCAGTAATTCAAAAAGGATTACTAAATTTAGATAGCTAGCCGTTAGACTAATTTAACAATCTAAAACATTTTAGCTGACATGGGCTAATTGAGTGACTATCAGTGACTGACATAAGAGAAAAACTGCAGATGCAAAACCAAATTATGATATTGCACCTTGTGTATTCTCTTATTCTAACTTGCAACAAGGTGAGACCCCGACTGAGTTAAGAAAAAAAAAACTTATTATCGATCCGAGAACCTTCAAAAGGGGGCCTCAGGGGCCACCAGTTTGCCCATCCCAGCTCCATATAGTAAGGATCGCAGACTTTGTGCGGTGTGCAAGAGAGAGGTGAGAGGATCGAACCAGGTTAGTCTTTTCTCTGCTTTCTGAATCTTCTCTGTGAACGCAGAATGTTTGTTCAAAGCATTTATTGAACTACTAAGCATTACCTAAGTCCATGGATAACCTGTTTACGTGAACATTATATTACAGGCTGACTGGCACTCGAGTAGTGAGATTGTGAGGATGGGCGTCAGTAAGTGGTTGCTTCCCAAATGACACCCTATGCCCTATGTAGTGCACTACTTTGGCCAGAGCCCTTTGTGCCCCTGTCAAAACTAGTGCACTATAGGTCATAGAATGCCATTTGGGACGCAGTCAGTGAGTGAATGAGGCCTACAGTACACTGAGTACATGGAGTGGCTTTCTTGTTATTGTTTCTGTTTTAAAATGGTGGCTCATTAGCCCGGGATTGTGCAAGGGACAGCACATTCAAACACTAAGAGAGTCCACCCTTAGCACACTGCATCTAGGCTAAAGCCCACCAACACACATAATTGGTCAAATCTTTCTCTGTGGCATTGTCATACAGTCCACATCTAGCTAACTAAACAGCCCGCTTTCTTTGTAAATTACTTCCCTAGGGGACATTTTGATTGTTGAATTGTTGATTTTTCTCTTTCTGTGTTGATGTCTCTTTGACCGACACTTTCTCTTCCAGTTTGCTTTTCTAAATGAATGCCATTTTTCTGAAGTAATCATGTGACCACTATAGAAAAGGGGTGCCTGCCGATGTCTTGTTCCCCGTTCCTCACTGTTTGAATTGGGAGGGGATAATCCCTCCCACGATCTCAGCCCTGGCCGTGCGTGCGTGCGTTTCCGAGTGTGTGTGGAGGATGAGAGGCTAGCTACCTTTGCTCCTCTCTTCCCTCTCTGTCACGTTCTGACCTTAGTTCCTTTTTTATATCTTTGTGTTAGGTTGGTCAGGGCGTGAGTTGGGGTGGGTAGTCTATGTTCTTTTTTCTATGTTGTTATATTTCTATGTGTTTGGCCAAATATGGTCCTCAATCATAGGCAGGTGTCGTTCATTGTCTCTGATTGAGAATCATACTTATTTAGCCTGTTTTCCCCATTTTGGTTGTGGGTGTTTAATTTCTGTTTAGTGTCTGTTCACCTGGCAGAACTGTTTTGTTTTCTCTTTGTTGTTATTTTGTTTAGTGTTCAGTTTTTCAACTAAAATGTGACGAACACTTACCACGCTGCAGTTTGGTCCTCCTCTCCTTCCACCAACGATAATCATTACACTCTCCTTCACTTATCTCCCAGTGTTGTGTTTGTTTGTTTAGTAAGGTTGTCCGACCAAGGATGCCTCTTTAAGTTCCTTGGGGAGGAGACAAGGGGAGATGGAGTGAGCCATGCTCCAAGGACAGGAACCATCTTGCCGGGAGGAGAGGATGGGGGGCAGTGAACTGGGAAAGATGTTCAGTCCAAGGTACTTGGATCTTTTGTTCCTCTGACTGGGGGGATTTATTAACGGACCAGACAAAGGATCCAGAACACACACACACACACAAGCGCACACACCCACACTTACACATCAGTCACCGCTGAGCGGCGAGGAGAAGGCCTACTCCACCTGGAGGATGATCCCTACAGCCCTGTGACTGGGCAGCTTGAGTTCCAGACTGCTGCGTAGTGCCAGGCTCTGACTATGACCGGAGCTGCTGGAGAGAGAACAGAGAGGGGGAGAGCAGGGGCACTGAAAGAAAAATATAGGAGAGAGGGGAGGGAAAGATGTGAAAAGGGTTGTGAATGGATGTGTCCCGTGTGGCAGTCAACATACAGCACGACAGCTTGTCTTGCTAATAGACCCATCACTCTACAGCACCTCAATACTTGCCCCTTCAAACTACAAAAAGCTATCCAAATTGTCCAAAAACTACCACGCTAGAGTATTGTGGCTATTCTGAGACAAGTGTCAAAAAAATATATGCAACAGTCGCTTGCGTTTTATGTTGTTTGTATAAATTGTCAAGGTTTCTTTCAACCATTGCTGGAATCATAGCTCAGATTGAAGGTCAGCATAGGCCCAACCAAAAGTGAACAATGGACTTTTCAATTAAGCATTGTGCCTACTTCCTTGGAATTGTTCTAGAAACTGTATCTGAGGTACAGTGAAATGGCACCTCTTCTTCTCAGAAAAAGAAGTTTGCTGCCAATGACCATGCAGCTGAGCGGCACCCAGTCCACGCACAATGTGCTACTGGCCTCGTGAGCCACACATCCGTATTATTTTGATATTCATCATTCACAGCTTGCATACAGCCCAGACTGCGAGCATACTGTGAAAGTGAGGGAATTTTGATCAAGGTCAGCAGAGTTGAGCTACTCTCCGTGTGTGTTGGCTTCTTTCTTAGGCGAAACGACGACAACCCCAAAAATCTCCAGAATAATTATGGTCTACGCTGTGCTATAACAGCGCTTTCAAACACTGTGCGACCATGGGGGGGCTAAAAACAATACATTTCAATGTGGAGGAATAAGTTAATGTTTAGGTTCCTTTTGTTGGGTAAATTGTTTGTGTTACATCACACAGTTGTAAAATACTAACAAATACCTGTCACGTGATCATCAAATTAGAATGGCATGAGTTTTGTTTACTAATTCTAAACTGAAAACTGATCCAACTCATGAAAGCTAATTTGAATACTGTGTCTGCCAATTTCTAATATGTGTTGTTATGCAAGCATACAGTTATAAAATGGAGTACGTGAGCATCCAAATCTTGACTGGTAATTGGTCTAGTACTGTCTATCAATGCAGTAGATACTATAGATCATTGGTCTAGAGATAAATCGTTGAATACGGTGTGTTGGTGCTGGACTGGAGCAAAGCCCTACACATCCAGTAGCTCTCTAGGACAAGGGTTGGTGACCAGTGATCTTAGCGCTGTGTGTGTATATCACTATATCAGAGGCAGCAGGGTCATATTCATTAGTGCACACTGTAGCAAAACATTTTGCAATGAAAGACAAAAACAAACGTTTCTTGCTGGACAAGTTCGGGTAGTCCCTCTGTCTCAGTCCAATTTATTATGTTAGATGCCTAGTGAAACCCAGGAAACCCATGCACATGTACAGGAAGTGTCAGAAACCCATAGTGTCATAATACCCCTTATTGTAGGGTTTGACTGACATGCTAAAGTGTCTAAAGACAAGATGATTCTGTGTGTTTTAGTGCTGATCCGGGTCAAAATAGGTACGGAACCTATTACTGATCTTGCATGATAAAACCCAGTTGACAGGGTAGGTTGTCATGACGTTTCTCTCTACTTGCAAAAGTGGGAGGTGATTAGAAAGTCTCAGAATAGCCACAAAGTCAAGCGGTTCAAATGGCCGTATAGTTTAACAAGCTCCACAGGTATATGGGAGCCTACAAATGTCTATGGGTTGCCAATGTAGGAATACAAAACATCTGTTTAAATCAAATCAAATTGTATTCGTCACATGCGCCGAATACAACAGGTGTAGTAGACTTTCCAGTGTAATGCTTACTTACAAGCCCTTAACCAACAATGCTTTAAGTTAAGAAATAGTGTTAAGTAAAAAATTAAAAATTAAATAAAAGTAACAAATAGTTCAACAGCAGCAGTAAAATAACAAGCAAGGCTCAATTTACAAGGGGTACCAGTTAGTTGAGGTAATATGTACATGTAAGTAGAGTTGAAGTGACTATGCATAGATTTTAAACGGAGAGTAGCAGCATGGTAAAAGAGGGTTCTGGGTAGCCCTTTGATTAGCTGTTCAGGAGTATTATGGCTTGGGGGTAGAAGCTGTTAAGAAGCCTTTGGGACCTAGACTTGGCGCTCCGGTATGGCTTGCCGTGCTGTAGCGGAGAGAACAGTCTATGACTAGGATGGCTGGAGTCTTTGACAATTTTTGGGGTCTTCCTCTGACACCGCCTGATATAGAGGTCCTGTCAGGAAGCTTGGCAACAGTGATGTACTGGGCCGTATTCACTACCCACTATAGTGCCTTGCGGTCAGCGGCCAAGCAACAGCCATGAGGGGGAATAGGCTTTGTCAAGCCCTCTTCACAACCGTCTTAGTATGTTTGGACCATGATAGTTTGTTAGTGATGTGGACACCAAGGAACTTGAAGCTCTCAACCTGTGAGGTTGTTGTCCTGGCACCACAAGACCAGGTCTCTGACCTCCTCCCTATAGGCTGTCTCATTGTTGTCGGTGTTCAGGCCTACCACTGTTGTGTCATCGGCAAACTTGATGATGGTGTTGGAGTCATGCCTGGCCATGCAGTCATGAGTGAACAGCGGGTACAGGAGGGGACTGAGCACGCACCCCTGAGGGGCCCCCGTGTTGAAGATCAGCATGGCGGATGTGTTGTTTCCTACCCTTACCACCTGGGGGCAGCATGTCAGGAAGTCCAGGATCCAGTTGCAGAGGGAGTTGTTTAGTTCCAGGGTCCTTAGCTTAGTGATGAGCTTTGAGGGTACTATGGTGTTGAACGCTGAGCTGCAGTCAATGAATAGCATCGGGCTATCTTCTATATATCACAAGAGGTTTACGTGTGGCAAGGTAGGGCATGTGTAGCTCTATGTGGATGATTAGACAAGACAATGGGTATACATGGGGTAATGTCATTGTGGTTAATCCATCAAATTTTGTCTCCGCCAAGAGTAGTAGTGGGTACAGGTAAGGCTGGAGCAATTATCACATGAACAATGGAAATAAAATAACGGTCATAACCATTTAAAACACACATTAAATACATACACACACACACCTACTTATTCCAGGGTTTTTACTCATTTTTGTTATTTTCTACTTTGTAGAATAATAGTGAAGACATCAAAACTACAAAATAACACATACGGAATCATGTAGTAACCAAAAAAGTGTAAAACAAATCAAAATGTATTTTTGTCTTTGTCTTCCTTTCCTGTGGCAGTCCTCATGGTGCCAGTTTCATCATAGCGCTTGATGGTTTTTGCAACTGCACTTGAAGAATGTTCTGCATTGACTGACATTCATGTCTTAACCTCTTGCGACGAGCAATCCCGTATCCGGGAGCGTAATCATAGCCTCAAATGCATTAGCATAACACAGCGGACATAAATATCCCTAGAAACTTTTCCTATTCATGAACATCACAAATGAAATTAAATAAATATATTCAAACACAAGCTTAGCCTTTTGTTAACAACACTGTCATCTCAGATTTTCAAAATATGCGTTACAGCCAACGCTAGACAAGCATTTGTGTAAGTTTATCGTGGCATAATGCTATGCTTGGCTCTGCTGGCAGCAGGCAACATTTTCATGAAAATAAGAAAAGCAACCAAATTAAATAATTTACCTTTGAAGAACTTCAGATGCTTTCACTCAGGAGACTCCCAGTTAGATAGCAAATGTTTCTTTTTTCTAAAAAAGATAATTTTTGTAGGCAAAATAGCTCCTGTTTCTTCATCATGCTTGGCTGAGAAATCGACTGGAAAATGCTACAACTATAACGCCAAACTTTTTTCAAAATTTGCTCCATAATATCGAAAGAAACATGGCAAACATTGTTTAGGATCCATCCTCAAGGTGTTTTTAACATATATATTCGATAATATATCCGTCGAGGTAATTGGTTTCTCATAAGAAGCGATTGGAAAAATGGCTACCTCAGTATTTTACATTACATTACATTTAAGTCATTTAGCAGACGCTCTTATCCAGAGCGACTTACAAATTGGCAAGATTTTCTGCGGGAGACACCATGTGACCACATGCTATATATGGTCCCTTACGGTCATTCTTCAATGGAAATGCCTAAAAAGACGTCACAATGCTGTAGACACCTTGGGGAATACGTGGAAAACGTAAGCTCATTCGTAGCTCATTCACAGCCATATAAGGAGTCATTGGCATGAGGCGGTTTCAAAAAATGCGGCACTTCCTGGTTGGATTTTATCTGGGTTTCGCCTGTAACATCAGTTCTGTGGCACAAATGTTAATAGTGCCACCTAGTCTCAAGAAGTTAACGTAATGATGAACTGTTGTTTCTCTTTGCTTATTTGAGCTGTTCTTGCCATAACCTGGACTTGGTCTTTTACCAAATAGGGCTATCTTTTGTATATCATCCCTAACTTGTCACAACACAACTGATTGTCTCAAATGCATTAAGAATGAAAGAAATTCAACAAATTAACAAGGCCACACCTGCTAATTGAAATGCATTCAAAGTGACTACCCTAATGAAGCTGGTTGGGAGAATGCCAAGAGTGTGCAAAGCTGTCATTAAGGCAAAGGGTGGCTACTATGAAGAATCTCAAATATAACATTGATTTAGATTTGTTTAAAAGTTTTTTGGTTACTACATGATTCCATATGTTCTATTTCATAGTTTTGATGTCTTCACTATTATTCTAAGACAAAATGTCAATAAAGAAAAACCATTGAATGAGTAGGTGTGTCAAAACTTTAGACTGGTACTGGTACTGTGTAATGACCATCGTTATGTTTGGAGGAAAAAGGGGGAGGCTTGCAAGCCGAAGAACACCATCCCGACCGTGAAGCACGGGTGGCAGCATCATGTTGTGGGGGTGCTTTGCTGCAGGAGGGCCTGGTGCACATCACAAAATAGATGGCATCATGAGGGAGGAAAATGATGTGGATATACTGAAGCAACATCTCAGGACAACAGTCAAGGAGTTAAAGCTTGGTCGCAAATTGGTCTTCCAAATGTACAATGACCCCAAGCATACTTCCAAAGTTGTGGCAAAATGGCTTAAGGAGAACAAAGTCAAGGTATTGGAGTGGCCATCACAAAGCCCTGACCTCAACCCTATAGAAAATGTGTGAGCAGAACTGAAAAGGCGTGTCCGTGCAAGGAGGCATACAAACCCGACTCAGTTACACCAGCTCTATCACGAGGAAGGGGCCAAAATTCATCCTACCTGAAATGTTTGACCCAAGTTAAACATTTTAAAGGCAATGCTACCAAATACTAATTGAGTGTATGTAAACTTCTGACCCACTGGGAATGTGATGAAAGAAATAAAAAGCTGAAATAAATCATTCTCTCTATTATTCTGACATATCACATTCTTAAAATAAAGTGGTGATCCTAACTGACCTAAGACAGGGAATTTGTACTAGGATTAAATGTCAGGAATTGTGAAATTCTGAGTTTACATGTATTTGGCTAAGGTGTATGTAAACTTCCGACTTCAACTGTATGTGATAGGCCAATCTGGCTTATATGATTTATAATGGTCATAATGGTTCTTGACAGTGTCATTAAGTGTATTTTCCTAATCTAAGTAAACTGACACTGTGGTCATGAAGTATGTTCAACAACTGACTGAAAGCAGGATGGCTGAGCATTCTTGCAGTTGAGTTCATTTCTGCTGTAACATGGACTCTACAGTAACATGGACTCTACAATGTGATGGAACTTTGTTGCTCCTTGCTGAAACAAATTAGTCTCTGGTTGCCTAGGCAACATCCCACCAGCAGTAGCAGCACATGCAGTCAGTAGCAGAGGAGAAAATATGTTTTAAAAGTATAGGTTTCATTCTTTGTTATTCGATCGGTCATTTGGCTGACCAATAACAGTCATCCAAAATTCCATGACCATCACAGCCCTACGAACAAGTAAGAGCAGTTGCCACCAGCTTTGGCTCCGGCTTTAATGTCTACAAAGCCCTCTCCACAGCGCTCCTCCCGGCACCACCCCAGGACACTGCCACTGGCCCTGTGTGAGGAGACATGACATCACCCGCACAGCCAGACATCTCTGCCTGTCTCAGACTCTGATGTCTCATTCATTTTTGCTGTGCCCACTGACTGCTCTCTGGCAGCACACTTTCTCTCCCCCTCTCTGCTGCTCGGCCTCCGAGTGCAGAAGAGAATGAGGACGAGACTAGAGTCCCATACATGTTTATAGTAGAGGACCCTTTGCATATGATAGGGGGAGAAGGCTGCGACAATGAAAACTCGGCAGAGGGCAATGGCAAACAAAAAATAAGATGATTACACGGAGCACAAAGGCATACAATAGAATGAATGTTTTAATTGCTTTCTTCCAGCGCTTTTAGAGTCATAATAATAGCAATGTTTCATACTAATGTTGTGATTACACAAATTGTAACTAATTAATAAGCTGATAACCTGGAACCATTGCTTCTTATTTTAGCATTTTGTTTTTGCACGCTCTAATAGGGCAACAATTAATCACAGATAAACTGTCATTACAATCTACCGTATTAAATAAAAATGTAAATGCGAATGAAGAAGTCAATGCGTTCGACAAACAAATCAATCAACATGCAGATTGATTGTAAGCCATTTTGGGAGATCGCACTGCAGCGTGTCACCCCAAATCCGTAATCACGGGCACCCTCATAGATATCATGCTAACCAACCTGCCCTCCAAATACACCTCTGCTCTCTTCAACCAGGATCTCAGCAATCACTGCCTCAATGCCTGCGTCCTTAATGGGTCTGCCGTCAAACGACCACCCCTCATCACTGTCAAACACTCCCGAAAAGACTTCAGCGAGCAGGCCTTCCTAATCGACCCGGCCCGGGTATCCTAGGAGGATATTGACCTCATTCTGTCAGTAGAGGATGCCTGGTTATTCTTTAAAAGTGCTTTCCTCACCATCTTAAATAAGCATGCCCCATTCAAAAAATGTTGAACCAGGAACAGATATAGCCCTTGGTTCACTCCAGACCTGACTGCCCTTTGACCAGCACAAAAACATCCTGCGGCGTACTGCATTAGCATCGAATAGCCTCCGCGATATGCAACTTTTCAGGGAAGTTAGGAACCAATATACACAAATCCGTAATCCGAAGCTCGCATCCGCTACAAGACCATGGTGCTTGCCTACGGAGCTGTGAGGGGAACGGCACCTCAGTACCTCCAGGCTCTGATCAGGCCCTACACCCAAACAAGGGCACTGCGTTCATCCACCTCTGGCCTGCTCGCCTCCCTACCACTGAGGAAGTACAGCTCCCGCTCAGCCCAGTCAAAACTGTTCGCTGCCCTGGCCCCCCCCAATGGTGGAACAAACTCCCTCACGACGCCAGGACAGCGGAGTCAATCACCACCTTCCGGAGACACCTGAAACCCCACCTCTTTAAGGAATACCTAGGATAGGTTAAGTAATCCCTCTCACCCCACCCCCCTAAGTTTTAGATGCACTATTGTTAAGTGACTGTCCCACTGGATGTCATAAGGTGAATGCACCAATTTGTAAGTCGCTCTGGATAAGAGCGTCTGCTAAATGACTTAAATGTAAATGTAAATGTAAGCAGTTAGGAAAGCAAAAGCTAGCTTTTTCAAACAGAAATTTGCATCCTGTAGCACAAACTCCAAAAAGTTCTGGGACACTGTAAAGTCCATGGAGAATAAAAGCACCTCCTCCCAGCCGCCCACTGCACTGAGGCTAGGAAACACTGTCACCACCAATAAATCCGTGATAAGTTAAGATTTTCAATAAGCATTTTTCTACGGCTGGCCATGCTTTCCACCTGGCTATCCCTACCTACAGCCGTTCACCCCCCCACAGCAACTTGCCCAAGCCTTCCCCATTTCTCCTTCACCCAAATCCAGATAGCTGATGTTCTGAAAGAGCTGCAAAATTTGGACCCCTACAAATCAGCCGGGGTAGACAATCTGGACCCTCTCTTTCTAAAATGATCAGCCAAAATTGTTGCAACCCCTATTATCAGCCTGTTCAACCTCTCTTTCCTATCATCTGAGATCCCCAAAAACTGGAAAGCTGCCGCGGTCATCCCCCTCTTCAAAGGGGGAGACACTCTAGACCCAAACTGCTTCAGACATATATCTATCCTACCCTGCCTTTCTAAGGTCTTCAAAAGTCAAGTTAACAAACAGATCACCGACCATTTCGAATCCCACCGTACCTCTCCGCTATGCAATCTGGTTTCCGAGCTGGTCATGGGTGCACCTCAGCCACGCTCAAGGTCCTAAACGATATCATAACCGCCATCGATAAGAGACAATACCATGCAGCTGTATTCATCGACCTGACCAAGGCTTTCGACTCTGTCAATCACCACATTCTTATTGGCAGACTCAACAGCCTTGGTTTCTCAAATGGCTTACTCGCCTGGTTCTACTTCTCAGACAGAGTTCAGTGTGTCAAATCGGAGGGCGTGTTGTCCGGACCTTTGGCAGTCTCTATGGGGGTGCCACAGGGTTCAATTCTCGGGCCGACTCATTTCTCTGTATACACCAATGATGTCGCTCTTGCTGCTGGTGATTCTCTTATCCACCTTTACGCAGACGACATTCTGTATACTTCTGGCCCTTCTTTGGATACGGTGTTAACTAACCTCCAGACGAGCTTCAATGACATACAACTCTCCTTCCGTGGCCTCCAAATGCTATTGAATGCAAGTAAAACTAAATGCATGCTCTTCAAACGATCGCTGCCCGCACCTGCTCGCCCTCCAGCATCACTACTCTGGATGGTTCTGACTTTGGTATTTGTAGTTGTCCACATATTCTAGGTGTCTAGTTAGACTCTAAACTCTCCTTTCAGACTCACATTAAGCATCTCCAATCCAAAATTAAATCTAGAATCGGCTTAATCGGCCTTCACTCATGCTGCCAAACATACCCTCGTAAAACTGACTATCCTAGTCCCATATACTACCCACCACTGCAACCTGTACGCTCTCGTTGGCCCTCGCTTCAAATTTGTCGCCAAACCCACTGGCTTCAGGTCATCTATAAGTATTTGCTAGGTAAAGCCCCGCCTTATCTCAGCTCACTGGTCACCATAGCAGCACCCACCAGTAGCCCACGGTCCAGCAGGTATATTTCACCGGTCACCCCCAAAGCCAATTCCTCATTTGGCTGCCTTTCCTTCCAGTGGTCTACTGCCAATGACTGGAACAAACTGCAAAAATCCCTGAAGCAGGAGACTCATATCTCCCTCACTAGCTTTAAGCACCAGCTGTCAGAGCAGCTCACAGATCACTGCGCATGTACATAGCCCATCTGTAAATGGCCCATCCAACTACCTCACACTCATACTGTTATTTATTTTGCTCCTTTGCACACCAGTATCTCTACTTGCACACTCATCTTCTGCACATCTATCACCAGTGTTTAATTGCTATATTGTAATTATTTTGCCACTATGGACAATTTATTTCCTTACTGTCACGGCCGTCGTTGAAGGAAGAAGACCAAGGTGCAGCGTGGTGAGTGTACATTAATTTTTATTTCGGTATGACGGCAACAAAACAAGAAACAAACTGAACAACAGTGAGTTTTACAGGGCTTAGTGCCACAAACAAATTTAACTACCCACAAAGACAGGTGAGAAAAAGTGCTGCCTCAGTATGGTTCCCAATCAGATACAACGACAGACAGCTGTCCCTGATTGAGAACAATACCTGGCCAAAACAAAGAAATACAAAACATAGAAAATAGATCATAGAATGCCCACCCCACATCACACCCTGATCTAACCAAATAGAGAAATAAAACGGCTCACTAAGGTCAGGGCGTGACACTTACCTCCCTTATCCTACCTCATTTGCACCCACAGTATATAGACTTTTTTTCTATTGTATTATTGACTGTATGTTTATTCCATGTGTATCTCTGTGTTGTTGTTTGTGTGTTGTTTGCTTTCTCTTGGCCAGGTCGCAGTTGTAAATGAGAACTTGTTCTCAACTAGCCTACCTGGTTAAATAAAGGTTAAATTAAAAAAATGTTTTTAAACTTGCAGCTTCTAAGTAAAGTAATCGGTTTGGAGTAACCGTGAGCGAGACGATTGACTGTAAACTATCTAACCCTAGGTTCTAGGCCTTACTGCTGTTCCTGTGTCGCTGCCTGCCTCCCCAGGTTCTGCCTCTGTCGCTTACCTAATTCCCATAGGATTCAAGGTATGTTGCCTGTAAAAACAATTGAGCAATGTTTATATCATCCCCTTTTAAAACAGCCCCATATTTATCCCTTTCTTGTTGGCATTTGCCTGTTATATAGCTATTGCAGCCGGCAATGCAGCCAGGCATACTTTGACCCTCTCTCTCTCACTACCCTCTCTCACTATCTCCATATCCACCCACACCTTCCCAATTCAATTAGCATATCAATTGAGCTACGGTTTTATATGCAGCTGCAGAGCCAGTCCACATATCCCCATCATTATCTTCTTATCTCTCCATCTCTCTTTCTTCCCATCCCTCTCTCTCCTTCTCTCAATCTCTGTCTCTCTTCTCGGCAACAGTAAAAATCTCTCGAGTGGCTGGGGAGGATTCCGATTTTGAGGCTTGTTTATCCTCGATGGGAGAGTCGTGTTTAACATCTGAAACCTTCCTATTTAGAACCGTCAATGCCTTTTGTGGCTCAGCGATTAGATGGACCTGAGGCAAACACTGTAAAGTTGGGAGAGATATAATAAGGCTGATAAGTGAATATCTGGCTCACTCTGCCTCACTGTGGGCCTATGGGATGCCCACAGTACAAGGCGCAGAGGCAGTCGTTTTCTGGGCCATTGCTTGTTTGGAATGGAATGCCCGTAAAATGTTACATTTCCTGAGATGTGATTTGGTTTTAGGCTTTTGCACTTAAAATCATAATTCATAAGTCATTTCTGTAATATTGTATAATTTTATAAGACAAAATAAAATGGTGGCATATGAGCTTATTTGTTAAAACAACAGGCTCCAACATTGAAATATCCATAACCCTTTTCAGTCAAATACAAATACCAACCGTCCTTATCACAAACATGGCATACAGTAGGAGTATGACAACCATGACAAGAAAATAATGCAGAGATACAAACAAAACATCCGTCAGATTCTTGAAAGTTTTTCTATTTACAATAGGATACTTATTCTATATATGCTGGAGGCAACAGCACTGTGACAAGAACCCCACAAATAATTGCTTTCAGCTACATTTAGATTATAATTAGGATTGTGCCTTCTCCAGAACCTCTGTTCTCTCACTCTTTCAACAACATCTTCAGTGTGTGGAGATGACAGGAGATGGCATTGTTTTATGTGGACAGGACTGTAATGACGTGAGGGAGGGAGAGAGAGCTGTCGGAAGCTTCTAACAGGCAACATCTGTTAAAACCCATCCCCTCTTTCTGTTGCACCCTCTATACACACTCTTACTCCATCTAACACTTTCTTTCCTCTATATCCCTTTCTCTGTCTCCTCTGGCTGCTGACGTCACAGATGTTTCCCGATCTTGAAATGTGAATATTTTAGAGCTAAGAAGCTTACAGGGAACAATGAAATGGCCCCCAAGTAAAATTATACTCCATTTCCTTCGTCACAGAAGAGGGGACTCGTCTGAGTGATGATGAGCACGTAGAGTGGGACATAGGCGTGCCGGAGCCCAAGACAGCCAACAGCCTCTGAGACAGAGAGAGAGTGAGAGAGACACTCATTAGCGTGTATTAGGAGGCAATTTATTGCCATGCTTTGTTAACAGTGTAAACAAAATAGTCGTTTAGGGTTGTTGGGGGGGGGGGTAGCTTCTGATCAGTGCAGTAACCCAGAGTGGGAGTATGTTTTTTAATTGCTCTGTATGTCTGCTATGGTGTGTCTAGAGTAGGAAAAGGATGCCTTCACAGACATGGCCTTGGCGGCCACAAGACATGCTTGTTCTCTGCAAAACACTGTTCTATATGTTCCTTGGAAATCAGCGAGAGAAATAAAACCTGCTCCTACCAGTTAAAGATCCTTCTGTTGGAATAAGATATATTATCTGTTCACAGAGAAAACACGAAAGAAAGGGCAGGCTATAAATTCATGTCGACTGATCCTCTAGTTGTGCACATAGCCTAATGTTGTTGAAGAGGGTGAATTTGATTCCATTGTGAGAGCACAGTAATACCTCGGATCTACCTTGGGATGAGCTTAGAGAGGCTTAGCACTTTGCTTTCTTTCTGAGGGTTTTCAATTTTTACATTTCAATTACAATTAAAAAGAAATGCAGGATTGGGACATAGAGTGCTTTCAGAAAGTATTTATACCCGTTGACTTAATCCACATTTTGTTGTGTTACAGCCTGAATTCAAAATGAATCAACTATATTTTTATGATAAAGTAAAAACATGTTTTTAGACATTTTTGCAAATTGTATATGGAAAATTAAATACAGAAACATCTCATTGACATAAGTATTCACACCCCTGAGTCAATACATGATAGAATCACCTTTGGCAGCGATTACAGCTGTGAGTCTTTCTGGGTAAAACTCTAAGCGCTTTGCACACCGCGATTGTACAATATTTGCAAAAAATATATATATATTCTTCAAGCTCTGTCAAGTTGGTTGTTGATCATGGCTAGACAGCCATTTTCAAGTCTTGCCATATATTTTCAATACAATTTTAAGTCAAAACTGTAACTAGGCCACTCAGGAACATTCAATGTCATCTTGAAAAGCAACTCCAGTGCATATATGGCCTTGTGTCACGCCTTGGTCATTGTATTTTGTGTTTTTGGTATATGTTTGGGTAAGCCAGGGTGTGACATGGGTTTATATGTTGTGTTTCGTATTGGGGTTTGTAGTAATTGGTATTGCGGCTGATTAGGGGTGTGTCTAGTTAGGCTTGGCTGCCTGGGGCGATTCTCAATCAGAGTCAGGTGCTTGTCGTTGTCTCTGATTGAGAACCGTATTTAGACAGCCTGACTTTCGCGTTGTATTTTTGTGGGTGTTTGTTCCTGTCTTAGTGTTGTAGTCACCAGATAGGCTGTAATAGGTTTCACGTTTCGCTTGTTGTTTTCATATACAGTTATTTCATGTACCGCGATTTTTCATTAAAGTCATGAGTAACCTACACGCTGCATTTCGGTCTGACTCTCTTCATACAACAGACGAACGACGTTACACCTTGTGTTTAAGGTTACCGTCTTGCTGGAAGGTGAATTTGTCTCCCAGTGTCTGTTGGAAAGCACACTAAACTAGGTTTTCTAGGATTTTGTCTGTGCTTAGCTCTATTCTGTTTATAATCCGGATAAAAAAGCTCTCTAGTCCTTGCCAAAGACAAGCATACCATAACATGATGCAGCCACCACCATGCTTGAAAATATGAAGAGTGGTACTCAGTGATGTATTGGATTTGTCCCAAACATAACAGTTTGTATTCAGGACATAAAGCTCACTTCTTTGCCACATATAACACATGACTTATTGTAAACAGTATGCATGTGTTATAATATTTGTATTGTGTTCAGGCTTACTTCTTTTCACTCTGTCATTTAGGTAAATATTGTGGAGTAACTACAATGTTGTTGATCCATCATGTTTTTCTCCTATCACAGCCATTAAACTCTAACTGTTTTAAAGTCACCATTGACCTCATGGTGAAATCCGTGAGCGGTTTCCTTCCTCTCCGGCAGCTGAGTTAGGAAGAATGCCTGTATCTTTGTACTGACTGGGTGTATTGATACACTTATATTTCTGCCCATCTACCAATAGGTGCCCTTCTTTATGAGGCATTGGAAAATCTCCATGGTCTTTGTGGTTGAATCTGTGGGAGGGACCTCACAGATAATTGTATGTGTGGGTACAGAGATGAAGTAGTCATTCAAAAATCATGTTAGACACTATTAGAGCATGCAACAAAATGTGAAAAGAGTCAAGGGATGTGAATCATTTCTGAAGGCACTGTATATTGCGAAGATTAATATCTCAAGACAGAATTTAAAAGAACAATGCTTTATCGCAATGTCATAACACCTGACATAAATTGTAATTGTCATAACCTGTAGTTAGTGTCATGTTTTGTCATAAATTGTCATGTCTTGTCCTTGTGCTTCCTCTTCTATTTGTTTCCCCTGCTGGTCTTATTAGGTTCTTTCCCTCTTTCTATCCCTCTCTCTCCCCCCCCTCTCTCTCTCTCTCTCTCTCTCTCCATCGTTCCGTTCCTGCTCCCAGCTGTTCCTCATTCTCCTAACTACCTCATTTACTCTTTCACACCTGTTCCCTATTTTGCCCTCTGATTAAGTCCCTATTTCTCTCTCTGTTTTCGCTTCTGTCCTTGTCGGATCCTTGTTTGCTGTTCTGTGTCCTTGTTCCGTCCTGTCGTGTTTTTGCCTTCTTCAGATGCTGCGTGTGAGCAGGTGTCTATATCAGCTACGGCCTGCGCCTTCCCGAAGCGACCTGCAGTCTGTGGTCGCATCTCCAGTTGTTCCCCTCTACTGACTAGAGGGTTTCAGTTTTCCTGTTTTGACTTTACCTGTGATAGTATCCAGGATTATCGTTTTTGTTAAAGACTGGAATAAACTCTGTTTCTGTTAAGTCGCTTTTGGGTCCTCATTCACCTGCATAACAGAAGGATCCGACCAAGAATGGACCCAGCGACTACGGATTCTCGCAACTCAGCCGTCGTGATCCAGGGAGCGATGCTCGGCAGACACGAGCAGGAATTGTCTGCTGCTCGTCATGCCGTTGAGACCCTGGCCGCTCAGGTCTCCGACCTCTCAAGACAGTTTCAGAGTCTCCGTCTCGAGCCACCAGCTATTTCCTGGTCTTCCGAGTCTCCGGAACCTAGGGTTAATAACCCACCATGTTACTCTGGGCAGCCCACTGAGTACCGCTCCTTTCTCACCCAGTGTGATATTGTGTTCTCTCTCCAGCCCAACACATACTCAAGAGAGAGAGCTCGGATCGCCTACGTCATATCACTCCTTACTGGACGGGCTCGGGAGTGGGGCACAGCTATCTGGGAGGCAAGGGCTGAGTGTACTAACGAGTATCAGAACTTTAAAGAGGAGATGATACGGGTTTTTGATCGTTCAGTTTTTGGGAGGGAGGCTTCCAGGGCCCTGGCTTCCCTATGTCAAGGTGATCGATCCATAACGGATTACTCTATAGAGTTTCGCACTCTTGCTGCCTCCAGTGACTGGAACGAGCCGGCGTTGCTCGCTCGTTTTCTGGAGGGACTCCACGCTGAGGTTAAGGATGAGATTCTCTCCCGGGAGGTTCCTTCCAGCGGGGATTCTTTGATTGCACTCGCCATCCGCATAGAACGACGGGTAGATCTTCGTCACCGAGCTCGTGGAAGAGAGCTCGCGTTAACGGTGTTCCCCCTCTCCGCATCTCAACCATCTCCTCCCACTGGCTCAGAGATTGAGCCCATGCAGCTGGGAGGTATTCGCATTTCGACTAAGGAGAGGGAACGGAGAATCACCAACCGCCTTTGCTTCTATTGCGGTTCTGCTGGACATTTTGTCATTTCATGTCCAGTAAAAGCCAGAGCTCATCAGTAAGCGGAGGGCTACTGGTGAGCGCTAATACTCAGGTCTCTCCATCAAGATCCTGTACTACCTTGTCGGTCCATCTACGCTGGACCGGTTCGGCAGCTTCCTGCAGTGCCTTGATAGACTCTGGGGCTGAGGGTTGTTTTATGGACGAAGCATGGGCTCGGAAACATGACATTCCTCTCAGACAGTTAGAGGAGCCCACGCCCATGTTCGCCTTAGATGGTAGTCTTCTCCCCAGTATCATATGTGAGACACTACCTTTAACCCTCACAGTATCTGGTAACCACAGTGAGACCATTTCCTTTTTGATTTTTCGTTCACCTTTTACACCTGTTGTTTTGGGTCATCCCTGGCTAGTATGTCATAATCCTTCTATTAATTGGTCTAGTAATTCTATCCTATCCTGGAACGTTTCTTGTCATGTGAAGTGTTTAATGTCTGCTATCCCTCCTGTTTCTTCTGTCCCCTCTTCTCAGGAGGAACCTGGTGATTTGACAGGAGTGCCGGAGGAATATCATGATCTGCGCACGGTCTTCAGTCGGTCCAGAGCCAACTCCCTTCCTCCTCACCGGTCGTATGATTGTTGTATTGATCTCCTTCCGGGGACCACTCCCCCTCGGGGTAGACTATACTCTCTGTCGGCTCCCGAACGTAAGGCTCTCGAAGATTATCTGTCTGTTTCTCTCGACGCCGGTACCGTTGTGCCTTCTTCCTCTCCCGCCGGAGCGGGGTTTTTTTTGTTAAGAAGAAGGACGGTACCCTGCGCCCCTGCGTGGATTATCGAGGGCTGAATGACATAACGGTTAAGAATCATTATCCGCTTCCCCTTATGTCGTCAGCCTTCGAGATTCTGAAGGGAGCCAGGTTCTTTACTAAGTTGGACCTTCGTAACGCTTACCATCTCGTGCGCATCAGAGAGGGGGACGAGTGGAAAACGGCGTTTAACACTCCGTTAGGGCATTTTGAATACCGGGTTCTGCCGTTCAGTCTCGCTAATGCTCCAGCTGTCTTTCAGGCATTAGTTAATGATGTACTGAGAGACATGCTGAACATCTTTGTTTTCGTTTACCTTGACGATATCCTGATTTTTTCACCGTCACTCCAGATTCATGTTCAGCACGTTCGACGTGTACTCCAACGCCTTTTAGAGAATTGTCTCTATGTGAAGGCTGAGAAGTGCGCCTTTCATGTCTCCTCCGTCACATTTCTCGGTTCTGTTATTTCCGCTGAAGGCATTCAGATGGATCCCGCTAAGGTCCAGGCTGTCAGCGATTGGCCCGTCCCTAAGTCACGTGTCGAGTTGCAGCGCTTTCTCGTTTTCGCGAATTTCTATCGGCGTTTCATTCGTAATTTCGGTCAAGTGGCAGCCCCTCTCACAGCCCTTACTTCTGTCAAGACGTGCTTTAAGTGGTCCGGTTCCGCCCAGGGAGCTTTTGATCTCCTCAAGAAGCGTTTTACATCCGCTCCTATCCTTGTTACTCCTGACGTCACTAAACAATTCATTGTCGAGGTTGACGCTTCAGAGGTGGGCGTGGGAGCCATTCTGTCCCAGCGCTTCCATTCTGACGATAAGGTCCATCCTTGCGCGTATTTTTCTCATCGCCTGTCGCCATCGGAACGCAACTATGATGTGGGTAACCGCGAACTGCTCGCCATCCGCTTAGCCCTAGGCGAATGGCGACAGTGGTTGGAGGGGGCGACCGTTCCTTTGTCGTTTGGACTGACCATAAGAACCTTGAGTACATCCGTTCTGCCAAACGACTCAATGCACGTCAAGCTCGTTGGGCGTTGTTTTTCGCTCGTTTCGAGTTCGTTATTTCTTATCGCCCGGGAAATAAGAACACCAAGCCTGATGCCTTATCCCGTCTCTTCAGTTCTTCTGTAGCTTCTACCGACCCCGAGGGGATTCTCCCTGAAGGGCGTGTTGTCGGGTTGACTGTCTGGGAATTGAGAGACAGGTAAAGCAAGCACTCACTCACACTGCGTCGCCGCGCGCTTGTCCTAGTAACCTTCTTTTCGTTCCTGTCTCTACTCGTCTGGCTGTTCTTCAGTGGGCTCACTCTGCCAAGTTAGCTGGCCACCCCGGCGTTCGGGGTACGCTTGCTTCTATTCGCCAGCGGTTTTGGTGGCCTACTCAGGAGCGTGACACGCGCCGTTTCGTGGCTGCTTGTTCGGACTGCGCGCAGACTAAGTCAGGTAACTCTCCTCCTGCCGGTCGTCTCAGACCGCTTCCCATTCCTTCTCGACCATGGTCTCACATCGCCTTAGACTTTATTACCGGTCTGCCTTCGTCTGCGGGGAAGACTGTGATTCTTATGGTTGTCGATAGGTTCTCTAAGGCGGCTCATTTTATTCCCCTCGCTAAGCTTCCTTCCGCTAAGGAGACGGCACAAATCATCATTGAGAATGTGTTCAGAATTCATGGCCTCCCGTTAGACGCCGTTTCGGACAGAGGTCCGCAATTCACGTCACAGTTTTGGAGGGAGTTCTGTCGTTTGATTGGTGCTTCCATCAGTCTCTCTTCCGGTTTTCATCCCCAGTCTAACGGTCAAGCAGAACGGGCCAATCAGACGATTGGTCGCATATTACGCAGCCTTTCTTTTCGAAACCCTGCGTCTTGGGCAGAACAGCTCCCCTGGGCAGAATACGCTCACAACTCGCTTCCTTCGTCTGCTACCGGGCTATCTCCGTTTCAGAGTAGTCTGGGTTACCAGCCTCCTCTGTTCTCGTCCCAGCTCGCCGAGTCCAGCGTTCCCTCCGCTCAGGCTTTTGTCCAACGTTGTGAGCGCACCTGGAGGAGGGTCAGGTCTGCACTTTGCCGTTATAGGGCGCAGACTGTGAGAGCCGCCAATAAACGTAGGATTAAGAGTCCTAGGTATTGTCGCGGTCAGAGAGTGTGGCTTTCCACTCGTAACCTTCCCCTTACGACAGCTTCTCGCAAGTTGACTCCGCGGTTCATTGGTCCGTTCCGTGTCTCCCAGGTCGTCAATCCTGTCGCAGTGCGACTGCTTCTTCTGCGACATCTTCGTCGCGTCCACCCAGTCTTCCATGTCTCATGTGTCAAGCCTTTTCTTCGCGCCCCCGTTCGTCTTCCCTCCCCCCCCGTCCTTGTCGAGGGCGCACCTATTTACAGGGTACGGAAGATCATGGACATGCGTTCTTGGGGACGTGGTCACCAGTACTTAGTAGATTGGGAGGGTTACGGTCCTGCGGAGAGGAGTTGGGTTCCATCTCGGGACGTGCTGGACCGTTCGTTGATTGATGATTTCCTCCGTTGCCGCCAGGGTTCCTCCTCGAGTGCGCCAGGAGGCGCTCGGTGAGTGGGGGGGTACTGTCATGTTTTGTCATAGATTGTCATGTCTTGTCCTTGTGCTTCCTCTTCTATTCGTTTCCCCTGCTGGTCTTATTAGGTTCTTTCCCTCTTTCTATCCCTCTCTCTCCCCCTCCCTCTCTCTCTCTCTCTATCGTTCCGTTCCTGCTCCCAGCTGTTCCTCATTCTCCTAACTACCTCATTTACTCTTTCACACCTGTTCCCTATTTTGCCCTCTGATTAAGTCCCTATTTCTCTCTCTGTTTTCGCTTCTGTCCTTGTCGGATCCTTGTTTGCTGTTCTGTGTCCTTGTTCCGTCCTGTCGTGTTTTTGCCTTCTTCAGATGCTGCGTGTGAGCAGGTGTCTATATCAGCTACGGCCTGCGCCTTCCCGAAGCGACCTGCAGTCTGTGGTCGCATCTCCAGTTGTTCCCCTCTACTGACTAGAGGGTTTCAGTTTTCCTGTTTTGACTTTACCTGTGATAGTATCCAGGATTATCGTTTTTGTTAAAGACTGGAATAAACTCTGTTTCTGTTAAGTCGCTTTTGGGTCCTCATTCACCTGCATAACAGTTAGGGTCATAACGTGTTATTTTATGGCTGGTTAGGACACCTACATAAGAGTGTCAAAACAAACATTTTTTCAAATTTGTTTTTTTCCCAGACGAAGTTTCCTTTCATTATTTACAGTCATGTTTATTTTCACACATTATTAAAAACTTGTAGAAAATACTTTATGACCATAGTGTCAATTTACTTAGATTAAGAAAATACACTTAATGACACTGTCAAGAAGCATTATGACCATTATAAATCATATAAGCCAGATTGGCCTATCACATACAGTTGAAGTCGGAAGTTTACATACAAATACATGTAAACTCAGATTTTCATAATTCCTGACATTTAATCCTAGTACAAATTCCCTGTCTTAGGTCAGTTAGGATCACCACTTTATTTTAAGAATGTGATATGTCAGAATAATAGTAGAGAGTGATTTATTTCAGCTTTTATTTATTTCATCACGTTCCCTGTGGGTCAGAAGTTTACATAGCATTGCCTTTAACTTGGGTCAAACATTTTGGGTAGCCTTCCACAAGCTTCCCACAATATGTTTGGTGAATTTTGGCCCATTCCCCCTGACAGAGCTGGTGTAACTGAGTCAGGTTTGTAGGCCTCCTTGCTCGTACACATTTCTTCAGTTCTGTCCACCGATGTTATACAGGGTGGAGGTCAGGGCTTTGTGATGGCCACTCCAATACCTTGACTTTGATTGCCTTAAGCCACTTTGATAGAACTTTGGAAGTGTGCTTGGGGTCATTGTCCATTTGGAAGACCAATTTGCGACCAAGCTTTAACTTCTTGACTGATGTCTTCAGTTGCTCCATAATATCCACATAATTATCATCCTTCATGATGCCACCTATTTTGTGAAATGCACCAGTCCCTGCTGCAGCAAAGCACCCCCACAACATGATGCTGCCACCCGTGCTTCACCGTTGGGATGGTGTTCTTCGGCTTGCAAGCCTCCCCCTTTTTCCTCCAAACATAACGATGGTCATTATCGCCAAACAGTTCTATTTTTGTTTCATCAGACCAGAGGACATTTCTCCAAAAAGTATAACCTTTGTCCCCATGTGCAGTTGCAAACCGTAGTCTGGCTTTTTTATGGTGGTTTTGGAGTAGTGGCTGCTTCCTTGCTGAGTGGCCTTCAGGTTATGTCAATATAGGACTTTTTTTACTGTGGATATAGATACTTTTGTACCCGTTTCCTCCAGCATCTTCACAAGGTCCTTTGCTGTTGTTGTGGGATTGATTTGCACTTTTCGCATCAAAGTACATTCATCTCTAGGAGATAGAACGCGGCTCCTTCCTGAGCGTTATGACGGCTGGAATTATTTGGCCTGAATGCCAAGCATCACCTCTGGAGGAAACCTGGAACTATCCCTATTGTGAAGCATGGTGGTGGCAGCATCATGCTGTGGGGAAGTTTTCAGCGGGAGGGACTAGGAGACTAGTCAGGATCGAGGCAAACATGAACGGAGCAAAGTACAGCGAGATCCTTGATGAAAACCTGCTCCAGAGCGCCCAGGTCTTCAGACTGGGGTCTTGAAGGTTCACCTTCCACCAGGACAACAACCCTAAGCACACAGCCAAGACAACGTGGGAGTGGCTTCTGGACAAGTCTCTGAATGTCCTTGAATGGCCCAGTCAGAGCCCGGACTAGAACACGATCGAACATCTCTGGAGATACCTGAAAACAACTGTGCAGCAACTCTCTCCCATCCAACCTGACAGAATCTGCAGAGAAGAATAGGAGAAACGTGCTGAATGCGCTATGGATGTAGAGAAGGAGGGTCATTTGTTATTTTCAATCAGAATATTTGTATAAAGATAAGCATTATATTGTTAGATTACAGGAGTAACAGTCTTTCTCACCTCAAGTTCAACTGTCGGAGTAAGTTGGAGCGCCGGAGCGCACTGCCTTCATTTCATAGGACTGCAGTAGATAAAGCTTAATAATAGTCACACCATACCAAACGTTTCTAAGCTTTAGTAGGGTAATATCAAAAGTCAAGCCATTGTGTATAGGGGAAATACAAGAAGAAGAGGGAATGTAAACCAGGGGGAAAAGGCACTTCCCTCCCCTGTGCCCAATAAAATAAAATAAACACAGCCCTCCCCATAGCAAAAAAAATGTTTGACAACCCTCTCCTATTTTGGACTACCACTCCCTCAGTATATTTCGATCTGTCCCTAAGGTGATGGCAAGGATCTTCAACTAGTAGGCATAAACCACTTGAATATTGATATTCATTTGTTTTTCTTGAAGGTTTGGTGATTTTGCGAAATTAATTGTTATAACAAGAACATTTTCAAACACCCACCACTTGGGAAACATAGATCAGGGGTGGCCAACACTCCTAGAAAACAAGCACAATTTTTTTGCCCTATAATAGGCTGGAAGAAGAATGTTTACCTAAATTACAAAATGCTAAATGTTTGTATTCTTACCTTGAAAGCAGTCTATGGACAGAGAGACTGCAATCTATGTTTGGTTACCCACTGCCATCAACCATGAATATTAGTATTTCCTGTGCAGAGCCTTGGTGTAGTGGTAACACTCTCCGACACATCTTGCATACAACTTTCCACCTAAGAACCTTCAAACCTTCACACTGTTTCGCACATTAGCATCTTCCTATCTCACTTCATTACGGTCTGAATAAAGTGTCAAGCAAACTAAAAAATGTTTTCAAAAAAGTTTCATCCCCCAAAAATCGCAAAGTAACAAAGTTGAAAAAAATGTTGAGTGTTCATTTAATGTTCAAAGAATTCTGAATACACCTGACCTGTGGTTTAAATTATTGTTAAAATTCACCCTGGTCAAAGGCCTAAGCCATGTCAAAATACGTAGAAATTAGGGAAATTGTGCTTGTGCTACGGGGCAGTGAAATTCACACAGAAAATGTCACTCCAAGCTTTCTATTCAAATCCCAAAAAATGTCAAATCTATTATCTTCACAAAAAAGTAAAAAAATATATCAAATTAAACAAAAAGCTAGCCGACCAGCTAGCATTAGCTTATTATACATTTACAAGGGCTTGCGAAAGTATTCACCCCCCTTGGCATTTTTCCTATTTTGCTGCCTTACAACCTGGAATTAAAATAGATTTTGGGGGAGTTTGTATAATTTGATATACACAACATACTTACCACTTTGAAGATGCAAAATATATTTTTTGTGAAACAAACAAGAAATAAGACAAAAAAAACGGAAAACTTGAGCGGGCATAACTATTCACCCCCCCAAAAACAATACTTTGTAGAGACACCTTTTGCAGCAACTACAGCTGCAAGTCTCTTGGGGCATGTCTCTATAGGCTTGGCACATCTAGCCACTGGGATTTTTGACCCATTCTTCAAGGCAAAACTGCTCCAGCTCCTTCAAGTTGGATGGGTTCTGCTGGTGTGCAGCAATCTTTAAGTCATACAACAGATTCTCAATTGGATTGACGTCTGTGCTTTGACTAGGCAATTCCAAGACATTTACATGTTTACCCTTAAACCACTCAAGTGTTGCTTTAACAGTATGCTTAGGGTCATTGTCCTGCTGGAAGAGGAACCTCCGTCCCAGTCTCAAATCTCTAGAAGACGGGAACTGGTTTCCCTCAAGAATTTCCTTGTATTTAGCGCCATCCATCAATCCTTCAATTCCCACCAGTTTCCCAGTCCCTACCGATGGACAAACATCCCCAAGCATGATGCTGCCACCACCATGCTTCATTGTGAGGATGGTGTTCTTAGGATGATGAGAGGTTTTGGGTTTGCACCAGACATAGTTGTCAGGACCCGGTTACGAACCCGGGTCTCCGGAGTGAGAAACAGTCACTTAACCTGTTAAGCCTACCCCTGTTTACTGCCCCTTCTGGAGGAATTGGGTACCCATATAAAACAGGATACATTTTTGTCAAAAGTTGCTAATATATGCATATAAAAAATATTATCGAATAGAAAACTCTAAAGCTTCTAAAACCGTTTAAATTTTGTCTCTATTTAAAGCAGAAGTCTCAGGGCATGCATTCTCCCAAAGTCTCTCGTCATGGAAAAAGTTGGCCCAACTTTGACGTCATCGTATACGCACCTCCCAAACAGTTACAGCTCTGGGAACAGTCTGTACATGTTCAGCGCGAAGCCTGCTTTCAATGGGGCTTCTCATTGTGAGAATCGCGCGCTCACGAGACTTTGAGCGTGCCGAAAGGTCTCGGTCACGCGAAAAAAAAGTGTACGCTTATGCGCGCTCTGCTCCGGTGAGGTCTTTTCTTCAGGATCGATTAAACGACGTGTGTGTTTCGCTTCGTCCTCACAATTGCTGTACACCTTTATAACATGTTAAAGCTTAATTATGAACATAGTTTGACAAGTTTACTCGACATAATATATAATTTCGACGTTTTGGTGCGCATCCACTTGAATTTTGCCTACATTTCGACCGAAATGTGGCTATTTTGAGAACCGAAAGACACAGACTTGAAAACTAAACGCTGTTTTGGTAAGTATAGTCCCTTCCAGGTCTTTTGATGGAAGAACAGCAAAGGTAAGGGAATATTTATGTGTTCATTTTGGGTTTCTGTCGAC
Source organism: Oncorhynchus gorbuscha (assembly GCF_021184085.1). Lineage (NCBI taxonomy): Eukaryota > Metazoa > Chordata > Actinopteri > Salmoniformes > Salmonidae > Oncorhynchus > Oncorhynchus gorbuscha. The sequence continues at coordinate 84,712,055 of NC_060175.1, read as the reverse complement.
TCCAAGATAGAGGCATAATGATACCTTTGGAGCGCCGACTCCTAGTATAGCCTAGTGAACGCAACCTGTAACGTTAAAAATAAATGTAACACAGTGATTGCATTTAGAAGAAGTGTATCTTCCTATACATATGTAAAACATGCATATTTAGTCAAAGTTTGTGTATTCCTTGTTAGCTGACGTTATCTGCCGGAGCTATTTCATTTCTCCTGACATTTTAGTAGATTTATGGATATATATTGCAGATTATTGAAAAAAAATGAATGTACTGTGTAACATGTTATATTACTGTCATCTGATGAAGATTTCAAAAAGTTAGTGAAATTTTTTTTTTTTAATCATGCGTTTGTTGATTGCATATATATTCCTACTTGGCTATGCTAATGAGCTATGTCTGCGGTGGTGGTTTGACATAAATATGTGCTATGTTTTCGCCGTAAAACATTTTAGAAACCTGACTTGTTGCCTGGATTCACAACGAGTGTAGCTTTAATTCAATACCCTGCATGTGTATTTTAATGAACGTTTGAGTTTTAACTAATACTATTAGCATTTAGCGTAGCGCATTTGCATTTCCAGAGCTCTAGTTGGGACGCCTGCATGCCAGGTAGAAGCAAGAGGTTAACCAACTGAGCCACAAATAGTCGGCAGAACCCAGAAGATGAGGCAGACACAGCAGTACTTGAGACGGTGTATTTAATGAAGTAAAAAGTGAAGTCCTTCAGGAAAACATGTAACTCCACAACCTCAAAAGGAATTCCACAAGAACAAAGGTAATCCTCCAAGACGAAAAAGGTAAATCCACAAGGTGGTAGGTATAGCATAAAAAGCCTCAAAAGATACTCAAAAATAAATAAACAAGAACAAAAAACAGAATTCCACAAGAGAGTCCACCAGGATCAACAATAGTTCACAGAATACTAGGGCTGGGTGCTAACATACAAACACAGAGCAAATAACTGAGGAAAACTAAGGGTTTAAATACAATCAGGGGAAACGAGGCACAGGTGCAAATAATAATGGGGATCAAGGGAAAACAAAAGGTCAAAAAGCACAATGGGGGCATCTAGTGACCAAAAACCGGAACAACCCTGGCCAAATCCTGACAATAGTGTTTTCCTTGGTGGCCAAGAAGCAACATTTTAGTCTCATCTGACCAGAGTACCTTCTTCCATATGTTTGGGGAGTCTCCCACATGCCTTTTGGCGAACAAACGTGTTTGCTTATTTTTTTCTTTAAGCAATGTTTTTTTTCTGGCCACTCTTCCATAAATCCCAGCTCTGTGGAGTGTACGGCTTAAAGTGGTCCTATGGACAGATACTCCAATCGCCGCTGTGGAGCTTTGCAGCTCCTTCAGAGTTATCTTGTTCTCTTTGTTGCCTCGCTGATTAATGCCCTCCTTGCCTGGTCTGTGAGTTTTGGTGGCGGTCCTCTCTTGGCAGGTTTGTTGTGGTGCCATATTCTTTCCATTTTGTAATAATGGATTTAAATGGTGCTCAGTGGGATGTTCAAAGTTTTTTATATTTTTTGTAACCCAACCCTGATCTGTACTTCTCCACAACCTTGTCCCTGACCTGTTAGGAGAGCACCTTGGTCTTCATGGTGCTGCTTGCTTGATGGTGCCCCTTGCTTAGTGGTGTTGCAGACTCTGGGGCCTTTCAGAACAGGTGTTTATATACTGAGATCATGTGACACTTAAAGTCCACCTGTGTGCAATCTAACTAATTACTGTATGTGAGTTCTGAAGGTAATTGGTTGCACCAGATCTTATTTAGGGGCTTCATAGCAAAGGGGTGAATACATATGCACAAACCACTTTTCCTTTTTTTCCCCCCATTTCACTTCATCAATTTGGACTATTTTGTGTATGTCCATTACATGAAATCCAAATAAAAATCTGTTTAAATTACAGGTTGTAATCCAACAAAACAGAACAAACGTCAAGGGGGATGAACACTTTCGCAAGGCACTGTAGCTTGCTATAGCTATGGGCATTTGACATTTGTAATTTGGGTTGTTTAATGTTTTAAGGACTCCTGAGCAAACCAGCAAACTAGGCTGTCAACTTGTGAAACCCAGTGACTGTAATACATCTGGTTCTTTATTGTAGTAAGGGTAACGCTAGAGACTGAAGATATTTGTCATGCAATGCAGCTGAAGTAACTTAGCTAACTCTTTTCTTTATTAAAGACTAGTTAGCTGACAACGGTTAATCATTAATCCACAAGAAATTGCAGAAAATTCCTTAGTGAAGGAAATGCGATAAGTGAATATCAAACTACTATTATGGAATGAAAGTCCTGTTTCAATATTACTCCACATTGAACCAAATCCAGAGTATTTGTACATGATGGGCACATTGTAGTTTTCCTGTTCTCATATATTAAGTACGTATTTGTTACAGGAGATATATGGTAGCAGTCAAAAGTTTGGACACCAACTCATTACGGGGTTTTTATTTGTACTATTTTCTACATTGTAGAATAATAGTGAAGACATCAAAACTATGAAATAACACACATGGTAACCAAAAAAGTGTTAAACAAATCAAAAAATATTTTATATTTCAAATAAAACTGTATTTGTCACATGCGCCGAATACATGTGTAGACCTTACTGTGAAATGCTTCCTTACAGGCCCTTAACCAACAGTACAGTTCAAGAAAGAGTTAAGAAATGTTTTACCAAATAAACTAATAAAATAAAGTAAAAAATAATAATAAATAATAATATTTGAGATTCTTTAAAGTAGGCACCCTATGCCTTGATGCCAGCTTTTCACACTCTTGGCATTCTCTCAAACAGCTTCATGGGGTAGTCACCTGGAATGTATTTCAATTAACAGGTGTGTCATTTTAAAAGTACATTTGTGGAATTTCCTTCCTTCTTAATGTGTTTGAGCCAATCAGTTGTGTTGTAACACAGTAGGGGTGCTATACAGAATATAGCCCTATTTGTCAAAAGACCAAGTCCATATTATCGCAAGATCAGGTCAAATAAGCAAAGAGAAATGACAGTCCATCATTACTTTAAGACATGAAGGTTAGTCAATGCGGAAAATGTTAAGAACTTTGAAAGTTTCTTCAAGTGCAGTTGCAAAAACCATCAAGCGCTAAGATGAAACTGGCTTTCATGAGGACCGCCACAGGAAAAGAAGACCCAGAGTTACCTCTACTGCAGAGGATAAGTTCATTGGAGAAACCAGCCTCAGAAATTTCAGCACAAATAAATGCTTCACAGAGTTCAAGTAACAGACACATCTCAACATCAACTGTTCAGAGGAGACTGCGTGAATCAGGCCTTCAAGGTCGAACTGCTGCAAAGAAACCACTACCAAAGGACACCAATAATAAGAAGAGACTTGCTTCGGCCAAGAAACACGAGCAATAGACATTATACTGGTGGAAATCTGTCCAAATTTGAGATTTTTGGTTCCAACCGCTCAAGTTTTTTTGTGAGACGCAGCGTAAGTGAACAGATGATCTCTGCATGTGTAGTTCCCACCGTGAAGCATGGCGGAGGTGGTGTGATGGTGCTTTGCTGGTGACACTGTCGCTGATTTATTTAGAATACCGAGAGTGTGCAAAGCTGTCATCAAGGAAAAGGGTGGCTACTTTGAAGAATCCCAAATATATTTTGAGTCGTTTAACACTTTTTTGGTTACTACATGATTCCATATGTGTTATTTCATAGATTTGATGTCTTCACTATTATTCTACAATGTAGAAAAATAGTAAAAATAAAGAAATAACATGAATGAGTAGGTGTCTCCAATCTTTTGACTGGTACTGTATAAGGAATGCTATTAATTCCGCCAGTACGGGAATGAGGAAAAACACAAGGCTCATTGTCAATGAATCACATGGTAGGCTATCCATTGGCGGCTTCTGATGTGCATGTGCATGAGTGACTTGATGTCCCATTGCCAGGGGATGGGGGGTGTTTGGATTGAGCCTAACTGTGATTAATATCAAAGTTCAGCAAGTTGCAATGTAACGGAATGTGTTAAAACAGGTCATAACAAAGGGCCGAGTCAATCCTGAATAAAACAAATGTCAGCACAATCTCAATAAGGGGCTATGTCTGTGCATTCATCTGAAGAATGTGGGACCCTCTCTGAAACAGTTGAGTTAAATTGAGATGTATAATCAGCTAAATAATTTAATTGCTCCTGGATCTCAAAGGCTAATTATTTTTGAAAGATTATCTTTCAGTACTAATCTTGGAGATATAGCTCCCTCATACCGAGGTGACTCATTCTTCCCGTCATTAGCATGCCGTTGTCATACGCCCACTCCTCTGCTCCTTAACACATTTTCACTGGCACGTCGCTTCCGCTGATGAATCACATTGCCCTGCTGGTGAAAACGCAGCCCACGATTCACTACCAGAAAATATCACAAGTTGAACCAATATAGACGGCTTACAAAATTCCCCAATTTTTTTGTTGTTGCCCCCTTCTCATTTTGTTCCACAGGAGAGGATACTGCTTTGGTTAGGGTGGTTGAGGTTTCAGTGGAGGGCTGCATCTAAAATGGCACCCTATTCCTTCATGTAGTGCACTACTTTTGACCAAGGCCCATAGGGTTACAGGTCACTTGAGATGGAAATGTCAGGGAAGGCTGTCTAATAAATGACTCCAACTCGACAAGACACTAAATCACTGCCAGGAGGACATTACCATAAGGAAATATTTCAGGAGGAGGTAATGTCTATTGATCACACTCCTCGACAGGAGGGTTCTGTCGATGGCGCCCACCCACGTCAATTCCCTGATGCCCATTTGTTTTGACAGTTAAAGTTAGACAACACGCGCTAGAAGATTATTAAAAGATCACCATTATTGATTTGAGTATTCTTGCATTATAGTTGTTGATACAGCATGTTGAGTCTGGACACCTCCAGTGCTAACCCCAGCTCATTATTAGAAGGTTATTGGAAGGTCCAGATATTTCCTGGAACACTCAGGTCTATCTTTTTGTATCTTTTAAATAAATCATTGTTCATGTTGAGCAAAACAAATTTCCTTTGGGGCAAATAAAGGTTTCAATCATTATCGTAGAACCACAATCAAATCATAAGCTGTAGATAGGCTAGGTACAGAGAATCTGTATGGGGGCAGCAGGTAGCCTAGCAGTAAGAGAAGCGGGCCAACAATGGGATAGTTGCGAGTTCAAAACGGAGCTCCAACTGGAAAAATCTGGCGCGGAGTGAGCCGGAAAACAGAGGGTTGCTGGTATCATTCCCTGCCATTGAGCCCTTGAGCAAGGCACATAACCCCTATAATTATTCTGGGGACGCTGCACTCCGGCTGACTCATTGCTTCAAACCCCTAGGGTGTGTGTGTGTCTAGGGGTGTTGGGTTTTAAGCATTAAGATATAGTACATTTCCAGTCTCTCCAAGTTAATGGAGAATAAAGTCATCTTCTTATTCGAGTGAGGGAGAGGGGAGAGAGGCTTTATAAATGTGGTAGCCCTACTTTATCCAATCACACAGCTCGTTCTATGATCTGCTTTGGTGGTTGTAATTATTATGGATAGCAAGAATCGGTTGGCGTATGTAGAGACATACCCTAACCCGCCCAAGTATTCTCAATGCCATTTTTCAGAGTAATGTTTTCCTTTTCGGTTTTTCTTTGGCACATAAACGGCAGGGGCAGTCCTACTTTGATCGCGTTTGCTTTTTGCAGCGGGGGGAAAGAAAACTGCTTTGCTTCTCTCAATTGATGAGATTTGCCTTGGGGCATGCTGTTTTGCCTGCGGCACAGTGTTTGTCCTCTTGCTCCTTTTTCTCCCGCTCCCCTTTGGTCCTTTGATCCCTCACCAAGACATATGATACAAACATAATGGGTCCTGACTGAAAGTGAGCCTGATTCATTGCTCTAGGTTTAGGAGCTCTGCTAGCATCCAGGGGGAGGTTGGGCAAATAATGTTTCAGTGTCCCCAAGCCTGGGGCCTTTGTTAAGAAGTACCAAATAAAGATGGCACTTTGACCAACTCACTACCCTACCTTATTAAAAAGGGTTGTAAGCCACAAAGTTATAGCTCAAGCTGAAGAACGCACAAAATAAAATAGCTTATCAAAATAGCAGTTAGTTAAGTGTTTGCATTCTCATTGCACTACAATAAAGCCATGACATCTAGCTACAGAAGACCTTCTAAAAAGCAGATCCACAAGGCCTTTATACTGTATGTTGCATTCTCAATATTGTGTTGGTCTCGATACAATGTGTTTGGGAACTGTAAAGTGAGACATTTTGGAAAGAGAAATCAAAGAGCACCTCTTCCTTCACATCCACCGTTCTCTTTATCTCCTTTGTCTGTCTTTCACCCATCTACCCCTCCCTCTTCCAAGTGCAACTGAGCACTTGAGGCTGATGCAGCACGTAAGGTATCAGCATCACATCCCAGCTTGATGATAACAATCTAACACTCGCAGGAGTCACACACTCAATACTGCATAGTAGCAACCTTCCTCAAGACGACACACCGCGAAGAGTGCAAAAGCCCCACTGAAGTTTCACAACAGAACACACACAGAAGAAGTTAATCTGGCTGTTTGAACAAAATCCACATTACCCAGTTGTGAAGACCCACAAAGAGACAAAAAAGTGTAATGCTGAGGGAAGAGAAAATATATATATATAAATAAAAAGGGATTAATTTCATCACAACACTGGTGTTGTATTTTCCACTGGCAGTCTTCCATTTGAGTACTTCAGCCTCTTCTACTCTACCAGTGATGTAGAGAGTACTTCTACTCTACCAGTGATGTGTTTCTCATAGTTTTGTTTAAAAGTGAGCTAGGCCCAGTGAGCTAGGCCCAGTGAGCTAGGCCCAGTGAGCTAGGCCCAGTGTGTGTAGCTTGTTAGACGCAGGAGGATTTTTAATGAAGACATTGTTCTGTTGGTAATTATGTTAAAGGCCACCCGAATCGCAATTGATTGTCCAATCAATCTATAAATGATGCACGCTCCCCTGTCCAATGACATCCTAATTAAAATCCTTCGAGCGACAACCATCATTAGCGTGCTTCCTAGGAGATGTCAATGAGAAATCCATGTACCGGTGAGTCTTTTGTTTGGCTTGTTCTTTACAGTGCTTTTCGATGACAGATTGATGCAGAGACTTTTTAAATACCTGAGGGAAATTTTTGAGCTGATCAATGTAAGAATACATGTATTACAGAGAAAAATTTAGACCTGCTAGCTTTGACTCTTCATTTCCCTCATTGTATTCAAGTTCACAGGTTCAAACCGTAATGACTGAACACTTCAGAGGCATTTATGAAGTGGAAAAGCTTGACCTAAAATTCTCCTATAATGGCTAGGCATGATTATCTCTAATTTCTAAAAGATTCACACGTCTATGTCCTAGCTTTTGCAGTCCATAAATGTGACTTGATTCAGGAAACTAGGCATATGTTGCGTGTCACTACTTCACAGGGGAGGCATTTGAACATAAGCATAAATGTTTTATCAAAATGTAGTTTTGTTTTGTAGAATGCCTTCTGGAACATGTTAACTTTCATGGGCCTTAATAACAAACTTGTATGCCATCTGTAAATATGAATACAATTATTAAATTATGAGCCTAGTTGGTTTAGCCACAGAAAAAGACACAAACCTTCCCACTACCGTGATTGGCTAAGTTAATGGATGGGCTGGACATGCCTAGAGATGAGTTTGGATTGGTCTGCAGCATGCGTCAGTTTATTTTTCTATTTTATTTTTATTTAATCTTTATTTAACCAGGTAGGCTAGTTGAGAACAAGTTCTCATTTGCAACTGCAACCCGGCCAAGATAAAGCATAGCAGTGTGACAACACAGAGTTACACATGGAGAAAACAATTAACAAATCAATAACACAGTAGAAAAAAAGGGGAGTCGATATACATTGTGTGCAAAAGGCATGAGGAGGTAGGCGAATAATTACAATTTTGCAGATTAACACTGGAGTGATAAATGATCAGATGTGTCACGCCTTGGTCATTGTATTTTGTGTTTTTGTTATATGTTTGGGTAGGCCAGGGTGTGACATGGGTTTATATGTTGTATTCGTATTGGGGTTTGTATTAATTGGGATTGCGGCTGATTAGGGGTGTGTCTAGTTAGGCTTGGCTGCCTGAGGCGATTCTCAATCAGAGTCAGGTGCTTGTCGTTGTCTCTGATTGAGAACCGTATTTAGACAGCCTGACTTTCGCTTTGTATTTTGTGGGTGTTTGTACCTGTCTCTGTGTAGTAGTCACCAGATAGGCTGTAATTAGTTTCACGTTTCGTTTGTTGTTTTCGTATTTCAGTTATTTCATGTACCATTTTCATTCATTAAAGGCATGAGTAACCTACACGCTGCATTTCGGTCCTACTCTCTTCATTCAACAGACGAACGTCATTACAAGATGGTCATGTACAGGTAGAGATATTGGTGTGCAAAAAAAGCAGAAAAGTAAATAAATAAAAACAATATGGGGATGAGGTAGGTGAAAATGGGTGGGCTATTTACCGATAGACTATGTACAGCTGCAGCGATCGGTTAGCTGCTCAGATAGCAGATGTTTGAAGTTGGTGAGGGAGATAAAAGTCTCCAACTTCAGCGATTTTGCAATTCGTTTCAGTCACAGTCAGCAGAGAACTGGAACGAAAGGCGGCCAAATGAGGTGTTGGCTTTAGGGATGATCAGTGAGATACACCTGCTGGAGCGCGTGCTACGGATGGGTGTTGCCATCGTGACCAGTGAACTGAGCTGCTCAACTAACTATCTACTATGTAGATAATCCTTTCTAATGCGCCTTTTTTGAAAGATATCACAAAGAACTGCAGAAGTGTTGCTAATGCTCTCCACTTTCTGGAGGATGATCGTACCATGCTGACTTACTCGGACTCTGAAAATTAATCAGACAATGAGGAAATCCTTGATTTAGGTAAAAATATTTGAATTGAACCAGACTTTTGAGACTCTTCTGAAACCGATCAACAGTGTTTTCATCGCAGAAGAAGTTGACTGAGTTTTGAAATCTGTGGAAAACCTGTTGGAAGCAGAGTATGACAGCTAAGAAGATGGAGAAAATTATTGTGTTTGATTACAAATATGCGGAGGGAGTCTCTGGAGTACATCTTCAAACTAAGGGAAACCATGGCATCCGTGACAGAGGGGGAGAAGCGTTTATCCATGTATACAGGTAAGAGAGTCTAGCTAGCTACATTTTGAGATATTATGTTTCAAATTTGGTCAGAAAGTTGTATCATTGCAAGTTAAAGTGTACTGTTAGCTAGCTAGCTGACTCTAGCTGTACGGCTAACGCTACGTGTATGGTCTGTGTGGTAATATTATTTGTATCTCAGAAATCCATATGCATTGCTAGTTATAGCCTGTTGTTAGCTAGCTAACATTTAACCTAACTGGTTAGCTTTACCAACCTGTAGATTCATGCATGGTAGTAATGTTATGAGTTGGGATTATAGTTAATTGTTTAGCTGGCTAGCTAGCTGTGTTTAAACAAAAGACTCCACAATGCAGGTAACCATTTCACTGCACCGTTTACACCTTCTGTATCCTGTGCATGAGACAAATAAAATAAGATTTTATTTGAATAGTGTGTGTTACCAGAGATGGTAATGTGAATAACAACATGACATGCACCAAAGACAAATTAGGATGTACAGTAAAGTTAGGGAAACTAGAGAGTGTCCAAGTTCTAAAAATCTCTGGTAGAATGCCCTGCTTTGATTTCATCACACTCACAACCGTAAGCTATTTTATGCAATTAGCTTGCCATTAACTTGTAAATATTGATCTTGTTGTGAATTTAATTTCCTAGTTAAGACATTGTCATCTGTGATATGTTCATTATTTGAACTGGCTAGCGAAATCACAGCCATTCTTTTTTTTGCTTATACGTTTTCACAATAAGAACAGCAAGTTTGATGTCGGACGACAATAGAATGTTCATGATGTCACTGTGACAACTGCCTACATACATGTCGATAGACGTAGTATAAACCAGCCTTTAGTCTTGAAATCTTTGGTTGTTCAGTACACTACTATACTCACTCTGTTTAGCACATGGCCTCACATGTGAATCCTTAAAAAGATGGGTGGGGCTAAGGCTTAAGAGGGTGTGAACGATGCTGAATGGGTGTAGACAAAGAAGTGCTCTCCAGTAGGTGTACCAAAACATTCAAGGGCCATTTTCTGAAAAGTAGGGTTACAAGTTTATCAACTTTCAAAGCAGAATTACTTTCTCATTGTCCACGACCATTCTCTTGCCTATCCCTTTCTATTGTTTAATAAATATCCAGACTCAAACCATATGCCTCCCGTGTCTGCATCTGGGTCTCGCCTTGTGCTCTTATAACATCAGAACTGCATGTGGCTCAATAGGCTCCATCAGGGTTTCAGTGGTGGGGTAAGCGGCAGTACTGAACACTGGGACAGAGATAAAGGGACTGACTGCATGATATCAGTTCTCATCCCCATCCACTGGCACATGTCACTTAAGTCAGTCAGAACAGATAGATAGGACATGCACAACTGCACTGGGCAAATAATTCAGAGCGCTTGAGTGTTTGTACCAAGTCTTAAAGGGTGGATATTTAAGGTATTGTCAAACTGTGCAGTTATTACCTGATATATCTTTATATAGTGATTCCTATGTTGAATGTAAAGATATTTTGCTGTTCTGTAATGAGGAGCAACCAGACGCCACACTAGACGCATTTATGAAATCTCTTTTTCCAGTTACTAATAAACATGCACCAATTAAGAAAATGACCATAAAACTGCCAAATCCCTGTGGATTGATGAGGAATTTACACATTTTATGGTTGAGAGGGAAGAGGCAAAAGGAATGGCAAATATGTCTGGCTGCACAGCCGATTGGCAAACGTACTGTAAATTAAGAAATTCATGTAACTCAACGAAAACTGTACTATGAAACAATGATGGATGATAATAAAAATACTTTGAGCACTCTAAATTATATTTTGGGGAGCAAGGTGAACTCGGCTCCATCTTTAATTTAATCAGATAGCTCCTCACACAACATGAATCGACTTCATTACCAAGATGAGCAAATATAGGCATAACATGCCAGCAACAAACGTAGACCCTACACATCCAAGTATAACTGCCCAAATTCTGAAGGACAACCATTGTAATTTTGAATTGTGTAAAGTGAGTGTGGAAGAGGTGAACAAATTATTGTTGTCTATCAATAATGACAAAACATCTGGTACTGACAACTTGGAACATGCTAGCAGACTATATTTGCCATCTCTTCAATCTAGGCCTACAGGAAAGTGTGTGCCCTCAGGCCTGGAGGGAAGCAAAGGTAATTATGCTCCTCAAGAATAGTAAAGCACCCATTAGACGGCTACAGACCCATAGTAAACTTTTGTTAAAAATAAAAAAAAATGTGTTTGACCAGATAAAATACTATTTCACAGTAAACAAATTAACAACGGACTTTTAGCATGCGTATAGGGAAGGGCACTCAATATGTTTTATCACACCTGGGCTACTGTCAGGTTATAATGATCAAGTGCCACAAAGAAGGACAACATTTCAGTTGGCCCTTAAATGTACACTACTGTTCAAAAGTTTGGGGTCACTTATAAATGTCCTTGTTTTTGAAAGAAAAGCAAAATTTTTGTCCATTAAAATAACATCAAACTGATCAGAAATAGAGTGTAGACATTAATGTTGTAAATGACTATTGTAGCTGAAACTGATTCTTTTTTACGGAATATCTACATAGGTGCGCAGAGGCCCATTATCATCAGCCATCACTCCTGTGTTCCAAAGGCACGTTATGTTAGCTAATCCAAGTTTGTTATTTTAAAAGGCTAATTGATCATTAGAAGACCCTTTTGAAATTATGTTAGCACAGCTGAAAACTGTTGTTCTAATTAAAGAAGCAATAAAACTGGCCTTTAGACAACAGTACCATTTAAACCAAATGGACACATCAAAAACCATACGAAAAGTAAATGAAAATAGAAAGAAATTGAAAAAACCAGTAACAAGGTGTAATGCAATAGTGAAAATGCAGGTTTCTTTTGCGTCTTATAGCCTATGCATGAAGTTGTCAATACAAAAATGTGACAATCCTCATCAATCTGAAATTGTGTATACTAGACTCAAATGTAGAGGTAATAACCTGAATAATAATTATGAAATGCTACTGATAATAAGTGGTAATAGTGAAGTTCCGGAAAAAAGACATATTTCTTTTGAGACTAATGTGTCAATGTAACAGAATAACTTTACGTCCGTCCCCTCGCCCATACCCGGGCGGAACCAGGGACCCTCTGCACACATCGACAACAGTCACCCTCGAAGCATCGTTACCCATCGCTCCACAAAAGCCGCGGCCCTTGCAGAGCAAGGGGAACTACTACTTCAAGGTCTCAGAGCAAGTGACGTAACCAATTGAAACGCTATTTAGCGCACACCGCTAACTAAGCTAGCCGTTTCACATCCGTTACACTCACCCCCCTTTTGACCTTCCTCCTTTTTCCGCAGCAACCAGTAATCCGGGTCAACAGCATCAATGTAACAGTATAATTTTATACCGTCCCCTCGCCCATACCCGGGCGCGAACCAGGGACCTTCTGCACACATCAACAACAGTCACCCACGAAGCATCGTTACCCATCGCTCCACAAAAGCCGCGACCCTTGCAGAGCAAGGGGAACTACTACTTCAAGGTCTCAGAGCAAGTGACGTAACCGATTGAAACGCTATTTAGCGCGCACCGCTAACTAAGCTAGCCGTTTCACATCTGTTACATCAACCCGATAATATGAATGCCTGATCATCCATCAAAATCACAAACAAAAGCTAGTGGAACCCTAATTTTGTTTCTAATTACATTTGACAGATAGTGGAATTGCCACGAAGTAGAAAACGTAGCTTTTATTGGTCATGTGACCTGACAACGAAAAACTCTGGGCCTTGACCAGATCAGGCTGTTAGCATTAAGCAGATAATTTAGTTATAAGTCAGAAAAACTAAATTCTCTGAATCTATCATTACCTACAAATGGTGCCTGTGTGAGTGAGCAGCATTATTTCTGCTAGGATCACGTGTGTGTTCTTTCCATGTTGCTCTTTCAGTGTTGACGAGCTACAGCAGCTGGCTCACAAACTTCACCAGGGAGTGATGCAGAGAGATGGACAGCCTGTCCAGGAAGCAGGTGAGGCTCTTCAACACATGGGGCTTCAACTCATAGAGGTAAAGTACACTATTCATTCATGCAAAAGTATGTGGACACCCATTAGTGGATTCAGCCATTTCAGCTACACCCGTGGCTGACAGGTGTATAACATCGAGCACACAGCCATGCGATCTCCATAGACAAACATTGGCAGTAGAATGGCCTTACTGAAGATCTCAGTGACTTTCAAGGTGACACTGTCATAGGATGCCACCTTTCCAACAAGTCAGTTCATCACATTTCTGCCCTGCTTGAGCTGCTCTGGGCAACTGTAAGTGCTGTTATTTTAAAATGGAAACATCTAGGAGCAACAACGGCTCAATCGCAAAGTGGTAGGTCACACAAGCTCACAGAACGAGACCGCCGAGTGCTGAAGCGCAATAACTGTTGGTTGGGAGCTTCACGAAATTGGTTTCCAGCAACCACACACAATCCTAAATCCTTTAGCGTCTGCTAAATGGCATATATTATATATTACTATATTAAACTCTCCTTGCGCAATGCCAAGCGTCAGGTGGAGTGGTTTAAAACTCGCCGCCATTGAACTCTGGAGCAGTGAAAACGTGTCCTCTGGAGTGATAAATCACGCTTCACCATCTGGCTGACGAATCTGGGTTTGGCGGAGTCCCAGGAGAACTCTACCTACCCCAATGCATAATGCCAACTGTAAAGTTTCCCGACCTCACTAACGCCTTTGTGGCTGAATGGAAGCAAGTCCCCCCAGCAATGTTCCAACACTTAGTAGAAAGCCTTCCCAGAAGAGTGGAGGCTGTTATATCAGCAAAGGGGGGACCAACTCCATATTAATGCTCATGATTTTGTAAAGAGATGTTCGACGAGCACGTGTCCACATACTTTTGGTCATGTAGCATTGGTGAATCAAGTATAACACTCAGTCTCTATCGGTTTTAATCATGTTTAATCATGTTCTATTAGCCAGACCTGACTTTATGTTAAATTAAGTCAGTGTCCGTCCTCATACTCATGTTCACAAAATTGATGTTTGAGGTTTATATGATACTTGGTTTATTCTCGGTTTGAAGGACTCCAGTGCTAGCATATCTGCACATACGGTACAATTTGATAAGACAGGACACCAGGGAATGCTCTTTGTGTAAAAGATAGTGTGGACCCACAGCTCCCTTCTTTGTAATGTGTTTCTAAAGAGTTTACTTTGCTACAGGTAGCTGCGTATACATCACAGCCACAGCTGAATCACTTGCCCATTGATTGAGCCAAGCCAACAGAGTCGCTTCTGAACTATTTATGAAGTAGGCACTGGTCCTCAGGCCAAAGATCTCACAACATAGGTTCTGCCTGAAATGTGGATCCATATTGGGTGTAAAACACTAGCGATTTCAAAAGGTATACCGGACAATTTATGAGCTGTGATTGTCAGGGAAGCTGCCTGCTGCCATGTAATACAGCAATCACCTCTTTCAATCACTGACAATCACCTCTTTCTGACTCTGTCAGATACCAAATCACGGGTGATTATACTCGTCTCCAGTACAAAGCGGGATATTGCAGGGGGGTGGGGGATTCTAAACTACCCAAAACCTTCTGCTGACTCGACCCCACACTGTCAATCGTCATTACTGTACATGCTTTCAAAAACACAGTTTTAAGCAACATTTCAACTTGAGGATGAGTCCCAAAACTGCATGTTGACAGGGAGAGCCTCCTTGAGAATACCACTGAAGACAAATCACTACCTACATCACAAAAGATGAAGTGAGAAATGCTGACGCTATAAACCATCACGCTGCAAAATATAGTGGAACATACATGACATTACCAAAAGTATGTGGACACCTTCTCATCGGAAATCGCATTACAAAATCATGGGCATTAATA
Organism: Oncorhynchus gorbuscha; assembly: GCF_021184085.1. Classification (NCBI taxonomy): domain Eukaryota; kingdom Metazoa; phylum Chordata; class Actinopteri; order Salmoniformes; family Salmonidae; genus Oncorhynchus; species Oncorhynchus gorbuscha. Next base: position 84,696,981 of record NC_060175.1, on the reverse strand, counting down.
TGGAGTTGGTCCCTCCTTTGCTGCTATAACAGCCTCCATTCTTCTGGGAAGGTTTTCCACTAAATGTTGGAACATTCCTACGGGGACTTGTTTCCATACAGCCACAAGAGCATTAGTGACGTTGGGCACTGATGTTGAGTGATAAGGCCTGGCTGCCTGTGGGCGTTCCAATTCATCCAAAGGTGTTCAATGGGGTTGAGGTCAGGACTTTGAAGGCCAGTCAAGTTATTCCACACCGATCTCGACAAACCATTTCTATATGAACTTAGGTTTGTGCACGGGGGCATTGTCATGCTGAAACAGGAAAGAGACTTCCCCAAATTGTTGCCACAAAGTTGGAATCCCAGAATCATCTTGAATGTCATTGTATGCTGTAGCATTAGGATTTCCCTTCAATGGAACTAAGGGGCCTAGCCCAAACCATGAAAAACAGCCCCAGACCATTATTCCGCCTCCAACAAACTTTACATTTGGCACTATGCATTTGGACAGGTAGCATTCTCCTGGCATCCGCCAAACCCAGATTAGTCTGTCGTAATGCCAGTTGGTGAAGTGTGATTCATCACTCCAGAAAACGCATTTCCACTGCTCCAGAGTTAAAGGGTGGCGAACTTTACACCACTCCAGCATTGCGCATGGTGATCTTAGGCTTGTGTGCGGCAAGCCTAAGTATTTTTTATATAACTTTTATTTAACCAGGTGGGCTAGTTGAGAACAAGTTCTCATTTACAACTGCGACCTGGCCAAGAAAAAGCAAAGCGGTGCGACACAACTCTGATCAGGCCCTACACCCAAACAAGGGCACTGCGTTCATCCACCTCTGGCCTGCTCGCCTCCCTACCACTGAGGAAGTACAGCTCCCGCTCAGCCCAGTCAAAACTGTTCGCTGCTCTGGCCCCCCAATGGTGGAACAAACTCCCTCACGACGCCAGGACAGCGGAGTCAATCACCACCTTCCGGAGACACCTGAAACCCCACCTCTTTAAGGAATACCTAGGATAGGATAAGTATTCCCTCTCACCCCCCTTTAAGATTTAGATGCACTATTGTAAAGTGACTGTTCCACTGGATGTCATAAGGTGAATGCACCAATTTGTAAGTCGCTCTGGATAAGAGCGTCTGCTAAATGACTTAAATGTAAATGTTAAATGTAATGAATAAACAAACATACAGTCAATAATAAAATAGAAAAAGTCTATACACAGTGTGTGCAAATGAGGCAGGATAAGGAAGGTAATAAATAGGCCATAGTGGCGAAACAATTACAATATAGCAATTAAACACTGGAGTGATAGATGTGCAGAAGATTAAATAATAATAATAATTAGTGTGCAAGTAGAGATACTGGGGTGCAAAGGAGCAAAATAAATCAAATAAATAGTAGCATGGGGATGAGGTAGTTGGATGGGCTATTTACAGATGGGCTACATACAGGTAGGTGCAGTGATCTGTGAGCTGCTATGACAGCTGGTGCTTAAAGCTAGTGAGGGAGATATGAGTCTCCAGCTACAGGGATTTTTGAAATTCGTTCCAGTCATTGGCAGCAGAGAACTGGAAGGAAAGGCGGCCGAAAGAGGAATTGGCTTTGGGGGCGACCGGTGAAATATACCTGCTGGAGCACGTGCTACGGGTGGGTGATGCTATGGTGACCGGTGAGCTGAGATAACTTAAATGTAAATGTAATAAGGCAGGGCTTTACCTAGCAAAGACTTATAGATGACCTGGAGCCAGTGGGTTTGGCGACAAATATGACGAGAGCATACAGGTCGCAGTGGTGGGTAGTATATAGGGTGTTGGTGACAAAACGGATGGCTCTGTGATAGATTGCATCCAAATTGCTGAGGTGAGTGTTGGAGGCTATTTTGAAAATGACATCGCTGAAGTCCTATCCTTCCTGTTTGGCCCTGTACGGGGGTGTCATTGGATGGGGCCACAGTGTCTCCTGACCCCTCCTGTTTCAGCCTGCAGTATTTATGCTGCAGTAGTTTGTGTCGGGGGGCTAGGGTCAGTTTGTTATATCTGGAGTACTTCTCCTGTCCTATCCGGTGTCCTGTGTGAATTTAAGTATGCCCTCTCTAATTCTCTCTTTCTCTCGTTCTTTCTCTCTCTCTACCTGACATGATGACTCCTCCCCAGTCCACCTGGCCGTGCTGCTGCTCCAGTTTCGACTGTTCTGCCTGTGATTATTATTATTTGACCATGCTGGTCATTTATGAACATTTGAACATCTTGGCCATGTTCTGTTATAATCTCCACCCGGCACAGCCAGAAGAGGACTGGCCACCCCACATAGCCTGGTTCCTCTCGAGGTTTCTTCCTAGGTTTTGGCCTTTCTAGGGAGTTTTTCCTAGCCACATGTGCTTCTACACCTGCATTGCTTGCTGTTTGGGGTTTTAGGCTGGGTTTCTGTACAGCACTTTGAGATATCAGCTGATGTACGAAGGGCTATATAAATACATTTGATTTTATTTGAAGTCGAGGATCGGTAGGAAAGTCAGTTTTACGAGGGTATGTTTGGTAGCATGAGTGAAGGATGCTTTGTTGCAAAATAGGAAGCCAATTCTAGATTTAATTTCGGATAGGAGATGCTTAATCTGAGTCTGGAAGGAGACTTTAGAGTCTAAACAGACACCTATAATATGTGGACAACTACAAATACCATAGTCAGAACCATCCAGAGTGATGCTGGACAGGTGGGCAGGTGTGGGCAGCGATCGTTTGAAGAGCATGCATTTAGTTTTACTTGCATTCAAGAGCAGTTGGAGGCCACGGAAGGAGAGTTGAATGTCATTGAAGCTCGTCTGGAGGTTAGTTAACACCGTATCCAAGGAGGGGCCAGAAGTATACAGAATGTCGTCTGTGTAAAGGTGGATAATAGAATCACCAGCAGCAAGAGCGACATCATTTTTGTATACAGAGAAAAGAGTCGGCCAAGGATTGAACCCTGTGGCACCACCATTGAGACTGCCAGAGGTCCGGACAACAGGCCCTCCAATTTGACACACTGAACTCTGTTTGAGAAGTAGTTGGTGAACCAGGCGAGGCAGTCATTTGAGAAACCAAGGCTGTTGAGTCTGCCGATAAGAATGTGGTGATTGACAGAGTCGAAAGCCTTGGCCAAGTCGATGAATACAGCTGCACAGTATTGTCTCTTATCGATGGCGGTTATGATATCGTTTAGGACCTTGAGCGTAGCTGAGGTGCACCCATGACCAGCTCGGAAACCAGATTGCATAGCGGAGAAGGTACGGTGGGATTCGAAATGGTCGATCATCTGTTTAACTTGGCTTTCAGAAACCTTAGAAAGGCAGGGAAAGGATAGATATAGGTCTGTAGCAGTTTGGGTCTAGAGTGTCTTCAACTTTGAAGAGGAGGATGATCGCGGCAGCTTTCCAGTCTTTGGGGATCTCAGACAATAGGAAAGAGAGGTTGAACAGGCTAGTAATAGGGGTTGAAACAATTTCGGCGGATAATTTTAGAAAGAGACGGTTCAGATTGTCTAGCCCGGCTGATTTGTAGGGTTCCAGATTTTGCAGCTCTTTCAGAACATCAGCTATCTGGATTTCGATGAAGGAGAAATGGGGGAGGCTTGGGCAAATTGCTGTGGGGGGTGCAGGGCTGTGGGTAGGGGTAGCCAGATGGAAAGCATGGCCAGCCGTAGAAAAAAAAGCTTATTGAAATTCTTAATTATCACAGATTTATCGGTGGTGACAGTGTTTCCTAGCCTCAGTGCAGTGGGCAGCTGGGAGGAGGTGCTCTTATTCTCCGTTCACTTTTCAGTGTCCCAAAACTTTTTGGAGTTTGTGCTACAGGATGCAAATTTCTGTTTGAAAAAGCTAGCCTTTGTTTTCCTAAATGCCTGTGTATATTGTTTCCTAACTTCCCTGAAAAGTTGCATATCGCGGCGGCTATTCGAAGCTAATGCAGTACGGATGTTTTTGTGCTGGTCAAGGGCAGTCAGGTCCGGAGTGAATCAAGGGCTATATCTGTTCCTGGTTCAACATTTCTTGAATGGGGCATGCTTATTTAAGATGGTGAGGAAAGCACTTTTAAAGAATAACCAGGCTTCCTTCCACGATACCGTCTATTAGAAAGGCCTGCTCGCTGAAATGTTTGAGGGAGCATTTGACAGTGAGGGGTGATTGTCAGGCAATGAGGCAATGATCGCTGAGATCCTGGTGGTCCAGTAAAAGGGTCCAGGCCAATTGGCAAAATAGGTATAGTGGCCAGAAGAATTTGTCCTATGGGCCTCTTCAGCTAACAGTCCGATATACTCTAGACAGCTAGCGGGCCACGGCTAGCAGGCTATCAGATGAACAATCAGGGGATGTTGCGACAGAGGAGCCCATTTAAAAACCCCTCGGGCAAAAAACTTCGGTATTCCAGTCGTGAATCGATGGGACTCCATGTCGGCAGTAAAAAGGGGTCCAGGCCTATTGTCAAAATAGGTATTGTAGCCCAAGGAGTGGCTGATGGACCTCTTAGGTTAGCCTGGAGATGGGCCTAGCAAAGGCTAGCTCCAGGCTAATTGGTTCTTGCTTCGGGACAGAAACGTTATCCAGGAGTGGCCACTCGGAATAACAGCTAGCTAGCTGCGATGATCCAGGCGAAAAGGTTCAAGGCTTGCGGCAGGAATCCGGAGATATGGAGCAAAATGAGTCCGATTTGCTCTGGTATGAGTCGTGTATATATATATATATATATATATGCAAAGAAAAAATATATTAAAAGATATATACGCGGGACATGACAAGACGAGGACAAAGACGTCTGACTGCTAAACCATCTTGGAATGTAAGTGAAGCTCACGATGAACAGTTATTTTGCTGACGTTGCTTCCAGTGGCAGTGGCAGTTTGGAACTCGGTAGTGAGTGTTGCAACCGAAGACAGACAATTTGTACACGCTACGCACTTCAGCACTCGGTGGTCCTGTTCTGTGAGCTTGTGTGGCCTACCACTTCATGGCTGAGCCGTTGTTGCTCCTAGACGTTTCCACTTCACAATAACAGCACTTACAGTTGATCGGGGGAAGCACTAGCAGAGCAGATTTGATGAACTGACTTGTTGGGAAAGTGGCATCCTATGACGGTGCCATGTTGAAAGTCACTGAGCTCTTCATTAAGGCCATTCTACTGCCAATGTTTGTCTATGGAGAGTGCATGGCGGTGTGCTCGATTTTATATACCTGTCAATGGGTGTGGCTAAAATAGCTGAATCCACACATTTAACGGGGTGTCCAAATACTTTGTGTGTATATATAGTGTATGTCAAATAATTACATTTTAAGCGTGACTTTCGATTAACGCCCAAATGAGAGCAGCTGATTGTCTTTAATGTTTACATTCCCAGCACCTCTGATTTGTTTTTCAATTAGGAGACGGTGCCACAGAGGAGAGCTAAGTGAGTTGACGGATTACCTCCAGATTGCACCCTGGGATGCCTTTACGGAGATGTTGTTTTTAAGTGAAATATTTAAATGACATTATAATTTAAATTACTGATAATTAAATTACATTACAAAAGCCTTTCAAGTTTGCTTGAACTAAGGTAAGCTAACGCGTTACTGGGTGAAGTAAGGCACTGAGGCACTTTATTGTTTGTCGGTTTAATGTTTTGTGAGTTGGTTTGCAGAAATCGTCAAAATGTATTGGCCTGCCAAGTTCCAACATCACAAACATTTTCTATGGAAACCAATTGAGGCTGTGTTGTGTGTTATGCACAACATAACACACAACACAGTGTTTCAATTAATAATTTTATCACAAACGCTTTCATATTACAGGCAATGTCACAGGAGGAACTAATGTTCCTCCACTCTAGAGATGAATATATGATTCCTATCATCTTTATGGGGGACATAGAGTATTGCCTGTCACTACTCACAAACAACTGTCACCCGTCCTGCAGGTGTTGAATAGGTTGCCGTTCCAGCCACGAACAAGGAGCACGGCACTTTGAAAAAGCGAAACCGACACTTCCATTTCTCAATATTCTATTTAGTTGCTGAGGTGCATGCTCCATTACGTTGGGGGGCTGTTTGCAGGAGAACCTGCGCGTGCAAAATGACAGTTCGTTGCCATGGACAAGGGCTCCCTCATCCCCGGAGTGTAGGAGAGAGGAGCGCAGAGCGGCAGACGAGGAAACGGCTCTGAGGTGTGATGGATGGGTTGACACATGTATCCTTCAAACCCACCTTCCAATGAAAAACACGGCCCCATGACGCTCTTCATCAACACGCAGTCTAAGGTGTTGAGCAACAACCTGAGAAAGGCAGCACAGTGAATTTGATGTGTTCAGCAGTACATCCCAGGCTTGTGCCGTGGCGTGCGTGGTGATCGCTCACTCTGACAGCTCTGATAATTACATCTTCAACGGAGACAGTGACGATCATTAATAGAAGCTCCATTCACTCCCAGTGACCGCCTCTTTATCAGGTTGACAGTGAAGATGTATTTGGGGAGTGTCTTCCAGTATTACATTTGGAGAAGTTGAGAGGGTTAACTTATGGTTGGTTTTTATTCAATTCAATAATCAAATGGGGGGGGGGGGGTGACCTTCATGGCATAGTACATTTAAATGATCACCATGTCACGTCACTCCCCTGAGTGGTATGTTCGATTAGGGCTCAATCAAACCTGGTATTCAGTTGTTTCTGCTGTGTCGTTGTTGTGCATTGTGCATGTACGTTCCCTTGAAGCCGCAGCTAAACTTGCGGCACACCCCTTTCAGAGCACAGCACTGCTTTCTTGGAAAACTGACTCTTGCTGTAGTATTTTTAAAAATGTGGAGGGGTACAAATGTAACATTCAAATCAACTAGCTAGCTGAATACAGATGTGCGCCTAGGTGGTGAGATCTGGGTAATTTTTTCATAATTTATTTTATATTTTTCATAATGCATCACGCTTGCCTCTCTGATGAATCACACGGATTAGGGAAACCAAGCAGACATCTTGGTACCTTAGTGTCAGGTGTGCAAACTTGGCAGGAGATGAAGCGGAGGTACAAATTTAAAGGTAGCTCAGCAGCATCAGAGGGCTGGTGGATTTCCAACGGTGACAGGGAAGAGACCGATGGAGATGAATACCAAATGGACTGCATGTGAAAAGAGGGGTTTTAAGGGTCAGAAACTGGTTGGTCTCTGAAAAGCAAAGGGGCATTGATTCAGGCTATTCAAAATGAAAAATTAAATAGCAGATTCCAGTAGAGTAGCAGTAACGTCTCAACTAAATACTTTCAGTACAGTGGTCATTAAAGCTAGATAAATATTAGAAATTTCAGACCTTTAAATGGCACATTGAACTCTGAATCAATTGAGTTTCCTTAAAGATGATAACAAGCTAAAACACACGGCAGTTTTAACTTGAAAGTGGATTTCAACACAGTAATGTGAACACAACGTAGTCTCACAACACCAAGAAGCACTGTGCCATCTGGTTGTTTCCCCATCTCTCCGAGTGTGCCCAAGAGCAGCCCATTTTCCCCTCTCTTCCTCCCTCCTCCTCACACTCTGGTACCCTCATGGTCAGTCCGGAAGTTGAGATTAGGTGAGCCTAGAAGTAATCCCATCTCCCCCTCTCTTTCCTTATCTCTCTGTCTCCCTCCATGATCCCCCCCACCCCCAGAGGTCAGTCAAGGAGAGGAGCTTCAGCAGGCTCCAAAACGACCAAATATCATCCCTCCCCACCCCCCTTGTCCAATCTCTTGTTTCCCCCAGGTGGCTCTAGCAAAGGGGCTTAGGTGGCAGTACGCAGTGGCGGCTGGCCGGGACTGGGCAGGAGAACATAGACAGAAGAGGCTGGCAAGCAGGGCAGCACAGAGGCTCCCTTTCCTTCCACAGTGGCCGTCCCCCTTCCTCCTGGCACCAAGTAACCCCCACCCACCGGCACTCTCCCTGGCATGCTGGGCACACACCCGTGCATGCACGCAGACGCACACACACACGATTTGATAATGACTGGAGAGGCCCCAGGTGTAGAGCGTGTACTCCTGACCCCTGTCTCTCTGTCTCTATGGGGTGAGAAGATGATTAGAGAGGAGTGAGGAGTACACACTAGAGGAGGAGGGAGAGGTATACTGAGGTCATTGGACTCAAAATCCTTGCTCCGTGAAAAATAAATACCACATATTATGCCACAAGAAACAAATGTTGCTGCAAATCCTCTTTTGAGCACTCTTCTTTTTCAACATGAAGTAAATAATACTTTGCTTTAATTGTGCTCTTCAAATGAACAGCAGATGAAGCTCTGCCTCAAGAGAACAGGACAATACACATTTCTTTGGCCTTCGGCTCAAGAAAAAAGTCTCCATTGTTAAAATGAATAGGGCAGTGGAATTCAACTCTTACCCTACGAGGTCTGAAGCCTGCTGGTTTGCTGTTCTAGCTGTTAATGAATTGTACCCATCTGGTAGGTCCCAGGTCAAAATTACTCCCTGATTAGAGGGGAAGAATGAAAAAAAGCAGTGGCTTTGAGGTCCAAAGTTAAGTTCAGCAAGCCACGAGACTACCATCTAAGATTGTTCTGAAATAATTTCTGTATTTAGAAACCGATAAGTTAAGCGTTCCAGAAACTCTGAGAACTTAAGCTAATTGATTACACCCTATCCCTTTAAAAATGAATCACTTAATAGCAGGAACAGCACAATCTAGTGGTCAGACCTGGTAATATGAGGATGTAGGATGGGACATGTACCCAACATCTTCTCTGAATGGGAGGAAGAAACTAAGAATATATTACATAGGATGAAGAAACAATACTCAGAGCTGCAGCTCCATACTACTTGTCAAACAGAACAGATACAATATACTTGTTGTTGGGGTGGGATTGGCATGGAGTGTAGGGGGTCTGTGGATTACTTTTGACCACTTCTTTGGATTCCTCATCTCTTATTCATTGTTAAAAAACGTTTAGTTCTAATCAGATGTTAGGTACTATAAATTAAAATGGCCAAATTGGGTGCAATCAGTTAGCTTAATTTCCCAGAGATCAAATTATATTTCAACAAAATAATGTTGCAGGAATGCTAATGTTAACTGCTTCTAACAACATAACCGATTTCAGAACAATCTGAGATGGTGGGTGTTGAAATCCTCTTTCTTGTGCTTTTTGAGGTGGAACGACACTAAGGTTTGCTTTGTTTGATCTTGTTATCCCAGACAGCAAGATAAACAGCGGGTCTTAATTCACAGCACACAGAATGTGTGTGTGTTGTCACTGTGTGTGCGGACATCATTGACTGTAAGAAGAGAGCCGCTTAAACATGGAAGTACTAGTCGTTGACATGAAAACAAAAAAAGGCATCCTACAGACACTCTTCTAATAATTAAATGTACATAGGAGTCCATTTGAGAGAGGCCTTTCCAATATTCATGTTATAAAATAGCCAACATGATTACTTGGACTATTATGTTGTAATTCAAATATTATAAATTCTACTGCGCAACTCTTTGCATACATACAGTTGAAGTCGGAAGTTTACATACACCTTAGCCAAATACAATTCAAATCAGTTTCACAATTCCTGACATTTAATCCTAGTACAAATTCCCTGTCTTAGGTCAGTTAGGATAACCGCTTTATTTAAAGAATGTGAAACGTCAGAATAATAGTAGAGAGAATGATTTATTTCACCTTTTATTTCTTTCATCACATTCCCAGTGGGTCAGAAATTTACATACACTCAATTAGTATTTGGTTGCATTGCCTTTAAATTGTTTAACTTGGGTCAAACATTTTGGGTAGCCTTCCACAAGCTTCCCACAATAAGTTGGGTGAATTTTGGCCCATTCCTCCTGACAAAGTTGGTGTAACTGAGTCAGGTTTGTAGGCCTCCTTGCTCGTACGCACTTTTTCAGTTCTGCCCACAAATGTTATATAGGTTTGAGGTCAGGGCTTTGTGATGGCCACTCCATGCCTAGACTTTGTCCTCCTTAAGTCATTTTACCACAACTTTGGAAGTATGCTTGGGGTCATTGTCCATTTGGAAGACCCATTTGCCACCAAGCTTTAACTTCCTGACTAATGTCTTCAGTTGCTTCAATATATCTACATAATTATCCCTCCTCATGATGCCATCTATTTTGTGAAGTGCACCAGTCCCTCCTGGAGAAAAGCACCCCCACAACATGATGCTGCCACCCCCGTCCTTCACGGTTGGGATGGTATTCTTTGGCTTGCAAGCCTCCTCCTTTTTCCTCCAAGCATAACGATGGTCATTATGGCCAAACAGATGTATTTTTGTTTCATCAGACCAGAGGACATTTCTCCAAAAAGTATGATCTTTGTCCCCATGTGCAGTTGAAAATAGTAGTCTGGCATTTCTATGGCGGTTTTGGAGCAGTGGCTTCTTCCTTGCTAAGTGGCCTTTCAGGTTATGTCAATATAGCACTCATTTTACTGTGGATATAGATACTTTTGTACCTGTTTCCTATAGCATCTTCACAAGGTCCTGGGATTGATTTGCACTTTTCGCACCAAAGTATGTTCTTCTCTAGGAGACAGAATGCGTCCCCTTCCTGAGTACTATGACGGCTGCGTGGTCCCATGGTGTTTATACTTGCGTACTATTGTTTGTACAGATGAACGTGGTACCTTCAGGCATTTGGAAATTGCTCCCAAGGATGAACCAGACTTGTGGAGGTCTTGGCTGATTTATTTTGATTTTCCCATGATGTCAAGCAAAGAGGCAGAGTTTGAAGGTAGGCCTTGAAATACATCCATACATCCACAGGTACACCTCCAATTGACTCAAATTATGTCAATTACCCTGTCAGAAGCTTCTAAAGCCATGACATAATTTTCTGAATTTTTTTCAAGCTGTTTAACGGGACAGTCAACTTTATGTAAACTTCTGACCAATGGAAATGTGATACAGTAAATTATAAGTGAAATAATCTGTCTGTAAACAATTGTCGGATAAATTACTTATGTCATACTCAAAGTAGATGTCATAACCGACTTGCCAAAACTATAGTTTGTTGACAAGAAATTTGTGGAGTGGTTGAAAAACGAGTTTAAATGACTCCAACCTCAGTGTATGTAAACTTTCGACTTCAACTGTAGGTTTTATTCCGTCACTGTAAAGAAATGTAAAATGCCGGCCTTCTTTCATATTGAAAATAATTACATTCCTAAAGGGCCTGAAATGAGCTCTACACCATCAGCCAAACTTTGCTACAAAAAAGTGAGTGGTGTTTGGACCAAATAGCCTAGTGAATGTGTTTGGACCAAATAGCCTATTTCATGCCACAGGCTGCTGTAAGTATATTGTATAACGTGGAAGATCAGCATCTTCTTTTTGATAAGGTCTACTCCACCCAGTGGAATGACATTTTAACACTATTACATACCTCAAATCTGAATGTGGTAGGCCTATTCTAACATGGTTCCTATGTCATTTGGTTACAACACGCACTAAAGTAGTGTTCACGCTATTCAAATTGGCTGAGATGGTTGTGGCACACTAGACTTACTAAATATGATACATGTAATCAGACAGTGGCACCGCCTCTCCCAAGGAAAATATCCCTGGGATTTAGCATGCTTTGTCATTGGCACTCGGGTGTTGATACTGTATCTCTTTATTAAACACTCAAAACAAAACGCGTCGTAATTAGATTCAACACAAGGGCGGCCCACTCCACTTGGATTAGTGTGTGTCTACAAGGGTTCCTTAGAGACTCAATGTTGACATCTGCCAGTTGAATTGAATTTCAAAGCGGACTGCAGCGTTTATGAGGCGGTCGTAAGATCTAGCCTAGTTGTTCGCCTGTCTGTGTATCTCAGTTAGGATGTATCTCAAATGGCACCCTACTGCCTTCATAGTGCACTATAGAGCCCATCAAATGTAGTGCACTATGAAGGGAATAGGGTGCCATTTGGGTTCAGCCTTAATGGTTGTTTAAAGCTGAATATTAACAGTGGTGTACTGGTGTAAGAGGGCATATAAAAGACACTTACGCTTGCTAGGATCCCTCGGCAGTAGATGGAGCAGGGTCCTGGGTGTTTCGTGGTACAAACTTAGCCCAGGAATAATAATAATAATATAATAATAATAATAATATATGCCATTTAGCAGACGCTTTTATCCAAAGCGACTTACAGTCATGTGTGCATACATTCTACGTATGGGTGGTCCCGGGGATCGAACCCACTACCCTGGCGTTACAAGCGCCATGCTCTACCAACTGAGCTACAGAAGGACCAAAGGAAACGACGGTGAGAATCAATCAAGACAAGTTGTTTAGGGAGTGACTCATAATAGACACAAATGCACATGAAACATTTGTGAAATACTGTATTAGAACTAATAATAATTTCACATTTTCGTAGAAAAGTTTGTGTCAGCCTTTTTTCAATTGAGAGCTGTCAGCTTTATCTGTGTTCTGTGGACATTTGGTGACTATGACTGTCTCATATTAAAAGGTGCTTTTCTTGCTGTAAGTTTAAGGTAGGTGCAGGAGGCAAGAGCATTGGGAAGTTCAAATCATTTGAACTTAGAGCCCCCAAAGACTCTTGCCATGTGCCACTGTTATGAATTGAACTCTTCAGAGCCTCTATGCTCCTCCTCCTCCACGGGAAAAACAATGGCTGGCCCAATGAAACTTGGCCCCATTCCTACGGTGAAGCATGGTGGTGGCAGCATCATGGTGTGGGGATGTTTTTCAGCGGCATAAACTGGGAGACTAGTCAGGATCGAGGGAAAGATTAAACGACCAGGGTGAAGGTTCAACTTCCAACAGGACAACGACCCTAAGCCCACAGCCAAGACAATGCAGGAGTGGCTTCAGGACAAGTCTCTGAATATCCTTGAGTGGCCCAACCAGAGCCCGGACTTGAACCCGATTGAAAATCTCTGGAGAGGCCTAAAAATGGCTGTGCAGCGATGCTCCCCATTCTACCTGACAAAGCTTGAGAAGATCTGCAGAGAAGAATGGGAGAAACTGCCCAAATGCAGGTGTGCCAAGCTTGTAGCGTCATACCCAAGAAGACCCAAGGCGATAAGGCTGCCATAGGTGCTTCAACAAAGTACTGAGTAAAGGGTCGGAATACTTATGTAAATGTAGAATTTCTGTTTATTTTTTATAAATGTGCAAACAATTCTAAAAACGTGTTTTGCTTTGTCATTATGGGTTATTGTGTATTGATTGATGAGGGGGGGAAATTATTAATCCATTTTAGAATAAGGCTGTAACGTATCAAAATATGGAAAAATTCAAGGGGTCTAAAAACTTCCCGAATGCACTGTAGGTAGAGATAAGAGGGTTGTGTGTGTGGGGGGCAGGGGGTAAAAACAAATGCACTCATGCTTATCAATCTAATGATCTAATTACTCGCACACACACACACACACACACACACAGTTTCCCCCTAGTAATTTCAGGACTATAGACATACTCTCTTCTAATGGCCATGGTGTGTTATGAGCACAAACCAAAAAAACTTTCTTGTCACTGAATGAGAAGAGAACTGGGGTTGAGTCCCCGTTAGTCTGCCCTCCAAATTCGCTACAACGTTCTGCTGCATAGCCTAGGTGAACATCTCGCAAAAGATCTGTGCATAATGGCAACTTGTAATTACCTCATCCGTGGTGCTTTAGTAAGGGTAGTATTTCCCCCATATGACAACTATCCTTGTAACAACTATAAGCTCTGCTACCAGCTTTCAGTCTCACGTCAGAATTAGATGTTCATCCATGTTTCTCAAACATCACATTTTGAAGTTGTTCCAATCGATGGACGTCGAATACTGACTTGTATCAAGTGTGACCTGGCTGGGCTAGTAGGCTACTCAATAAAACAAATTATCTTGGGATCCTAGAGACTGGGGGCTATGCATGTGCATGTCCCATGTCAAGCTGCTCTCCAAATACACTACAACACCGCTATGTTGCAACCCATTATATACCTATAGCTGCCCACTAGATTGAAGTAACCTAACCTGTAGGCTAATCATACGTTACAGTGGGCAACCTAAAGTAAATTATAAGCCTATCCAACGGCTGCGGGAGGACTGCATAATGAAGCAGGGGTTTTACACAAACATGTCTGTGGGAGGAGAGGCAGCTCAAGCAAGGCAGCTCAAACATTGTCAAACACATAGATCCCCCCAACGCAGCTCATCTCTAGATCCCAATCACCTGAATTCTGATCACCTGTTCACGCACCTGCATGTCATTATCACACACTATTTAGTTCAGTTCTTTGCACCACATCATTGTGAGGTATTGTTTGTTTTGTGACACACTTCTATTCGGAGATCTGTTTCCAATCATTTAATCCAACCATGTATGATCATTTTTGCCTGCCTCTCTAACGATGCCTTTTTGCCTATTCCCTGCCTGTACTTTAGCCTATTGGATTTCCTGTTATCAACCTATTGCCTGATCTCCCGGAAGACATTACTAGCATTTTCCCTGCCTGTCCTGTTGCCTTTTTGGACCCCCTGTGTATGACCTTCTGCCTGCCTCTGGACCTAGCTACCTGCCTCCTCCTGTGGTCCTTTACAAATAAACACCTGCTGCGCCCTGCGCTTGAAACCAGCTCTCTGTCTCCCATCATGTTCATTACAGCTATTTGTCTCAGGTATACTGCTACCACATGTTCACCTTATAGAGGTATAGGTTATAGTAATGGAACGTAAATTGCTGTCTCAGACGGGACTTTAACCAAACTCCTGCCCCTGGCTTTACAAGGTCCATGAAAGGGGTTTGGGTACAGCCCAAGAGCCCGACAGGGATTCGCTATCTGTGATTTGCATTCACAAGATAATAAGCGTAGGCCTATGAAGTTACATCGTTGGAATAAAACATCATGCCATTACGCACAAATTTGTAAGTTAACCTTTCGTTTTGACATATAGGCTGCTGGGCTAGCTTTTACAATCTAAGATACTATGCAAGGTGTTGGCATATGCAGGGAATTGAGGATAACATTATAGCAAATTCGAAAGGCACCATGACATGAAAATCCAAGTACCACCACCCATCGCTGTTTATTTTTGTTTTTCTATTCACTTGGCTCTAATACTCTTCTACAATACACTGTAAAGACAAAGTGAAAACATGTTTTTAGAAAAATCTTCAAGAATACTGGAAATGAAATTTAGAAATTCACACCCCACAGTCAATACTTTGAAGAAGCATTTTGGCAGCGCTTACAGCTGTGAGTCTTTCTGGGTAAGTCTCTAAGAGCATTCACACTCTATTGTGCAACATTTGCCAGTTATTCCATACAAAATTCTTCAAGCTCCATCAAATTGGTTGTTGATCATTGCTAGACAACAATTTTCAGGTCATGCTGTAGATTTTCAAGTACATTTAAGTCAAAATGGGCCTTTGCGGTTGAATCTGTGTTTTGACATTCACTGCTAGACTGAGGGACCTTACATATAATTACTTGTATATGTGTAGGGTATCATGCTAGACACTATTATTGCATAAAGTCCATACAACTTGTTACTTGTTACGCAAAGTTTTACTCCTGAACTTATTTAGGCTTGCTATAACAAAGGGGTTGAATACTTATTAAATCAAGACATTTTATCTTTCCACTTGTAATTCATTTGTAAAAAATATAATTCCACATTTTTTCATTATGGAGTACTGTGTGTAGGCCAGTGACCAAAAATATAAATGTAATGTGAGCGGACCAAGTAATTGGGCGTCACTCTAAAGCGGGAAGGTGGAATAAACGAGTCAGGAGTAGGTTTTCTTGAACACAGTTCTCTATTGAGGGCATTTGGTCAACACAAACACTCCAACATAATCAATGAAAATCTTCCAAGGAAAAACATACATCTTCTTCTCCGGATGAAACCGGAACACAATAGGCTTATCTTTAAACTACAACAAAAAGTCACGGGCTTGTCACCGTCTTAGTGGTTCTTCCTGGATAGCTCCTCTCTCTCAGTGGCCATCTTCCAGAGATAGTTTTCCCTTCTCTGCTGGTTCAATTCTCTCTCTTATAGGGGAAGGAGAGTATGTCATTAGTACCGTCAGCTGTGCTTAATTGCCTCTGGTTACCTTGTCTCCCATGCCTTGTTGGGCTACTATCCATGAGCCCAGCCTGCCCTCTGTTGGTCCTTCCACAGTAATTAAATTCAGGCTGTAACACAACAAAATGTTGAAAAAGTCAAGGGGTCTGAATACTTTTTGAAGGCACTGTAAAGAGGAGTTGATCATCTATGAAAATCCATCACATGGCTCTTGATGGGAAAACTGTAAGACTGTAATTAAGATGTGTGTTGTGTATCAGTACAGGGCCAATCACCTTCTGTCCCCCTCACCTGCCTGAGATTCTGAGAAGAGGTGCAGGATGTCTTAGCAGCACCCCAGTGCTTGCTGGGAGTCATCTGTCCTGGGCTGTAACTCCACCAGCTCCACCACAGCCACCACGATTGGCAGAAAGAGAGTTGTGGAAGTACACCACCTGCAATGGAACACACACACACAGGACAAGACGTGAGTGAGTGAGTGAGTGAGTGAGTGAGTGAGTGAGTGAGTGAGTGAGTGAGTGAGTGAGTGGTGAGTGAGTGAGTGAGTGAGTGAGTGAGTGAGTGAGTGAGTGAGTGAGTGAGTGAGTGAGGGAGATGACTAAATGTGTGTGTGCTAAGATCATTAGTATTAGTAGGATTAGTAGTGGGGTTAAACAGTAGGGTGTGAAAAGAAAAACAGATTTAAACAATTGATCATGAACTACTACACCACCTGCAAAGGACCCAAGATACTAAGACAGAGTAACAGTGAACAGAGTGAGTGTTCATCTCAAAGCCAATTGAATGACTTTGACACAATGAGATACCTTCATACCACATTAGACAAGCAGTATACAAATATACAGGTAATATTGACCATTTGCAAAGCCACACATGGCAGCCTACATGTGCATTTCTTTAGATGTCGATCGTGAGAAACACACATTTATGATATATTGGTCCTGTAAGCACAGCCAAGCCATTTGTTGGTAACGTCCCCTCCCCTCCAACATTATTATTTTTTCAATTGAGTGAAAGTTATCAAGAGGCACCTTGAAATACAGAGGTAATTTCTGATGGCACCCGCATCTCTGCCTGTTCATTTTTACTCTGTTGGCTGCTCCAAGTAGGCAACGGTGTTTTCAAATTCAAAACCTCAGGGGCACCGCATTTTAGCCACATCAATCTTTTATCATCTGCATTTCGTGCACGACATGTTTTAACTCTAAATCACATCCTGGAAGTTTCTCAAATACCGCTACATGTAAATTGAGAGAAATGGGAGATAGAAAAGGGACAGCAGAGGCTCTGCGTGCCATGTGTGTGTGTACTATATGTGTGTGTGTGTACTGTATGTGTGTGTGTGTACTGTATGTGTGTGTGTGTGTACTGTATGTGTGTGTGTACTGTATGTGTGTGTGTACTGTATGTATGTGTGTGTACTGTATGTGTGTGTGTGTACTGCATATGTGTGTACTGTATGTGTGTGTGTACTGTATGTGTGTGTGTTTGTGTGTGTGTACTGTATGTGTGTGTACTGTATGTGTGTGTGTGTGAGTACTGTATGTGTGTGTACTGTATGTGTGTGTATACTGTATGTGTGTGTGTGTGTACTGTATGTGTGTGTGTACTGTATGTATGTGTGTGTACTGTATGTGTGTGTGTACTGTATATGTGTGCGAGGCTGCCTTGTCAGCCAAGCCTTGGCCATTCAAAGACGATAGCATCAAGTTCATTGAGCCTCGCAGTTTGAAAATCCCCACTTGGTACATGATTCATCATTATTACATTATGCACTCGACCTTGTCAAGAACAATTCAATGTGACAGAAAGTGATGGGTGACAATGTCTTAGAATTCTGCATGGCTGACTGAATTACTATGCAGAAATCCAATACTGAACACCATGGAAGAGTCTGATGAGAGAAATGATAATGGACAGAAAATTTGTTTTGGGGGTATATTAAATGATATTTTTCAAATTGTAAACTTGGCTTGTTTTAGAATGGCCATGGTGCGCATGCATATGTGCACTGAAAGCACAGGGAAATGTGTTGGCAGACACAAATAACGGCTTGGCTTGGGAAATGAAATGCATCCTCCAAAAATGAATTTCATTCAATATTCACAGACTGAAAACTTTCCTTCCAATTGTTTTTATTAAAAAAACATATTACCTTAACTCCCAAATCAAAGGCTTATTTTAAAGTGAACTGAATTTGAACCACTCGGCGTTGAATAAACAGAGTTATAGGAATCCATTTTTTCTATCATGGTTCACCCACATTTACTCCCCTGCGATACTGATTTGCATTGTGTTTAGAGACACTGACCCTAGTCTCCAGGCTATCCGCAATGGACGTTGTTCAGAACATGGATTTCTAATTCAAAGACAGTCCTCCTTTTTTTAGAGCTTCTCTTTGATTCTCCTCCAAATTGATTCCCTTCCAATTCCTCTAAAATCAACTGCTCTTATCCAAATATCCTTTCTCAATTTGCAGGGATTCCAATTCCTGGAGGACTGAGTGTTTAACAAGAAAATGCAAACTCTGAACATGATCAAGGTCTTATAACAAAGGTATGAAGCCAACTCAAAACCAGAGACTGACCCCTTCAAACAAAAAAGGCAGTTTTCGTAACAGGTTAGGACAACTTACGCAGCAGGTTAGGAGAATTAATGTAGCAGGTTAGGAGAATTAGGTTAAGGTTAGGAAAGGGGTTAGGGTTAGCTAAAATGCTTTCCTAACATGCTACGAAAAGTCTCTTCCAGGCATAGCTTTACTCCATCTAGTCACAACCACAGTTCCCCAATCCCAACGTCATCAGTCATTTGTTGGAATCTTCTTCACTCCCTCACTGATATCTGCAGGCTCTTCTTGTCAGGGGCACGCCACACGCCCACCCTCAAATAGCAGATGCTGACACTTGAATTACATTCTAATTCACTTCAGCGACACTTAAAATCCCGATCATTGTCTATGCAACAAACAGGGGCAGCGCATTGCAAATAGGCCGACCAGTACAGCGCAGTCACATACTGAGAACCTTGCAGAAAAGCTGTTTGACATCTTGCTCTTTCCTGTCGCCACGGGAGTGTAAGGATGTCAATGAGAAAACAGCTTGCGCGCCGGCAATGCCAGGGATAACACATGCTTTACCTAATGAGAGGGTATTCTCAAGCAACTTAGTCAACAAACCATTAATCGTGTGTCAAAGGGGTAAATATTCCTGTGAATATGACAAAGGCAAAAAGAGCTGTAATGGGGCTGCATTAAAACATCATCATCCAGGATATAGCTCTATAGCCCAGACAGCACCAGCAGTAGCACCAGCAGTAACAGAAGCAGCACCCTGTCAGTGTCAGCAGATAGGGGATTATAGTCAGCCGCTGCGCTGAGGGTGACAGATAAATTAACAAGGACCTATGTGCGAGAGGGGGTTTGTTATACAACAATGAGCACACATCATTGAGGCTTGCAGCGTTAAAACAACCCAGTGCTTTTTACTGTTCTGTGGGACAATTTTATATGGTGTCTGCCATCATTGTTAATGTGCAGTGTTGAGAGAATAAATTCCAGAACAACATGGCTGGGTTGGATTGGACTCATTGTGTCTCCGGGTGGGCCCTAAACTACAGCTTCTACTGTACGTGAGCCTACTTCACTGACATTTCAAATTCATCACCTGCACATTTCCGGTAGGACTTTGGGGTATTTACTCATTCAATTGGTATATATGTCCTATCCCCTTGGTATTATTGTTCAGAATGTTATTGGTATTATAAGACCTTATATTCCCCAATGCTGTCCTAAGCTGTCCAACTCATAGTAAATAGGGCTGGGAATTGCCAGGGACATCACAGTACGATATTATATCACGATACTTAGGTGCTGATATGATATTTTGCCAATCTCATAATTCTATATGTATTGCGGTTCAATACATATTGCTCACCATATGTCTGCTGCAGAGAGACAAGAGAGAGCCATGAGAAAGTTCAGTCATGGAAATAAAAGTGATGAAAACACAATTGGCTCCCTATTTAAAAAGAAGATGGAGAAAAAACACTGGAGTTTTGGTGCAGGTATAACAAATTAGAGCAAAAATAATATCCCGATATGTAACTATCAATTTCCCCTTGCTAATACCAAACACACATATCGTAGGCTAACTGGCTAATTTGATGATGGGCTCGGAAAAGATTTTGTGTCACGAGAATTTTCAATCCTAATGATAATAACTATCAATCAATAGCTTTGACCAATCCCCGAGGTTTGTAAGACCATGGGTGTAATAATGATTAGGGCAAAGACTCAGCTTATGCAAAAAATTAGAAGCATTTATTCAGAGAAAGTTCTAAAGTCCATTATACAAAGACATCCATTTCATAGCTACGCACATACTTCCACACAAACAGTAGGTATTCTAAGCACATACTTCCACACAAACAGTAGGTATTCTAAGCACATACTTCCACACAAACAGTAGGTATTCTAAGCACATACTTCCACACAAACAGTAGGTATTCTAAGCACATACTTCCACACAAACAGTAGGTATTCTAAGCACATACTTCCACACAAACAGTAGGTATTCTAAGCACATACTTCCACACAAACAGTAGGTATTCTAAGCACATACTTCCACACAAACAGTAGGTGAGTTTTATCCTTCTCCATAGTTCTCACCACTGTGTATCACTGCCCAGCCGAAAGTTCCATTCCCCCGAGATTAGGGAAACCTTGAGAAGCCAGGTCGGTCCAAACACAGTTTAACTGTTCTCGTTTTTTTTCTTCGGCACACACATACAAGTTCAAATCCTAAACTACGGTTTTCTCAGATAGTCTGTGTTTTTCCACTATACAGATACATTATTTGATCTAATTCTGACTAAAACTACACACGTCATCAGATTATAATTTTATGATTCTAATCAATTTCATACAATTATAAGGTTTCAGAGTGGAATTATTTTACCATTATCTTTCAACATATACATTATTTTATCATTTTGTCAAGATCAACCACTCAAATCACAAGTTCACCAGGGTATGCAACGGCAAAACGAACATGTCTTATTGGACAAGTTCAGGTAGTCCCTCCCTGTTTCAGTCTATTCTGTTTGTTGCCTGAATAAATACCTCCCAGGCTGAACACCTGGAGGACTAAAGTCTTGGTAAAAATACAATAAACTGTCTTTTAGCATGGAGGGCTCTTTATAAGGAAACTCTCTAACTGACAGAGATTTGTCATCAAACCCAAGTGATTCCAAGAGAGAGATTCCGAGCTGAGAGAGAGAGAGAGAGAGAGAGAGAGAGAGAGAGAGAGAGAGAGAGAGAGAGAGAGAGAGAGAGAGAGAGAGAGATAGAGAGAGAGGTAGTGAGCTCATGGGCTCCTGAGTTCTGCAAAAAGATAGAATTACAGTTGGATAAAACTTAAACAAGATACTAATCTCAACATCAAAACCTTCAATCCAAATCCAAATTCCATACCTAACACGTTGATTTTTGACAAAATTACCAGAATGGACTATTACTACCAAGTACTATCAAGAAAAAACATCTAACAAACCAAAACCTACAGAGGAAACACAGCGGAACCTGGAAATACCATCCAACACAAACTGAGTGAGTAATGTTCAGTCTAAACCTACTTCTGAAGCTAAAAAGTCAAATACAATAATCTCTAGGATATTTTGTTATATAAAGCTTCATAAATAAGGCTCCTAAGCTACCTAGCTGCTAGGACAGAACTGACCTTGCTGCAACTTCAATTAGCACTAAAGTGTGAAGTGAGAGGTATGAAAACTCTTGAGCCTAACAATGGCAGGAGAGTTTCAGACCCCCCACCCAGATGCAGAGGCCTTTGAAGCCCCCGTGGCTTATCCCTGTGCAGAGGTCATTACAATACAGTACCCCATGGATAAAACAATGCACTGAAGTAGTACCAAAAAAAAGCTCCTCATGGACAATCTAGAGACACTATTTGCTGACTGCTACAAAGAGGGGAACTTAAGCAACTTAATTTTCCACACAGACCATCCCCTGGCATGGCACAGTGCTATAAGAGCACACTACCCCTGTGCCACGAGAGAGAGTATTGGCCCAGGGTGGAAACTCGGAACACTAGACATTGAGGTAATTGAAACAACCTCTGTCAATGTGTACATGTCTGGGACAGTAATGGTGCAGGGCATCCTCATGCAGTTCCAGCAGGACTTTGACAGGATCAAAGAGAGAGCGCAGCAGGAAAAAGTATCTCCCCCATCCTGAGTGAGTCTGATCACACCTCTTCAAACTGTCCTGCAGACGAGGATGGTCTGGTGCCAAAACACTAGGCATGCCCTGTAGCTGTTGTCATAGGACAGACTAGGGTCCCCCAGCCACATCATAATTCAAACGCTCACAAATGACCTGAGGGCCCAGACAGAAAGGGTGACCACAGTGACCAAAAGCTTCTTCCACTTTCCCCAACACACAAGTGGTTATCTCCACCCTGCTACTACAAAAATGCTTTCACCCTGCCACCATACAGCGGGTAAATGAAAGCATTTCGCGAGACTGTGTCTCAAAACCTAATGTCTACCTGGCCCACCACTCCACCCTGGACTTGAACAGCCTTCACGTCCAGGTCCACCTCTACAAGGCAGCAATCCTAACTTTTGCCAGGACCCTGAAGGACGTCACCCTCGACCGTAGCCCCTGCACCTCACACAGGAGCAACAGAGCAACGGACACCACGCCCAGACCTGCAAGACCCCCTCCTGAAGGTCCTGCACGAGAGAACCCACGCCAAGAGGACCGACACCCAGACCACAGCATTACCAGCCACACCCCAACCTGCTAAGACCACCCCAAGCAAACCCTGGCCACACCCTATATAGGCCTCCCCATATTAGATCTCTGCCCCTTCTGCTCACCCCATGCCCCCCACCCCTGCTGCAAGGACCTCAACATGACAGCAGGACATATACTCAGGCCGTAAGCAGAGCAACAGGCCCAACCCCCACTATTACACCCATCAAGCCCCATCCTGCAACCTAAGAGGTGTGTAACAGATGCTCAACATGCTCTGCTCAAACCTACTGTGGTGGTCCAGGCCTAAACCACACAAAAACAACACTAGACACTATGGAACACAAAGCTTTTAATATCTCATCCTGGAATATGCAAGGTCTGATGTCATCTAACTTTGACCTAAAGAGAAGGAACCCAGAATTTCTCAAAGAGACTCAGGGGGTATGCTAATTTGGAATGGAGCAGACCTATGCCACTCTATTAAATGAGTCAAAACAGGAACATTTTACATCTGGCTAGAGATTAATAAGGAAATGATCTCAACAGAGAAAAATGTCCTCATGTGTGCTACCTCTATCCCTCCAATAGAATCTACATACTTTAACAATGACAGCTTCTCCATCCTATTTAAAAATATATAAAAATATTTCACCTTTATTTAACCAGGTCGGCTAGTTGAGAACAAGTTCTCAGTTGCAACTGCGACCTGGCCAAGATAAAGCATAGCAGTGTGAGCAGACAACACAGAGTTACACATGGAGTAAACAATTAACAAGTCAATAACACAATTGGAAAAAAAAATAATTAAAGAGTCAATATACATTGTGTGAAAAAGGCATGAGGTAGGCGAATAATTACAATTTTGCAGATTAACACTGGAGTGATAAATGATCAGATGGTCATGTACAGGTAGAGATATTGGTATGCAAAAGAGCAGAAAAGTAAATAAATAAAAACAGTATGGGGATGAGGTAGGTAAAAATGGGTGGGCTATTTGCCGATAGACTATGTACAGCTGCAGCGATCGGTTAGCTGCTCAGATAGCAGATGTTTGAAGTTGGTGAGGGAGATAAAAGTCTCCAACTTCAGTGATTTTTTCAATTCGTTCCAGTCACAGGCAGCAGAGAACTGGAACGAAAGGCGGCCAAATGAGGTGTTGGCTTTAGGGATGATCAGTGAAATACACCTGCTGGAGTGCGTGCTACGGATGGGTGTTGCCATCGTGACCAGTGAACTGAGATAAGGCGGAGCTTTACCTAGCATGGACTTGTAGATGACCTGGAGCCAGTGGGTCTGGCGACGAATATGTAGCGAGGGCCAGCCGACTAGAGTGTACAAGTCGCAGTGGTGGGTGGTATAAGGTGCTTTAGTGACAAAACGGATGGCACAGTGATAAACTGCATCCAGTTTGCTGAGTAGAGTGTTGGAGGCAATTCTGTAGATGACATCGCCGAAGTCGAGGATCGGTAGGATAGTCAGTTTTACTAGGGTAAGTTTGGCGGCATGAGTGAAGGAGGCTTTGTTGCGGAATAGAAAGCCGACTCTTGATTTGATTTTCGATTGGAGATGTTTGATGTGAGTCTGGAAGGAGAGTTTACAGTCTAGCCAGACACCTAGGCACTTATAGATGTCCACATATTCAAGGTTGGGACCATCCAGGGTGGTGATGCTGGTCAGGCGTGCGGGTGCAGGCAGCGAATGGTTGAAAAGCATGCATTTGGTTTTATTAGCGTTTAAGAGCAGTTGGAGGCCACAGAAGGAGTGTTGTATGGCATTGAAGCTCGTTTGGAGGTTAGATAGCACAGTGTCCAAGGACGGGCCGGAAGTATATAGAATGGTGTCGTCTGCGTAGAGGTGGATCAGGGAATCGCCCGCAGCAAAAGCAGCATCATTGATATATACAGAAAAAAAGAGTCGGCCCGAGGATTGAACCCTGTGACACCCCCATAGAGACTTCCAGAGGACCGGACAGCATGCCTTCCGATTTGACACACTGAACTCTGTCTGCAAAGTAATTGGTGAACCAGGCAAGGCAGTCATCCGAAAAACCGAGGCTACTGAGTCTGCCGATAAGAATATGGTGATTGACCGAGTCGAAAGCCTTGACAAGGTCGATGAAGCACAGTACTGTCTTTTTATCGATGGCGGTTATGATATCATTTAGTACCTTGAGCGAGGCAGAGGTGCACCCGTGACCGGCTAGGAAACCAGATTGCACAGCGGAGAAGGTACGGTGGGATTCGAGATGGTCAGTGACCTGTTTGTTGACTTGGCTTTCGAAGACCTTAGATAGGCAGGGCAGGATGGATATAGGTCTGTAACAGTTTGGGTCCAGGGTGTCTCCCCCTTTGAAGAGGGGGGATGACTGCGGCAGCTTTCCAGTCCTTGGGGATCTCAGACAATATGAGAGAGAGGTTGAACAGGCTGGTAATAGGGGTTGCGACAATGGCGGCGGATAGTTTCAGAAATAGAGGGTCCAGATTGTCAAGCCCAGCTGATTTGTACGGGTCCAGGTTTTGCAGCTCTTTCAGAACATCTGCTATCTGGATTTGGGTAAAGGAGAACCTGGAGAGGCTTGGGCGAGTAGCTGCGGGGGGGGGGGGGGAGCTGTTGGCCGAGGTTGGAGTAGCCAGGCGGAAGGCATGGCCAGCCTTTGAGAAATGCTTGTTGAAGTTTTCGATAATCATGGATTTATCGGTGGTGACCGTGTTACCTAGCCTCAGTGTAGTGGGCAGCTGGGAGGAGGTGCTCTTGTTCTCCATGGACTTCACAGTGTCCCAGAACTTTTTGAAGTTGGAGCTACAGGATGCAAACTTCTGCCTGAAGAAGCTGGCCTTAGCTTTCCTGACTGACTGCATGTATTGGTTCCTGACTTCCCTGAACAGTTGCATATCGTGGGGACTGTTCGATGCTATTGCAGTCCGCCACAGGATGTTTTTGTGCTGGTCGAGGGCAGTCAGGTCTGGAGTGAACCAAGGGCTATATCTGTTCTTAGTTCTGCATTTTTTTGAACGGAGCATGCTTATCTAAAATGGTGAGGAAGTTACTTTTAAAGAATGACCAGGCATCCTCAACTGACGTGATGAGGTCAATGTCCTTCAAGGATACCCGGGCAAGGTCGATTAGAAAGGCCTGCTCACAGAAGTGTTTTAGGGAGCGTTTGACAGTGATGAGGGGTGGTTGTTTGACTGCGGCTCCGTAGCGGATACAGGCAATGAGGCAGTGATCGCTGAGATCCTGGTTGAAGACAGCGGAGGTGTATTTGGAGGGCCAGTTGGTCAGGATGACATCTATGAGGGTGCCCTTGTTTACAGATTTAGGGTTGTACCTGGTGGGTTCCTTGATGATTTGTGTGAGATTGAGGGCATCTAGCTTAGATTGTAGGACTGCCGGGGTGTTAACCACTTGCTCCTACCTGGCACGCAGGCGTCCTATCTAGAGCTCTGGAAATGCAAATGCACTACGCTAAATGCTAATAGTATTAGTTAAAACTCAAACGTTCATTAAAATACACATGCAGGGTATTGAATTAAAGCTACACTCGTTGTGAATCCAGGCAACAAGTCAGATTTTTAAAATGCTTTTCGGCGAAAGCATGAGAAGCTATTATCTGATAGCATGTAACACCACAAAAGACCCGCAGGGGACGTAAACAAAATAATTAGCATAGTCGGCGCTACACAAACCGCACAAATAAAATATAAAACATTCATTACCTTTGACCATCTTCTTTGTTGGCACTCCTAGATGTCCCATAATCACTATTGGGTCTTTTTTTCGATTAAATCGGTCCATATATAGCCTAGATATCGATCTATGAAGACTGTGTGATAAATGGAAAAAAGTAGCGTTTCATAACGTAACGTCATTTTTTAAAATTCAAAAAGTCGACGATAAACTTTCACAAAACACTACGAAATACTTTTGTAATGCAACTTTAGGTATTAGTAAACGTTAATAAGCGATCAAATTAATCACGAGACGAAGTGTTTTCTATAGGGGTCCGTCTTGAAATACTGTCCGTGTATTTCTCAATCAAAATATCCGGTCGGAGACCGGAAGAAATGGGCTGTCTCTTGTTCGTTTGACCAAGAAACAAATCCTAGGCAAAATACAAGACAGTTGACATACTGCAACCTCAGCCATATTTAATGTTTTTTGCCCATAACAATGGGTTGAAGCGGCGGATGGATATATTTTTCCACTTTCAGTGATCAGATTTTCCTGCACTTTTCAATGAAACGCACGTTCTGTAAAAGTCACAGCCGTGATTTAACCAGTTTTATAAACGTCTGAGTGTTTTCTATCCACACATACTAATCATATGCATATACTATATTCCTGGCATGAGTAGCAGGGCACTGAAATGTTGCGCGATTTTTAACAGAATGTTCGAAAAAGTAGAGGGTAGACTGAAGAGGTTAACCATATCCCAGTTTAGGTCACCTAACAGAACAAACTCTGAAGCTAGATGGGGGGCAATCAATTCACAAATGGTGTCCAGGGCACAGCTGGGTGCTGAGGGGGGTCGGTAAGCAGGTGGCAACAGTGAGAGTCTTATTTCTGGAGAGAGTAATTTTCAAGATTAGTAGTTCGAACTGTTTGGGTATGGACCTGGAAAGTATGACATTACTTTGCAGGCTATCTCTGCAGTAGACTGCAACTCCTCCCCCTTTGGCAGTTCTATCTTGACGGAAGATGTTATAGTTGGGTATGGAAATCTCAGAATTTTTGGTGGCCTTCCTGAGCCAGGATTCAGACACGGCAAGGACATCAGGGCTAGCAGAGTGTGCTAAAGCAGTGAGTAAAACAAACTTAGGGAGGAGGCTTCTGATGTTGACATGCATGAAACCAAGGCTTTTTCGATCACAGAAGTCAACAAATGAGGGTGCCTGGGGACATGCAGGGCCTGGGTTTACCTCCACATCACCCGCGGAACAGAGGAGGAGTAGTATGAGGGTGCGGCTAAAGGCTATCAAAACTGGTCGCCTAGAGCGTTGGGGACAGAGAATGAAAGGAGCAGATTTCTGGGCATGGTAGAATATATTCAGGGCATAATGCGCAGACAGGGGTATGGTGGGGTGCAGGGGGGGTCGGATTAACTACACACAGAGCCTGAGTGCGGCTGGGGCCGACAAATAAAACATAAACAAGCAGAATTGAATACCGTGATTAATGGACAGTCTAGCACGCATCAGCTATGTAGCCAAGTGATCAGTGTCCAGGGGGCAGCGGTGGATGGGGCAGGGAAGCTGGACTGGCGAGTGTTATCCAGGTTAAAAACAGTTAGCAGTGGCTAACAATGACTAAATAGCTTGTAGCTAGGTAGCTGGTTAGCTTCTGGAGGTTCTTGAGTGTGTTCTAAAAATTACAAATAATGGCGATTCCGTATCACATTGGGTGAGGCAGGTTACCGGAAGGTATAAACAGATTAAAAATCGAAAGGAGAAAGTAAATATGGGTCCAGTGAGTGTTTGGGACGCGGCGATTCAGACTGTTAGCAGGCCTGTGCTAACAAGCTAACAGTTAGTAGGCCAGGGCTAAACAAGGTAGCAGTTAGCAGGCCGAATTAGCAAGCAAGCAAGGACGCCACGATGGGGTGAGTCTGTTTATTCCTCTTCATGCGGTGACATCGATAGACCGGTCGAGGGTCCGGATATTGTAGCCCAGGAGTATGCTTCGGTGGTAGCACAGGAGCTCTGGCCGAGCTAGCTTCAAGCTAAGTGGGTGAAAATGCTAGCCAGGAGTAATCATCCGGGGTTGCGGTTAGCTAGATAGCTAGTTGTGAAGAATCCAGCTGAAAATGTTCCATTTGCGGTGGGAATCCGGTGGGAATCCGGGGATAAAAAAATTATTTTTTTAAATAAATAAAATAATAGGTCCGTTATGCTCTGGTTAGAGTCGCGTTGTTCGAACTGGCAAGAGTTTTCCGAGCTAAAGGTTAGCTGATGACCGGTTAGCTGAAGACCGCTAGCAATGGTTTGCTGACTGATAGCTGGTAGCTAGCTGGTAGTTAGCTGGCTAGCTTCAGTTGAGGGGTTTCGGATCCAAAGTAGATATAAGTACTTTAGAAGAAAATAGCTACATTGGGTGAGGCGGGTTGCAGGAGAGTATTTAGAAGTTGAGGTTTAACAAAATGTTAGAGGAGGAGATCAACAATTTCCAGGCCCAGGGACAGTGACGACCTAAATGCCAGAACTGGACAAGAACCTGACATCTCTTGGTAGTAGTCCTGTGGACTACTTGACTACTTTGTTGCTGACCTCAACCCAGAGTCTCTTAGAGCATTCACAGTCAGTCCACTGACACCCCTATCAGATCACAGCGAAATCACACTACTTGAACAGAGCTATGCATCAATGCCAAAGGAACTGAATAATTTTAAGAAATGCTATAGACGGAAGGAAAGTAGTGTGGAAATCTACCAAAAAACAATTAGGCAACAACAAATTCAATCCCTTGTAGACAATTGTCTGGAAAAAATGTTTCACTGTAATAGTGAAGGTGTAAACTTGGCAGTAGAAAACCTAAACAGTATATTTGACCTCTCAGCTTCCCTATCAAATCAAAAATGTCAAGCAGACAACCTATGAAAATTAACAAGAATGACAAATGGGTTGATAAAGAATGCAAAAACCTAAGAAATAAATTGAGAAACCCAGACAACCTGAGCCTACGCCTTCACTGTGGTGAATCACTAAAACAATACAAAAATACACTACGGAGAAAGAAGGAACAGCACGTCAGAAATCAGCTCAATGTAATTGAAGAATCCATAGAATCTAACCACTAAACAAACAACAACACTAAGAGTTATCTATCCAAAACGGAGATGTATGGATAAACCACTTCTCCGATCTTTTTGGCTCTATAACAAAGAAAACATTAGCAAAAACATATAAATGATCAAATACAAATCTTAGAATAAATTATTGAAGACCCACTGGATTCTCAAATTACATTGAATGAACTACAGGACCAAATTCAAACCCTCCAACCCAAAAAGGCCTGTGGGCTTAATGCTATCCTAAATGAAATTATAAAATATAGACCACAAATTCCAATTGGCTATACTTAAACATCATCCTCAGCTCTGGCATATTCTTCAATATTTGGAACCAAGGACTGATGAACCCAATCCACAAAAGTGGAGACAAATTTTACCCCAATAACTACAGTGGGATATGTGTCAACAGCAACCTTGGCAAAATCCTCTGCATTATCATTAACAGCAGACTCATACATTTCCTCAGCCGGGAAACAATGTACTGAGCAATTGTCATATTGGCTTTTCATCAAATTACCGCATGAAAGACCACGTATTCACCCTGCACACCACAATTGACAAACAAAACAAAGGCAAAGTCTTCATGCTTTGATTTCAATTTAACTCAATTTTGCACGAGGGCCTGCTATGCAAATTGATGGGAAGTGGTGTTTGGGGAAAAACACAGGACATCATAAAATCCATGTACACAAACAAATAGTGTGTGGTTAAAAAAACACATATTTCCACAGGGCGGGGGAGTGAGACAGGGATGCAGCTTAAGCCCCACCTTCTTCAACATAGATATCAGCGAAATGGTGAGGGCACTAGAACAGTGTGCAGCACCGAGCCTCACCCTACTAGAATCTGAAGTCAAATGTCTACTGTTTGCTGATGATCTGGTGCTTCTGTCTCCAACCAAGGAGGTGCAACAGCAGCACCGAGATCTTCTGTCATGTTTTGTCATTTATTATCTTGTCTTGTCCTTGTGCTTCCCATTCTATTCGTTTCCCTCTGCTGGTCTTATTAGGTTCTTTCCCTCTTTCTATCCCTCTCTCTCCCCCTCCCTCTCTCACTCTCTCGCTCTCTCTTCTCTCTATCGTTCCGTTCCTGCTCCCAGCTGTTCCTATTCCCCTAATCAATCATTTAGTCTTCCCACACCTGTTCCCGATCCTTTCCCCTGATTAGAGTCCCTATTTCTTCCTTTGTGTTCCGTTCCTGTCCTGTCGGTTCCTTGTCTAGAATTCACCGTGCTGTGTTTGTGTATCGCCCTGTCGTGTTTTCCTCAGATGCTGCGTGGTGAGCAGGTGTCTGAGTCTGTCTGGTTCAAGTGCCTTCCCGAGGCAACCTGCTGTTCACCTGCTGTTCAAGATCGAGTCTCCAGTTTGTCCTCGTCATTTCGAGTGAAAGTTGTGTTTTTTTGTTTGTATTTACTTTACTGGATTAAAGACTCTGTTTTCGCCAAGTCGCTTTTGGGTCCTCTTTCACCTGCATGACAGAAGGAACCGACCAAGGAATGGACCCAGCGACTTCAGACGCTCGTTACACTGCCGTCGAGATCCAAGGAGCCATGCTCGGCAGACACGAGCAGGAATTGTCTGCTGCTCGCCATGCCGTGGAGAACCTGGCCGCTCAGGTTTCCGACCTCTCTGGACAGTTCCAGAGTCTACGTCTCGTGCCACCTGTTACTTCCTGGCCTGCCGAGCCTCCAGAACCTAGGGTTAATAACCCACCTTGCTACTCCGGGCAGCCCACTGAGTGCCGCTCCTTTCTCACGCAGTGTGAGATTGTGTTCTCTCTCCAACCCAACACATACTCTAGAGAGAGAGCTCGGGTTGCTTACGTCATTTCACTCCTTACTGGCCGGGCTCGAGAATGGGGCACAGCTATCTGGGAGGCAAGGGCTGATTGCTCTAACAAGTTCCAGAACTTTAAAGAGGAGATGATTCGGGTTTTTGACCGTTCAGTTTTTGGTAGGGAGGCTTCTAGGGCCCTGGCTTCCTTATGCCAAGGTGAACGGTCCATAACGGATTATTCTATTGAGTTTCGCACTCTTGCTGCCTCTAGTGAGTGGAACGAGCCGGCGCTGCTCGCTCGTTTTCTGGAGGGACTCCACGCAGTGGTTAAGGATGAGATTCTCTCCCGGGAGGTTCCTTCAGATGTGGACTCTTTGATTGCTCTCGCCATCCGCATAGAACGACGGGTAGATCTTCGTCACCGGGCTCGTGGAAGAGAGCTCGCATCAACGGTGTTTCCCTGCTCCGCATCGCAACCATCTCCCTCCTCTGGCTCAGAGTCTGAGCCCATGCAGCTGGGAGGGATTCGCATCTCGACTAAGGAGAGGGAACGGAGGATCACCAACCGCCTGTGCCTCTATTGCGGAGTTGCTGGACATTTTGTTAATTCATGTCCAGTAAAAGCCAGAGCTCATCTGTAAGCGGAGGGCTACAGGTGAGCGCAACTACTCAAGTCTCTCCATCAAGATCCTGTACTACTTTGTCGGTCCATCTACGCTGGACCGGTTCGGGTGCTACATGTAGTGCCTTGATAGACTCTGGGGCTGAGGGTTGTTTCATGGACGAAGCATGGGTTCGGAAACATGACATTCCTTTCAGAGAGTTAGAGAAGCCTACGCCCATGTTCGCCTTAGATGGTAGTCATCTTCCCAGTATCAGATTTGAGACACTACCTTTAACCCTCACAGTATCTGGTAACCACAGTGAGACTATTTCTTTTTTGATTTTTCGTTCACCGTTTACACCTGTTGTTTTGGGTCATCCCTGGCTAGTATGTCATAATCCTTCTATTAATTGGTCTAGTAATTCTATCCTATCCTGGAACGTTTCTTGTCATGTGAAGTGTTTAATGTCTGCCATCCCTCCCGTTTCTTCTGTCCCTACTTCTCAGGAGGAACCTGGCGATTTGACAGGAGTGCCGGAGGAATATCATGATCTGCGCACGGTCTTCAGTCGGTCCCGAGCCAACTCCCTTCCTCCTCACCGGTCGTATGATTGTAGTATTGATCTCCTTCCGGGGACCACTCCTCCTCGGGGTAGACTATACTCTCTGTCGGCTCCCGAACGTAAGGCTCTCGAGGATTATTTGTCTGTGTCTCTTGACGCCGGTACCATAGTGCCTTCTTCCTCTCCGGCCGGGGCGGGGTTCTTTTTGTTAAGAAGAAGGACGGTACTCTGCGCCCCTGCGTGGATTATCGAGGGCTGAATGACATAACGGTTAAGAATCGTTATCCGCTTCCCCTTATGTCATCAGCCTTCGAGATTCTGCAGGGAGCCAGGTGCTTTACTAAGTTGGACCTTCGTAACGCTTACCATCTCGTGCGCATCAGAGAGGGGGACGAGTGGAAAACGGCGTTTAACACTCCGTTAGGGCATTTTGAGTACCGGGTTCTGCCGTTTGGTCTCGCCAATGCGCCAGCTGTTTTTCAGGCATTAGTTAATGATGTTCTGAGAGACATGCTGAACATCTTTGTTTTTGTCTATCTTGACGATATCCTGATTTTTTCTCCGTCACTCGAGATTCATGTTCAGCACGTTCGACGTGTTCTACAGCGCCTTTTAGAGAATTGTCTCTACGTAAAGTCTGAGAAGTGCTCTTTTCATGTCTCCTCCGTTACTTTTCTCGGTTCCGTTATTTCCGCTGAAGGCATTCAGATGGATTCCGCTAAGGTCCAAGCTGTCAGTGATTGGCCCGTTCCAAGGTCACGTGTCGAGTTGCAGCGCTTTTTAGGTTTCGCTAATTTCTATCGGCGTTTCATTCGTAATTTCGGTCAAGTTGCTGCCCCTCTCACAGCTCTTACTTCTGTCAAGACGTGTTTTAAGTGGTCCGGTTCCGCCCAGGGAGCTTTTGATCTTCTAAAAGAACGTTTTACGTCCGCTCCTATCCTCGTTACTCCTGACGTCACTAGACAATTCATTGTCGAGGTTGACGCTTCAGAGGTAGGCGTGGGAGCCATTCTATCCCAGCGCTTCCAGTCTGACGATAAGGTTCATCCTTGCGCTTATTTTTCTCATCGCCTGTCGCCATCTGAGCGCAACTATGATGTGGGTAACCGTGAACTGCTCGCCATCCGCTTAGCCCTAGGCGAATGGCGACAGTGGTTGGAGGGGGCGACCGTTCCTTTTGTCGTTTGGACAGACCATAAGAACCTTGAGTACATCCGTTCTGCCAAACGACTTAATGCCCGTCAAGCTCGTTGGGCGTTGTTTTTCGCTCGTTTCGAGTTTGTGATTTCTTACCGTCCGGGTAGCAAGAACACCAAGCCTGATGCCTTATCCCGTCTGTTTAGTTCTTCTGTGGCTTCTACTGATCCCGAGGGGATTCTTCCTTATGGGCGTGTTGTCGGGTTAACAGTCTGGGGAATTGAAAGACAGGTTAAGCAAGCACTCACGCACACTGCGTCGCCGCGCGCTTGTCCTAGTAACCTCCTTTTCGTTCCTGTTTCCACTCGTCTGGCTGTTCTTCAGTGGGCTCACTCTGCCAAGTTAGCTGGTCATCCCGGTGTTCGAGGCACTCTTGCGTCTATTCGCCAGCGCTTTTGGTGGCCGACTCAGGAGCGTGACACGCGCCGTTTCGTGGCTGCTTGTTCGGACTGCGCGCAGACTAAGTCGGGTAACTCTCCTCCTGCCGGTCGTCTCAGACCGCTCCCCATTCCTTCTCGACCATGGTCTCACATCGCCCTAGACTTCATTACCGGTCTGCCTTTGTCTGCGGGGAAGACTGTGATTCTTACGGTTGTCGATAGGTTCTCTAAGGCGGCACATTTTATTCCCTCGCTAAACTTCCTTCCGCTAAGGAGACGGCACAAATCATTATCGAGAATGTATTCAGAATTCATGGCCTCCCGTTAGACGCCGTTTCAGACAGAGGCCCGCAATTCACCTCACAGTTTTGGAGGGAGTTCTGTCGTTTGATTGGTGCGTCCGTCAGTCTCTCTTCCGGGTTTCATCCCCAGTCTAACGGTCAAGCAGAGAGGGCCAATCAGACGATTGGTCGCATACTACGCAGCCTTTCTTTCAGAAACCCTGCGTCTTGGGCAGAACAGCTCCCTGGGCAGAATACGCTCACAATTCGCTTCCTTCGTCTGCTACCGGGTTATCTCCGTTTCAGAGTAGTCTGGGTTACCAGCCTCCTCTGTTCTCATCCCAGCTTGCCGAGTCCAGCGTTCCCTCCGCTCAAGCGTTTGTCCAACGTTGTGAGCGCACCTGGAGGAGGGTGAGGTCTGCACTTTGCCGTTACAGGGCACAGACTGTGAGAGCCGCCAATAAACGCAGGATTAAGAGTCCAAGGTATTGTTGCGGCCAGAGAGTGTGGCTTTCCACTCGCAACCTTCCTCTTACGACAGCTTCTCGTAAGTTGACTCCGCGGTTCATTGGTCCGTTCCGTGTCTCCCAGGTCGTCAATCCTGTCGCTGTGCGACTGCTTCTTCCGCGACATCTTCGTCGCGTCCATCCTGTCTTCCATGTCTCCTGTGTCAAGCCCTTTCTTCGCACCCCCGTTCGTCTTCCCTCCCCCCTCCCGTCCTTGTCGAGAGCGCACCTATTTACAAGGTACATAAGATCATGGACATGCGTTCTCGGGGACGGGGTCACCAATACTTAGTGGATTGGGAGGGTTACGGTCCTGAGGAGAGGAGTTGGGTTCCGTCTCGGGACGTGCTGGACCGTTCACTCATTGATGATTTCCTCCGTTGCCGCCAGGATTCCTCCTCGAGTGCGCCAGGAGGCGCTCGGTGAGTGGGGGTACTGTCATGTTTTGTCATTTATTATCTTGTCTTGTCCTTGTGCTTCCCATTCTATTCGTTTCCCTCTGCTGGTCTTATTAGGTTCTTTCCCTCTTTCTATCCCTCTCTCTCCCCCTCCCTCTCTCACTCTCTCGCTCTCTCTTCTCTCTATCGTTCCGTTCCTGCTCCCAGCTGTTCCTATTCCCCTAATCAATCATTTAGTCTTCCCACACCTGTTCCCGATCCTTTCCCCTGATTAGAGTCCCTATTTCTTCCTTTGTGTTCCGTTCCTGTCCTGTCGGTTCCTTGTCTAGAATTCACCGTGCTGTGTTTGTGTATCGCCCTGTCGTGTCGTGTTTTCCTCAGATGCTGCGTGGTGAGCAGGTGTCTGAGTCTGTCTGGTTCAAGTGCCTTCCCGAGGCAACCTGCTGTTCACCTGCTGTTCAAGATCGAGTCTCCAGTTTGTCCTCGTCATTTCGAGTGAAAGTTGTGTTTTTTTGTTTGTATTTACTTTACTGGATTAAAGACTCTGTTTTCGCCAAGTCGCTTTTGGGTCCTCTTTCACCTGCATGACATCTTCTGCACAGATTCTGTCAGACCTGGGCCTTGACAGTAAATCTCAGTAAAACCAAAATAATGATGTTCCAAAAAAGGTCCAGTTGCCAGGTCCATGAATACAAATTCCACCTAGACACCATTGCCCTAGAGCACACAAAAAATACATAACTCGGCCCAAACATCAGCACCACAGGTAGCTTCCACAAAGATGTGAACGATCTGAGTGACAAGGCAAGAAGGGCCTTCTATGCCAACAAAGTAACATGAAATTCAACATATAATTATGATCTGGCAAAAAATGCTTGAATCAGTTATAGAACTCATTGCCCTTTATGGTTGTGAGGTCTGGGATCCGCTCACCATTCAATAATTCACAAAATGGGACAAACACCAAATTGAGACTCAACTTATTAAAACACCTAATAATGCATGCAGAGCAGAATTAGGCCGATACCTGTTAATTATACAAATCCAGAAAAGAACAATTCAATTCTATAACCACCTAAAAGGAAACGATTCCCAAACCTTCCACAGCAAAGCCATCACCTACAGAGAAATTAACCTGGAGAAGAGCCCCCTTAACAAGCTGGTCCTGGGGCTCATTTCACAAACAGTCCCCACAAAGCCCCAGGACAGCAACACAAGTAGACCCAAGCAAATCATGAAAAAACAAAAAGATAATTACATTACACATTGGAAATAACTTACAAAAAAACTGAGCAAGCTAACATTCCATTTGGCCCTAAACAGAGAGTAAACAGTGGCAGAATACCTGACCAATGTGACTGACCCAAAATTAAGGAAATCTTTGACTATGTACAGATTCAGTGAGCATAGCCTTTCTATTGAGAAAGGCCGGCGAAGACGACTTGGCTCTCAAGAGAAGACAGGCTATGTGCACACTGCCCACAAAATGAGGTGGAAACTGAGCTGCACTTCCGAACCTCCTGCAAAATGTATGACCATATTAGAGACAAAAATTTCCCTCAGATTACACAGACACACAAAAAAATGTTGTTGAAAAAAACTGATTTTGATCAACTCCCATATCTATTGGATGAAATACCACAGTGTGCAATCACAGCAGCAAGATGTATGACATGTTGCCACAATGGCAACCAGTGAAGAACAAACACCATTGTAAATACAACTTATATTTATGTTTATTTATTTTCTCTTTTGTACTTTAACTATTTGCACATCGTTACAGCACTATGTCATAGACATACTATGACATTTGAAATGCCTTTATTCTTTCGGAACGTTGGTGAGTGTAATGTTTACTGTTGATTTTTTGTTCATTTCACTGTTGTTTTTATCTATTTCACTTGCTTTGGCAATGTAAACAAATGTTTACCATGCCAATAAAGCCCCTTAAATTGAAATTGAATTCAAATCAAACTTAATTTGTGACATGCGCCGAGTACAACAAGTGTAGTCCTAACCATGAAATGCTTAATTACAAGCCCTTAACCAACAGTGCAGTTCAAGAAGAGTTAAGAAAATATTGACCTAAAAAATTATTAAAAGTAGCTCAATAACATAACAACAACAAGGCTATATACAGGGGGTACCCGTACCGAGTCAGTGTGCGGGGGTACAGGTTAAAGGTTATTTGTACATGTATTATTATTTTTTTCACCAGGTAGGTTAGTTGAGAACAAGTTCTCATTTACAACTGCGACCTGGCCAAGATAATGCAAAGCAGTGCGACACAACAACACAGAGTTACACATGGAATAAACAAACATACAGTCAATAATAAAATAGAAAAAGTCTTTATACAGTGCGTGCAAATGAGGTAGGTTAAGCCATAAATAAGCCATAGTGGCAAAATGATTACAAGATAGCAATTAAACACTGGAGTGATAGATGTGAAGAAGATGAGTGTTCAAGTAGAGATACTGGGGTGCAAAGGAGCAAAATAAAGAAAATAAATAACAGTATGGTGATGAGGTAGTTGGATGGGCTATTTACAGATGGGCTATGTACAGGTGCAGTGATCTGTGAGCTGCTCTGATAGCTGGTCATTAAAGCTAGTGAGGGAGATATGAGTCTCCAGCATCAGTGATTTTTGCAGTTCATTCCAGTCATTGGCAGCAGAGAACTGGAAGGAAAGGCGGCCAAATAAGGAATTGGCTTTGGGAGTGACCAGAGAAATATACCTGCTGGAGCACTTGCTACGGGTGGGTGCTGCTATGGTGACCCAGTGAGCTGAGATAAGGCGGGGCTTTACCTAGCAAAGACTTATAGATGACCTGGAGCCAGTGGGTTTGGCGACGAATATGAAGCAAGGGCCAGCCAATGAGTGTCACGCTCTGACCTTAGTTCCTATGTTATGTCTTTGTTTTAGTTTGATCAGTGCGTGAGTTGGGGTGGGTAGTCTATGTTCATTTTCTATGTTGTGGTTTTGTGTTTGGCCTGGTATGGTTCTCAATCAGAGGCATGTGTCGTCCATTGTCTCTGATTGAGAATCATACTTGGGTAGCCTTTTCCCACCTGTGTTTTGTGGGTGATTATTTTCTGTTTAGTGTTTTTCGTCACCTTACAGGAGTGTTTGTTTGTCGTTTTGTTGTTTTGTTCAGTGTTCAGTTGTTTTATTAAAAATAATGAACACTTACCAGTCTAAACCTACTTCTGAAGCCAAAAGTAAAATACAATAATCTCTAGGTAATTTTGTTATATGAAGCTTAATAAATAAGGCTCCTAAACTACCTAGCTGCTAGGACAGAACTGACCTTGCTGCAACTTCAATTAACACTGAAA
The DNA here is from genome assembly GCF_021184085.1 of Oncorhynchus gorbuscha. Taxonomy (NCBI): domain Eukaryota; kingdom Metazoa; phylum Chordata; class Actinopteri; order Salmoniformes; family Salmonidae; genus Oncorhynchus; species Oncorhynchus gorbuscha. The sequence continues at coordinate 84,658,381 of NC_060175.1, read as the reverse complement.
TGTGAAGTGAGATGTATGAAAACTCTTGAGCCTAACAATGGCAGGAGAGTTTCAGATCCCCCGCCCAAATGCAGAGGCCTTTGAAGCCCCCATGACTTATCCCTGTGCAGAGGTCATTACAATACAGTACCCCATGGATAAAACATTTAAAAAACACTGCACTGAAGTAGTACCAAAAAAAGTTCCTCATGGACAATCTAGAGACACTATTTGCTGACTGCTTCAATGAGGGGAACTTAAGAAACTTAATTTTCCACACAGACCCTCCCCTGGCATGGCACAGTGCTATAAGAGCACACTACCCCTGTGCCATGAGAGAGAGTATTGGCACAGGGTGGAAACTCGGAACACTAGACATTGAGGTAATTGAAACAACCTCTGTCAATGCGTACATGTCTGGGACAGTAATGGTGCAGGGCATCCTCATGCAGTTTCAGCAGGACTTTGACAGGATCAAAGAGAGAGCGCAGCAGGAAAAATAATTTCCCCCATCCTGAGTGAATCTGATCACACCACTTCAAACTGTCCTGCAGACGAGGATGGTCCCTATAGGCTGTCTCATCGTTGTCGGTGATCAAGCCTACCACTGTTGTGTCTCAGCAAACTTAATGATGGTGTTGGAGTCATGCCTGGCCATGCAGTCATGAGTGAACAGCGGGTACAGGAGGGGACTGAGCACGCACCCCTGAGGGGCCCCCGTGTTGAGGATCAGCATGGCGGATGTGTTGTTCCCTACTCTTACCACCTGGGGGCAGCATGTCAGGAAGTCCAGGATCCAGTTGCAGAGGGAGGTGTTTCGTCCCAGGGTCCTTAGCTTAGTGATGAGATTCGTGGGCACTATGGTGTTGAATGCTGAGCTGTAGTCAATGAACAACATTCTCACATAGATGTTCCTTTTGTCCAGGTGGGAAAGGGAAGTGTGGAGTGCGATTGAGATTGCGTCATCTGTGCATCTGTTGGGGTGGTATGCGAATTGGAGTGGGTCTAGAGTATCCTGGAGGATGCTGTTGATGTGACAGGGACTATGGTGGTCTGCTTGAAACATATAGGTATTACAGACTCAGTCAGGGAGAGGTTGAAAATTACAGTGAAGACACTTGCCAGTTGGTCCGCGCATGCTTTGAGTAAACGTCCTGGTAATCCGTCTGGCCCAGCGGCTTTGTGAATGTTGACCTGTTTAAAGGTCTTGCTCACATCGGCTACCGAGATCGTTATCACACAGTACTCCAGAACAGCTGGTGCTCTCGTGCATGCTTCAGTGTTGCTTGTCTTGAAGTGAGCATAAAAAGGCTTTTAGCTCGTCTGGTAGGCTCGCGTCACTGGCCAGGTCGCGTTTGGGTTTTTCTTTGTAGCCTGTAATAGTTTTCAAGCCCTGTCACATCCGACGAGCGACAGAGCCAGTGTGGTAGGATTCAATCTTAGTCCTGTATTGATGTATTGCTTGTTTGATGGTTCGTCTGAGGGCATAGCAGGATTTCTTATAGGCCTCTGGATTAGTGTCCCGCTCCTTGAAAGTGGCAGCTCTAGACTTTAGTTCGATGTGGATGTTACCTGTAATCCATGGCTTCTGGGCAGCCGAGCGGAAATGGAGGAAAACTCGCCTCCCTGCGGACCTGGCATCCTTTCACTCCCTCCTCTCTACATTTTCCTCCTCTGTCTCTGCTGCTAAAGCCACTTTCTACCACTCTAAATTCCAAGCATCTGCCTCTAACCCTAGGAAGCTCTTTGCCACCTTCTCCTCCCTCCTGAATCCTCCTCCCCCTCCCCCCCTCCTCCCTCTCTGCAGATGTCTTCATCAACCATTTTGAAAAGAAGGTCGACGACATCCGATCCTCGTTTGCTAAGTCAAACGACACCGCTGGTTCTGCTCACACTGCCCTACCCTGTGCTCTGACCTCTTTCTCCCCTCTCTCTCCAGATGAAATATTGCGTCTTGTGACGGCCGGCCGCCCAACAACCTGCCCGCTTGACCCTATCCCCTCCTCTCTTCTCCAGACCATTTCCGGAGACCTTCTCCCTTACCTCACCTCGCTCATCAACTCATCCCTGACCGCTGGCTACGTCCCTTCCGTCTTCAAGAGAGCGAGAGTTGCACCCCTTCTGAAAAAACCTACACTCGATCCCTCCGATGTCAACAACTACAGACCAGTATCCCTTCTTTCTTTTCTCTCCAAAACTCTTGAACGTGCCGTCCTTGGCCAGCTCTCCCGCTATCTCTCTCAGAACGACCTTCTTGATCCAAATCAGTCAGGTTTCAAGACTAGTCATTCAACTGAGACTGCTCTTCTCTGTATCACGGAGGCGCTCCGCACTGCTAAAGCTAACTCTCTCTCCTCTGCTCTCATCCTTCTAGACCTATCGGCTGACTTCGACACTGTGAACCATCAGATCCTCCTCTCCACCCTCTCCGAGTTGGGCATCTCCGGCGCGGCCCACGCTTGGATTGCGTCCTACCTGACAGGTCGCTCCTACCAGGTGGCGTGGCGAGAATCTGTCTCCTCACCACGCGCTCTCACCACTGGTGTCCCCCAGGGCTCTGTTCTAGGCCCTCTCCTATTCTCGCTATACACCAAGTCACTTGGCTCTGTCATAACCTCACATGGTCTCTCCTATCATTGCTATGCAGACGACACACAATTAATCTTCTCCTTTCCCCCTTCTGATGACCAGGTGGCGAATCGCATCTCTGCATGTCTGGCAGACATATCAGTGTGGATGACGGATCACCACCTCAAGCTGAACCTCGGCAAGACGGAGCTGCTCTTCCTCCCGGGGAAGGACTGCCCGTTCCATGATCTCGCCATCACGGTTGACAACTCCATTGTGTCCTCCTCCCAGAGCGCTAAGAACCTTGGCGTGATCCTGGACAACACCCTGTCATTCTCAACTAACATCAAGGCGGTGGCCCGTTCCTGTAGGTTCATGCTCTACAACATCCGCAGAGTACGACCCTGCCTCACACAGGAAGCGGCGCAGGTCCTAATCCAGGCACTTGTCATCTCCCGTCTGGATTACTGCAACTCGCTGTTGGCTGGGCTCCCTGCCTGTGCCATTAAACCCCTACAACTCATCCAGAACGCCGCAGCCCGTCTGGTATTCATCCTTCCCAAGTTCTCTCACGTCACCCCGCTCCTCCGCTCTCTCCACTGGCTTCCAGTTGAAGCTCGCATCCGCTACAAGACCATGGTGGTTGCCTACGGAGCTGTGAGGGGAACGGCACCTCAGTACCTCCAGGCTCTGATCAGGCCCTACACCCAAACAAGGGCACTGTGTTCATCCACCTCTGGCCTGCTCGCCTCCCTACCACTGAGGAAGTACAGTTCCCGCTCAGCCCAGTCAAAACTGTTCACTGCTCTGACCCCCCAATGGTGGAACAAACTCCCTCACGACGCCAGGACAGCGGAGTCAATCACCACCTTCCGGAGACACCTGAAACCCCACCTCTTTAAGGAATACCTAGGATAGGATCAAGTAATCCTTCTCACCCCCCCCCTTAAAAGATTTAGATGCACTATTGTAAAGTGGCTGTTCCACTGGATGTCATAAGGTGAATGCACCAATTTGTAAGTCGCTCTGGATAAGAGCGTCTGCTAAATGACTTAAATGTAAATGTAATGTAAATGAAAATGTACATTCAGTCACTGTGGGGATGACGTCGTCGATGCACTTAATGATGAAGCAGATGACTGAGGTGGTATACTCCTCAATGTCATTGGATGAATCCCGGAACATATTCCAGTCTGTGCTAGCAAAACAGTCATGTAGCGTAGCATCCATCTGACTACTTCGGTATTGAGTGAGTCACTGGGACTTCCTGCTTTAAATCAGGAGGATATCAGGAGGATATAATTATGGTCAGATTTGCCAAATGGAGGACGGGAGAGAGCTTTAAATGCATCTCTGTGTGTGGAGTAAATGATGTCTAGACTTTTTGTTCTGGTTGCACTTGTGACGTGCTGGTAGAAATTATGTTAACTGATTTAAATTTGCCTGCATTAAAGTCCCCAGCCACTTGGAGCGCCGCTTCTGGATGAGGATTTTCTTGTTTGTTTATGGCCTTATAAAGTTATTTGAGTGCACTCTTAGTGCCAGCATCTGTCTGTGGTGGTAAATAGATTGCTATGAATAATATAAATGAGAACTCTCTTGGTAGATAGTATGGTCTACAGTTTATCATAAGGTACTCTACCTCAGGCAAGCAATACCTCGAGATGTTTTTAATATTAGACATCGCACACCAGCTGTTATTGACAAAAAGACACACACCCCTACCCATCGTCTTAACACACGTAGCTTCTCTGTTCTGCCGGTGCATTGAAAATCCCCCCAGCTCTATACTGTTTGTGTCGTCATTCAGCCACGACTCAGTGAAACATAAGATATTACAGTTCTTAATGGTAGGATAATCGTAAGTCATCCCATTTTATTTTCCAGTGATTGCATTTTAGCAAGTAGAATTGATGGCAATGGAGCTTACTCTCTCGCCTACGGATTCTCAGCCTGATCTGCGTCCTCTTTTCTTCACACAAATGGCGTGGATCTGTGCTTGTTCCCAGGAGAGCTGTATATCTTACTCATCGGACTCGTTAAAGGAAAAAGCTTCTTCCAGTCCGTGGTGTGTAATACCAGTTCTGATGTCCAGAAGTTATTTTATCATAAGAGACGGTAGCAGCAAAATTATGTACAAAATAAGTAAAAAAATAAGAACAAAATAGCACAATTGATTACAGGAATGTAAAACGTCAGCCATCCTCTTCGGCACCATTTTTTCAACAAAAAAGAGAGAGAAAGAGAACGAGAGAGAGAAAGGCGAGCAGAGGGCATTTACATATGCAGGACACGGAGAGACAGGCACTGGCAACACGAGTCAGCTACCTGCTCAATGAGCAGGGCAGGAATCATCTGTTCATCTGGACCTAACATGTACACATGCTGCCCTTTGAACACACAGCACTAAAACACTTCTATGTAACCTGAATGAGCAAGTGAGCTACGAGAGAATGGTTGAATATGCGAGAGCTGGGTCGTATTCATTAGGCAACAAACGGAAGCAAATGGACTGAAACATGGAGGGACTACCTGAATCTGTCTAATAAGAAATGCTTGGTTTTTTTCTGTTTCAAAAAGTTTTGCTACAATGCACCCTAATGAATACAACTGAAACGGCATACTGCTCTATAATATTCACTAGCTCCTTAAGTCAACCTCCTGCCACGTGACTGAGCCAATGACTTCTTGTTAAAGGGAATAACTTAAAACAACAAACTCGTCACTTGGTGCATGACATTTTGTGAAGCTAAGCGCATGCTTTCAGGCAGATGCTCAGTTGTACTGTTTTAATACTGTGTTTTGGCAGCACAGAGGATGCGTTTGGGGGGAGATAAATCATTTGACAGGCATATAACCAGTGGGTATGTCAGAGCGCCAGATCCTCTTCATGTGAAATTCTCAGACTGTCTTTATCACACAATACAATTCAAATCAAATTGTATTTGTCACATGCTTTGTAAACAACAGGTGTAGACTAACAGTGAAATGCTTACTTACGGGTCCTTCCCAACAATGCAGAGTGAAATAAAATAGAGAAATAATATTAAAGTAAAACACATAATAATAAAATGTATAATACTTCACCTTTATTTAACCAGGTAGGCTAGTTGAGAACAAGTTCTCATTTGAAACTGCGACCTGGCCAAGATAAACGCATAGCAATTTGACACATACATCAACACAGAGTTACACATGGAATAAACAAAACATAGTCAATAATACAGCAGAACAAAGGGAAACAAAAACTCTATATACAGTGTGTGCAAATGAGGTAAGATGAGGGAGTTAAGGCAATAAATAGGCCATGGTGGAGAAATAATTACAATATTGCAATTTAAACACTGGAATGGTAGATGTGCAGAAGATGAATGTACAGGTACTGGGGTGCAAAGGAGCAAGATAAATGAATAAATACTGTATGGGGATGAGGTAGGTAGATAGATGGGCTGTTTACAAATGGGCTATGTACAGAGGCAGTGATCTGTGAGCTGCTTGAACAGCTGGTGCTTAAAGCTAGCGATTTTTTTCCCCCAGCTTCAGAGATATTTGCAGTTCGTTCTAGTCATTGGCAGCAGAGAAATGGAAGGAAAGACGACCAAAGTAGGAATTGGATAAATACAATGAGTAACAATATACAGTATGTATGTACAGTACCAGTCAAAAGTTTGGACACACCTTTAGTTTCACTATTTTCTACATTGTAGAATAATAGTAAAGATATCAAAACTACGAAATAACTCATATGGAATCATTTAAAAAATATTATATATTTTATAGTTCTTCAAAGTAGCCACCCTCTGCCTTGATGATGCACACTCTTGGCATTATCTCAACCAGCTTCACCTGGAATGCTTTTCCAACAGTCTTGAAGGAGTTCCCACATATGCTGAGCACTTGTTGACTGCTTTTCTTTCAGTTTGCGGTCCAACTCTTCCCAAACCGTCTCAATTGGGTTGAGGTCGGGTGATTATGGAGGCTAGGTCATCTGATGCAGCACTCCATCACTCTCCTTGGTCAAATAGCTTTTACACAGCCTGGAGGTGTGTTTTGGGTCATTGTCCTGTCGAAAAACAAATCATAGTCCCACTAAGTGCTAGATGGGATGGCGTATCGCTGCAGAATGCTGTGGTAGCCATGCTGGTTAAGTGTGCCTTGAATTCTAAATAAATCACTGACAGTATCACCAGCAAAGCACCCCCACAACATCACACCTCCTCTTCCATGCATCACAGTGGGAACCACACGTGCAGAGATAATCCGTTCACCTACTCTGCTTCTCACAAAGACACAGCGGTTGGAACCAGAAATCTCAAATTTGGACTCATCAGACCAAAGGACAGATTTCCATTGCTTGTGTTTAGTGTCCGTTGCTTGTGTTTCTTGGCTGAAGTCCCTTCTTCTCATTGGTGTACTTTAGTAGTGGCTTCTTTGCAGCAAGTAACTCTGGGTCTTCCTTTCCTGTGGCGGTCCTCATGAGAACCAGTTTCATCATAGCTCTTGATTGTTTTTGCAACTGAAACTTACAAAGTTCTTGAAATGTTCCGGATTGACTGACCTTCATGTTTTAAAGTAATGGTGGACTGCCGTTTCTCTTTCCTTATTCAAGCTGTTCTTTCCATAATATGGACTTGGTCTTTTTCCAAACGGGGCTAGACCTTTGGCATTCTAGTTGTCAATTTGTTGAGGTAATCTGAAGAGATTTCACCCCGTGCTTCCCGAAGCACCTCCCACAAATTGGATTTGCTCCCACAACAGCTCACTAGTTTTGAGATCCAGTGACAGTGCTGGCCACTCCATTATAGACAAAATACCAGCTGACTGCTTCTTTACTAAATAGTTATTGCATAGCTTGGAGCTGTGCTTTGGGTCATTGTCCTGTTGTAGGAGGAAATTGGCTCCAATTAAGCGCTGTCCACAGGGTGGTATGGCATGGTGTTGCAAAATGGTGTGATAGCCTTCCTTCTTCAAGATGCCTTTTACCCTGTACAAATCTCCCACTTCACCACCAAAGCACCCCCAGACCATCACATTGCCTCCACCTTGTTTGACAGATGTCGTCAAGCACTCCTCCAGCATTTTGTCATTTTTTTCTGTATCTCACGAATGTTCTTGTTTGTGATCCAAACACCTCGGACTTAGATCCGTCTGTCCATAACACTTTTTTCCAATCTTCCTCTGTCCAGTGTCTGTGTTCTTTTGCCCATCTTAATCTTTTGTTTTTATTGGCCAGTCTGAGATATGGCTTTTTCTTTGCAACTCTGTCTACAAGGCCAGCATCCCGGAGTCACCTCTTCACTGTTGACGTTGAGACTGGTGTTTTGCGGGTACTATTTAATGAAGCTGCCAGTTGAGGACTTGTGAGGCGTCTGTTCTCAAATCCTCTTGCTCAGTTGTGCACCCGAGCCTCCTCTTTCTATTCTGGTTAGAGCCAGTTTGCACTGTTCTGTGAAGGGAGTAGTACACAGCGTTGTACGAGATCTTCAGTTTCTTGGCAAAAGATCTTGGCAATATTTCGCATTCATTTCTCAGAACAAGAATAGACTGACAAGTTTCAGAAGAAAGTTCTTTGTTTCTGGCCATTTTGAGCCTGTAATCGAAACCACAAATGCTCCAGATACTCAACTAGTCTAAAGGCCAGTTTTATTGCTATGTGAGTTCCAAATATCTCTGAAGGTCACCCCAGCGTGAGTTGTTTGATGCATGCATGTGATATCAAAATGCACTCACTTTTCCAAAATGTGATTATTACGCAACAGGACAGTTAACACGCTCTGCCTGCTAATCATCTATAGGCTGTTTCAACTTGTCAATTTGAAATTATTTTCTAACAAGTTGTATTTTCTAACAACACTTTGAATTGAGGTGTGTTTCGCCTCATTAATTCACATAGAAGTAGTCCATTTCAGCGTTGCAATTCTCCCTTCCAGGAGAAACCATCGCACTTCACTCATGTTTGCGCAAGTCAAGTATGCATATATTTGCGCAATCTTGCAAGAATCGTAACATTTTCTTGCTGGTGCTCGCTATGCCTTCCTTGTTGTTTTCCTTAGACTTAACTTTGGACATGTGCACATTCCTATCAAAGTTCCTTATTTTCTATATATTGTGTTTCTACTGTAGGCGTGTACAGTATACATGTATGGAGCATAATGTATTTACAGTTTTATTCATGTTTTCAGTTACTGTTGACAAATAATGCATTCTGATTATTGCATATATTGTAATGACACCTATGATGTGTGTAAAATACTTTTTGGAAAGTTGCACAAATTATAATTAGCTAAGATATCTGACAGCTATGTGTGGCGCCATGTTTGTTGACATTATAGAATGCATTCTGGGTGTCACTTAATCTGCCAGACAAAAGATGTTATAATGAGGTGTAAACTTCCGGGTAAACTTCCGGGAAGTGAATGATCGTAGACGACACACCCCCTTCAACATGCATACTATAAACAGATCAAACTTATCTTGTCGTCTCTTATTATCTTTGGTTGATGCAGAAAAAAACAAGCATGGGGGCGTGCACAAACGGATTACTTTTGATTGTTTTACTCAATTATTTTGATCAATTATAAATAGTAATTGCTGTTAGCTAATTCATATTGTAGTTTCTATCAGCCGAGAGTTATAAAAATATGAAGGCATGGTTATATTCTTTCCTCAGTTAGTCTAGGACAAATGTAGCCTACATCTTTCCGGTTTGTATGATTGTATTATGCTGTAGCTGTAGCTATTCTAATAATAAACTGCTCAGATTCTGGACATAACTTTGTAAGGACTTTGTTTGTGCAAAATGTTTCTGAAAAAACTGTGTTGCATCATTATTCGAAACTGGACATTCTAAATATACATTCTAATCACACCAGTTTGATCATACACTAAAGGGACCACTGTAGAATGATCACACCCTTGTGTTGGTATGTGTGAAAAGGTTCATCAGCACAACAGTTTTCAGTTGTGCTAACAACCGCAAAAGGGTTTTCTAATGTTCAACTAGCCTTTTAAAATGATAAACTTGGATTAGCTAACACAACGTGCCTTTGGAACACAGGAGTGATGGTTGCTGATAATGGGCCTCTGTACGCCTATGTAGATATTCCGTTAAAAAAAAATCTGTTTCAGCTAGAGTAGTCATTTACATAATTAACAATGTCTACACTGTATTTGATCAACTAGATGTTATTTTAAATGGACAGGCCTATATGTTGTTATACCAACTGAAGTAACCTAGTAAAGTACTCCCAAAACAGCAAGGTTCTCTTCACCTGTGCCTCTGATATCGTCTCTATCCGTCATTCCCTGACAAGAACCAGGTCTTTAAACGCCTGCAGCTCCATCACAATGAAACAAGATCTCATGCCTTATTCACGTTATATCCGAGCAGTCCATTGCGTTGTGCCGGATGCCATTCATTTCAATAGGGACTGTCCAGAACGCAGTGATACCACAGCGCCCTGCGCCGTTGCAAAACGGCGCCCTCAATTTTCAGTCTTTTTTTTATCCCCACACAGAGCAGGCCCCTGGGAGAGCTAATAGCAGAATTATGGGTCAAGCACATAGGAGCGTGTGTGTGTGCGCACGCACGTTCATGTATGTGTCAGTGAGAGTGGGGGAGAGTGAAAGAGACACCTCATCTCTGTCCTAGCTGCTCTGGTCTGGTGGTGGTGGGAGAGTCTGAAATGCTCTCAATGGTCACACAGCGGTAGATTACCGAGAACACAGCTGGAGTGTGTAAAGCCTTTAAGGAGCAGCTGCTCCACAAGATGTTTACTCCCACAGGAGCTGAAATATTGATCGCTCCCAGCCAGACAAAGCACAGGACTGAGCCAGCTCCATGTATAATTGAAGTGGGATTTCCAAGCATAGCTGGCAAAAAGGGAGTTACCCGGCAAAACCCAAAGCCCCACCAGTTCCCTTTTTCTATGTATAATTGTGTATACAATTGAAGTTGAGGAGAAGTCCGGAAGTAATCGGTCGACCTCAAGTATGGCAATGTGCAGCCGAGCAGTTTGCTGATGTTAACTTTGTGAATAGTGTCCCGTTGGGCAGGCATAAACTACGGACAACGAACACAATTGCATTTTATCGATGGCAATTTGAATGCACAGCGATACCGTCACAAGATCCTGAGGCCCATTGTCGTGGCATTCATCTGCCGCCATCACCTCATGTTTCACCATGACAATGCACGGCCCCATGTCGCAAGGATCTGTACACCATTCCTGTAAGCTCAAAATGTTCTTCCATGGCCTGCATACTCGTCACCTATTGAGCATTTGGGATGCCCTGGATCGACGTGTACGATAGCGTGTTCCAGTTCCCGCCAATATCCAGCAACTTCGCACAGCCATTGAAGAGGAGTGGGACAACATTCCACAGGCCACAATCAAAAGCTCGATCAACTCTATTCTAAGGAGATGTATCATGCTGCATGAGGCAAATGGTGGTCATACCAGATACTGACTGGTTCTCCTTTTTTTAAGTAGGGGTGTGTATCTGTGACCAACTGATGCATATTTGTATTCCCAGTTATGAGAAATCCATAGATTATGGCCTAATGAATTTATTTAAATTGACTGATTTCCTTATATAAACTGTAACTCAGTAAAATCTTTGAAATTGTTGCATGTTACATTTATATTTTTGTTCAGTGTATTTTGGTCCTGGGGAAAAGTTTAGTCACTGTTGAAAACAGGAGTTTTAAAATGGACAAATGTGTGATGTCTAACATTGCCACACATTTGCTATTGTAGGCTAAGCGCAGGGAGGATTTCTACTTTTGAAACCACTGTGCTCTTTAGAGCGCATATGCAAAAGCAAAATTGCTCTACTCACGGATGTTCAAATGTTTTCCCAGTAGTGACTTACTGCCTTTCAATAAGTACGTAATGGCGTGCGTGTTCAGAACAAAAATACCTTACCTGTATCACTCACACATAAAGTACCAAGTGCATCAACAAACCTGGGCATGCTTTTGGAAAGAGATGGCACCATAGGTTCTTATTAACAATGTAACAAAATGGAGTGATCAGAATGAGAGCATGAACTCCAGAGCAGAGCTACATACTTCCACCTCCATGAGGCTAGCTAGCTCTCTCTTCAGGCCACCTATGGCACAACAGAGCCATCTACTGACCAAAACAGGCATTGCCTCAAACTCACAGCGAGGGTGGAGAATGAGAGAACTATTACTATCACCAACACAACTTAAAATGTCAAGTTTGACCAATAAGCTCAACAGGTACTATTAATTAGGCCTACTGACAGAGAATGAATGGAGCTGGTTGACATAATTGGAATACCTGAGGAACCAGATGACATCCCGTACTGCTTTGAAAGTCGAAGTAGTGAAGGGGACAACTTCCAGCTTCATTCCAAAACTATTCATTTCCAGTTCATTAATTGTGTGTGAATTGTGCTAAACACAATTTTTTTAAGAGACTAAAAGAGGTGCTATATTTATCATTTTTATCATTCTGACTAACAGAATACACAGAACCAAAGCCTCATGGTTAAAACATTAACCTGCAATCTGTTGTAGTTTTCTATTTGATTTGTTTTCAATAAGGACAATGTTTCGAACCACAATAGGTATTTGTCAGCAACTGGAAAATTTCACTGGATGTGGACATACTATGCCTAAAGAACACAGCAAGGTTTGAATTTGAAATATAGCTTATTGAAAAAAATATACACCAAGAATACAAAACATTAAGAACGCCTGCTCTTTCCATGACATAGCTTTCACCTGGATTCACCTGGTCATCCTGTGATCCTTTATTGATGTCACTGGTTAAATCCACTTCAAAACAGTGTAGATGAAAGGAAGGACACAGGTTAAGAATGATTTTTAAGCCTTGAGATAAGTGAGACATGGATTGTGTATGTGTGCCATGCAGAGGGTGAATGGGCAAGACAAAATATTGAATTGTCTTTGAACGAGGTATGGTAGTAAGAGCCAGGTGCACTTGTTTGTGTCAAGAACTGCAATGCTGCTGGGTTTTTCATGCAGAACAGTTTTCCATTTGTATCAAGAATGGTCCACCAGCCAACTTGACACAACTATGAGAAGCATTGGAGTCAACAAGGGCCAGCATCCCTTGGAACGCATTCGACACCTTGTAGAGTCCATGCCCCAATGAATTTAGGCTGTTGCAAATTCAATTGCAGGCCTGCCGAACAATGTAGTATTTCATGATAGCATTCAACTCAACATTATTTCTGTTTTCTCTGCTCATTAATGGGCAATTCAGCAACAATGGCCTACATTTCAAATCTAAACAAAATATAGCTGTGTGGAGCAATGAAAAGGGCTCACAGGTTGACAGAAAGGACAGCTTTTGTTGGATAACAAAGCACGCACTCTATCATATAGGAACTACGTTCCTTTATGTGCAATCAGTGAAAGGACTACCATGTTGATTTAAATATCAGTTGGTACACTTAGGGCTGTGGCAGGCATTCAATTTTGTCAGCCTGTGATTGTCAAGCAAATAACTGCCGGTCTCATGGTAATTGACCGTTAATTAACAAACACATTTAGTATCTCCTTACTTTGATGCATAGCCTACAAGCCACTGATGAAGACCTTTTGAACATCTACATTTTAAAAAGTCTAATAAATTCATGTAACACAGCCTACACCATCACAATAAATCCATTATTTTATCGGTCTAGAGCACATATGTCAGAGTCAAGGCCCGCGGGCCACATCCGGCCCGCGAGAAGGTTTTTTACGGCCCCTGGGATGATCTTGATTTGTTATTAGAACCGGCCCGCAGACCGCAGCAAGCCGGCAGCCCGCAGATCTTTTACACGCACCAATACTACATTTCCCACAATGCAACGGTGACGCACCGAGCAGTAGGCTGCTTCATTTCAATATTTATTGGCACAGCAGTTGTCAGCATCACAGTAAAATTAACTTTCAGATACCCATCAAAAATGGCAAAACGGAAGGTGGACACTGAGAACCGGGGGTTTCAAACAAGGTGGGAGTCGGAGTATTTGTTCACGGAGGTAGCTGGAAAACCTGTGTGTCTTCTGTGTGGAGAAAGTGTGGCGGTACTGAAAGAGTATAATCTGAGACGACATTATGAAACTAAACACGCGGACAAAAACAAGAATATGGACATGGAACAAAGGCTACAAAAGGCAGAGGAATTAAAACGAGGCCTCAAATCTCGACAGGCTCTGTTCAAAAAAGCCAAATCACAAGGCCAGGCTGCTGTCAAGGCCAGTTTTATTTTGGCAGAAGAGATCGCTAAATCAGCCCGGCCATTTACGGAGGGGGATTTCATCAAAAACTGCATGATTAAAGTTTGTGACGAAGTTTGCCCAGAAAAAAGGCAACTCTTTTTAAATGTGAGTCTGAGCAGAAACACCATTGCCGAGAGAGTAGACCAGTTGTCCATCAATCTAAAAGAGCAGCTTGTGAAAAAGGGAAAAGATTTCATTGCATATTCCTTGGCTGTGGATGAGAGCACCGACATTTCTGACATTGCCCAGTTGTCAATTTTCATCCGCGGAGTGGACTCCAGCCTAAGCGTGACAGAGGAGTTTTTGGCTTTACGTCCTATGCATGGCACAACTACGGGGCATGATTTGTATGAAGAGGTGTCAAGATGTGTAAATGAGATGGAGCTGCCTTGGGAAAAACTCGTGGGTTTGACAACCGACGGAGCACCTGCGATGTGTGGACACAGGAGCGGACTGGTGGGGAAGATACGGGAAAAGATGCAAGAGGAAAACGCGACAGGTGAGCTGACAGCTTATCATTGTATCATACACCAGGAAGCGTTGTGCGGTAAAGCCTTGAAAATGGAGCATGTAATGAGCATCATCACGCGCACAGTTAACTTTATCAGAGCCAAAGGTTTGAATCACCGCCAGTTCAAGGCATTTCTGACGGAGTTAGAAACAGAGCATGGTGATTTGCCTTATCACACAGAGGTGCGATGGCTAAGCCAGGGAAAGGTGCTTCAAAGATGTTTCGAGCTTCGTGAGGAGATTTGTCTGTTCTTGGACAGCAAAGGGAAAGACACAACACAACTCCGAGACGAAATGTTTCTGTGTGAAATGGCTTTTCTGTGTGACATTACGAGTCATCTGAATGCAATGAACTTGCAGCTGCAGGGTCGGGATCGTGTCATCTCTGATATGTACAGTACAGTGAAGGCATTTAAAACCAAGTTGAGTGGATGATAGAAAATTGCTATTATTGTTTTTTTCTTTGAAGTAAATTTAGCCCACTTTTGCTAAAATAGAAAATATAGGCTACTGATGGTGCCTTGAATACCGGTTTCTTTCATTTAATGTTCATGTTATGGGGATTTTTATATAAAGGAAATTTGTCTTTTGTGTCTGTTGAAAATTAAAGATTACTGACAGAGCCATAAGAAAATATTGCTTTATTTATCTGATCATATTGGAATATATTTGTTAGGTTTTCAGTAGGTTCAATTAGGTTCACTAGACTATATGCGTCATTTAAAAAAAATTTCAATGAACATTCGAACAGTCCGGCCCTCGGCTTGTAGCTAAATTTTTTATTTGGCCCTCCGTCCATTTGACTTTGACACCCCTGGTCTAGAGAAACATGATATGATGAAAATGTAGTCCATTTCAGAAGAACAGAATAACATACACCGAGTTGTCCTTATGTTAGGCCCTGATCTGGCTTTGCCATATGGCTGTGGGCTACATGTTATAGAAATTCATATGATTTATATGTTTAAGGTAATAGTATGATAATGATTAAATTATTTATACATTTGAAGTAATGTTAAGACAATAACATTATTCAACCCTGTCACTGTATTATTGGCCAGCCAATGAGAGCGTACAGGTCGCAATGGTGGGTAGTATATGGGGCTTTGGTGACAAAACGGATTGCACAGTGATAGACTACATACAATTTGTTGAGTAGGGTATTGGAGGCTATTTTGTAAATGACATCGCCGAAGTCGAGGATTGGTAGGATGGTCAGTTTTACAAGGGTATGTTTGACAGCATGAGTGAAGGATGCTTTGTTGCGAAATAGGAAGCCAATTCTAGATTTAACTTTGGATTGGAGATGTTTGATGTGGGTCTGGAAGGAGAGTTTACAGTCTAACCAGACACCTAGGTATTTGTAGTTGTCCACGTATTCTAAGTCAGTGCCGTCCAGAGTAGTGATGTTGGACAGGCGGGCAGGTGCAGGCAGCGATCGGTTGAAGAGCATGCATTTAGTTTTACTTGTATTTAAGAGCAATTGGAGGCCACGGAAGGAGAGGCGTATGGCATTGAAGCTTGACTGGAGGGTTGTTAACACAGTGTCCAAAGAAGGGCCAGAAGTATAGAGAATGAGTCTAGAGTCTGCGTAGAGGTGGATCAGAGACTCACCAGCAGCAAGAGCGACATCAGTTCGTATTAATGGAGTGAAATGTATTTGAATCATAAGACTAGAATTCTTGAATGTATGTGCATAGGAAAAGAGGAACTGTTAACAGACAAGAAACTGTGGCAGACAACTTGTGACCACTGTGAAACTGATGACAGGGAAAGAGGTCTCCCCACCCGAAACCAATAGATTTGCAGTAGATTGTGTAACATGTGGCAGGATATGATAAGCAATGTATCTGTAGGAGAAGACTTGTAAACCGTATTGACAGTGTTAGGAGAAGAGGAGGGGCATTTACAGTGCCTTGCGAAAGTATTCGGCCCCCTTGAACTTTGCAGCCTTTTGCCACATTTCAGGCTTCAAACATAAAGATATAAAACTGTATATTTTTGTGAAGAATCAACAACAAGTGGGACACAATCATGAAGTGGAACGACATTTATTGGATATTTCAAACTTTTTTAACAAATAAAAAACTGAAAAATTGGGCGTGCAAAATTATTCAGCCCCCTTAAGTTAATACTTTGTAGCGCCACCTTTTGCTGCGATTACAGCTGTAAGTCGCTTGGGGTATGTCTCTATCAATTTTGCACATCGAGAGACTGAAATTTTTTCCCATTCCTCCTTGCAAAACAGCTCGAGCTCAGTGAGGTTGGATGGAGAGAATTGTGAACAGCAGTTTTCAGTTCTTTCCACAGATTCTCGATTGGATTCAGGTCTGGACTTTGACTTTGCCATTCTAACACCTGGATATGTTTATTTTTGAACCATTCCATTGTAGATTTTGCTTTATGTTTTGGATCATTGTCTTGTTGGAAGACAAAATCTCAGTCTCAGGTGTTTTGCAGACTCCATCAGGTTTTCTTCCAGAATGGTCCTGTATTTGGCTCCATCCATCTTCCCATCAATTTTAACCATCTTCCCTGTCCCTGCTGAAGAAAAGCAGGCCCAAACCATGATGCTGCCACCACCATGTTTGACAGTGGGGATGGTGTGTTCAGGGTGATGAGCTGTGTTGCTTTTACGCCAAACATAACGTTTTGCATTGTTGCCAAAAAGTTCAATTTTGGTTTCATCTGACCAGAGCACCTTCTTCCACATGTTTGGTGTGTCTCCCAGGTGGCTTGTGGCAAACTTTAAACGACACTTTTTATGGATATCTTTAAGAAATGGCTTTCTTCTTGCCACTCTTCCATTAAAGCCAGATTTGTGCAATATACGACTGATTGTTGTCCTATGGACAGAGTCTCCCACCTCAGCTGTAGATCTCTGCAGTTCATCCAGAGTGATCATGGGCCTCTTGGCTGCATCTCTGATCAGTCTTCTCCTTGTATGAGCTGAAAGTTTATAGGGACGGCCAGGTCTTGGTAGATTTGCAGTGGTCTGATACTCCTTCCATTTCAATATTATCGCTTGCACAGTGCTCCTTGGGATGTTTAAAGCTTGGGAAATCTTTTTGTATCCAAATCCGGTTTTAAACTTCTTCACAACAGTATCACGGATCTGCCTGCTGTGTTCCTTGTTCTTCATGATGTTCTCTGCGCTTTCAACGGACCTCTGAGACTATCACAGTGCAGGTGCATTTATACGGAGACTTGATTACACACAGGTGGATTGTATTTATCATCATTAGTCATTTAGGTCAACATTGGATCATTCAGAGATCCTCACTGAACTTCTGGAGAGAGTTTGCTGCACTGAAAGTAAAGGGGCTGAATAATTTTGCACGCCCAATTTTTCAGTTTTTGATTTGTTAAAAAAGTTAGAAATATCCAATAAATGTCGTTCCACTTCATGATTGTGTCCCACTTGTTGTTGATTCTTCACAAAAAATACAGTTTTATATCTTTATGTTTGAAGCCTGAAATGTGGCAAAAGGTCGCAAAGTTCAAGGGGGCCGAATACTTTTGCAAGGCGCTGTATATTACCAAATGTGAGGTATAAAAGGCTATGTGCATTGTATGATTTTTTAGAGATCTTGTGAATAAACTTTTTGACTATTCTAAGCTGGGACTCTGTCTGTTTCATTCAACCAGATTGTTACAAATTCTGGGTTGCAGACTGAGTAGTTTAATTGAAGTTCAGTTTATGAACATTGATAACATAATTCTCATAACACTACACTAGTTCATTTACATTTACATTACATTTAAGTCATTTAGCAGACGCTCTTATCCAGAGCGACTTACAAATTGGTGCATTCACCTTATGACATCCAGTGGAACAGTCACTTTACAATAGTGCATCTAAATCTTAAAGGGGGGGGGTGAGAGGGAATACTTATCCTATCCTAGGTATTCCTTAAAGAGGTGGGGTTTCAGGTGTCTCCGGAAGGTGGTGATTGACTCCGCTGTCCTGGCGTCGTGAGGGAGTTTGTTCCACCATTGGGGGGCCAGAGCAGCGAACAGTTTTGACTGGGCTGAGCGGGAGGTGTACTTCCTCAGTGGTAGGGAGGCGAGCAGGCCAGAGGTGGATGAACGCAGTGCCCTTGTTTGGGTGTAGGGCCTGATCAGAGCCTGGAGGTACTGAGGTGCCGTGCCCCTCACAGCTCCGTAGGCAAGCACCATGGTCTTGTAGCGGATGCGAGCTTCAACTGGAAGCCAGTGGAGAGAAAGGAGGAGCGGGGTGACGTGAGAGAACTTGGGAAGGTTGAACACCAGACGGGCTGCGGCGTTCTGGATGAGTTGTAGGGGTTTAATGGCACAGGCAGGGAGCCCAGCCAACAGCGAGTTGCAGTAATCCAGACGGGAGATGACAAGTGCCTGGATTAGGACCTGCGCCGCTTCCTGTGTGAGGCAGGGTCGTACTCTGCGGATGTTGTAGAGCATGAACCTACAGGAACGGGCCACCGCCTTGATGTTGGTTGAGAACGACAGGGTGTTGTCCAGGATCACGCCAAGGTTCTTAGCGCTCTGGGAGGAGGACACAATGGAGTTGTCAACCGTGATGGCGAGATCATGGAACGGGCAGTCCTTCCCCGGGAGGAAGAGCAGCTCCGTCTTGCCGAGGTTCAGCTTGAGGTGGTGATCCGTCATCCACACTGATATGTCTGCCAGACATGCAGAGATGCGATTCGCCACCTGGTCATCTAAGATTTGCTTAGACTTCCGTGGCATTATTTAGGATGAAGAATATAATTGAACATAGCAGGATAAAATATAAAGGATATTTTCTCCAAACGATTTGACGGAGTGTGCACATGCGGCTATTCTGTGTTGAGCGACTACCAAAGAAACAAGTACTCCTATATGCTTAATCTGGAGTTATTTATGTAACTTTGGTAGTGATACAAAGTTTGGGCTATATGTTTAGATTGTTTTATACATTCTAAGGCTGCATGATACGACTAATGATGATTTTTAAAAAGTTGCATGAAAGGCATGAGCTCTGCTTGTTTTTTTTGCGCAGGCTGTACACACTTCATCAGTCTCTCATTCACAATTTGACAAGCACTTGATAATGCCTTGAATTTCCCAGCTGCATCCCCTTTGTGTGGCCGTAATGCCCCCTAAAACAACATGCCTTTTGCGGCTGAATATAATCATTATAATTCCCTTCTCCCGGCTGCGTGGCGAAGCACCCCTCACTTACACGGCTCTCCGTCACAATGTCAGGTCTTTCTCACAGGCTACAGATGAAGACAGACACATTGGGGACGCAACTGTGTGCGTCCTTATCCAATTCCGAGGCGCATATTGAAGATATTGGAAGAACTGTTCACATTTACTTTTCATCAGCCAACAAGATGGGTAGGCCTAACGAACAGCAAAAGCACTAGCCTATGTCAATCTACTATCGTAGTAATCTACCATAGTACAAAAGTTGGCCTATTCTATTTTGTACCAGAAATAAATATTCCAAACATAGTCTGAGACAGTGGTGGGATGCGATAGATCCCAAATGAATACAACCACTAGCATAAAAAAAACGTGTTGTAAGCAATTAGCCTGACGCAGCAGATGAGAATGTTTAGCTTAAAATGTTAATAAACTATTAGGCTATATCTTCACATTATAAGCGCAGCAATGTGCACACGGCAGTAGGCTATAAGCGCCAATGTTCCATTAGCAGGAAAACACCATTCTCAAACGTGCCCACAAATGTGATTATGTATGCAATGCTTTTATTATAAAGGTGCATTTTTTATGGTGAATTTTTTTTCTCACAAACTTGGAACTCGCTGCGTATGTATACCTCTTAGACTCTACTCCCATTGTAAAGTGAATTCATGTGCTTCCCTTTAAGAAGTTATTTGGACACTTTAGTTGTGATACACAATATATAGGCCTATGGGCTAGGCTTCATAAAGTGTAAAATAAAAAATAAAATCACAAAAAAAGCATGCGCCTTTCTTGACTCAAACTAGGCATCATTCACAAGTGATAATATAGAATTCACAAGCTAATATTGTCACCCATGACTCGATTCTTGATTTAATCTTGTCTTTACATATACTAAATATTATATGTGTGAAAATTGTTTTGATTTAGAATGGACCATTATCATACACCTGTATCAAAACGGGCAGCGGAAACAATACATGTTATCAATGTACTGAAATTGTGAATGGAGGACACTTTTCCCATGGTTAATTTTCATGCCAGCCTGGTAGGCTATACTCCTGTTGTAACAATGTGCTCTTTGGGCTAGACGTGCCTCAAGCAACCCACCTCGACAACATCCGGTGAAATTGCAGAGCACCGAATCCAAATTACAGAAATCGTAATAGTAAACATTCATGAAAATACAAGGGTCATACATCATTTAAAAGATAAATGTTTTGTTAATCCAGCCACGTTGTCAGATTTCAAAAAGGCTTTTACAACAAAAGCACTCCATGCGATTATCTGAGGACAGCGCCCCGCATACAAAAGCATTGAAAACATTTTCCAAGCAAGCAGATGCATCGCAAAAGTCAGAAATAGTGCTAAAATAAATCCCTTACCTTTGAAGATCTTCCTCTGGTTGCAATCACAAGGGACCCAGTTACATAACAAATAGTCCTTTTGTTTGATAAAGTCCTTATATCCCAAAAAAGTATGTTTATTTGGCACGCTTCATTCAATAATCCACGTTTCCCCTAGTTCAAAATGCATACAAAATGAATCCCAAACGTTACCAATAAACTTGGTCCAAACATGTCAAACAACGTTCCCAATCAATCCTCAGGTACCCTAATATGTAATAAACGATCAAATTTAAGACGGAAAATAGTATATTCAATACCGGAGATAAATAATGAAGTGCGCGCACTCACCGGAGCGCGTCAAACATTTTCCAGCCAAGCAGATGCATCACGAAAGTCAGAAATAGTGCAAAAATATATCACTTACCTTTGAAGATCTTCATCTTTTTGCAATCCCAAGACTCCCAGTTACACAATGAATGGTCGTTTTGTTCGATAAAGTCCTTCTTTATATCCCAAAATTGTCTGTTTATTTGGCACGTTTGATTCAGAAATACACCTGTTCCAACTCGCCCAACATGCCTACAAAGGAGACTAAAAAGTTACCTGTAAACTTGGTCCAAACATTTCAAACAATGTTTCTAATCCAACCTCAGGTACCTTAATATGTAAATAATCAAATTTAAGACAGAATAAACTGTTTTCAATACTGGAGAAAAACAACGAGGAGCGCACACTCATTCACGCGCACCAAAAGACTAGAGTCCTTCTGAGTGACACTTTGAAAGAATACGAATACTTCTTAATTAAAAAAAAACATTATAAAATTTCTAAAGACTGTTGACATCTCGTGGAAGCCATGGGATTTGCAGTCTGGGTACTAATAAGTAGGCTTTCCAATAGAAAAGCATTGAAAAGTCCAATGATCTCAACAACAACAAAAATTCATGGATGGATTGTCCTCTGGGTTTCGCCTGCCAAATCAGTTCTATTATACACAGACATTATTTTAGCAGTTTTAGAAACTTGGTTCTATCCAATACTACCATGCATATGCATATCCTAGCTTCTGGGCATGAGTAACAGGCAGTTTACTTTGGGCACCTCAGTCATCCAAACTTCCGAATACTGCCCCCTAGCCTTAAATGTCAGGAAATTTGAGAAATAAATATAGTAGGCATAGCGAGTTGCAGTAGTTCAGATGGGAGATTAGGACCTGCACCGCTTCCTGTGTGAAGTAGGGTCATACTGATACTGTACGGCTCTCATTTCCTAATCATTCTCTGTGACCCACTGATCCACAAATGCCTGGACGGATGAAAGCAACTCACCTGAACTACCATTAATCTATTCCTTTCACCTGTCCTGGCCTCCTATAGACCAGTGTTCACTAGTGTGGATGATGCTGAGTCACTGGTTCATACTCCCTAACGACGCCAGGACAGCGGAGTCAATCACCACCTTCCGGAGACACCTGAAACCCCACCTCTTTAAGGAATACCTAGGATAGGATAAGTAATCCCTCTCACCCCCCCCCCCTTAAGATTTAGATGCACTATTGTAAAGTGACTGTTCCACTGGATGTCATAAGGTGAATGCACCAATTTGTAAGTCGCTCTGGATAAGAGCGTCTGCTAAATGACTTAAATGTAAATGTAAATGGATGTTGTAGAGCACGTGTCAAACTCATTCCACAGAGTGTCTGTGGGGTTTTCACTCCTCCCTTGTACATAATTTATGAATTATGGTCCCTAATTAGTAAGGAACTCTGCTCACCTGGTTGTATAGTACTTAATTGAAAGGAAAAAACAGAAACCTACAAACACTCTGCCCTCTGGAATGAGTGACCAACCATGTTATGTTGGGTGTTGTCCAGGGTCACGCCAAGGATCTATGCACTCTGGGCAGGGGGACAACATGGAGTTGTCAAACGTGATGAAGAGGTCTCGGAGCTGGCCAACCTTCCCAGGAAGGAAGAGCAGCTCCGTCTTGTCGAGGTTGAGCTTGAGGTGATGGGTCTACATCCAAGCTGAGATATCTGCCAGGCATGCAGAGATGCATGTTGCTACCTGCGTGTCAGAAGGGGAAAAGGAGAAAAGTAGTTGAGTGTCATCCACATAGCAATGATAGGAGAGACCAAGTGAAGATATGATGGAGCTGAGTGACTCGATTTATAGAGAGAAAAGTTGAGGGCCTAGAACCGAGCCTTGCGGGACACCCGTATTGAGAGTATGTGGTGCAGACACAGATCCTCTCCATGTCACCTGGTAGGAGCAACCTGCCAGGTAGGATGCAATCCAAGGTTGTGAAGAGCCTGCGATTCCCAGCCCTGTTGGATGGAGAGGAGGGTCTGATGGTTCACAGCGGATAGATTTAGGAGAATGAGAACAGAGAGAGAGTCAGATTTGGCAGTGCGGAGAGCCTCCTTAACAGAGGACAGCAGTCTCGTTTGAGCCTGACTGGTTAGGGTCAAGAAGATCTTTCTGGGAGAGATAGCAAGAGAGTTGGTCAGAGACAGCACACAAGTGTTTTGGAAAGAAAATACAGAAGTGATACTGCTCAGAGGGATAGAGTTTCCTAGGCGTATAGGCGAAAGCTTTACATTTAAAGTGATAGAAAGTGGCTTTAGCAGCAGATACAGAAGAAGAGAATGTAGAGAGGAAGGATGATAGGCCCTCAGAAGTTTCGTTTTCCACCATCGTTTTCCTCCAGCTGCCTGAGGCCCTGTTCTGTAAATTCGCAATGCATCACTCAGCCATGGAGCAGGAGGGGAGGGCCGAGCCAGCCGGTAGGAAAGGGGACATTGCGAGTCATAGGATGTAGAAGAGAGGAGAGTATGGTCAAAGAGGCAGAATCAGGAGACAGGAGGGAGAAGGA
Source organism: Oncorhynchus gorbuscha (assembly GCF_021184085.1). Taxonomy (NCBI): domain Eukaryota; kingdom Metazoa; phylum Chordata; class Actinopteri; order Salmoniformes; family Salmonidae; genus Oncorhynchus; species Oncorhynchus gorbuscha. The sequence continues at coordinate 84,634,664 of NC_060175.1, read as the reverse complement.
TTTAGCAGAAGGAAGAGATGATAGGATAGAAGAGGAGAGAGTAGTGGGAGAGAGAGAGCAAAGATTGCGACGGTATATGACCATCTGGGTAGGGGCTGAGTGGGTAGGTTTGGAGGAGAGGGAGACCGAAAAGGAAACAACGTAGTAATCAGAGATCTAGCAAAATGCTAATTCTGTTTTACAAGAAATGGGGTGAGATGACTCAAACACTGTCAATATCTAGCATGCCCTCCTTTGTGACAATGTTATTGGGGCACGGAAAGTTAGATTAGTCTTCTAATTTGAACTTAACTGCCATTAAAGTTAGTGGTTACTACTGGTTTCAGATTGTGAGAGAAACTGTCTGCCATGTTTGGTGTTTTGGTAAGGGTTCAGAGTGACGTCACGCATCCAAGAAACCGCAACCAATCATTTTGCAACATGATATGCGGTATACCATACATCTCTAAGAAATATTAAAAAGAGAGAGAGAGAGGACTGAAAAGACAGGCACATGGATTTTATGTTTTGGTGCAGTGGGAAAGCCTTGGGGTTCTCTCTGTGAGCCCCAGGAAGAGTAGCTAAAGAGTAGCTGCTGCTGCTTGTTCAACAGTGAATGGGGATCCTAATAAAATACAAAAAAGCTTTGCTGTGAACCCCCAATAAAAGTAAATACGGCAATAAAAGCAGTTTAAAAGTTGGGTTCTTCTGTCATTAAAAGTTCCACCTGTGAAGGACTCAATTATGTGTCCATAAACATGAACATCCTCATTGTCATGATGTCAATGCCTCAATTCTACAGAGAGAGAAAGAGAGAGAGAGAGAGAGACAGTGAGAGTGTGAGTGAGTGAGAGAGAGAGAGAGAAGACTTAATAGGAGCCTTTTCTTTCTGCCTTAATAGCTTTGATTGTTTGTGAGTCATTCTCTTTGCCTGATATTAAAACCAATCCATCGGGACCTATGCAATTTCACTGAGCTCCCCCGCTGTTCGGCTAGAGTCCCTGAGACTTTATTTGGAGATCAAACAGCAACTTGCCACTCATAAACATCAACATGAATGCAATGCATCGGCCCAAATCAAATCAAAAATGGATATGCCTCTTGCAGCCTGACAGAAACCAGACCGTAGTCACTTAATAATCCTGATAAGATTTATGACGTGTTACGACCGCCTGGGGCTGATGGGATCTGAAATGTGGAATTAATGAAGGCCTACAGTATGCATCTGTGAATGCAGTATTTCTGCTGCTCAATGGTGTTTGTGCACAACAGCCGTGGCAGGTAGCTTAGCGGTTAAGGGGGTTGGAACAGTAAGCATAAGGTCGCTGGTTTGAATCGCTGAGCTGACTAGGTGAGAAATAGGTCGATGTGCCCTTGAGCAAGGCACTTAACCCAAGTTGCTCTGGATAAGAGCATCTGCTAAGTGACTAAAATAGAACAGGCATGGGGTTAATTAAATTGTATTCAGTCAATTCAGGATCATTTGAAAAATACCTTAATTAACTGAAAATGGCCATTTAATTTGAGCACAAATCCTATATTGACTGCATTACTGGAATTGACCCCAACCTTTGTGAAGAAATCTATTTACTCACGTTTATTTTTATTAAGCAGCTGACAAATTCTTAGTGCTCAAACATTGCAACATTCTTAATAGCTTGTCCTCGGAGGGGTCTAATGTGAAATGCACAGTGGCATATTATTTTATTTATCTGTTATTTTACCAGGTAAGTTGACTGAGAACACATTCAGGGGAGAGGAGGGGTATAAATGAGCCAATTGTAAACTGGGGATTATTAGGTGACCATGATGGTTTGATGGCCAGATTGGCAATTTAGCCAGGACACCGGGGTTAACACCCCTACTCTTACAATAAGTGCCATGGGATCTTTAATGACCGCAGATAGTCAGGACGCCCGTTTAACGTCCCATCCGAAAAATAGCACCCTACACAGGGCAGTGTCCCCAATCATTGGGATATTTTTAGACCAGAGAAGAGTGCCTCCTATTGGCTCTCCAACACCACTTCCAGAAGCATCTGGTCTCCCATCCAGGGACTGACCAGGACCAACCCTGCTTAGCTTCAGATGCAAGCCAGCAGTGGTATGCTGCTGGCTAATTTTGCATTAAAACAATTTTGGCCAATAGCTACTTAGCGACTGAGCCCATTTAACAGCTAATTTAGGTTCACCTCTCCCTTGAACAAATTCCTTATAACTAGTCTAAAGACTGCTGACCAATGGAAGCCTTCTTAAGAATTGACTTCCATTTCCTTGGACATTCTAGCCCAGTCCAAAAACTATTAGCCTAGCCCGTGCCCCTGTAGATCTCTATTTTCGGCTGGCGTTAAGGTGTCAATGCACATTCGTTGGGAATTTTAACCTGTTAAAGGGGAATGGACACACTTTAGGAAGTAAATCTAAGCAAAGAGATGTATTTAATCCACTTATACTAAAAACATGAGCATTTAACATAAAAACATATCTATATTTAGTATTTTGATCGCCGACAAGGTTTATTTGAGCTACGGTCAGCGCCATTTTAAATTGCCATAGTAACGACTGATGCTAGTGCTCACTGGCAGGCATCAGCAAATTTTCTGTAGTATTGAGTTTTTGTGCTGAGAGTGAATGAAGAGAGTGAGGTTAGGGGCGGACAACGAAAATGGCAACAGCAAGTTGTAATTCAAACATGAACTGCATAGCGCCAGGCTGTTTGAATTGGCCCCAAAAAATCCCTCTGTAAACTACCATCGGCTTCCCATGGACCTACAACTTTAGAAGAAGTGGCTCCATGTCCTGATAAGGAAGGACATGCCAGCTTGACCTAGCAGGATCTGCAGACAGCACTTTGCGGAGGCAGACTTCGCAATGAAGGGCACTTTCGATGAGGAAACTGGGAGTTCCAGAATGGAAAGGAGTCATAGGCCTACGTTGAAGCCCTCTGCTTGCGCCTCCATTTGAAATTGAGGGTTATGGTGTAGGGGTTACCAACCGACCATCATGAACATCAATGATTTTTGGAGTCAAGCAAAAGCAACTGAATGGAGGAGGCGACGTGAGTCAATGCAATGGAGCCGGAAGTAACATTAACCGGTCATGACTGTTGTTGACTAGGCTAGTGTTAGACACTGGACAACTTTATTGCAACTCTAGCTGAAGGTAACTAGCTAATTGTGTCTGAAGTGTTTTGTGTAACACCCCCCAGAAAATAACATCAGCAAGCAACTCAACTGCAACTAAAATTGCAACACAGTTTTGTGTGCCCGTTATGAGGCAACGTTACTAGTTTGTAGCTAGCTTCCACCTCAGATAGTCAAGTACTGTAACACATTTTGTTGACAGATTTGTTTTTGTAATGTTTTGTTAGCTCCACCTCGTTTAGCTAGACTGAAGTTGACATAGCTAATGTTTGCTGAAAAACAAATGTCCTTGCTGTGTGTGTGGGGACAAAGCGTACAAGACGAGTAGCTTGTTGATGCCAACTGATATATTTGGGTTGAGTTGTCTTAACAAAACATTTTATTTTTTTCAGGATGACATCTTCATCCCTGAAAATGTTTTCATCCTGGAGGAGATTGTGCGGAAGGCAGAGGTGGTACATGCAAATCCATGCTATTTCTAAGGCTATTGTTTATTTCAAGTATATGCAGTGATTCTTGAATATTACTACAGCATAATAGATTCATTGTTTTCTACCAACAGGAAAGAACAGTTAGTACAGCATGCCAAACTGACTCCTGGGTGCCAGTGTTCCCGTGCTGTGGTGGAGAAGAGGTCCACCGGGACCATCACTAAAGAGCTCAGGGCCCAGCTAGATTGCTCTCACAACCATCAGTATACAACCGGGTCCTGCCCCTATACGCCACAGATGGAGCTGAATGAGAGTGAGATCTGTGAAGACCATAACTCGCTGTATGAACCTGAGAGCTCAGAATCACAATCATCGCAGTCCGAGCCAAGATATACTATCAATCACTTTGGGGGAGCGGGATGTTGTTCCGAAAATGGAGAAAGAGCAGGCCATTCAACAGCGACTTCAAAGATACACCCATCCATAAAGGGAATCGGAGTGGAGTTGTTTTAACGCAGTTTTATTTTTACCCGTTTCAATGGATGTGCTACCTTGTCCCAGTTCTGCTGTTTCCATTTTCTCTCTCTCTCAACCTATGAATGCTCAGCTACAAAAAGACAACTGACATTTGCTCCTGAGGTGTTGAACTGTTGCACCCTCTATAACCACAATGGTTATTATTTTGATGTAAAAAGGGCTTGTGTAAAAAATACATTTGATTGATTGTTTGCTGTGCTGGATGTTGTGTATTCACTAACTCTCTGAGTGATGGTCCATTTTTAGTGTCTTAACATATTTGTGTGTATTTAATCTCCATCTTAACTTTTAAAGTGGCAATCAGCAGTAGAAACAATAAAGTGTCTCCCTGCTCCTCTTTCAGTAAAAAGCTGAGGGATGGGGCTGGAGGATAAAGGCGTCGGCTAAATGGCATATATTATTAAAGTCTACTTTGACTCTGCCAACTAGCTGCCCAGTGGTTACCATTCCTTTCCAATAGATGGCAGCCAAAGCTAGTTCGAGTCACTACTCTAGCACAGGGACATGGGATTAATGCTCACTGAAAGTAGTTGTATTTTTTATTGAACCTTTATTTAACTAGGCAAGTCAGTTAAGACGACATTCTAATTTACAGTGACGCCTACACCGGCCAAACCTAGATGGTGAGATTTACCGGTTACTCTGCGCAAACTTCCACCCTCCAAAAAACCCAACATGAACTCTGACATTGTGGCTACCTTCTCTTTACTCATCAACTCCAGGTCTGACGCCATTGAGAAAATAGTAGGCGCGAACACCATGGTTATCGAAGGCTTGAAAAAGACTGGAGTTTGCATATGGTGAAATCAAGGACGTGAAAAGGAGTGACAGAAGTTGAAAAAATAAGTTGTGGAAAAGAATAACAATGTCTACCATAGACGTCTCACTGATCTAGAACAATACACAAGAAGAGCCTGAGACTCTATGGCGTGCCAGAGACGGAGAATGGGGATGTGCGACGAGAGGCTATCCGCATCTGCCAAGAAGTTATGCCTGCAGAGACTAACAAAGTTGGTGATACCATTAATGTTGCGCATCGCCTCAGCAAGAAGCAACAGCAAAACGATTCAAGACCAAGCGATATCATCATCTTCACTGCCAGATTCTACAGGGATGCTGTCTGGAAAGCTGCTAGGAAGAACACCTTCCTTCAGAGCCGTGTGGCAGGGCTGAAATGCAGTGGAAATGTTTTTAGGGGATTCAGTTCATTTGCATGGCAAAGAGGGACTTTGCAATTAATTGCAATTCATCTGAGCACTGTTCATAACATAACATCATATACTGTTATACTGTTATAACATAACAGTTTATGCAAATTGCCATCATACAAACTGAGGCATCAGACTTTGTGAAAATTAATATTTGTGTCATTCTCAAAACTTTTGTCCACGACTGTATACCTTAGCAGCGCTTCCCTTCCTTCCTTTTTCTACAACCATATTTAATGTTTATTTATTTTCCCTTTTGTACTTTAACTATTTGTACATTGTTATAGCACTGTACATAGCAATAATATGACATTTCAAATGTCTCTATTCCTTTGAAACTTGTGAATGTAATGTTGACTGATCATTTTTGATTGTTTGTTTATTTCACATTTGTTTATTATTTATTTAACTTACTTTGGCAATGTAAACATGCACTACATGAACAAAAGTAAGTGGACACCTTGTAGAACATTTAATTCCAAATTCATGGGCATTAAAATTGAGTTTGTCCCCCCCTTTGCCGCTATAACAGCCTCCACTTTTTTGGGAAGGCTTTCCACAAGATGTTGGGATTGCTGTGAGGACTTGCTTCCATTCAGCCACGAGCAATTGTGAGGTCGGGCACTGATGTTGGGTGATTTGGCCTGGCTTGCAGTCGGCATTCCAATTCATCCCAAAGGTGTTCGATGGGGTTGAGGTCAGGGCTCTGTGCAGGCCAGTCAAGTTCTTCCACACCGATCTCGACAAACCATTTCTATATGGACTTCGCTTTGTGCACAGGAGCATTGTCATTCTGAAACAAGAAAGGGCCTTCAACAAACTGTTGTCACAAAGTTGGAAGCACAGAATCGTCTAGAATGTTATTGTACCCTATGCTGTAGCGTGTCCTTTCTTTGCATGTTTCTGCACAATGGTCTTCATAGAAGAAAATACACAATACACAAGCATTTTGCTACACCCGAAATAACATCTGCTAAACACGTGTATGTGACCAATACAATTTGATTTGATCTGCCTTCACTGGAACTAAGAGGTCTAGCCCAAACCATGAAAAATAGCCCCAAACCATTATTCCTCCTCCACCAAACTTGGCACTATTCCTTTGGGCAGGTAGCGTTCTCCTGGCATCCGCCAAACAGATTTGTCTGTTTGCCAGATGGTAAAGCTTGATTCATCATTCCAGAGAATGCGTTTCCACTTTCACAACAGAAGTTTTATGTTTTGAACTTCGGAGTGGAGCACAGAGTCATCTCAGGGGTGACAACGGATGTTCAGGTTGAATACAAGAAGAGAATTCCTGGTGTGATTGGTGCCCGCCGTCTGACCGCTGGGTGAATGGGGAAAAATAAGTAAGTCTGTTGGTCCTGTTGTTTTTTGATAAAGATGAAATACCTACGCATGTGAATCTTGGTTATGTAAGATAAGCCGTAATAACTTTTGTCCCCAAACCACTGTAGTGTAAAACTTGAAAGGATTTGGCCATCTTTCAAGTGTATGCAGACGAACAGAGTATACTGAAGAACGGTGTGTAGAAGGACGACCGTGTTGCAATTGTGGTGGGGATCATGATCCTGAGTTCCTGAAGTGCCCTTTAAGGGTGAACGAGATTGAGATGGCAAACGTTAGACCTGTCAATCGAATATCCTATGCAGAGGCGATTAAAATAATTGAGAAAACATGTGATGCTAGTGAAGAAATAGTAGTGGATACACCCCAGCCTGTAGTAAATGTTTTCTGCCAGACAAGAGATACCCTGTGTTAAAAGAGTGGATTTTGTTGTGTTCATTGCCACAGTTATAAACTATACACCACAAGTCTCAAATAAGTCTAAGAAACTGGACATAATTGTGGCTGTAGCAGAAAAGTTTTCAGGACTTAAGGATTTTTCATCAGAAGACTTGCAACAGGTACTGGTGCCGGAAGACCCACCCTCCCAGGCTCCCCTGTGTAGGGACCAGAGTTTTTTGGGGGGAATCCTGTTTCCATCCGGAAATCACATTACATTGTGTGATCGCCAATATACCATAGAAGAAGAAGAATATTGGATCATTTTACAGCCTGTCCAGTAGTTGGCAGTATGAGTCCTTTCTTTGCATGTTTTTGCACAATGGTCTTCATAGAAGAAAAGGCGCGATGTTTGGACTTTTCAGAAAAAACAAACCTGTCAAAATAAGAAGTCTGAATGAAACTACAAAACATGGGGTGGCTGCAACAAGTCTGAAAGAGCTTCTCAAAAAGGGGAGTAAACTTCTACAGGTACGATTTCGCCCAGTAGTTTAGCAATATTCAGCACATTCTACTGCTACCAGACCGAAACAGCAACACCTGCAATAAGGAAATGGCGATAGTTACAGTTACATTGTTCTTTTGTTTAAATTATGTGAATCCTTTTCTTATAGGTTCCACTCGTGGGTTCGCATATTTGCTTGTATGAAGATGGAACAGAATTGTCAGAGGACTATTTCCGAAGTCTTCCAGACAATGCTGAACTTGTCCTTCTTGCCATGGGTGAGAGATGGAGCGGATGTGAGTTAAATATTTTAACTGTGACAAACAACTAGCCAACTAACCACCTGCATGCACATTAATATAATGATGAGACCTACTCTATGTAGTTGTGCATGGTAAATGTATGATAACAATACTAATTTAAATATGCACTTCAAATACTTTACGTAGGCAAATAATTGCGTTAATTGATTTGAAACGATGGATGAGCCATGCTTTCACTTGTAGGAAGAGCAGTTAACCACACTCACTAATGTGTAGCTTAACTTTACTTGCCAGTGCAGCCTGGTCTCATAGACTAGACATAACAGAGTACATGTAAATCCGGCACACCCAAATTAGTATGATATGTTTGGCATGGTTGCATAAGACAGAAGGTTACTTAAGCAAAAAGTAGGGTGGATAACGCAAACATCTAGCAACCTAAAGGTTGTGTGTTTGAATCTCATCACGGACAGCTTTAGTAACTTTGACTACCTTCTACTTTACAATTACTTAGCATGTTAGCTAACCCTTCCCCAAACCCAGTATTTCCCAAACTTGGTCCTGGGAAACACTGCACTAACCTTAACCCTTTAACCTAACTACTCATTTTGATTCTAACCCCTAACCTAGCTAACGTTAGCCACCTAGCCAACATTAGCCACAACAAATTGGAATTAGAAACATATTGTACGAATTGCAATTTGTTACATACAGTATTAATATGAATTTTAATTTGTAACGTATCATACGAAATGGATGATGGACATCCACAAATTAATACATACCATAAGAAACGCAACATATCATACTAATTGGAGTGTTCCAGATTTACATTTACTATGTTACGTCTACCTCGGAGTCCAGGTTGGCCAGTTAGGCTGTCTGGGCTGCAAACCCAGTTGGTCACATTGGTGCCATGGCTTAGATGTGTAGCTAACAAAAGTTGTTCTGTGAATCAATTTAAATAACAGGCATGATTTGTTATTATTCCAGTTGTCTGTGACATAAGCCGGTTGCTGGACACTGACAGGAACTCAGATCTTCTGATTGATGCGGCTAAGGGGCTTCTCTCTGACGAGAAGTCTCCAAAGAGACGCAAACTCCTGGGGGAACTGCTGCTGCATTTGAAGGACAGCTCTGAGACTGAAAACAGAGAAGATGATGAAGACTGGTTCCAAGGTAAAAAGTCCTTTATCTTGGGATGGAAAGAAATCATGCAGGAAACAATGTGATAGCCAAAAGCAAGATGGAGCAAAGTATAAGACACTTTTTATATTTAGCTGAACCAAACTGTGCCTTTTTAAAGTTGCACTCTTCCATTTCTGTGCTTTCAGGAATTGATGTCAGATTTAAGACCAAATCAGCCTACATGAAGTACAACTGTGAGAGCAGGATTCGTGGATACATGAAGGAGGTAAAACTGTATTACTGATGCTTTGGTTTGACACTGAAAGTGGTTGGGACGCCGGGGTGTACTTCCGGCGCCGACTGAGATGGCCGCCTCGCTTCGCGTTCCTAGGAAATTATGCAGTTTTTTGTTTTTTTTACGTGTTATTTCTTACATTAGTACCCCAGGTCATCTTAGGTTTCATTACATACAGTCGAGAAGAACTACTGAATATAAGATCAGCGTCAACTCACCATCAGTACGACCAAGAATATGTTTTCCGCGACGCGGATCCTGTGTTCTGCCTTACAAACAGGACAACGGAATGGATCGCATGCAGCGACCCAAGGAAACGACTCCGAAAAAGAGGGAAACGCGGCGGTGTTCTGGTCAGACTCCGAAAAAGGGCACATCGCGCACCACTTCCCAGTATTCTTCTTGCCAATGTCCAGTCTCTCGACAACAAGGTTGATGAAATCCGAGCAAGGGTGGCATTCCAGAGGGACATCAGAGACTGCAACGTTCTCTGCTTTACGGAAACATGGCTTACTGGGAAGACGCTATCCAGGGCGGTGCAGCCAACTGGTTTCTCCACGCATCGCGCGGACAGAAACAAACATCTCTCTGGTAAGAAGAGTGGCGGGGGCGTATGCCTCATGACTAACGGGACATGGTGTGATGAAGGAAACATACAGGAACTCAAATCCTTCTGTTCACCTGATTTTAGAATTCCTCACAATCAAATGTAGACCGCATTATCTTCCAAGAGAATTCCCTTCGATTATAATCACAGCCGTATATATCCCCCCCCTCAAGCAGACACATCGATGGCTCTGAACGAACTTTATTTAACTCTTTGCAAACTGGAAAACATTTATCCGGAGGCTGCATTCATTGTAGCTGGGGATTTTAACAAAGCCAATCTGAAAACAAGACTCCCTAAATTTTATCAGCATATCGATTGCGCAACCAGGGGTGGTAAAACCTTGGATCATTGTTACTCTAACTTCCGCGACGCATATAAGGCCCTGCCCCGCCCCCCTTTCGGAAAAGCTGACCACGACTCCATTTTGCTGATCCCTGCCTACAGGCAGAAATTAAAACAAGAGGCTCCCACGCTGAGGTCTGTCCAACGCTGGTCAGACCAAGCTGACTCTACACTCCAAGACTGCTTCCATCACGTGGACTGGGACATGTTTCGTATTGCGTCAGATGGGAATATTGACGAATACGCTGATTCGGTGTGCGAGTTCATTAGAACGGGCGTCGAAGATGTCGTTCCCATAGCAATGATAAAAACATTCCCTAACCAGAAACCGTGGATTGATGGCAGCATTGCGTGAAACTGAAAGCGCGAACAACTGCTTTTAATCAGGGCAAGGTGTCTGGCAACATGACTGAATACAAACAGTGCAGCTATTCCCTCCGCAAGGCTATTAAACAAGCTAAGCGTCAGTACAGAGACAAAGTGGAATCTCAATTCAATGGCTCAGACACAAGAGGCATGTGGCAGGGTCTACAGTCAATCACGGACTACAAGATGAAATCCAGCCCAGTCACGGACCAGGATGTCTTGCTCCCAGGCAGACTAAATAACTTTTTTGCCCGCTTTGAGGACAATACAGTGCCACTGACACGGCCTGCAACGGAAACATGCGGTCTCTCCTTCACTGCAGCCGAGGTGAGTAAGACATTTAAACGTGTTAACCCTCGCAAGGCTGCAGGCCCAGACGGCATCCCCAGCCGCGCCCTCAGAGCATGCGCAGACCAGCTGGCCGGTGTGTTTACGGACATATTCAATCAATCCCTATACCAGTCTGCTGTTCCCACATGCTTCAAGAGGGCCACCATTGTTCCTGTTCCCAAGAAAGCTAAGGTAACTGAGCTAAACGACTACCGCCCCGTAGCACTCACTTCCGTCATCATGAAGTGCTTTGAGAGACTAGTCAAGGACCATATCACCTCCACCCTACCTGACACCCTAGACCCACTCCAATTTGCTTACCGCCCAAATAGGTCCACAGACGATGCAATCTCAACCACACTGCACACTGCCCTAACCCACCTGGACAAGAGGAATACCTATGTGAGAATGCTGTTCATCGACTACAGCTCGGCATTCAACACCATAGTACCCTCCAAGCTCGTCATCAAGCTCGAGACCCTGGGTCTCGACCCCGCCCTGTGCAACTGGGTACTGGACTTCCTGACGGGCCGCCCCCAGGTGGTGAGGGTAGGCAACAACATCTCCTCCCCGCTGATCCTCAACACGGGGGCCCCACAAGGGTGCGTTCTGAGCCCTCTCCTGTACTCCCTGTTCACCCACGACTGCGTGGCCACGCATGCCTCCAACTCAATCATCAAGTTTGCGGACGACACAACAGTGGTAGGCTTGATTACCAACAACGACGAGACGGCCTACAGGGAGGAGGTGAGGGCCCTCGGAGTGTGGTGTCAGGAAAATAACCTCACACTCAACGTCAACAAAACTAAGGAGATGATTGTGGACTTCAGGAAACAGCAGAGGGATCACCCCCCTATCCACATCGATGGAACAGTAGTGGAGAGGGTAGCTAGTTTTAAGTTCCTCGGCATACACATCACAGACAAACTGAATTGGTCCACTCACACTGACAGCGTCGTGAAGAAGGCGCAGCAGCGCCTATTCAACCTCAGGAGGCTGAAGAAATTCGGCTTGTCACCAAAAGCACTCACAAACTTCTACAGATGCACAATCGAGAGCATCCTGGCGGGCTGTATCACCGCCTGATACGGCAACTGCTCCGCCCTCAACCGTAAGGCTCTCCAGAGGGTAGTGAGGACTGCACAACGCATCACCGGGGCAAACTACCTGCCCTCCAGGACACCTACACCACCCGTTGTTACAGGAAGGCCATAAAGATCATCAAGGACATCAACCACCCGAACCACTGCCTGTTCACCCCGCTATCATCCAGAAGGCGAGGTCAGTACAGGTGCATCAAAGCTGGGACCGAGAGACTGAAAAACAGCTTCTATCTCAAGGCCATCAGACTGTTAAACAGCCACCACTAACATTGAGTGGCTGCTGCCAACACACTGTCATTGACACTGACCCAACTCCAGCCATTTTAATAATGGGAATTGATGGGAAATGATGTAAATATATCACTAGCCACTTTAAACAATACTACCTTATATAATGTTACTTACCCTACATTATTCATCTCATATGCATATGAATATACTGTACTCTACATCATCGACTGCATCCTTATGTAACACATGTATCACTAGCCACTTTAACTATGCCACTTTGTTTACTTTGTCTACACACTCATCTCATATGTATATACTGTACTCGATACCATCTACTGTATGCTGCTCTGTACCATCACTCATTCATATATCCTTATGTACATATTCCTTATCCCCTTACACTGTGTATAAGACAGTAGTTTTGGAATTGTTAGTTAGATTACTTGTTGGTTATCACTGCATTGTCGGAACTAGAAGCACAAGCATTTCGCTACACTCGCATTTAACATCTGCTAACCATGTGTATGTGACAAATACAATTTGATTTGATTTGGACTGTCAAGAAGTGATTCTCAAGGAATACCTCATAACAAATCTACTCCAAATTGTTATCTGCCCTTCTATTTTCTGAGGGGAAACAATATACTTACTCATGACTGATTTTATAGTTCGCTTATTCACAGGTGGATAGTTATGCTCAAACAATCCAAAAGCCTAAACTCAAGGCTGAATACAAGAAGACTGCAGAGTCCTTGGTGATGCAGCTGAAGTCTGACAAGTACAATGGCTGCTACTTCAACAGGACAGAGAAGGAACTCAATCGACTATGCACCAAGGATGGATGGTTCTCCTGTCAGGTAACATTTATGAACCTGAAAGTGGCTAGTAATGCAGGATTTGACTATAATAAAGCATAAACACAACATAATTAATTATGTGATGTACAATAGTCACAGTCATGATGGAGCTGTGAATGGTTACCAACAGTTCCAGATCATGTTTGGCTCCATAGCGTCCTGTCTTATAGCCTGTGTCCTTCCCTCATCCCTCTCCTTTCCTCAGGGTGCATTTGACCAGGATGAATGCATTTCCCTCCACTCCATCAACCCCTATGGCAACCGAGAGAGCAGGATTCTCTTCAGCACCTGGAACTTGGACCACAGGTGGGTTTAGTGAATAACGGTTATTAATATTCAGAATGTCAGGCTCACAATCGTGTTTGAAACAGTATTACAAAAAAAGCTTTCTTAATTATCAATTGGAATGTTATGCATGTCCTGTCAGTTATGGATCAAATCTGTAGAAATCTCTGTCCCAGGATTGAGAAGAAGAGGACGGTCATTCCTGCCCTGGTGGAAGCACTGCAGAACCACAAGAGCAGCAACATAAACCTGGACTATTTTTATAAACTGCTGTTCACTCGGGAGAATCTAAAGCTGGTGCATATTGTATGCCACAAGAAAAGTGCCCATGACTTGCTGTGTGATAAAAGAAACATGTACAAATGGGGCAAACGAAAAGGATTATAAAGGGAAAATGCTTTTTACATTTCAGGGCAGATGCCTTTTGTAGTGTTTGTTGGTTATTCTTTAGCAGATAAAGTACAATACTTATAACTACTGGTAAATTGAACTAAATGTAATTCTGGGCAGGGAACATTGTTTTCTGCTGCTCTCAGAACAGCTGATTTGTTGATCATTTTGTGCTAGTGATATTAAAAAGCACTCTATTATGAGCCACTGATTGGGTAGTAGTCAATGGGCCAATCCCAAATCGTCCCCTAATCCCTATGCACAGGGTGCATTCAGTGTGATTCAATGCTTGCTACATTGTGTGACGGTTTGTACTGAAAGACACGTGTCCCCAAAATGGTGCGTACCATGCTTCAACAGCCTTTGAGGTAAATTTGTGCCCGTTTGGTGGTTGTGGCCTGATCAATATGGATGTAACTATTTAAAATTTGAAACACGTGAAGCACATACCGTACAATCTTCTGGGACGCCATAATCACACTGTTCTTCAACTGGTCGTTCACTACCTTTTTCAGTTGAATTTTAAATGCAAAACACTTTTGTTGTACTGAAGACCCCCCCCCCCTCCCCCTTTCTTATCAGATGTCAAGGTGGAGCTATTACCAGATTGATTACACCTGTCTAATCCATTTTTTATTTTACCTTTATTTAACTAGACAAGTCAGTTAAGAACAAATTATTATTTTCAATGACTGCCTAAGAACAGTGGGTTAACTGCCTTGTTCATGGGCAGAATTACAGATTTGTACCTTGTCAGCTCAGGGATCTTGCAACCTTTCGGTTACTAGTCTAACACTAACCACAAGGCTACCCTGCCACTCCAATGCAAAGACAATGATTTGTTTGGCCATTTTCATATGTGTGTATATATACATTATACTTTTAATGTGCTCTCATATTATATTTGGAAATATATTCTAATTTCATTACTGTTTCCACAATAATTGTGTGGGGGGGAACCAATAAAGTATTGAAAGAAAGTTGTCTCAGGTTTGACTATATTGTTTTGGAGTCACGCAGATTTTATTAGAGCAGAGCTGTTTACGGCCATAAGAAAACAGGAAAACGCTCATCCAGAGGTGGAGCTCCTAGAGGCCGGGGATTTTAATGCAGGGAAACTTACATTTATTTTACATAATTTCTACCTATCTATCATTTCTAACGAGACCACCTTTACTCCCCACAGATATGTATACAAAGCTCTCCCTCGCCCTCCATTTGGCAAATCTGACTATAATTATATCCCTCTGATTCCTGCTTACAATCAAAAACTAAAGCAGGAAGCACCAGTGACTCGGTCAATAAGAAAGTGGTCAGATGAAGCGGATGCTAAACTACAGGACTGTTTTCCGAGCACCTATTTGAGAATGCTATTAATTTACTGCAGCTCAGCATTCAACACCATAGTGCCCTCAAAGCTCATCACTAAGCTAAGGACCCTGGGACTAAACACCTCCCTCTGAAACTGGATCCTGGACTACCTGACGGGCCACCCCCAGGTGGTAAGGGTAGGTAACAACACATCCGCCTTGCTGATCCTCAACACGGGGGGCCCCTCAGGGGTGCGTGCTCAGTCCCCTCCTGTACTCCCTGTTCACTCATGACTGCATGGCTAGGCACAACTCTTAACACCATCATCAAGTTTGCAGACACAATAGTGGTAGGCCTGATCACAGACAACGATGACACAGCCTAAGGGAGGTCAGAGACCTGGCCGTGTGGTGCCAGGGGAACAACCTCTCCCTCATCGTGATCAAGACAAAGGAGATGATGGTAGACTACAGGAAAAGGAGGACCGAGCACACCCCCATTCTCATCGACGGGGCTGTAATGGAGCAGGTTGGTATCCACATCACCAACAAACTATCATGGTCCAAACACACTAAGACAGTCATGAAGAGGGCACAGCAAAACCTATTTCCCATCAGGAGATTGAAAAGATTTGGCATGGGTCTTCAGATCCTCAAAAGGTTCTACAGCTGCACCATCGAGAGCGTCTTGACTGGTTGCATCACTGCCTGGTATGGCAACTGCTCGGCCTCCGACCGCAAGGCACTACAGAGGGTAGTGGATACAGCCCAGTACATCACTGGGGCCAAGCTTCCTGCCATCCAGGACCTCAATACCAGGCGGTGTCATTG
The DNA here is from genome assembly GCF_021184085.1 of Oncorhynchus gorbuscha. Classification (NCBI taxonomy): domain Eukaryota; kingdom Metazoa; phylum Chordata; class Actinopteri; order Salmoniformes; family Salmonidae; genus Oncorhynchus; species Oncorhynchus gorbuscha. The sequence goes on along the minus strand of NC_060175.1, from coordinate 84,618,796 downwards.
GAAGGCCCTAAAAATGGTCAGACTCCAGCCACTCTAGTCATAGACTGTTCTCTCTGCTACCGCACGGAAAGCTGTACCAGAGCGCCAAGTCTAGGTCCAAAAGGCTTCTTAAGAGCTTCTACACCCAAGCCATAAGACTCCTGAACAGCTAATCAAAGGGCCAACCAGACCCCTCTTTTACCTCGACTAAACGTTGCCCTCGCACATTGACTCTGTACTGGTACCCTCTGTATATAGCCTCACATTGTTATTTTACTGCTGCTGTTTAATTATTTGTAACTTTTATTTTCTATGTTTTACTTAACACTTATTTTTCTTAAAACTTCTCAAAGCATTGTTGGTTAAGGGCTTGTAAGTAAGCATTTCACTAAGGTTTGAAAATACACCTGTTGTATTTGGTGCATTTGACAAATAAAATTTGACTTGAGAACTGATTGCAGCTACATGGCCTGTAAGCGTCATTAGATAATTATGTGATAAAATTATGCTTTCATTTGGGCAAGTGTAAATGTGTTTGTGGAATACAGACACGGGTCATTGAAAATTCAAAAAAAAGTTTACTTGCTCTTTGTATTGGCAGTGTAACATTACCTGTTTAACTTCTACTGTGATTTGTCAACATTTACAAAGTTGGCATTGAAAATATACTGAACAAAAATATAAAACATGCATTTTTTTTTTTTTGCTGAGTAACAGTTCATATAAGGAAAATCAGTCAATTGAAATAAATTCATGTCTAGTCACGACCGGGCAGGTGTGCAGCCATGCCTACCCACTGGGGAGCCAGGCCCAGCCAATCAGAATGAGTTTCCATTACCCATTTAGGCAAATTGCACTTAAACTGGCAACAGACTGTATTCTCTTCCACCTATCGGTTTCATGTCTCAGGTAGTCCGAGAAAGCCCGAATGGATATAATCCAATAATTGACTCATTTTGTGCCAACGTATCACCACTGTCCGTGCCACTATGCAATTTACACTCCTGCAGATCAAAAATAACTAAATGGTGAGTTGCCATCCAACCAGTTGAAGAAATTGATTTTGCAAGCAGTAGGCATTTAGAATTAAATGTAGCATGGAGCTCATGATGACACTCCCCATGAACCTTCCAAAGTATTCAGCAATCATTTATTACAAAGAAAGTTTGAAGAAAGGAAAATCCCACCCATCAAACTGATATGTTGTCATTTGTCTCTTTAGAAAGTGTTTCCTATATCTGCAGTTTCCGTTACACATCACCATTTTTGTCGCTACATTGCTTTTGTCTAATAAACCCGGGTCAATGGAAACCTGCCTAAAGACTACATGATTTATATGTTGCATTCATTCAGTCGTGATATTATATAGCAATATAAAAACACCAAATAAAAAGATATTACTGTGCATACATACTGACAAGGCAACCAGTAACAAAGTAAAAGACACATTCAATAAAAATAGAACGAGCGCTTACCCTGTACCAATTAAACAATATATACACACTATAGGTCCTGATAATTGAAAAGCAAGAAGTTACTTTGTTAGTGCAAATAGCTTTTTAAATATCAATACAAATTTAAAAACTTTGGGGTACATGCTGGCAAAAAGTTAACTTGATACCCTCGTTCCATCGTTCCATTGAACAAACCCACTTTCCCAGGCTTATCTGCCATTAGGCTAGTAAAAGGACAGAGGTTTTAATCCATCCCATTGATAGGATTTAGTTCTATAAACTAAGTGCCATTTATGTCCTCTTGCTGCATGTCAGTGTAGCCCTCTTCATCACTGTCCTCTTTGGCGTAGTACTGTCGTCTCCGGTGCTCCCTCCTGCTGAAGGTCGAGGAGGCTGCAGATCTCTGTGGACAATCCTACAAGGCAAATGGAAATAACAGTATTTGAAATTAGGCCACATACTCCAAACATCTGACAATTATTTCACCCATCACACCAAGCAAGCACTTCTTGTAAAAATCTCCTCTCACCTGTACAACTTCCATGTTTCCGAAGAACTTTTCCACAGGAAGAACCTGGTTGCTGTCATCATCAAGGAAGATGCTCTTATCAATCACAACACCCGCTTCAGTTTCATCACCCTCCATATTCTCTGGTAACACGTTTGTTCTGCGGTAATTCAACTCAAATCTCAGACCATTCTCTTTACCCTCCCACAATTCATCCATGTCTGGTGGTGCGCCACACCCCGTCTTTTCATCCCATTTATAATCGTCACAGATGAGCCTCTCAGAAGTAGTTTTGGACTCCATACAACCTCCAACCATACAGTCATTCAGGGGAATTTCGGTTTTTGAGTCTTCCATTTTTTTAACATCCATCCTCTTCACTGAACTCTGAAGGCAAAACAGATTATTCAAAATATTAAAAGGCTTCACTGATGGACCAGCCATAATTTAACACGTATCTAAACCGAGAACGAAAAACAACATTCACCTTATCTGGACTCTTCACCTTGAGGTTTCGGTCGCTTGAGGGAACAGCGCACTTCTCCTTTCGCCGCTTCAAGTTGCTAACTCGACTCGACATCTGAAATGAGTTCAGATATTTTGTTAAATCAACAGTTGCACAGACATTAACTAGCTAAATAACGAACACTTCTTAGCTGGCTACCGTAACCAACAGATAGTTAGCTAGCTAACTACTGCCCCGCTAGCTAACAGACTACCGTTAGTCGATGAAAGAAGGACTAATCAGGATTCCCAAAGACAATGGACAATTGAATCGCTTGCTAGGTAGCATAGGACAATTTAATCGCTAACTAAATACTGTTAAATAATAGTATATATTGTGGGAGGTTAACTAGCTAACGTTGGCTAGCTACTAACTCGGACAAACTCACCTGTTTCTTCCTCATTTTCGGAAGTTAGCTACATGTCAGTCACTGGATTGCAAGCTTGTTAACAGTCGCTTTTGCACAAATTTCTGTAGACGTCGCTAGCTAATTCAACCAATAGTAATTTTGTTCTAAATACAGGTCGTCAGCAAACGGTAAAATCGTCGTTCAGACACCGTGTTGTTTTCTGGTCTGAGTGGTGAATCGAGACAGCGCTCGAATTCCGAAAAATGTAGCTACGTCTAGAAGTCACGTGCAGTTCAATCAGAGGTCGAGGTCTCTTTGATGCTGAACGATCAAGAAACATTTGATTCCTTGTGCCAGTCAATGGTGCCTACTAGCTTACTGTTTGCCTTTGTTATTTCGACTAAAACTTGAGTGTCGTGTCTTACTGCACTTAATACGTGTTTATACAGGGCATAAATAAGGTCGTTGTTTGAGGTGGAAAAACACGACACATTTGACAATTTCCAAAACCGACACACGAGGGTGGTAAAAGCTTGTAATGTATTTCCTCACACAGCCCAAAGATACCGGTTTCCCCTTTCATCTGTGCTTGGGCGTCTAGAGTTACACTGATTTTGTCCCTGTGGATCTCTCTGTGTGTATGTGTGTGATAAATATATGTTTGTGTTAATGGATGATTATTGCAAAACAAATGTACCCTATAATTTATAATTACGTTTTCTGAAGCTACGTTGATGGTAGCTATGGGACTTAAATTTAGTTCCTTAGATACGTTGATGGGCAATTGTATGTAGGCTGTGATATTATAATGCACAATAACCTATTATATAATACAGTATTACTATCATTATAATAAGACAATACACTGTATTGCTTGATGGCTGATAAATAAATAGCAGGTGCAATCAAATGGACAATATAGCCTGAGCCTTAGTTTTTCAAGTAACTTATGCTATTAGATATCTAATTTAAAGACTAAAAGATGAGTGAGCCAACCTGAGACGCAGTCTAGTGAGCCACCTGTGATGAGAAATAAGAAACCTGCATATTGTCACAGATATGTGTAATGGGGAGGATAAAAAACCCAGTAAACAAAATAATGTTGAAAATACGTATATTTTCTGACGTCGAAGTTAGGTTAATTTTAGGTTATGAATGAAAGTTCAAAATACATATTTTCCGGACTGGACGAAATCTGAACCAAATATAGACATCTGTGATTGGTTCGGACCGGATCAAAAATTAACAGTCGGTGGCTGGTCCAAACCACACCAAAAAAATACCAAACAAAGAAGGCCGGTCTGGACAGGACCCCCACAACATATGTACAAAAGACGTCGGTCCATGCTTCGTGGGAACTGAGTAAGTGGATAAGTTTGTAGGCAACAGTCACTTTTCAAGACCAGTCCACAATCTCATCGATAACGTTTTTTTTGTTGTATGATATAACAGAGATTACTTTCCAAGAAATATAGATTAGTCTTTTTTGTACGCTAAAGGAATAGCATGGTGGCGTCCAGCTACCTACTCTCAAGGTAGCTGGTCACGGGACAGTGAATAGACTCACTAAGATGTAGCCAAAATGAATGATGAGATGCTTTAACAATAAGGGTACATATTCAATTTAAGGATTTCTTATTCATTACACGTTTTGCGCCATAGATATGGATATTTTTTTCAGAAGAAAGAGGGCATTGAAAACTCTCCTCAGCTTGTCTCTAGTTTTTGCGTCTTTATTGATGATCCAAAAGTTCAAGCTTGTGGATAACAGCATCAAGGATGATATGGAGGTTAAACGCCAGGAAGAAGCCGGTTGGTGTGGACCTGACTGTGATTTCTACAAAGGAAAAGGCCTATTGAAAAGCCGTTTGGGAAACTACTCGCCTGTTCTTGGTGATGATTTGGATGCGCCACGGGTGAAGGTGTCCAACGCTACTCTAGCTACTTGGGATGTACACGTTATGAACTGCAGTGAAGATTCAGCCGTGAGGAAAAATGATTGGTTTCGACGTTTGGATCCGAGGTTCCACCAATTTGTGCTACACAGACATTGTCGGTATTTCCCAATGTTAATAAATCACCCGGATAAATGCAGGAATGGAGACGTACACTTGCTCATGGTTGTAAAATCCGTTATAGAGCAGCATGATAGGCGAGAGATCGTGCGTAATACCTGGGGTAGGGAACAGGAAATTGATGGTAAGAGAATAAAAACGCTGTTTCTTCTAGGAAGCCCTACAAATGGTAAAGACACGAAAAACCTTCAAAAGTTGATTGAGTATGAGGACATTATATATGGAGACATTCTTCAATGGGATTTTATGGACACATTTTTCAACCTCACCTTGAAAGAGGTAAATTTTCTGAAATGGTTTGATATTCACTGCTCCAGTGCCAAGTTTATATTCAAAGGGGATGACGACGTTTTCGTGAATACAAAGAACTTACTGGAACTTATTGGTTTCAAGACTGAGGACCACAAAGTGCTGAACTTATTTGTTGGGGACACCATATCCAAAGCAATCCCCATCAGAAACCATCAAAGTAAATACTACATCCCCAAAGAGCTGTTTGACAAACCGTACCCACCTTATGTTGGTGGTGGTGGGTTTTTAATGTCCTCACAATTAGCTCATAGACTGTTTGTGGTTTCAGAGAACTTGGAGCTCTATCCCATTGATGATGTGTTTTTGGGAATGTGCCTCCAGAAGCTACACTTGACTCCAGAGATGCACATAGGTTTCAGGACCTTTGGCATCATGAAACGCAGAGTGAGTCCAATGAACAGAGAACCTTGCTTTTTCAAAAACCTCATCGTAGTCCATAAATTGAGTCCTCAGGAGCTATTCAGGATGTGGAGTGTAGTGGAAAATAAGGAGCTGGTTTGTGCCAAAAACACTGCACCATGATTGTCAAGCTAAAGCTCAGCGTGACAAAGGTTATGCAAGAAATATTGTTAAATTGTAATATGTGTATGTAGGCCTAGTAGGACACACTGATAAAACTAAAATATCCAACAACACTAAAATATCCAACACTAAAATATCCAACTAACAAAGACAATGTGAAAAGAATGACATTCTTCCATTCTCACTGACCTGTTTAATATTTCACTTTTCACTTTCACTGTTTATTGTAATGTCAATAGGTAGGAAAACCAAATTAGTAAGTATACATGACTTATGTCTATACAAAATTAACCACTTTTTCAGCAAACTGTAAATATATGGCAGTATTGAACACTGAAAAGCCTTTTTCATGCCAGTTTAGTGCCTTTGATTTGAGATTATGGATGTTTTAGTAACTAAAAAGGTTACATGAAAATATAATTTGGTAAATGTTTGCCATAGATTCTAGAACAAATATTTAATGACATTTTAAGAGTCACAACTAGTTTTTGTGTTGATGTTTGTAACATTCATTAAATATGTATTGTTATACCAGTGTTTTAATGTGTCTGACTGCTGGGTAAGAGTTGAGGGCTGCTGGGTGGATAACAGATACTGTAATTGTTGGTGTAAAATATTGCAACAGTTGTCTTTGAAATACATATTTGGCATCTCAAACTCACCAGAGTAAGGACAAATGAATCTATACAGTGCTGTTAACTTCATTTAATCAAACATTGAAACATCTATCTCTGCACAGAATGGTTGTAAATCAAATATGTACAGTCAATAGTAATTGATATGTACTGAAAATCCACAAGGAAAATATATACATCAGTGGAGGCTGCTGAGAGGAGGACGGCTTGTAATAATGGCTGGAACAGGGCAAATAGAATGGCATCAAATACATGTAAACCATGTGTTTGATGTATTTGATACCATTCCACTGATTCCGCTCCATCCATTACCACGAGCCTGTCCTTCCAATTAAGGTGCCACCAGCCTCCTGTAATATACACCTGTCATTTCCTAAATATTAAAAAGCTGAAAGAGACAAAAAGATTGGGATGTAAGAAAATGTCAAATTGTCCTATAATTTGATCAAGATTGTTATCTGCTTGAGTTACCAATGAAACACACCATATAACATATGAAGCAGTAAAATAGTATTGTCTGCGTCTGCTAAGTGAACCCTTTATATTAGTTCCAGTCCACATTGTACTGATGTAGGGTGTACCTTGGAGATAATTATGACTTGTAGATTTAGGTCAAGATTCACACATTTGGTATAAAATCCCTCTGATTTAGGCTACCTATACGAAATGCAACAGCATGTTAAGTAACATATGGGGAAAAATGCAACCCTATAAAAAGGGTGCATCTTACCATATCTAGAAAGTATTACAGTGAACTAAGTGCCTAAGAGGTTTCATCAAGTGGGACCATTCTCAAATCTTAGATGTTTGGGAAAATTACCACTAACGTACATTAGTCCTAAAGAAAAAAAGAGAATGTTTGTTCTCATTTATTTTCTATTTCAATTAGCAATTAATAATTCCTATTTTACCTTAAATTGGCTTTTTGGCTAGGCCAAATATCTGTGCTTAGTGCTGATTGTCTAAACACTCAAAATATATATATATAAAAAAACAGATTGAAACAATAAAGTGTGACAATGTAAAAAAGCATGATAAATTCCATTGACAAGCAAAAGGTGCTATATAATAACTAAGTAGGGAAATTAATTACAGTAAGAAACAAAGACATTTACACAACTACTGTATCAATGTAAAACATATTTGATTAGATTACAAGCCACACAGAGAGACATAAAGAGATGTAAAGAGAAATGTAAACAGATGCCCTGCATAAAGCTGGTTGTAGCTACACTCAGGCTGTTATTGGATTTGGAGTAATCAATAAACAGCTTAGAATAGTATTATTACTATATTATAATACCTTAGTATGTAGTATACTAATATATAATAAATTGCAATATCGTTCAGTATCCCTCCCTTTTGATTTTAGCCAGATTTTGGTCCCTGTTCTGACAGACTCAGTTGCAAGGGAGATTAATCCAGTCCTCCCTAGTCAGGGTGTCAACATGAAACTGTAGCCCAAAACTGACAAATGTTCTTCCCTCATTTCCTCTCCCATTGGTGTAAGGCGACTACATAGGTTGGGATAAAGCCATATGATTGAAACCTATCATGTCATTTTAGATCAGTGATTGTAAAGGAATGTATTTTATACTGTTGGGACGGTACCATGGTTCTTCCTCATTCCAAGCATTTGGACAATCTAGGGTGCTCTTGTGTGAGAAGACTGGGGCAGGGACGGTTGGGTGTGGGTTCACCGTTTGACTGGGGTGAGGTGGCTGGTGTGGGTTCGGCTGGCTCTGGGTGCCAAGGCTGGAATCCTGCTCCCTTTGCCCATTGCCCTGCCCCTACTTCCCACTGACCACACCGGTTTAATCTTAGCCACACTGCCAGGCTTCCCTGAACACAGGAGAAGAAGAAGAGAATGACTTCCTCCACCATTAGGAAGTACTGAGTGTTATTATAAAATACCACCCACCCCCCCCAACCACACGGGCACATACGCACACACGCACAAATGCACACACACACAAAATATCCCATAATGACAAATTGAAAACAGGTTTGTAGAAATGTTTGTAAATTTAATACAAATAAAACAGAAATATGTTATTTAATGTAGTATTCAGACCCCTTGCTATGAAACTTGAAATTGAGCTCAGGTGCATCCTGTTTTCATTGATCATCCTTGAGATGTTTGTACAACTTGATTGGAGTCCACCTGTGGTAAATAAAATTGATTGGATGTGATTTGGAAAGAAAACACCTGTCCATATAAGGTTCCACAGTTGACAGTGCATGTCAGAGCAAAAACCAAGCCATGAGTTCGAAGGAAGTATCCGTAGAGCGCCGAGACAGGATTGTGTCGAGGCAACAGATCTGGGAAAGGGTACCAAAAAAACAATTTCTGCAGCATTGAAGGTCCCCAAGAATACGGTGGCCTACATCATTCTTAAATGGAAGAAGTTTGGAACCACCAAGACTCTTCATCGAGCTGGCCGCCCGGCAAAAGTGAGCAATCGGGGTGAGAAGGGATGGTCACTGACAGAGTTCCTCTGTGGAAATGGTTGTCCTTCTGGAAGGTTCTCCCATCTCTGCAGCACTCCACCAATCAGGCATTTATGGTAGAGTGGTCAGACGGAAGCCACTCCTCAGTAAAAGGCACATGACAGCCCGCTTGGAGTTTGAAAAAAGGCACCTAAAGGACTCTGACTATGAGAAACATGATTCTCTGGTCTGATGAAACCAAGATTGAACTCTTTGTCCTGAATGCAAAGTGTCTCATCTGGAGGAAACCTGGCATCATCCTTACGGTGAAGCATGGTGGTGGCAGCATCATGCTGTGGGGATGTTTTTCAGCGGCAGGAAGACTAGTCATGATCGAGGAAAAGATGAACGGAGCAAAGTACAGAGATCCTTGATGAAAACCTACAAGTCTCTGCATGTCCCAGCCAGAGCCCGGACTAGAACCCAATCAAACATCTCTGGAGACCTGAAAATAGCTGTGCAGCGGCGCTCCCCATCCAACCTGACAGAGCTTGAGAGGATCTGCAGAGAATGGGAGAAACTCCCCAAATACAGGTGTGCCAAGCTTGTAGCATCCTACCCAAGAAGACTTGAGGTTGTAATTGCTGCCAAAATGTGCTACAAAGTACTGAGTAAAGGTCTGAATACTTATGTACATTGTTTTATACATTTGCAAACCTTTCTGAAAACCTGTTTTTGTTTTGTCATTATGGGGTATTGTGTGTAGATTGAGGGAAACAAATTAATCAATTTTAGAATAAGGCTATAACGTAACAAAATGTGGAAAAAGTGAAGGGGTCTGAATTCTTTTCGAATGCACTGTAGGTCTAAAAAGGGCCTAAAATGGCCACTTTTCATCATGATTTTAAAAAATAAATAAAAATACAAATGTAAACATCTTTCCTCCCAATTAAGTTTCTATGTGAGAATTGCCAGAACAATCTGATAGCAAAAAAAATTCAGTCTGGAATTGCCTTGTGTGTACTGTATACAGGTAACCTGCAAGGCAAGAAGGTTGTACAGTGTTTGAATGCTGTGTGTGTACACGTTTGCAGAATGTGCATCAGAGGAGATTGGTGGCACCTTAATTGGGGAGGACGGGCTCAAGGTAATGGCTGGAGTGGAATAGTATCAAATAAAGCAAACGCTTGATGCCATTCCATTTACTCCATTCCAGTCATTATTATGAGCCGTCCTCCCCTCAGCAGCCTCCACTGACTGGCATGCATGTATGTGCACACAAAGGACAGAGGAAAAAACATGAAAGTTCCTGTGATGGCAAAGGTCGGGAAATGACAAATACAAACAAAAAAATAAACTTTCAATGAACGGGTATAAACAGAGAAAATTCGTAACCAATGAACTATCACTTGAGCACATACTGTACTGATCATTCACATGCACTAATTGTTTTTGCATTTTGAAAGCATTACTGCCTTTTTCAGTTGTTATGAATTCACAAGAATGTAAAACACATGATTTACTATACAACAAATTGACATTTCAATGCATCTCTCGGCATGAGACTGGAACACAGCTCTATATTTGACCAATATGCAGCATGGGTCCTTTCCATGGGTCTAACACACCCCCCCAGGCTTGGGTGGAAGAGCGGGGGGGGGGGTTAAGTGGTTGTGTGTGAATGACTTACCTTGTGCCAGCTGGGCTCTCTGCAATAACGCAGTCCTCCGGGAGTTCTGTTTACAGCCCTCTCGGCCCATGAGGTGTGCCTTCCAGGCCTGGAGGACAAAGAGCAAGTCAGTCTGCTGCTGGCCTATAAAATTGACTCTCTCCCTCTTACTCCATGCATGCCTTTGCTTTGCAGCAGCACTGTGGGCCGGTGTCAGAGCCTGGCTAATGGCCGACTTGGCTCTCCAACACAGGGTGTTTTCTGGCACACCAGGCAAGGGTTTGGGCCGCAGAGGTTCAACTGCTACTGAGAGTTTTCCTTGTCGAAGGTAAGAAGGAGAAGTGCGAGGGAGAATGAATGCGGCAGCGCTGCTTGAGGGCTTCCTGAAAATGTGCCTCCTCAGTTCATCTTAAGAAGGACACTGCATGTGTGTTTTTATGAATTTAAAAAGGCAAGTCAGTTAAGAACACATTTTTATTTACAATGACGGCCTACCAAAAGCCAAAAGGCCTCCTGCGGGGATGGGGGATTAAAAATAAAAATGTAGGACAAAACATACATCACAAGAAGAGAGACCCCACAACACTACATAAAGAGAGACCTAAGACAACACAGCATGGCAGCAACACATGACAACACAGCGTGGTAGCAACACAACATGGCAGCAGCACAAAGCATGATACAAACATTATTTGGCACAGACAACAGCTCCGAAGTCGCTGAAAGACATTTTCACTCTTTGCCTGACTGACACACAAACAGGTTTCGGATGTTATATACGGAAGAGTTACACTGTCAAATTTCCCCCAAAAGGAGGCTTAGTGTCGACATGCATTGACAATGCAGCTCAAATAGAGCATTTACATTCTATTCTAATATTTCTATTTACAGTGGCAAGAAAAAGTATGTGAACCCTGGATTTCTGCATAATTCGGTCATGAAATTTGATTCCTCTAGGTCACAACAATAGACAAAGTCTGCTTAAACTAATAACACAAGAAAACGTAGAATTTTATGTCTTTATTGAACACACCGTGTAAACATTCACAGTGCAGGGTGGAAAAAATGTGAACCCTTGGATTTAATAACTGGTTGACCCTCCTTTGGCAATAACCTCAACAAAATGTTTTCTGTAGTTGCGGATCAGACCTGCACAACAGTCAGGAGGAATTTTGGAACATTCCTCTTTACAAAACTGTTTCAGTTCAGCAATATTCTTGGGATGTCTGGTGTGAACTGTTCTCTTGAGGTCATGCCACAGCATCTCAATCGGGTTGAGGTCAGTACTTCTGTTGAAGCCATTCTGTTGTTGGTTTACTTCTGTGTTTTGGGTCGTTGTCCTGTTGCATCACCCAACTTCTGTTGAGCTTAAATTGACGGACAGATAGCCTAACATTCTCCTGCAAAATGTCTTGATAAACTTGGGAATTATTTATTTTGGTCGATGATAGCAAGCTGTCCAGGCCCTGAGTAAAGCAGCCCCAAACCATGATGCTCCCTCCACCATACTTTACAGTTGGGATTAAGTTTTGATGTTGGTGTGTTGTGCCTTCTTTTCTCCACACATAGTGTGGTGTTCCTTCCAAACAACTAAACTTTAGTTTCATCTGTCCACAAAATATTTTGCCAGTAATGCTGTGGAACATCCAGGTGCACTTTCGCAAATTTCAGACGTGCAGCAATGTTTTTTTGGGGGGACTGCAGTGGCTTCTTCCATGGTGTCCTATGAACACCATTCTCGTTTAGTGTTTTATGTATCGTAGACTCATCACCAGAGATGTTAGCATGTTCTAGAGATTTCTGTAAGTCTTTAGTTGTCACTCTAGGATTCTTCTTAACCTCATAGAGCATACTGCGCTGTGCTCTTGCAGTCATCTTTGCAGGACGGCCACTCCTAGGAAGAATAGCAACAGTGCTGAACTTTCTCCATTTATAGACAATTTGGCTTACCCTGCCTGGACTGCTGAACATCAAGGCTTTTAGAGATACTTTTGTAACCCTTTCCAGCTTTATGCAAGTCAACAATTCTTAATCTTAGGTCTTCTGAGATCTATTTTGTTCGAGGCATGGTTCACATCAGGCAATGCTTCTTGTAAATAGCAAATTCAAATTTTGAGAGTGTTTTTTATAAGGCAAGGCAGCTCTAACCGACATCTCCAATCTCGTCTTATTGATTGGACTCCAGGTTAGCTGACTCCTGACTCCAAATAGCTTTTGGAGAAGTCATTAGCCTAGGCGTTCACCTACTTTTCCCAACCTACACTGAATGTTTAAATGATGTATTCAATATAGACAAGAAAAATACAATAAGTTGTGTTTTAAAAGTTTAAGCACACTATGTTTGTCTATTGTTGTGACGTAGATGCAGATCAGATCAAATTTGATGACCAATTTACGCAGAAATCCAGGTAATTCCAAAGGGTTCACATACCTTTTCTTGCCACTGTAGAATACTCATCATCCTTAAAAGATCAGGGCTGTTCAATTCCGGTCCTGGAGGTTTTTGTTTCTACCTGGTAGTTAATTGCACTTACCTGGTATCCCAGTTCTGAATTAGTCCCTTATTAGAAGGAGAGGATGAAAACCAGAAGTGTTTCGGCCCTCCAGGACTGATACTTAACAGCCCTGATAAAGACTGTATTCTTACTATTTAAAATGGGTAATCTGCAATTGCTATATACATTTTGGACCTTTTAATATCATGATATATACTTAGACCCATAATTATTTGCACCCTTGATAAAGATGAGCAAAAACGACCAAAATAAATAATAAAAATACTGAGCTATATTGTATGCTCCAAAAGTTGGAAATTACATTATTTTATACTGTTGGTTTTGTGGTAAATTAACAATTTCTTTGTGGCTTTTGATTAGTGCATAGGGTTAGTGTCTTTCTGGAAGATCCACTTGCGTCCAAGTGTCAGCCTCCTGGCAGAGGCAACCAGGTTTTTGGCTAAAATGTCCTGCTCCTTGGTAAAGTCCAGTGGAAGCAAAATAGCCCCATAACATCAAAGATCCACCACCATATTTTACCATAGGTATGAGGTATTATATTTCTGCATATGCTTCAGTTCTTCAACACCAAACCCTCCACTGGTGTGGTGGCCAAATAATCTCTATTTGCATGTCATCTGACCATACCACCTCCTGGAGTACATTTTAGTCATTTAGCAGACACTCTTCTCCAGAATGATTTACAGTTAGTGCATTCATATAGCTAGGTGGAACAACTACATAACAGTCATTAACATAACACAGTATCTTACAATACCTGGCCACAGACTGAGTAATTTAAATGAATTGGTTTATGGACATTGAGAACCTCATTCTCGTGACAGAGTGAGTGAAAAAAAAGTCAAGTGTGAATGTTAGTTCACCAAAGGCAATTGGGTGATAATTTGAAAGAGGTAGGGTTTCAAATGTTTCCGGAAGATGGGCAGAAACTCTGCTATCCAGGTGGAAGCTAGGTCCACCATTGGGGTACTAGGACGGAGAAGCTTGGACTGGGCTGAGCGGGAGCAGCCTTCCCGTAGGGGTGGGAGAGCCAAGAGACCAGAGGTGGCAGAACGGAGTGCTCAGGTTGGGGTGTAGGGTTTGAGCATAGCTTGAAAGTAGGGAAGGGCAGTTCCTCTTGCTACTCCGTAGGCAAGTACCATGGTCTTGTAGTGGCCGCGAGCTTCGACTGGAAGCTAGTGGAGTGTTCGGGGAGCAGGGTGACATGGGAGAAATTGGGAAGGTTGAACACCAGGCGGGCTGCAACGTTCTGGATAAGATGTAGGTGTTTGATGACACAAGCTTGAAGCCCAGCCAGAGTTGCAGTAGTCCAGACGGGAGATGACAAGTGCCTGGAATAGGACCTGCACCGCTTCCTGTGTGAGGTAGGATTGTACTCTACAGATGTTGTAGCATGAACCTGCAGGACAGAGTCACTGCTTTGATGTTTGCAGAGAACGATAGGGTGTCCAGAGTCACGCCAAGGGTCACTGGGAGGGAGAAACTATGGAGTTGTCAACCGTGATGGAGAGGTCTTGGAGCGGGTCGACCTTCCCCGGGAGGAAGAGCAGCTCCATCCTGTCGAGGTTGAGCTTGAGCTGGTGGGCCGATATCCAAGCAGAGATGCGTGTCACCACCTGGTGTCAGAAGGGGGGAAAGGAGAAAAGTAGTTGAGTGTCATCTGCATAGCAATGATAGGATAGACCATGTGAGGATGTGACAGACAGAGCAGAACGACTTGGTGTATAGAGAGAAGAGGGCGTAGATCTGAGCCCTGGGGGACACCAGTAGTGAGAGTAAGTAGTGCTGACACAGATCCTTTCCACGTCACCTGGTAGGACCGGCCTGCTAGGTAGGATGCAATCCTAGAGCGTGCAGACCCTGAGACGCCCATAGCCCAAAGAGGGTGGAGAGGAGGGTCTGATGGTTCACGGTGTTGATGACATCGGATTGATCTAGTAGGATGCGAGCAGAGGAGAAAGAGTCACCTTTGGCAGTGTGGAGAGCCTCCGTGACACAGAGAAGAACAGTCTCGGTTAAGTGACCTGTCTTGAAGCCTGACAGGTTAGGTTTAAGAAGATCATTCTGAGAGAGATAGCAAGAGAGTTGGTCAGAAACAGCACGCTGAAGTGTCTGTAATTTTTGACGTGAGAGGAGTCGAGTGAGGCAGGAGGGGAGTGAAGAATGGGAGGTCTTCAGAGCTGGTCAGGAGAAGGGGATGGGGTTGAGCAGGCAGGTTGTCGAGTGGCCTGACCCCACTAGTCACTGGCTTTCATCTGGAGAGAGGGGAGAAAGAGGTCCAGGCGGAGGGTAGTTCTGTGTGACTGGGACCAGTGGAATGAATAAGCTGAGTGAATGAGGAGCGGATGTCGTTAACCTTTTTTTCTCCAAAGTGGTTGACAAAGTCATCCGCAGAGAGGGAGAATGTGGAAAAAAAGTTTCATAGGGTTAGAGGCAGAAGCTTGACATTTAGAGTGTCAGAAAATGGTGGGAGTGCTACCTGCAGACCTAAACAGCATTGGCACTTGGATTGGAACCAGTGATATGGTCAGATGACATGAAAATAGACCTCTTTGGCCACGCACACTAGTGGTGGGTAAGACATTGAGAAACAAAAGCATAAAGCAGAAAAGTTATCATTGAGTACAGCGCAGAAGACTAATTTACATTGTACGCTGTAACATATGGACAAAGTTTAATAGTATTGTATTGTAACATGTCAGCCTTGTTTTGAGCCATTTCATCAGAAGGATGAAAGGTTTGAGGTGGTTAGAGGTTTGAGGTGCTGCCAGTGTTTCTTTTGCCCCGTGGACACAAGAGCATTTCATTACTTTAGTCAGGGATGGGCAACTCCAGTCCTCGGGGGCCTGGATTGGTGACACACTTTTGCCCCAGTCTCAGTTAACACACCGGACTCCAATAATAAACTAATCATGGTATTCAGTTTAATCAAGTGTGTTAGCTTTAAGGCTGGGGGAAAGGAGCGACACCAGTCAGGCCCCAGGGGACTGGAGTTGCCCCTCCCTGACTTAAGTGGCCAGGCAACATGGAAAGCCCAAGTATCAAACGATGAAATTAAGTAAAGGAAGAAGATGCTTTGCCGTGAGCTAAGCTGTATGATTGATTAGGGAAAAAGAAACTGAAAGGCGATTACATCTTTAACAGTTAGATTTTTTTCCAAAATGCCATGCCCCAAAAGAAAATCATAACGCAAGAAAAGTTGTCACATTTTATTTTCCTTTGAATTAACCACATTTCTATTTTGAAGTGAGGGCTTTGGAGTCCACTGTGACTTTAAAGACAGACAATGTTTTCCACACAGCTGTTTGGTCCTTAAGCCTAACATTAACAGCACTCTGGGTGGTGGCAGATTGACAGAGGGAGGAAAAGAGAGAGGCACGGTACAACTGTGTTTGTGCTAGTGAATGCCCTTACAAGTCTTAAACCATCTTTATATCTATCTACTTAGTATTTTAGCCTTCTGTCTCATTCACCTTAAAGTGGAACTGACAGCATTTTAGCAACATGAAATCTTATTAAAATCTGTTAATATACACCCCCAGGAAGAATTACACTTTAAAAATAAAAGAAATCTGAC
Organism: Oncorhynchus gorbuscha; assembly: GCF_021184085.1. Classification (NCBI taxonomy): domain Eukaryota; kingdom Metazoa; phylum Chordata; class Actinopteri; order Salmoniformes; family Salmonidae; genus Oncorhynchus; species Oncorhynchus gorbuscha. The sequence continues at coordinate 84,602,265 of NC_060175.1, read as the reverse complement.
AAACGAGCACTTAGATATGGTCATTAAAGTTTTCCTAAATTCTAAAAATGTTTGGGAATTACGTATACTAAAGCATTTATGACAATTCTATAGCAATATAGAGTGGGAAAGCAGCCGTGTGTTTGTTTGTACAATTAGACACTGCAGTAAATAAAATTGAATAAAAATATTTGTCTTGTCCAGGACCGGAGTCTACGCAGACATGTGCACCATAGCCAATCAGAGGTACAGTAGGCCTATATGCAAACAAGGGCCTGCCATCATTCACTTTGAACTGGACTGTATTTACAGGCAGTTGCAACAGCGCAACTTTAGATCATTAGAACGCATTTCGGCAAAAGCCTCTAAATACACATGAATGGATTTCTGCAAATATGTACCTAAATACCACGGGAGTCCTCTTACATTTTGGGAATGTTACAGTTCTATTTATCATACAATCATAAAAAGGTTGGCTATTTTTCCCTATATGCATCTCAACAACAACAAGATCAACAACTAATGCAAGCCAGAGAAAGATGAGCTAAACTAGATAAACCCTCTCAAACTTTTTCAGCTGGTTGGCAGTTAAAATTGCACTGATAAACGATGGGGAATAGCCTGCTCGTCCTTCTGCAGCTTGCCTGCCATTGCATGCGTTGTTCCAACCAAGCACCCAAGCTAACTGGCTAATGTTGGCTAGCTTGCTACTTCCATACACAAATGAGAGAACACCTCACTAACCTGGTTAGGCTGTTTACATGTTATATAGATTGTTCATGAGCAAAGTTCCCTCTAAACTACACGCAGCTCCCCTGGGACTGTCGCACAGACTAAATATTAGCCCGCAAAGAGAAGCAAGAGATTGAACTTCACTCAACTTTGTAGTTTTCCCCTTTAGTTAACACTATCAATGTTTCCCTCTACTGTGGGAATTGCCAATATTAGCCACTTCCATTGCAACATACAAAACTAAATATGCAAGAGATTTTCTTGTAGGCGGAACACAATGGAGTAGAATTCTATTGCATTGACAGGCACAACTCAGCCCATACTCTACAGACCAGATCGGTGCGGCATAACCAATCAGAGCTGCAGTATCCCTATATGTGACCCGATTCAGGAAATTAGGCGTATGTCGCAATTCATGTCTTCACAGGAGAGCTGTTTGAACGTCATTTTTTAAATATCAAAATGAGCTTTTTTTGGCAGAAATGCCTTCTTGAACATGTGAACTTTCATGTACCTTAATAACAAACTTGTATGCCATCTGTAAATATGAATACAATTGTTAAATTATGAGCCTTGTTGGTTAAAACCACAGAAAAAAAAGTCACTTCCCACTAGCCATGAGTGGCTGGACATGCTGAGAGGATTGGTCTGCCATATAGAAGGCCTATTTGAGCTGGTCAGTGTGTGTTGGTAATTCTGTCAAACACGGCTCTTTTTTAAAATGCATTGTGTAGTGGAGTTGCATAGCTAAGTGTTACTCTCCACTGTCTGAAGGATCAAGTTTTGAAATCAGTGGAATTAGAGTATGATAGCTAAAGAGATGGAGAAAACACCTGTCTCTGGATTACATCTTCAAACAAGAGCAACTGTGGCATGACATTCATGACAGGGAGGCATGTCCATCATGCATGATGATGTATACAGTTAAGATAGCTAGCTACATTTTCAGATATTACACGTTTCTAATTTTGACAGAAAGTGGTTTCATTTCAAGCTAAAGTGTACTGTTAGCTATCTAGCTAACGTTAGCTTGTTGGCTCTGTAGCGGATGTTGTTATTTTTATCCCAGAGTTGTTTGCTTTGCTAGTTAGAGGAAAGAAGCAACATTTTTGCCAGCAGAGCTGGTTAGGCTGTTTTCATGTTATCCTAGGGAAACAAATCATCGGCCAGAGCTTCAAGTGTGCGCTTTGAAAGCTCAGAGGGCGAAACAAGATGGGTGGGCTAAAGCTTAAGAGGGTGTGAACGATGCTGAATGGGTTTAAACAAAGTGGAGCTCTTTACTAGATACCAAAACATTTCAAAGGCCATTTTCTCAAAAGTGAGTGAACAAGTTTATCAACTTTCAAAGCAGAATTACTTTCCCATTGCTCCTCAACAATGCAGTATGATATACCATTTTGTAGCTCCGAGTCTCTACTTTTATCCAATGTCAAAACACAATTTCCAATTTTGCTACATAAGACCAAATCCAAGTGGTGAGTTACATATGCAAATAGACCATTGCCATATATGGACCTGTGCCATTCACTTTGAACTGGACTGTGTTTAGAGCATGAGTGGTCGCGAGTAGATGCGCTTGATTTGCGATCAAAGCGAGAGCTGGATATAGCCACATGTGCACATTTGTTAATATTTTTGCTAGTAAGTGAGTTATTAGCCTAGTTATACCTAATTTCTAGTCAGCAATGGGAGAGTTGTTGCTTCCTACAAGAGCACAAAACATGTGCATTTCTAGCCATCTTTGAAAAGTGAGTCAGGTAAAGAACATTTTTTCTGTCTTAAAGGGGCAGTGTTGTATTTTGAGACATGCTTCAATATAAACTAAGTGGCCAATAGGCAGAGGGTAGCATAATGTGTGTGATTATCTGTAATAATGGTATGGGAATAATAATAAACTTTCTTTTATAAAGTGGTTTCTTGCATCAAATAGCACAATCAGTCACCTCCTTGTCTGAAGGTCAAGTGGAAAAACAGGTTAATGTCAAGCCCTGCATAATTTTTCCAAAAGTCTCATGGAATGTAGGTCTACATTAAACACCACCCATTGGCTGCCACTGTAGGCTGGTGGACAGCTATTTTCATGTTAAAATGTTATGGGATACATTTTCTCCATTGTTTTTTATGTTAGGCCACTGATAGGCCTACATTATAATCAAATAGCCACAGCAGCCTACTTGGCCACTTTTATAATTGTAATTAAAGCGGTTACAGCCTCAGTGTTCACAATAAACGCGCAACAGAAGTTGCACAATGTGGCACAAATTCAGCAGGTGTTGCGTGTTCGCAAATTCAGTTATTCTGCGCTCTGACACACTCACACAAGAGTGCTCTGAAATCGGAGTAGGTAGCTAGCCACAGTGAATTCACGAACGCAAGAGATATGGTAACATAGCTAGCAAAGCAATTCAATTTCAAACTAAATGACACGTGCATCTCTGCCGTAGCTGTGTAGCCACCAAAAAACGATACAAGGGGAAAAAGTCAGGCACTCAACCACTCCAATGACATGACGTCCTCCTAGCAGTTAGCTAGCTAGTGTTTGTAGCTTGCTACATAAATAGATACACTAGCATATTAGCCACGTTATGACTGATGTGATCATTGCCCTCACTGGTTTGGTTCTATTGACATGCCCCGCCTTAGTTACATTCGTCAGTTTTTGTCCAAAATAATGAGTCATTGACACTGAAACAGTGCATCCCGAATAGAGGCAGCAAACAATGTACCAGGCCAGCTGTGAATTACAACCTGATAGTAATATTTTTTGGACTAAGAAGAAATGTATTGGTGAGTTATATTAATCACGCATTGAACCGAATCCATCTATTCTGCCATCATGGAATGTTGGGTCAAATAGTACCTATATTTTAAGTATTTTTTGTTGTTGTTGCATAAACTGGGAATTTGATATGTTTTACTGATATGATTGTATGTTTGTTTCATATCTGCAAAGAAGTTAAAATGCTGTCCGTTCCACTTTAAACACGTGTCACGTTTTTCCCCCTAATCTCAAAAGGTGACACAAGGCGAGGTTTGAATCCAATCAAATTTTTGTCGACTACGCGCCATTTAAAGCTAATTTTCGAATGAGCCCACATAATGCAGTTAGCCGTGAATGTGGTTTTAGCGAAGACGGAAACATTCCTTTTGAAAGGTGCATAGCCGACAAAGCACGATCGGAATAAATCCCAGCCTAAACAACATGCACCTGCCTTAGTTGAAACTGCTACATTTGATAAACTACATTTTTGAAATGATGCAGGCATATTTTGTGTTTTGACAAGAAGTACTGTTGAAATCACCGTTTTTTTCTGGATCAAAAAGGGGCATAGGTGGTGGGCGTGGCATAGTGGTTGGCGTGTCGGAACTGCTTGATTTTAGCAAGACATTTGTTTTCAGTTTTAAAGCACGCTTCCTGTAAATTCTACACATTTTGCAATGTAGTTGAGAGAAAATGTTTCAGTTTTAAAGTGAATTTCCTGCAATTCTATGCATTTTGCCATGCCTAATGAGGTGTTCTTTTGCTAACAAATTATAACAAAATCAATAATGCTAAATGAATTAGTTTGGAAATGTTCTATTCTCCCTGACAGTCTAGCTTTTATTTTGGTGATTATTAGTTCTCAAAGATACTATAAAACAAAATAAATCCTTTATCTTTTCTACATAAGTTATATCTGGTTTTAGTAATTTAAGTTTACACTGAATTTGTTTTTCCTTCCAAAAAAATAATTACACACACACAAACAGTTGAAGTCAGAAGTTTACATACACTTAGGTTGGAGTCATTAAAACTTGTTTTTCAACCACTCCACAAAAACTATAGTTTTGGCAAGTCAGTTAGGACATCTACTTTGTGCATGACACAAGTAACTTTTCCAACAATTGTTTACAGACAGAGTATTTCACTTAGAATTCACTGTATCACAATTCCAGTGGGTCAGAAGTTTACATACACTAAGTTGTGCCCTTTTGCAAATAAATTCATTAAAAATCCTACAATGTGATTTTCTGGATTGTTTTTTCTCATTTTGTCTGTCATAGTTGAAGTGTACCTATGATGAAAAGTACAGGCCTCTCGTTTTTTTAAGTGGGAGAACTTGCACAATTGGTGGCTGACTAAATACTTTTTTGCCCCACTGTGTGTGTGTATATACACACATATATATATATATTTTTTAATGTTTGAGCTTAGTCATCCCCAAAAAAATGCATAGGTGGCCCGAGTCTGACAGTGACTGGCTACAGTGAAAAGGACCAAGGCCAGTATTTGCGGTCCTTTATTATATAATCTGTGGGAGTGCAACAGAATCTCACCTCTTCTCCAGACATGAAGTTGTTGTGACACAAAGGACAGTGGTTGGAGCCTTTGACTGAGCCAGCAACTGAAAACAAAGAGAAACATGAGTAGCACAACCCTGGACAGAACCCCAAAATGCCCACCAGTGGCATGTATTCATGAATGCCAAGAGAAGCCAGGCTTCCCCCCAAAAATGGACCAATAATTTAGTATACAACTATTTAATCTGTGTTTTTATCATTTCCCTTCAATTCACAATTGACAGCACCTATCTCACCGGAGAAATCTTTAGAGCGAGGGAATCAGCGCCCCTCATGTATCTAATGCTGTCTGAACAAAAAGAGTATGACATGTTCCCGCCGTAGCATTTGATTGATTGTTCCCAGTGAGCATAAAAAGTATAAAATAATTACCCAATCAGTGTTGAGCTGAGCGCAACTGTGGGTGCACCAAAACACCCCCCAAGCGAGGCCAGTTTGGATTTGGCATAACACCAATCAAATCACATCAAAAGCGAAATTGCCCAAAATGATTTCCTTTCTGCATCTGCTTGTGATGTGTTGATGTTCTGAATTACTTAGCTGTGTCGTTCCTACAATGCGGTGTCTTTTCTGTCCCCAGGAATTATAATTTTGTAGGGTAAAATGTGGATTGCAAAAGGCTTTAAATATAAAAAGTCACATGATTTTAATCTTTTTTTCAGTGGCATTTTTGCCATGTCCTTGGGTGTTATTCATCAACTCCTACAAGAAATAGAAGCCATAAAATAATAACATTTAATATCTTTCTTCATTACTTTATAACTTTTTTTCATGATTGTATTTATTATTATTGTATTTAACATTGTGTGTCCCTGATATCACTTTCCACCCCGTTAGTTTGCAGTAATAGTCCTTTAAGAAAACAGCCCCTTCCCACATTGACATCATGTTCATGAAGTGTCATCATTTGTTTGGTGGGAAAGCAATGGTCCAAAGCTAAATACATATAAACACTTGGTTTTATCTATTTTTCCATGTTTCATTATGTTAGTCTGTCTCACTCCTACATTGCCACAATAAATAACATTTCTAAATGTTAAAATCTTCAAGTGTTTACCATTATTCTACCCTTAACCCACAGAGCTATGGTTAATTTAGGCTCCAAATGTTCACCCTGTTAGGTTCCACCCTGTTGGGATTATTCTCTCTAGCTTGTGCTTGGCTCTGCCCACCTCCTTGCTTCTTCTGCCCACTATGACTCATTTGTTCCCATTGGAAAAGACAGGCTGTGGTCTTGGGTTAGTTATACAAATCTTTGTTTGCAGTTTGCAATGTTTGCTTTGCCTCAGATTTACATTCACTTATAGATGGGTTAGCTGCCAATGTCACGAAAACAATGCACACGCTTCAATGAGGCAGAAGTCTGTGTGTTGTGATTCTGGATGGCCAGATAGCTAGCAACAATGACAATAAGCTACCATGTGGGAAATCATAGATGGCTCTTTTCAGCTCATTGTATCTTGTTATTGATACCATGTCTTGTTTTGAGGTGTTTTGACTGATGTCATGTTTATGCTAATATGGCTCAAATGTGCTTGCTAACCAACATCTGTAACAAAATCAAATCAAATTTATCAAATCAAAACAATGTATTTGAGAGACAACAAGTGCTCATTGTGCAAATGTATTTATGTTTTCAATAAACAGACACTAAATATAGTTTACATGTTGTCAACAATCTAAGCCAACCCAGTCTGTTTTGCCCCATAGTTGCACATACGCGTCGGTTTTGTTGCTAAACAACCAACCAGTCTATACATTTCCATACTCACCAAGAATTACATTTGGTAGTTCATTTCAGCAGAGATGGTGGCTTTTAGTATAGTTTTTGAATCTTTACAAAGCGGACAAAATGTATAGACAGGTTGGTTTAGCTAAAACAAGCCACCTATGACTCCTCACATGGCAGCTTTGTGTCATTGTTGGTAGCTGTCTGACCATTCAGTCATTACACCACACGGACCTCTGCTTAAACATACAATACAATGAAAGTATTAGAACAGTTCCGACGATTATTTTATCCATGATCATTATCCATAATCATTGGTTACACGGTTATACATTTACCTTGCTAGCCCTAATAATAACACTGCCATGGTATTGTTTTAAAACAACTGTTCCCATTCCCTCGCAAACCGAAAGGATGTTGTCTATACATTTTATTCAGCACTATTCAAGCTATAGATTCAACTAATTGGCCACATTTTGGTTGAGCACCAATGTATATACTCCATGCAGTGATGTTACCTCTCAGTGATAATGTTTCCTTTCTATCAGTCATTTACACAAGTACTGTTTTAATGAGCTTACTCGACAACCCAACAGACATAAATGAAAGAGTAGAGGAGTGTTTATAGTAACAAGCACAAAAGACTCAATATCCTTGGCTGTGTTGGATTCTTGTAAGAATATACTTGCTTACAAAGACTAAAAGAAGGGATCAAGCATTTGGCAAGGTTAGCATAGTTGGGGCGGCAGCGTAGCCTAGTGGTTAGAGCGTTGGACTAGTAACCGGAAGGTTGTGAGTTCAAACCCCCGAGCTGACAAGGTCGTTCTGCCCCTGAACAGGCAGTTAACCCACTGTTCCCAGGCCGTCATTGAAAATAAGAATATGTTCTTAACTGACTTGCCTGGTTAAATAAAGGTAAAATAAAATAATTTAAAAAAATTAAATGAATAGTTAGCAGGGTAAGAAGTTAGCAGTTCGCTAGTGCTAGAGGAACGTTGAGTCTTACGGTTGCAGGCAGGGCTCTGGGTGTGGTGGGTGAGCTCGTCAATGGACACGGCCTCTGAGCAGCGAGGGCACTGACTGAACCTGGCCCTGTTCTCACACTCCCCCAACAGGTGCTCTGTGAGGCTGGCTATCTCAACCACCTGAGAGAGACAACGTCAGTCACAAAAACACACTGGTCTCTAACACAAGGACACACAAAACTACACTTTAATGTGTCTACGCACTGCACGGTCATATCCTTGCTCCTGCTGGTTCCCCACCCTATGGTCATTTTGTAATATTTTGATAGGCGTTACTTGAAGTGGCCCTACTGGCCTTTGGGTACCTGTCTACATTGGTCACAGCAATGCAACATAGGACAGTGCTTCCAATAGTGCAGGTCCAATCCATCCTCAGTGAAGGACTCATCTTTTTCACTGCAGAATATACAGAGGCTGAAACACATTGAGAATATACACACCAACCGAAACACATTGAGAATATACACAGGCTGAAACCAATTCAGAATATACATACGCTATAACATTAAGAATACACAGACTGAAACACATTATGAATAAATACAGGCTGGAAAATACAATTCAAAGGCATTCCATGGTGACAATTAGGTGTTTTCCACTCTTTTATGCGTTAGACAATTTTACAGCATTTCAGTCAGCTTCTGAGATTCCTTTCTGATTTTGCTGGGCATCAACACTCACTTGTCCAAGTTGTTGACAACTGAAGACTGGTTATTTCCTGCATCTTCCGGGTTGCTTTGGGGTGCAGTTTTGACACCTGGAAAGCAACAGGTATTTTTCACCTGTCACTACAAACTAGAGGGACAGTGTATTGTAGGTCCTAAAATAATGCCTCAAAGTGGTGCAACCGGCATTCCACTGTAAAAACAAAAACGTGAACCACAATGGGTTTGGCCAAAACCTTTTGTGGTATTTCAGGTGGGTTTAACAAAGTCAGTATACGTGTGAACAGTGGTTGAGGATAGGGTTCATACCGACCTGTTTTTACAACCTTAACAGCCTCTTTCTTCTGTTCTTTGGTATTTCCCTTCTCGTTTTCCACTTTGGAATTGGCCTTCTAAAATTTAAAAAACAAAACAGCAAATCAACATCTTGCAGAGATACAGTACATACAGTCTTAAAAGTGTTGTAAAACAATATACCTGTGCTTATATCCATAACAATGGTACACATGATTAAGTGTCTTTTGGAAATAACCAATACCATAGAGACTATTACGTGTGTGTTCTATTTACTTCAGTGGTCTATACTGTGGACAAACAGTACAGTGGAATGAGTGCACAACAAGGAGGAGTGACACAGACACGCCTGCCTGTTGAAGGAAGTGAGGTAATAGTGCAGTGATGACAGCTCCACCTACACTGATCTCATTCAAGGCAGCCAGCTGCTCCCGAAGACTACGGATCTCCTCTTTCTCCTTCTCCCCCTCCTGCTGTACTCCTCCCTTCTTTGACGTCTGAAACTAAATTAAAGAAGTATAGTGACACACTTAATGCCATGGTACTGTATAAGTCTCTCACAAACTCATTCCTTTTCTCCTCTCCCTCTCGTTCTTCTTCTCCTCTATCGCTCTTCTTCTCCTCTATCGCTCTTCCTCTCCCTCTCTCTGAGTTTGCCCATGCTTCTCTAACAACCCAGTCATGTCTGGAAGCCTTCCAGACAGACTCTACTGCAGTGATGACGATGTGTCCTCAACTTACCCAAGGAGACATGGCCAGAATTTTAGCAGTGGAACATTACTTAACAGTAGCACAGTCATTACTTAATGGGACTAATGGGGTGAGAGAACACAAGTGACAGAAAAGAAGCAGCTTGTCACCCATCCAAAACAACTGAGAACTTGTTCAGAATCACAGCGTGTCCAATGTTGAGTCATGACTCATTCAAACACACAGATGGGCCGAGCCTTGCCTGTGACTCCACCGGCCGCCCATCAATCCTGGCGAAGCCGTCAAATATGTTTTTATAGAGGACGTTCTTGCGAGTGGCGGCATCGTTGGCCGGGAGGTAGCTGAGGATGGCGGTCTTGTGCAGGCGGTACATAGCCAGGATGATGAGCATGACCGTCTCTCTCACCTCTGACGCACTGTGCTGCAGCACACCTGTACAGAACTGACACAGAGGCACAGAAGTGATGAACAAGAGAGAACAAGAGCTTTTAGAAAGCTGAAATGGAAACAAAAAGACTGGTTTAAAAGAGACAGATTAAGTCTAATCCTGGACAAAAAAACTCCTGCTTAATGGAGAATCTCCATTGAAAGTGTTTTTTAGTCCAGAACAAGGCTTCATTTGTAGTCTGGGAAACCGCCTATAAGAGCCTTAACAGAAATTAAGCAAAAACAAAGAGGATACAGTAGCAGGCTAAAAAAGCTACAACATACTGAGTTTAGCATGATGTACCTGTACAGAGGATGAACTACAAAAGGAGGTTGCATGTCCAAAAAGAAGCAAGCATGCTTGCACCACTCAGATGTACAAATTAGTTATTTTTGACTGAATGAAAAAGCCTGCATATGTGATTGATATGCAGAAATTCTACATTTCATTGAAACATGATACTAATCAATGCTTTTTTAAACCAACAGTCGTTATATTACGATAGTCTGGTGAGAATGATAGCTCAATAGCTGTCATAGCATATCGGCTAGAGAACATTCAGAGAGAGCATTTACATCAAAAAGTAAACTGTGTACAAAGGGCACCTATACTCTGTCAATGGGCTGGGGACAGGCAGCCATTATTCTGTTGTCTCTCTACTTCTCATTTTAATTACAGGAAATTCAATCACCTCTTTGCTCCGGGCCTATCTCCCTGGTAACCGGAGGGGAAAGGGATAAATGTATCAGTCCTTGGACCAGGGGGAAATAACCCGGCTGACCCTGCACTGAGCAAAGAGCAACCTAGCAGGGTTCTCCCAAGGATTTTATAACAAGGTGGTGCTACTGACTACTACCAAGAGGGAGGCCTCAGAGATTGTGTTTTTTTAACACCTGTAACTGCCATTTCATGCAATCTAGAGCAAAGAATTGCCTTATTTGATACTAATCTCTTACATTCTTTGGAGAACCCTGCCTAGGTGCAGGCTCATTATAATCACTAAAGAGAATGGGGAAATGGTAGGCTCAATTACCATCAAATTCAGGGTTCGTACCAATCTGGTCAATGTTGCAAGCATTACACTAGGAAGTTATGCTATAGGCTACTATCTTAAAACAAATATATTTGAGCAAGACACAACAACAGGTGCACAATCCAGACCTCTTCAGTATTGTTCCTACGTGTTATAGACCCTACAGTAGTCCCAAGCTGCCCTGCTGTGCCCATCAGTCTGTCCGCTGTAAGAGGGAGCCCGAGGAGGAAGGTGTGAAACTCAAGCAGTACGGCTCAGTTGCATAACCCCCCTTTGTTCAGTGAGACGACACAGGCCTGAGGGTGGACATGAAGCCATCATCTCACAATAGCAAACAGGTGTGTTGACAAAACTGAGTCTGGGAATTCATGTTTATGACCGAGACACCAATTTTCATACAACACCTCACTGACTGAACCCACAGGGTTGACATATTATGTGTTTTTAGGCCAAGTGGTGCACCAAGACTCCTGAAGGGGCTGTCAATGAACACCAACAGTTTTCAACTGAAACAAATTCCAGTCTTAAGTAGCGAGCAAGCATTATATGCCCTCCCACTAATGCCTCCGAATGCAACGCTTACCCCAAAAGTTTTCAGCAAACATTGAAAGGAGCTGTCATAAAGGAGTTGGTGCATGTGCTATCTGTCTGCAAGCACACAAACAAACGCCACCGAGGAGAGTACCGTCAGGGGCTCTTCAACTTGAGGGACTCCGGTGCAGAATTTAACAATTTGCTCCCGCCTACCATAAAGCCAGCGGTGAAGCAGAGACCGGCCAAAAGAAGTCTGACGTCAACTAGAGGACAGACAATCACACTGCCCACTTTGTCAACACTTGGATAGTTGACACATAGATACTAGGTCACTGTTGAGAGAGAGAAGAGAGAAGAAAGAGAGAGAGAGAGAGAGAGAGAGAATGAATACATCAAAGTGGGCACCCCCGGGACTTTGCTAAATCGCTTTCCCCAGGAAAGGAGGTGACATGCCGCTGACCCAACTGCACAATCTCGATAGTGGAGAGAAATCTCAAAGACCAGATTACATGCTGAACTTTGCCACACAGACAATTGCGTGGGACAATGTTGACCATCCTAGCAGCCAGGTCTGTCTTCTTCGCAGGCCTGTTATTGCGCTCTAAGCAATGCATCAAGTACTGTACATCCCTGCACTGAGGTGGAACAAAGGGAATGAGGCCTACTCACTCAGAAAACCTGGCTCCTGGATTCCTACCAAACATAGCTATACTTCTCTAAATATGAAAAAAGAGAGAGGGAAAATAAAATGTGATACATTAACCTTTGATGCATGCAAGAAAGAAGATGATGAACATGTTCTCATTAACATTTGTCTATATCATGGCTCTTCAACCATTTTCCTGGAGAACTACCCTCCTGTAGGTTTTCGCTCCAACCCCAGTTCCAACTAACCTGATTTAGCTTATCAATGAGCTAACTATTAGAACCAGGTCCACAATATTAGGGTTGGGAGTGAAAATCTACAGGACAGTAACTCTCCAAAAACAGGATTGGAGAGCCCTGGTCTATATGGAAAAAACAAACTATTCCCTATGTTCATTGGGTACTGCTTCTTGCATTTCAAGCAATGTATGCCACAATATGCTTGTTATTTATTTGTTTATTTATTTGGTGGTTTAATTTGTGGAACACATTTATGTGTGTATGCTTCTGAGCCTTATGTGAATGCTATATTGTACATCATAGCTAAAATATTATATTCTGTCCTGAGAGAGAGTTGGGGTGTGCTGTGGCATTCACCAATGACAGCATGCCCCCAGCTGACCAGAGTTGACTAACGTCTATTTGAGTTGAGTGAATTAGGATGACTGATTCAAAACACGGACATCATCTATTTGGCCATCAATTCCCCTGATCAACTTATGGTATAGAACTGCATTGAAATGGACAACAGTAAAGATAAGTGGAGGCCTAAGGTCTATTTTTACTCTAGTGTGTTGATTGACTTCTGGGGCATCTTCATTCACTGCTTCTCAAGAGCCCGGATAGTGGAACTACAGATTCTTCTTCCCATCTATGCCTGAGCCCAGAAACGTGTGACAGCAAGTGGCACTAGGGTGACAATGCTCAAAAGCCTGCAAAAACGTGCCAGAGTCTGGTGCAGTGGTAGGGTTGCTGACTCTAGACCACACACGGTGGTGGACCCGCCCTGAAACGTTCTATTCTGTCTCTCCATGTAATTCTGAATGATACAATAAATAAACAAATATGAATGGGGAGTGGACATCCACTGTTCTTAAAAAAGGGTTGCACACACTGCAACCCTCCAGGAGTGACAGTAACAAAAATCATGCTTGCCTTAAGTGTTTACCTTCATGACGTTGTCCAGAGTGAAGCCTGAGTTGTCTGTACCCAGTTCTCCCAGCAGCTTCTCCAGTAGTTCAGCCCTGCTCAGGGCCTGCCGTGTGGGGATGTTGGATTTAATGGGCTTCACCAGCTCCCCAGGGACCAACTGCAGGGCCTGCACCTCTTTAAACAGGGCCATATCCTGCACAGGAGCGAGAGGAAGAGGCAAGGCAGCCATTTTGAAACCAGGAGGTAGTAGTGGAGAAGCAGTAATGCCAGAGAGGGAGCTACGACCAGGAATTTAAAGATTTAATAAACCCCAGAATGTGTGCTCAGTCCTTGGAGATGACATAAGTGAATATAAAAAGGTTCAGGATGACCCTTCAAATCATGTTTCATACTGAAAAAAAATCAACAAAAAAAAAATTCTCTACACAAACATGATATTGATACATTTAACATTTTCTAGAATGCAGACCTTAGGCACAACAATTGCACCAAAGAAAAGTACTGGAACGTGTCCTGTTCTACGGAGTGTAGCATGCTGACTATACCTGCCAAGTTCCGTGCACGAGCATTGCAAAATGAAAGTATGCATGTTATTCAATCATTTCATCCAAACTGCACACAGGGTCTGTGTAGTCAGGTGCTAAACATATAACTTTCAACTCACTGAATGTGAGGTTAACTAGGTTTCCCCTTTTGTGTTTTAATGTGCTTTTGTGCTTAAATCATAAGCATGATTTTTACGTTGGCAAAGCACATTCATGAAAAGCTACAATACAAGCTTGTTCTCTATTCACTAATATCTTTAAAAGGTGCATAGTCAAGAGCCTTTAAAGCAACATTGTGCTAAAGTTCTATAATGTGTAAAGGGCCTTTAAAGGTCATTGCATGCTAACCTACAGTACCCTACCAATGTTTTGCTCACAATAATGTTCTGGGAAAGTGAGATGAATGCATAATGGATAAGGACGTATTATTGCTCCTAGAATGGACCAGAAGACCCTTTCATGCTGTGTGTATTTTTATGGTACTACTAAAAATGTAAAGTTTCATTTGTGTGTCCATTGTTGTTTATATAGACAGAGGCCAATAATGTTTTGCGCGCACACACACACAGTCCCTCTGATTCTCTGTAGGGCCCCAACATTTCTAGTACAACACAGGGCTTGTTGGAGAGTTTGAAATCAGCTGCAACACCTCCAGCTCTTCATCCAAACAGATCTACAGTAAATGTTAACTAAATGTCTAAACGTTCTAGATCGGGCGCGGGCCTCGATGGCATGCAGTCAATGAGACGTTTGTAATGGAATGGTGATGTATTGTAAAGCAATATTCTCTAATGAATCTCATCCACAACATGTAGTTCCCACCTGGGTGATCGGTGGCAGACATTTTGTGGCCAAACGCCTGCCACACAATGGCCTGCTATCACAGTGTAGGTTAGGAACGTACTAGAACAGCAATATAGGCCTAGCAAGAAATCAGGTCTGCAAATGAAGGGGACCAGGTTGGGAATTTGGCCAGAGCACGATAAGTGCATCCATAGAGCATCAACCCACCTGGCTGAAGTCTTCAATGATGTAGCCCGCAGCTCCCCTTTTGAATGCCCTCGGATCAATCACCCCCTCCGGGGTCTCTACTTACTGTTGCGAGTTAGTAAAGTAAAATGTTGTTGTGCGTCAGCAGTGTTTCTATTTGTGTGTTAGTCAGTCATTTACCCCATGTCAGCTAACATTTTTTAGATTGCTAAGTTAGCTGGCCACTAAACTATCTAAACTTGTTATCATGGTCGAATTACTGGCCGGGGGGCCCACATTGATTTAGTTAGTCTCACTCAGATATAATTTAAAAAACTGCAAGTATTCCTGTGTAGTATTGCATGCAATTTACTGTAAAACTTAAATGTATCTTCGTTGTCAAGAGGGGGGCCGCTAAAATGTTTTGCTAAACAATGTATGTGGGTACACAGACCCGCGAGCAACTGTGGCTCGCTCCTCATGAGGAGTTCAGATTTTTCTGTGGCCCCCACCCCCATCAAAGTTGCCCATCCCTGATCTAACTCTACCCACCTGGATGAAAGCTGTGGCCATGGCCCGAAGTCTGGTGGCCGAGTCCCCGGTCCTGGAGAGTAGGTTGGGCCAGGTCTGCTCCACGCAGTGGACCACCTCGGCTCTGCCCAGGGCCTGGCCTGGGATCAGCTGGGTCAGCAGCAGCCGCAGCAGCTTCAGAGATGCCTGGAACACCTACAGGACAGGACCATCAACAACACACATTAGAAGTAACGAAAAAGTAATCTCATTACAACATTCTGTAATGTCCTATTAAACAGTTACTTACTCTAGTTTTATTTTTGTTTGTATAACATTAGTCAACTCAGCAGCTGAGTGTCCTCCCTGATATTGGAAGTTTTGGGGGTTGGAAATCCAGTGGACCCAATGCCTCAGGACCATCTTTCTCATTGCAGGACAAGTCAGGGAAAGTGGTTGCAACTTAACAAGGCCAGCATTATCACCAATCCTCTCCAATATTTGTTTAAGGAGAGACCTCTAGCAGCGAGCATTGGAAATGTGAGTGGGACTGGGATAGCATTGTTGAGGGGGTAGAATGTGTGTGTATAGCACTCAGAGAGCCTGTGACAGGAATAAACATATCTGGCCTTCATGTGTGTCTGTGTGGGTCACTGCTAACAAATGATCCCTTTTCAATTCAATTTACACAGCCTAAAGCTTTCCAATTGATAACAAAACCTTACACATTCCAGTGGTGTCTTCATGGGTGCCAAGATAAGCCAGGTTTCCCACCCAAAAAAAGAAAGACATTAAATAATGCATCTTTTGTCTCTGTGCTTCATAATTTCCCTTCAATTCACAGAGAAAGTATTCAGAGCGTGCGAAACAGCACCACTCTGTCTCTGTATGTGAAGCTCATCTATCTGATGCGGTCTGGTCAAAAATAATATGATATTGTTGCCGCCCGTAGCATTGAATACAAGAGAAGCCAGCGAGCATTGGCACTTTCCTAAATTTAAAAAATGATGAAATCATTAACTTGCTTGACCATGCTGTAGTAGGTCATGTAATGGTTTGTTACATGTAATACGTTTTGAGGACCTCACCAGACAGATGTTGCTCTCCGGTTTTGTGATGAAACAAAAGGTGTGGTTGAATTTATTCTGCCACTGTCTTCTTATTGTCTCTGCCTTTAGGCCCATATATATATATATATATATATATATATATACACACACACACACTTGAAGTCGGAAGTTTACATAAACCTTAGCCAAATATATTTAAACTCAGTTTTTCACAATGTCTGACATTTAATCCTAGTAAAATTCCCTGTCTTAGGTCAGTAAGGATCACCATTTCATTTTAAGAATGTGAAATGTCAGAATAATAGTAGAGAGAATGATTTCTTTCAGCTTTTATTTCTTCGTCACATTCCCAGTGGGTCAGAAGCTTACATGCAATGCTACCAAATACTAATTGAGTGTCTTTAAATTGTTTAACTTGGGTCAAGCGTGTCTGGTAGCCTTCCACAAGCATCCCACAAAACGTTGGGTGAATTTTGGCCCATTCCTCCGGACTAAGCTGGTGTAACTGAGTCAGGTTTGTAGGCCTCCTTGTTCGCACACGCTTTTTAAAATTCTGCCCACACATTTTCTATAGGGTTGAGGTCAGGGCTTTGTGATGGACACTCCAATACCTTGACTTTGTTGTCCATAAGCCATTTTACTACAAGTATGCTCGGGGTCATTGTCCATTTGGAAGACCCATTTGCGACCAAGCTTTAACTTCCTGACTGATGTCTTGAGATATTGCTTCAATATATCCACATCATTTTATTACCTCATGATACCATCTATTTTGTGAAGCGCACCAGTCCCTCCTGTAGCTAAGCACCCCCACAACATGATGCTGCCACCCCCGTGCTTCCCGGTTGGAATGGTGTTCTTCGGCTTGCAAGCCTCCCCCTTTTCCTCCAAACATAACGATGGTCATTATTGCCAAACATAACGATGGTCATTATTGCCAAACAGTTCTATTTTTGTTTCATCAGACCAGAGGGCATTTCTCCAAAAAGTACGATTTTTGTCCCCATGTGCAGTTGCAAACCATAGTCTGGCTTTTTCATGGTGGTTTGGAGCAGTGGCTTCTTCCTTGCTGAGAAGCCTTTCAGGTTATGTTGATATAGGACTCGTTTTACTGTGGATATAGATACTTTTCTACTGGTTTCCTCCAGCATCCAGCAAGTTTTTTGCTGTGGTTCTGGGATTGATTTGCACTTTTCGCACCAAAGTACGTTCATCCCTAGGAGACAGAAATAGTCTCCTTACTGAGCAGTATGACGGTGGCGTGGTCCCATGGTGTTTATACTTGCGTATTATTGTTTGTACGGATGAACGGGGTACCTTCAGGCATTTGGAAATTGCTGCCAAGGATGAACCAGACTTGTGGAGGTCTACAATTTCATTTCTGAGGTCATGGCTGATTTCTTTTGATTTCCCCATGATGTCAAGCAAAGAGGCACTGAGTTTGATGGTAGGCCTTGAAATACATCCACAGGTACACCTCAAATTGACTCAAATTATGTCAATTAGCCTATCAGAAGCTTCTAAAGCCATGACATAGTTTTCTGGAATTTTCCAAGCTGTTTAAAGGCACAGTCAACTTAGTGTATGTAAACTTCTGACCCACTGGAATTGTGATACAGTGAATTATAAGTGAAATAATCGGTCTGTTAACAATTGTTGGAAAAATTACTTCTGTCATGCACAAAGTAGATGTCCTCACAGACTTGGCAAAACTATAGTTTGTTAACAAGAAAATTGTGGAGTGGTTGAAAAACTAGTTTTAATGACTCCAACCTAAGTGTATGTAAACTTCCGACTTCAACTATGTGTGTGTGTATATATATATATAAGTCAGTTAAAACCAATTCTTATTTTACAATGATGTCCTACCTAGGCCAAACCCTTCCCTAACATGGAAGACGCTGGGCCAAGTGTGCACCTCCCTATGGGACTCCCGATCACGGCAGGTTGTGATTACAGCCCAGGATCGAACCAGAGTTTGTAGTCTGCACTGAGATGCAGTGCCTTAGACTGCTGCGCCACTCGGGAGCCTCCAAAAATATCAGTGTCAACACATATGAACTAACAGGTTAGAGCAAACAACACAATTATTACAACTCATAGGTTGTAGTATACCTTTTTTGTCTGTCTTAGCTTACCCAGTGATTTTACCCACACACCGCTATTGCCTTCAAAACATGGACAATGCCTTTCACTTAATCATTCTATATTACGCTGATCGAATAGACTTAAGGGAAAAACCCTGTTATCTTGTTCATCAAACACAGGGAGAAAAGTGTCACAAATATCATCATCCCATGTTAAATAATGCCTAAACAAGGAAGTCCACAAATAAGAGCATGGTCCGACCACAAAAATAGACAAACATTTAACAAAAATGTCCCCGCTGCCTGCTATGTCGGCTAAGCCCCAAAATGTAAATATTTATTTCTGAAGTTGTCTATTTTTGTGTGCAAACCACCCTCTAAAACTGCATGATCAATATTTACTCTGTTCACAAACTTCTCAGTGCACATAGACTTCTCTGTTCATTACAACACACTACTGTGAAACGGTACCATATCACTTCCCCCAGTGCAGGTTTCCCAAGCGTGGGTTAGATTGAATGTTGGCCTCCATAAATCAGCCCCAGGCAACAAGGGTAGTTAGTCATTGTGGCCTAAGGCATGTAGCTAGCTCTTTTTATGTTCTACATGTTGTTTGTAACTTCAATCTGGGCCAAGTGTGGTTAAAGGCACGAAAAGGTAAACATGTTAACCTACTGTTCTGAGTAATAAAGAGCACAACCACCAAAAGATCCCCTGGCATCACAGCTACCGGTAAATTATCATTCCTAGGCTAAATAGAGAGTGCCTGTGTCCAAAATGCCACTCTATTCCCTATATACATTTGACTAGGTCCCATTGGGATCTGGTCAAAAGTAGTGCACCATATAGGGAATACGATACCATTTGGGACACACATTGCGATGTCATTTAAAACTCACAGATGATACTTTATCCTTGAGGGCCTTCTTGACCAGAAACACTGCTGCCCTCATCATGTTTCTCAGTTTCTCCTTGGGCGTCCCGGCCGATACTTCCGTCAGCTTCTTGTATACAGCCAGCAGGGCATCTTCCCGGTAGGACCACGTTTTTGAATAAGCTCCAGCCACCTAGGGCGGATGAGAGTATTTGAAAGTCAAACTGTCCAGAGGATGACGGACTGACTATGAGAGATACATCATGTGAAGTCTGGGTTTTTCCTGTGTATGTGTGTGTGCATACATGCTTGTGTGTATTTATCTCACCAATCTGTCTCCGTACACCTCGATAGGGAAACTGGCCTCTCTCTGGGCACTCTCTGTCAGGGGCTCAGGCTCCCCAGTCACACCAGGGCTACAGGGGATGATGGTGGCCAGGGGAGAGGGGGGGAGACCGGACTCCTCAGGGTGGCTCTGGGGCATCTCCCCCTTTCTCTGCAGGGCAGGTAGGGGTCTCTCATCATAAGGCAGGGCAGTGACCTGTGCATACAGTCATTCAATGGGAGATCAATGGGGCATCAAACTATTGTTTAATTATTGTGGTAGATCATGTTTCTATATAGATCAATTCACTTCTTTAAGATAACCTCACATGACGCTAATATTACTTTGCTTGCAGCAACACTACTTGAGGATTGAAATAAACTAAAGTTACCTGTTGGGTTTGTTAAGAGTTTGGACTTGATGAGTGAAGATTTAAGCAGGTTTACATTTCTTACACCCAGATATCGCAAGTGTTGAGATATACTGAAATATTCAGTATTCAAGAGAAAAAGACTATGTAACCAACCAAACAGACCGAGCTAGACAAACTGGTGAAAAGATTGACTGATCAGATTATCTACTAAAACAAATGTTGCTTTCATTGACGATGCTGTCGTTGTATGTATAATGAGTTTTAGAACCCAGGTATAATATCTAATCCAAGTTTAACTGCCAGCCAACTGGCACAATACTCCTGTCCTGTAAAAGGCCAAAAGCAGGGCCTTCCAGCCAGGTTGGCTTGTGCTAAAGTCACTCAACTGTTTCGCACTTTTCATTAAATTGTGAAACTGAACCTGTCTGCAGTCACACTGGTGAGTAAACCATATAACATCTTGGTCATAATCTCACATTTGAGTGTTTCAAACACCCCTGCAGATTATAAGGAGGGGCTCAGTGTGTTTCTTGTCGTGACAATAGCTCTTTTTCAATAACTTTTGGTGTTTAGTATAACATGGGAAAAAGTTGTGAATAGCATAAGAAAACTTCAACTATAACTGGGCATCAATCAGAGATTTTTAACTTGGCAGGTTAGTCTTTGCTAGACTTGAAAGCCAAACAGAATCATGCTTCGTTTCACAAGTGAAACAATAGTGCTACATAGTGTGATTCAGTGTGGGACTCACATCTATCCTGGGCACTGCAGGGTAGGAGCGTGGTGTCGGAGGGAGGGAGCGCAGCAGGGTTTGGGGGGGACTGACAGGTTTGGGGGGGAAAGGTTCCACAGTCTCTGTGATCACAGGTTCCTGGTTTCTCCTCCTCCTCGTTTCCGTGACCACCCTTATCTTGTGTCCTACTTGGTGGCGGCGTGGGGAAGGCACATCGGGAGAGTCCTCAGATGGTGACTCCGTCATCTCCTTTATCTAAAGTCAACATGAGGAGAGAAGAGGGAGGGCTTTCCTCATCAAACTGCTTGGTTTTGCAATGTTGGTGGGTGTCGAGGTTGAAAGATGACCAAATGTCATTTAATGCAAGATGGAAGATATATGGGGAGCCAGGTAGCCTAGCGTTTAAGCACAATGGGCCAGTAATCGAAAGGTCACTGGTTCAAATCCCCGAGTAGACTAGGTGAAAAATCTGTCGATGTGCCCTTCAGCAAGGCAGTTAACCGTAATTGCTCTTGTAAGACGCTCTGGATAAAAGTGTCTGCTAAAGTGACAAAGAATATGAATATTTGTAGAAATGCTAGTTAAATTTGTTTACAAAATAATAAAAAGACCATTAATTACCATAGTGCAGTGGTTTTCAACTGGTTTCATTTTTTTGTGAAAAATAATAACAGTTGGGCCTATAATGAAGTTGTAAGCAATTTTACATTACTTTTCACAATGCAAATTGAATAACAAACATAATAGGCCTTTAAGCTGTTACATTCACTGATAAAATAGAAAATAATTGTCCGCTAAGATAGATATTTTATGTAAAAAAATATGCGATTCTGCGAATGGTGGACCTCAATAGCCTTTGACTGTGACTTGGTGGTCCCCGGAAAGGAAAAGTTTGGGAACCGCTGCCATAGTGAACGAACTTGTAATGTATTTTTCCATTATAAGGTCATGTTTGTTTTCAGTTGATTTTGTCACAGCACTGTTTTTATGCTGTTTTATCCAAAAACCCAATTAATATTGTTAAATGAGGGCATTAAGATACACTACATGACCAAAAGTATTTGAACACCTGCTCGTCAAACATCTCAATCCGAAATCATGGGAATATGGAGATGGTCTCACCTTTACTGCTATAACAGACTCCACTCTACTGGAGGCTTCCCACTAGATGTTGGAACATTGCTGGGGACCTGCTTCCACAAGAGCTTTAGTGAGGTTGGACATTGATGTTGGGTAATTAGGCCTGGCTCGCAGTCGGTGTTTCAATTTATCCCAAAAGTGTCCGATGGGGTTGAGGTCAGGGCTCTAAGCAGGCCAGTCAAGTTATTCCACACCGATCTCAACAAACCATTTCTGTATGGACCTCACTTGCACAGGGGCATTGATATGCTGAAACAGGAAAGGGTCTTCCCCAAACTATTTCCACAAGAGTTGGAAGCACAGAATCGTCTAGAATGTCATTGTATGCTGTAGCATTAAGATTTCCCTTTACTGGAACTAAGGGGCCTAGCCCAAACCATGAAAAACAGCCCTAGACCCTTATTCCTCCTCCAGGAAACTTTACAGTTGGCACCAGGAATTCAGACAGGTAGTGTTCTCCTGGCATCCGTCAAAACCAGATTCATCCGTCGGACTGCCAGATGATGAAGCGTGATTCATCACTCCAGAGAACGCGTTTCCACTGCTCCAGAGTCCAATGACAGCGAGCATTACACCACTCCAGCCGATGCTTGGCATTGCGCATGGTGATCTTAAGCTTGTGCTTGAAAGAGGCAGTTTGGAACTCGGCAGTGCGTGTTGCAACCGAGGACAGACTATTTATAACAAACTGACTTGTTGGAAAGGTGGCATCCTATGACGGTGCCACGTTGTAAATCACTGAGCTCTTCAGCAGTAAGGCCATTCTACTGCCAATGTTTGTCTATGGAGATTGCATGTCCGTGTGCTCAATTTTATACACCTGTCAGCAATGGGTATGGGGTGTCCACATACTTTTGTATATATAGTGTACATTTCCAGTCACAACAATTCAAATGACTGAAGAAGCCACATTGAGCCACTCACCATGCCCATGTCAAGTAGGTTGTGGACTTCTAGTTGATGGTACACCGTCATCCTGTACTCCTCCATTTGCTCCTTCTTCTTCTTGGCTGTGTCATAGTCCTCCTTTTCTATGGCACAGCATTTCTCCACATCATATCGGCCCAGACGTTCTCCTACCTAGCCCACAGTCACACAGGAGGAAGAAAGAGGAGAGAGGACGGAGAAAGAGAAAGAGTATGTTTTATTCTTTTTTTGTGATGAAATATTTTAATGTCCATGAATGGACAACTAAAGGCCTAGCTAGATGTTGGAAGGAAGTGGCAAACTATCTATTGTTGTTCAACATGACTGCATAAAATAAATGTTGAGCAAATTCTCCTTAAATTGTGGTTAGTATGCAACGGGGCATTGCCATGCCCACAGGGCATCATGGTATTCCATGGATGGAACATTTACGAACTGGATATTTTACCGTTGTCAATATCCAAAATGGTACCCTAATAACTTTATAGTACACTACTTATGACCAGGGCCCATAGGGAAGTAGTGCAGTACATAGGGAATAGGGTGCCACTTAGGACAGAGACCAGAGGTTCCAGTCCAATACATCATTTTACAGGGATATTTCATAGAACTGAGCAAGCTTGCTAGTCCGGTGCCAGGTAACACACATATATAAGTCTATGGGTAACACAGCTACTGATGTGAAAGACAATTACTAGTAGATATATTTGAAGTATGTGACAATATTCAACCTTTATTTAACTAGGCAAGCCAGTTAAGAACAAATTCTTATTTACAATGACGTCCTACCCCGGCCAAACCCGGACAACGCTGGGCCAATTGTGTGCCGCCCTATGGGACACCCAATCACAGCCAGATGTGATTCAGCCTGGATTCGAACCAGGGACTGTAGTGACGCCTCTTGCATTGACATCCAGTGCCTTAGACCGCTGCGCCACACGGAAGCACAATATGAAGTAATTGCCTTTTCTATAAATCCTACAATGGTGTGAGTTATGCCCTCAAGAGGCTATGGTGGAAGAGTTTCGGTTTGACCACCTTGGCAACAGCAGCGCATGCAATGCTAATTGGCCAGGTGTACAAGTGGATTGGAATTGGGAAGTTCTTTGCCTACGGGGTGGCGTCTGAATTCACTCACAAGATGTGATATGGAGTTTGTGTCCATTTGTATTGCAAAGATAGCATATATGTGTACTGTTTCAATGTCAAACTTCTTGCTTGTGATTCTAACAACACTTTTCTCCCCTACCCCTAAGCACTTCATGTAGATGGATAGGTAGGTACTGTATAGGCAATATGGCACTCCACCTTATCCTCTGATAGGCTAGGTGGAATTTCTGTCATATTACTTGAATCTAACTATGCAATACATCTTTTCAGATCTATTGAGTATTTTGTTCAATTTTCACACAGAAGACCCTAGAAGTACCTTCTGCAGGTCAGCGATAGCCTGCTTGAGTGTTTTGGCGAACTCGTATCTCTCCTGACGGACCATCTCCTGCTTCTTGTCATCCAGCAGGCGGATGATGTGGGCTACCTCGGGGTCCTGGTACATGTCAAAAGCCAGGTCATCCAGAGGAGAGATGGACTCACACTTACTGAACAAAAACAATGGGAGAGAGCCACTTTTAATGCAGAGACCAGAGCTTAATTTCACACTTTCAGATAACATTTTGAACACCTAATTGAGTCACAACACGACTCCCAAGTATTATCGGTATTGTTAAAAAAATATAGATTTTTAACATCTATGGCAGGGAGCCGTTTTTCTTTTGCTTTACACACACTTGGCATTCTCTGAATGAGTTCCCACATATACTGAGCACTCGTTGGCTGTTTTTTCCTTCACCTACACACCTTCACCTACACTACGCATCTCACAAAGAAACTGCGGTTGGAACCAAATTTCCACCGGTCTAAATGTCCATTGCTCGCTCGGGTTTCATGACCCAAGCAAGTCTCTTCTTCTTATTGGTGTCCTTTAGTATTGGTTTCTTTGCATCCCAAAATAAACTCAAGCCCACTACTAAAAGGACACCAGTAAGAAGAATAGACTTGCTTGGGCCAAGAAACATGAGATATTTACATTAGACCGGTGGAAATCTGTCCATTGGTCTGATGAGTCCAAATTTGCCATTTTTGGTTGAAACCACTGTGTATTTGTGAGACGCAGAGTAGGTGAACAGATGATCTCGGCATGTGTGGTTCTCACTGTGAAGCATAGAGGAGGAGGTGTGATGGTGCTTTGCTGGTGACACTGTCTGATTTATTTAGAATTTAAGGCACACTTAACCAGCATGGCTACCACACCATTCTGCAGCGATACGCCAACCCATCTGGTTTTCGCTTAGTGGGACTATCATTTGTTTTTCAACAGGACAATGACCCAACACACCTCCAGGCTAAGGTCTATTTGACCAAGAAGGATAGTGATGGAGTGCTGCATCAGATGACCTGGCATCCACAATCACCCAACCTCAACCCAATTGAGATGGTTTGGGGGATGAGTTGGACCGCAGAGTGAAGGAAAAGCAGCCAACAAGTGCTCAGAATATGCGAGAACACCTTCAAGACTGTTGGAAAAGCATTCCTCATGAAGCTTGTTGAGAGAATGCCAAGAGTGTGCAAAGCATCTATCAGAGGTCAGAATATAGAGATTGTAGAGGAATACAAATACCTGGGTGTCCTCTTGGACAATAAGCTTCAGCTGAGTAAATGTACAGACCTGATCTACAACGAGCCAACAGACTCTACTTGCTCAAAAAGCTGGGTTCTTTTAATGTAGACTGTACTATACGGACTCTGTTTTACAAATCTTTCATTGAGAGTAGTTTAACTTTTTGTATTGATTGTTGGTTTGGCAATGCCACTGTCAGCCAGAGAAATATGCTGAGAAGGATTATCACCACAGCTAGCAAGGTAGTTGGAGTCAAACAGACAGGCCTGGATGAGATCTTTAAGGTCAGAGCCCACAGCAAGCCTCACAAAATCATTTTAGACCCAAGCCACCCCCTGTACCCGGACTTTGAACTACTTCCCTCTGGGCGCAGGTATAGGGCACCCCTCAGCAGGAAAAACAGAACTAGACAATCATTTGTGCCAGGTGTGATATCCCTCCTAAATAGCTCGGGCTAATGTTCATATCGACCGACGCAGTAAGGCCAGCAGGCTAGTCTTAAAAAAAAAATGTTTTATTGGTATATAACTGTTATGAAAGTTGTATTGTCAATTTTGTTTTGTATTTAAACGTGTACATATGACACTGCAAAAAAAGATCCCCATGGGGACAATAAAGTCAGTAAGTATATTTAGGGTTTTTGTTCAAAACCTAAAATCACTAGAGGAATTCAGCAAAAAATGTGTTTAATTTAGGAAGTATTCCCACAAATAAAATAAAAAGATTATCTCAATGTATTCAAGGTATGAAATTCTCTCTTTTTGGGCTTACAGTAGTTGTGGTCAATTTAAAGTGAACAAAATATTATAATTATGTTCCGGCCCCCCGACCATCGGCTCCAAGAACAAAATCGTCCCGAGGCTGAATCTAGATGCTTACCCCTGATCTATGGGATATTGATTTGTTTTTCTAAAAATGTGAATGACATCTTGGAGTCTCAGAGTGACAAATTGACAACTATTCCAATTGATGCATCAGTTCCTGGGTTCTACATTTGCCAGATCTACTGTTAACAGACTATAGTCCAAGCTAAAGAGAAAAACTGTAAAATGGAAATGGCAAATTGAGTGGTAATCATACGTCAACTTCAAGGCTAATGTTTTGTTTAAACAGCATTGTCACAGAGCACTTCACAGTACAATGCGCCTTGAGCCTTCAACCCTTACCCCATGTATGTTCCATCCAAGGCGGTCTCGTGTTGACTAATGTTGAGGTAGTGCTCAATCAGTTGCTCTCTGCTAGGCTGAGGACAAACAGAGGTACAATTAACTTCCCTCAATGACAGGCTGCAAAACACACAGCCATAAGGCCCAGACAGGGCATCTGCTCAGCAAAACACACAGCCAAAAGGCCCAGACAGGTCATCTGCTCAGCAAAAACACACAACCACTTAACGGAGTCATTATTATGGATACAGGAATGGAGCATAGTCTAGTGGTAAACAAGAGTGAACAGTAACATGGACTTGATAAGAGGACTACTCAACTCTGTATAATACTTGATGAGGCAAGTCATCAGTGCCACAACACCACAGAGTTAGGTGATCTACCACAAGTAGTATGTCAATGATACGACCAGTTCTCACTCCACATACTTCAAAGTCACTCTATAGGCTTTCCCTGTACAATCACAACATACATGCAGCAGTAAGAAAACTAAACTCCCTGAGAGATAACCAGGCAAGCTAACACTGTGGCCGGGTGGAGGTGCCTAAGAGTGGGATTAGAGAGTGACAATGTGAAGCTTGTACCGTGGAATCTGCCTATCTGTGTGTTGGAGAGGTACGGCTGGGCCACTTGGTATAGGGGAAAGTTGCCCCTAGACGCTGATCTTTGGTCAGCTTTGCATTTTCCACATGAATGGTTAAGGTTAGGACTGGGGAGGGGAAGCTGATCTTATATCTGCAGCTAGGGAAACCCCCCCCCCCCCCCCAGGAGCTGGGCCACTCTCTTCCAGGGGCTGTCCGTCCGCAGGTCTATCTGATTACAGTGGCTAAGGCCTCCTCCTCTCTGCCCTCGGAGTCGGATTACCACATTCCTGCCCCACGCCTGTCAGGGCAAGCAGCGCACACACCAATACAGATGCCAATACAGGCACACACAGTGACCACCATGCAAACACTGTGTTTGTGTGCAAACTGTAGTCTGTGTGCATTTTGTAAACATACACCGACACACAGTTTGAATATATAAACAGTGGAAAAGGGTTTTTTCTATTTTCTCTATACATAAATACATATTATGGAAACACATAACACCAATAAAATATATACCATTTAGCAGACGCTTTATCCATTATTTTAGCTTTATTTAACTAGGCAAGTCCACAATATTCAGAAATATCGACCATGATTATCTGCAGAACAATGTAGGTATATAATGTGTATATGGTTCTAGTAGCCATACTCACCGTTGTGGGTTAAATGCTTATGGACAAGTAATGAAATCAAATAGATGTTTTTATTAGCGCAGCCTATCAAGAAATTTACTTCAGGTTGGCAGGCTCACACAAATACTAGCACAGCAGCGCATTCTGGTGTTTCACAGTAGTACTGCACCTTAAATATACAGTAACATTAAACATGACAGAACACTCACACACATTAAAGAGCGACCACTTACAATTGTGTCAACAGCAGTGCCATCCACAGAATCTCCCAAAATATTAATGGCAACCAATGCAACCTGAAATGATAAACAAAAGTCGATGAAAAAATAAATCAAATAAACTATAAAATGATATGAATGTGGTAGTATGTAAGTCAAATAAACAGGTTAAGGGGAATGACTTTATGACTTCATAGTGGAGTACCTGGTTGTAAAGGTTGTAGCGGTTGACATGGTTTCTGTGAAAGGTTATACGGAGGTATGTTCCAATGGCATCCACGTGAACAGACTTCAGCTCCCGGGCTTTGAAGCCTGTTTTCTCATTGTCTGATAAAGAAACATACCTATGGCAAAGGTTGCATATCAATTTCTATTACTGTGCACCTTTCTTTTAACAACAAAGCAGTAAATATGATGAAAATGTAGGCCTATATATCATAATAGTAATATAGTTACTTAGAAATAACAGATGATGAAGTTCGGCATCTATATTCATTACAATGTGTGTGTCAGGTAGAAATTGAACTAACAACCTGTCTGTTCACAGCACCATGCTCCATAGAAACATGACAACCAACTAAGCCAGACTCATATACAT
Source organism: Oncorhynchus gorbuscha (assembly GCF_021184085.1). Classification (NCBI taxonomy): domain Eukaryota; kingdom Metazoa; phylum Chordata; class Actinopteri; order Salmoniformes; family Salmonidae; genus Oncorhynchus; species Oncorhynchus gorbuscha. Next base: position 84,573,564 of record NC_060175.1, on the reverse strand, counting down.
TAGGGTACACCATAGCAAAATGTTTTGCAACAGAAAAAAACACATTTTCTATCAGCAGACTTCAGATACTCCCTCCCTGTTTCAGCTCAGTTTCTTGCTTTTGGTGCCTTGTCTGTGTCGGTCAGACATCTCTTTTGGCTGGTTCTACTGACTCACCCTAGCCTGCGGAGGTGCCCAGAGAGACCAGGTGAGTCAGCTTCTAGTAATCGGTCCCCGATGTGGAACTCTATTTTGCCTGAGATCAGGTACTGGTGGGCAAGCAGCTGCAGCTTACGGACCCGACTCCGCTCTGGCAACTGCAAAGTGACCTGCTGAGGGTATGGACAGAACCTGTGGAAAGAAACAGTGAGGTTGGTACTTCTAGTACTGCCCTTACAGTACATTACTGAAAAACAGATCCAAAAGCAGTGTGTGCATGTGTGAATCTCAAACCAGCCCCTCGCCCCAACAAACTCGTTTGGAGGACCCTCAGTTGTCACGTGTTGGTGACGAAACTTAGAAGATAACTTCAAAAGAGTGGTGAGGGGATCAATAAACCCATGAACTTCAGGACACACTCCTGACTTGAATGACGCAATACATGTCCTACATATAAATAATAAAACAAGCATGAAATTCCACCTATGAAATTGCACAAACTCCAAACATATTGCAGTGTGTGTTAGGATAACACTTTGCTCTGGAGCCTGCAGCCTTGGTCGAAGTGGCCTTCGGAGGCTTTGGGACACTTGCATATGGCAGAGGCGCACATGAGAGAGGGTGTGTGTGAGAGAGAGTGTCTACCTGGCAGATCTCCAGCCATTGACCGTTGGTGCATGGACCATCAGCTCCTTGGCACTGAAGTTATCTTCGTGACCAGAGGAACTGACCAGGGTGAATCCTATCTTCCGGGGCATCCTGCTGCTGCACAATTTCAAATATGGAGAAACATAACAATCTACAACTGAATATCATCTGAAGCACCTTTCACTATCAAATAGATTGGCACAGTAATTAGCTAGCTACCTATACTCATAAACCATGGAAGACTGACAGCAATATTCACCCTGAGATTGAGAAACCTTGACAGCTACACTACTCTACAATGGACACAATATTAGATGTGTAGGTGAACTTGGGATATCATTCTGCCATTTAATTTTAATATCATTCTGGCATTTAATATCAAATTTATGCCCCTAAACAAATGAGTTCAATAGCATACATTTCAATACTCCGTGTTAGCTATATGGAATTGCATTGCTTGCTTGCTTGCTTCTGACGTCCCTGGGGTGGGAAGGAATGAACTTGGAGCATGACAGCGCGAGTAAAAGACAGGCTATCTAGCTTGTTGTATCTAGCTGACGTTAGCTAACTCGTTCCTACTTAGAATGGTAACGTAAAACACCTTGAATTCACATAAATATAGTGACACCGGATGCACAATAAAACCACCGTTTGAATACAACGTATTTCCTATTGAAGTATAGTGTTACTACAAATATATCAAAGATATCTTACCATGAACATTACAAAGATGTTGACAGCTTGCCCAAGTCCCATTTCATCTCCATAACCACCACTGACAACAACTACTAAGCTAAGGTGCGCATGTGCCGGACCATCGTCTCACCGCGAAGGACTGTGGTCCATGAAGTTTTTTATCAATTCAAAAAAAATATTTGAGTATCCAGTCTGCACGTGCGCTGCGCATATCATCGCCACTGCTCGATGCATATTTCACTGCGTCTTCCATTCGGCAGATAGACATTTTAAAGTGTATGTGCTCAAGTGTTACCGGGTCGTTTAAGCGTTTGTGCTCAAGTGTTACCGGGTGGCTTAAAGCGTCTGTGCTCAAGTGTTACCGGGTGGCATGAGTTTTCCTTTTCCGGGTCTGGTGTAGCAGCATGGATGGTCAAGAGAGTTGGCCAGAAATTGAGAAAGCCTCAAAAGAGAAAAGACGCGAACTGGTCCTTCAAGGTGCAGTTATCGATGAAAAGATATCATCGAATGGAGGTCTGTGTTCCGCAATCTATTCTCTCAAGCTCCTAAATTACCTAGAAATCATCCAATGTCCGAGTTTGACAGAGATTCATGGAGACATACAAAATCTGACCACCCTTACGAGCTTGATTCTTTGTAGGAATAAGCTCTCCTCTATTCCAAAAACCATTGGAAATCTGAAGTCCCTGAAAGTCCTCGACATTTCAGTTAACAACCTGAAAGCTTTGCCTGAAGAGATAACCCAGCTAAGCGATCTCAATACACTCAACGTGAGCTGCAACAACATCGAGTCACTACCAGATGGACTGTGTCGTTGCACGAAACTCTCTACCATCAACATCTCCAAAAATGACATCACTCGGTTCCCTGATGACCTTTATCGCCTGGATCTCCTCAGCACTGTCATCGCCTCTGAGAATTCCATAGAAGAGCTGAGTGGAGATGTTCATAAACTCTCTGCTCTAAAAGTTTGTATTTGAAATAATCCATAATCTCACTGCTACCAAAAATGTGCATGACTTCATAAATACTTCTAGTCTATTCCTACTGAATTATGGTCATGATTGACAGGGTAGTTCTCAGTTAATCTTATCAACATTGTATTAAACCTGACACTGTCTTAACATTTTCCTGGCACAAGGCCTCAACGATGGTGAGACACCTGAGACCAGGATAAGCCCCATTTGGTTATTAATCTTAATTCATGTTGTTATCATAGTCTTAATGTAATAAATATACAATTTTCCTCAGGTTTTGGACCTATCCAACAACAAGCTCAGTGACATCCCCTACGAGCTGAGTGACTGCTCCAAACTGAAGGAGATCAACTTCAAAGGAAACAAACTCAAAGACAAGCGACTGGAGAAGATGGTCAACGGTTGCCAGACCAAGTCCATCCTGGACTACCTTCGGGCCGGTGGCCGAGGGAAAGGCAAAGGCAGCAAGCAGGCCGATGGGGATAAGGCCGACGGGGGCCGGAACGCAGAGAAGACCCAGACCAAAAAGCAGCGCAAGCAGAAAAAGAAGAAGACCGAGGAGGAGGAGGATGAGGTGGATGAGATGAACCGGCTGGTGGTGAAAGTGCTTCATGTGTCTGACAACCCAGGGTCATTCACTGTAAAGGTGGCCAATGAACTGAAGGACGTGAGGCCGTACTTGGTGTGCTGTGTGGTCAGAGGCATGAACTTCCAGTCCGGGAATGCGCTCAAGAGGTTCCTGGTTGCGCAGGTAATGCTGTTCAGAGATGAGAGCACGTTAGCCTTGGTACCAGACTGTTTCTGCGTTAGTCAACTTCTATGTTGCGGTATTTGACAGTCATATTTGGCAAGGAAACTATGTAGGCTTGTAGTTTGTGAATGCAGAAACAGACTAAGAACACACTACAAAATAAACTCAAGCTCAGTGGTGGAAAAAGTACTCAATTGTCATAATTGAGTAAAAGTAAAGCTGCCTTAATAGAAAATGACTCGAGTGAAAGTTACTTTTAAACTTTTACTGGGTATTTGGTTTTAAATTGACTTAAGTATCAAGAGTAAAAATAAAATTAAATCATTTCAAATTCCTTATATTAAGCAAACCAGATGGCACAATGTGTAAATGTTTTATTTACATATTGCCAGAGGCACACTCCAACAATTTACAAACTAAACATTTGTGTTTAGTGAGTCTGCCAGATCAGAGGCAGTAGGGATGACCAGAGGTGATCTCTGTTTAGTGAGTCTGCCAGATCAGAGGCAGTAGGGATGACCAGGGATGTTCTCTTGATAAGTGCATGAATTGGTCCTTTTTCCTGTCAAAATTTAACGAGTACTTTTCGGTGTCAAGGAAAATGTATGGAGTAAAAACTACATTTTCTTTAGGAATGTAGTGAAGCAAAAGTAAAGTATGCACCCCAAAACTACTTAATTAGTACTTTAAAGTATTTTTACTTAAGTACTTTACACCACTGTGCAAGCTCATAAATTGACACCATCCTCGATAGGCTATGTAACATAATATATGATCCTTAAGTCTCTTTTGCATTATTCCTTTTTCACCACTCTTTCTCTTACCTATTGTATTTTAGACCAAACTTCACGATGACCTATGTGGAAAAAGGACAACTGCGACCATCGCAACACACGACATGCAGCTACTCAAGGGACCTCTCATGTATGATGCCAGAACACCTCCTATGTTAAAGGTATGACACATTGCATGACATTTTGCTCATACAATGTTAGCCGGCCACAAATTCTCAAATGTAAGTCTCTCTGAGATGGAATTAAAAAACACTTTTACATCTGACACATTTACTATGACTAACTTCTTATATTAGGGCTGGGAATTGTCAGGGACCTCACGATACTTAGGTGCCGACAATATGTATTGCGATTCGATATATATTTAAAATGTATTGCTCACTACAGTATGTCTGCTGAAGAGAGCCATGATAATTTTGAGATAAAAGTGCCCCAAAACATGTTGGCTCACCATTTAAAAAAGAAGATGGAGAACAAACAATAGGATGAGAAATGCCTGAGTTTTTCCGCAGGTACAGCCTACTCTAGCGCTAGTTAACGTTAACTACCCAGCTACCCCCGCCCCCATTCCTAGCTTCTATGTGTTTTCCAAGGTATTTTAAACTCTTCTCATTTGATTGGTTTATGATGACATTTATCAGGACCTTGTTCCATCCCTTTGTTCAAGTAGTTTATACAGGCAGTCTCAAATGTTTCTGGAGAACATAACAAGGCTCTCTTTCTATTGAACATAATACCTCTGTTTTCTTGAGTAGAATCCAGTATTTTGAAGGACAGTTTTAATCAGTAGTTATGAGCCATAACATTATTCCGTTCTTAATAATTCATGATCCTTTTAAACATATTTTACGCCAACGCCAGGCAACAAGCCTGTTATAGTGACATCAGTCTGTTATTGAAAGACCTTCATGCGGCTTTACCTCAACAGTTTGAACACAAAATAATTATTGCTGGTTGTTTCCTGTCGCTCTTGGCATATGAACAAATCATTATATTCATAAATTGCATTCAGGTTTGTGTCAATGCATTTCGGTCCCATTCAAGTTTATTTAAACCAGCAAATTATCTTTTGAAAGGAGCATACATTTCTCATCAACTCCCTCTCATAAAATGTTGTTTATTAGATAGTCCCTCTGGGCCGTAAGGAGATGACTGCGGTGGAGCTGATGAGGCAGTTGCAGCTAGAGGCAGAGGACCAGAGGAAACAGAGGAAGCGGCAGAATGTGTCTGGCCTCCACAAGTGAGTATAAACACCTGTCTTTAATGCAGAGCTGAAAGTATAGGGGAGTCCAGATTCTGCACTCTTCTTCCAAAGTATATTTGCAAACTTCCCTTCATGGATTTAACAATGATGGAAACTCTATACAGCAAATGATTCCACCAATTCAATAAATCTATGACAGGAAGTATAAAAGTGCACACTTCTGGAGGATGTAGAATCGGAAACGCAGCCCAAAGCTGCAGTCGGCTTGATGCCCATTCTTTTTTGTTTTGTTATTAGAAGGGGGGGGGCCAAAAAAAAATCACAGTGGCTTCTGGGTTGACGGCAGCATTCTTAAAGGTAGAGTCAGTGATATGTAGATGCACAAATAAACAGCATAGTGAGTCAATTTCCGCAACAACTAAGAGCGCGAAGCTAACCTCTCCTGTTTTGGTCTCGTGGTTACTGGGAGTTTAACGGTACACGTATTCGTACCAAACCGTTTTGTACGGGTTCTCTGTTCGGTCCACACTGTGAATCCGAATGAAAACAAAACAAAAAACACAATTAAAGCAAGGCCTATAGGCTAAGCCTACGCTGCATTGTAGACCTATGCCTCTTGAGTAAATCTGAGCAACAAAAAAATCATTTCATGCTATTGCCTTAAGACAACTAGAGCCTATGCTGTAATAAACATTGTAATAAAATTATAATCTTATTTGGCTCATTTCAAACGGTCCTTTATGAGACGCAGACAGGAACTAGTTCTGTACGATGGTGAGTGGTGGGGTCAATAAATTGGAATTGGAGGATCCTCCATCATCGTTTAAATTGCCAATTTGGGAACATTTTGGCTTCCCAGTAGATGACAATGGCGACGGACAGAGAGTTGTGGATAAAACGTTGACAGTATGTCTCCACACTCAACGATAATAACCTATGCAGCTGCCAACACCTCATATGTCGACACATTTAAGCCGACATCACCCCAGTATACCGGAGCAAGACGGAAACGCAAAGAAACAACAACATAACACAACACGTCTCCCCTCTGCATTCAAGTGGCCCTTGGCAGCTGATTCTGACTGGACCAAATAAATTACAAGAGTGATAAGTAGGCTCTTACAGTTTTTGGTTTATAGCTGTAGATATGTGCCCATTCTGTGGTTAAAAATGGGGGGGGGGGTTTCGGGGAGCACCTCGTGAAACTGCTCAAACCACATTACGAACTTTCCTCTTTCAGCATAGCGATACCCGCTCTAAATAAGCCTAGCCAACGTTTTCAATGAATGCGAATGCACCCTGTTTTGCACTTACTTAACCCTTTCACACGTACCATCACACAGGTGTGATCGTTCTACAGTGGTCCCTGACGCGTACGATCACACCCGTGTGTTTAGAACACTCTTTTAGAATGCTCGTTTAGAACGGCAGTTTCGAATGACGCAACAATCAGCGTTTGAGCTGGCCACACTTTTTTTCAGAAACTATTTACACAAACACAGTCCTTACAAAGTTATGTCCAGAAGCCATGCATTTTTTTCCTCACAGAAACCGAAGATAATAAGAGAAGACGAGATGAGTTTGGTCTGTTTGTAGTATGCATGTTGAAGGGGTGTGTCATCTACCGTCGTTCACATCCCACCATTAATTTCCGGAAATCCTCAAAAAATTAGTGAACTCTTACTCACCTCATTTTGTTATAACATCTTTGGTCAAACAGACGTGAATCCCAGAATGCATTGTATGTCAACAAACATGGCTACACAGCTGGAATTAGCTTAGCTCATCATAATCAGTACAACCTTCAAAAAGGTATTTTACACACATAATATGTGCCCATTACAATCTGTGCAAGAATCGGAATGCATGATTTGTCACCTAGAATTGAAAACATGTGAATAAAATCGTAAATACACAAATAATTACCACACAAAACATTTTCTGATAGTGATTTATTGATACAAGTAGCGCGTGCCGGCAGTCAACCACGTAACCTCCCACTCTGCGCCATTCAGTGTTGTTGCAGCCATGATACTATGCCTTAGAGATGGGGGTGGAAATGCAGTTGTTGTTCAGTCACTGCATGGATATTAAATATGGGTTATGCATATTCAGTTTTTTGTCCTCTAGTAAAACAAGTTGTTGAACCAACTACCAGTACTGCAATAAAATAGATTAATATTACATATTGGCATATGTGTTTTCCTGCTGCGTTTTCATCCAGTACAACTGTTAAGGAGTGTACGTTAGCATACAAAAGCTGTCCTCATTCTTCAACTCCAAAGATGTCCAGCTCCAGTTATGATATTGGCAAATAATGTTTCTGAAAGTACAGAATAAAGAGGAATTATTCATTAGAATACAATATAAGGATATAGCAATAAAACAATACTACAAAGAATTAACATAATAAACACTGCTATAAAAAAAGTTTATTGCATTGACAAAATCACAGATTTGAGTTATAACAGTAAGAAACTAACTTTTGAGCTCCACAAGGGGGCAAGGCAGGGCAGAACAGAGCTATGCTGAATAGACCAAATAAACAAAACATGGTCATATTTTTTATTTATTTAACTAGGCAAGTCATTTAGGAACAAATTATTATTTACAATGATGGCCTACACAGGCCAAACTCGGACAACGCTGGGCCAATTGTGCGCTGCACTATGGGACTCCCAATCACAGCCAGTTGTGACACAGCCTGGATTTGAACCAGGGTGTCTGTAGTGCCATAGACCGCTGCGCCACTTGGAAGTCATAAGGCCAGGGTAGCTTCAAAAAACAACACATGCTAATAGTTTTCTGACGCAACTAGCATCGTTTTACAGAGCTAATAGAATAATGTAGCTAGGTAAGCATGAGGTAAGCTAGGTGTGTATCGTGCTGCAGACACGCCCCCTTTATGAGAGTCACAAGTACTCATATGGCACTGAAGGAAACAGTGTCATGTGTTTGTAACCAAGATGGAAGTGGGAATTTATCACATACGACTATGACAAATGCACTTGAATGGCCATCCAACTGGTAATTACTAGTGGGAAAGTCGTCTATCATCGAGAGCACCCACCTCTCCCACATGGCGACATCTGACATCACCTACTAAGGAAATGTTCTCTATAACAGCACTTTCGGCAATTGAATGCAGCAACACATTATTTATAAAAAGCGGTCCATTAATGTGGTTTCTGAACTGTCATTTGTTTACAAGCATGATAGATGTACTTTTAGTTTATGGTGGATGCATCTTGTTGGCCATTAGCCAATCTGCGTTAATCAATCAGTTCAAATCACATGAATGTATCCAACTGGTATTTATGACTTCATAGCTGGTAAATTCCCACTTCCCACATGGTTACAAACGCAGCATCCGAGTGAAAACTTGAGGCCCAGCATAACAATCCGGTCACAACGGACAATTCTAGGAACATTGTGAATGGCATTTAATTTTCCCGAACGGTGACCCCAAACCGCAATACTACTGAACCGTGGGTTTGTCAAACCGTTACACCCCAAGTGGCTGCCACGTTGTATGACTGTGTGAGAGCGAAGTCTTGCATCATGTTCATCGCAATAAATGCGGGGATGCTCGTGAAATGTCATTTTTAAAGTGCCAATCAGCAGTTGAAACAATAACAAAGTGATTTTTGCGTAAAAAAACTAAGGGATGGCAATTGTAGATTGTAATCCCTCTCAGTTCATGTAATCCCTCTCAGCACAAAAATATTATTTCTCTCATAATGTTAATCCATCAGGTGTGGCATATCAAGAAGCTGATTAAACAGCATGATCATTACACACATGCTATCTAGAAGAAAAAGAAACGCATACCTTGTGGTGGAGACAATAAAAGGCCACTCTAAAATGTCTTGTAGTCTTGTAGCACAACACAATGCCATGGATGTCTCAAGTTTTGAGGGAGCGTGCAATTGGCATGCTGACTGCAGGAATGTCCACCAGAGCTGTTGCCAGGGAATTTTATGTTAATTTCTCTACCATAAGCTGCCTCCAAGGTCATTTCAGAGAATTTGGCAGTACGTCCAACTGGCCTCAACCACAGATCACCTGTAACCATGCCAGCACAGGACCTCCACATCTGGCTTCTTCACCTGCGGAATCGTCTGAAACCAGCCACCTGGATAGCTGGTGAAACCTTTGGTTTGCACAACCAGAGATTTCTGCATAAATTAGCAGAAACCGTCTCAGGGAAGCTGCTTGCTCGTCATCTTCACCAGGGTCTTGACCTGACTGCAATCTGACTTCAGTGGGCAAATGCTCACCTTCGATGGCCACTGGCATGGATAAGTCCTGGTTTTTAACTGTACCGGGCAGAAGGCAGACAGCGTGTATGGTGTCAACATTGTGAACGGTGGGGTTATGGTATGGGCAGGTATAAGCTACGGACAACGAACACAATAGCATTTTATTGATGTCAGTTTGAATGCACCGATACCGTGAAGAGATCTTGAAGCCCATTGTTCTGCCATAAATCCACTGCTGTAACCTCATGTTTCAGCACTTTAATAGATGGCCCCATGTCACAAGGATCTGTGTACAATTCCTGGAAGCTGAAAATGTCCCAGTTCTTCCATGGCCTGCATACGCAGCAGAAACGTCACCCGTTGAGCATGTGTGGGATGCTCTGGATCGATGTGTACATCAGCACATTCCTGGCAACATCCTGCAACTTTGCACAGCAATTCAAGAGTGGGGCAACATTCCACATGCCACAATCAACTCTATGCAAAGGAAATGTGTTGCGCTGCATGAGGCAAATGGTGGTCACACCAGATACTGACTGGTTTTCTGATCCACGTCCCTTCCTTTTTTTTTAAGGTATCTGTGAGCAACAGATGCATATCTGTATTCTCATGTGAAATCCATAGATTAGAGCCTAAAGAATTTATTTAAATTGACTGATTTCGTTATGAACTGTAACTCAGTAAAATCTTTGAAATTGTTGCATTTATATTTTTGTTCAGTGTAGTTAACCATGTTTTGATGCTATACAGTGTTTGTTTACGAACATTGGACTAAAACAAGTTTATATTTTGGATTCTAATGGGGTACGACAAGCAAACGAAGGGCCTTCTCTTAGCTCACTGGTCACCATAGCAAAACCCACCCGTAGTACACACTCCAGCAGGTATATTTCACTGGTCATCCCCAAAGCCAACTACTACTTTGGCCGCCTTTCCTTCCAGTTCTTTGCTGCCAATGACTGGAATGAATTGCAAAAATCACTGAAGTTGGAGACTTATATCTTTCAAGCATCAGCTGTCAGAGCAGATTACCGATCATTGCACCTGTACACAGCCCATCTGTAAATAGCCCACCCAACTATCTCATCCCCATATTATTCATTTTTTTGCTCCTTTGCACCCCAGTATCTCTACTTGCACATCATCATCTGCACATCTATCACTCCAGTGTTAATGCTAAACTATAATTATTTTTCCACTATGGCCTATTTATTGCCTTACCTCCCTAATCTTACTACATTTGCACACACTGTATATATATGTTTTTATTGTGTTACTGGCTGTACGTTTGTTTATTCCATGTGTAACTCTGTGTTTGTCGTACTGCTTTGCTTTATCTTGGCCAGGTCACAGTTGTAAATGAGAACTTGTTCTCAACTGGCCTACCTGGTTAAATAAAGGTGAAATAAAATGAGGCATTTCTAAGTTATATTCTTTATCTATCAATGGGTACATATCGGTCAAAACTGTCTCCAACTGCTGATTGCCCCTTTAAATGTTATGGTGTAGTAATAAATTAATTCCTATTTCATTTTCCATTTACAGTATGTTGGTGTGGTGTCCTAATGCATTGTTTTTATTGAGCACTTCAGTAGTTCCAGGAGCTCAAAACAAAGGCAAAATGATTAGGTTGCTCATTCAACACATGAGGGCGCCATAAGGCTGTTTGATACAGAAACCATGTTGAAGTAAATACACGTATTCCTTTATTTATGTCTATGAGAATATGTGGACTGTTGTTTTTAGGACCTGTCTGTAAAGATATAGGCAAGTGATAATGATTACATTGTTATTTACAAGATTCGGTTAGATAACTTACCTAATTTTAATTTACTTTAAGGTTGACCTAAATACCATGACACAGTATTTTGGGGAGTTTTCAAAGAGCTCAAATGCCACTTCAATATGCACCATGAGTATGGGTGTAGACCTTTCAATGGGCTCTTATGAAAGGGTTCTGTTGGCTATTGTAGCCATCATTGGCATAAGGGCAATATTACACATATTACACTAGCCATTGTTTCTCAGCTAAAGTTATTTGACTTTTTTATTTGACTCAGATACCTGCAGCTTCTTGATGGAAAAGAACTCTACCCATGTCTGGTGGATGCAGAGGATCATGTGATCTCATTTCCACCAATCACCAACAGTGAGAAAACCAAGGTGTGTGTGTGTAATCTTTATCAGACCAAAGACAGGTGCCTTTCTTACAGGTCACACCCATCCGCTTATCACTTGCTGATCCAGCAGTGAATTCACAATACAGCTACCAATAGAAATGTTATGATTTATAATAAATATTTGTTCTCAGTATCTACATGTAGCCAACCTATAGAATGCCCAGCAGTGTAGAATGCAGTCTAAAACCTTGCTGAGTTGTACTTTCCCTTAGACTTTGCACACCTCCAGCACTTTGACTTTGGAAGCTTTAAATTGCAGCCACACCAGATAAAGAAACAAATCTGTATCTTTATTGCTTGCTTAATTGCGGACATGCTTGTACCCGGGTTGCAATAAATTCATCTTGAGTATAGTACTTAGCCTTGAAATCAAACGCTGACTTTTTAAGACTATTAGTTGATGACGTAACCAGGTGTTGTCTTACCTGACATTTCCTGATTCTAAAATGTAGTTCTGATCCCTTATTCTGAATTTCGAGATAGTAGCTTATAAATGCAAGGGAATATGACGTGGAATAGGCTTACAGGCAATGCACTGCATTCAATGTATTTCTTTTCTAATGCCGGATGGATATGATATCGTTCTGTCAACTCTATCCTGTCATCCCACTTTACAGATTGAATTCATTTGATAATAAAAAAATAGTAGTCTGCTTTAGCTGGGGACAATATTACATACAAGTGATGTACTGTGTCTTTGTCCCGTATTATAGATCAGGAAGACGACTAAGGAGCTTTTCTTAGAAGTGACCAGTTCTACCAGCCTGCAGATCTGTAAAGATGTGATGGATGCTCTCATAGTGGTAAGCTCAGCTCTCTCCCTGTATACAAAGAGACATGCAGTAGGACTGAATCCTACATTGCAATGCACATGCATAACGCATACAGCCGTTGATTGCATGAATTAAACATTTACACATGCATGCATCAGTCAGACACACACGGTGGCTGGCGAGAGCAGAAAAGTGTCATGACACCGGGTGTCATGCTCAGTCTAAGGGTGTTGTGCTGGTTTGATGTCTGGATCCTGGCCCTCAGTGGAATAAGTGAGCTCATCTGCCCGGGGTGAGTGGCCTGGCGGTGTACGGTGTCACCGCCTAAACATACAGCTCACAATACGACTGCAACCCTAGAGCTGCATACACCCACCAGTACACACAGCGCAGACACGTTTCAATAACAGCCTTGTCGAAACACAGCAGCCGATAAGGGTTTAATCCACACTGATTCCTGCCCCAAAATAGACATTATTGAGAGAGGGTACGGTTTTGATTGGGTGTGGTGACTGAAGGAGGGATTTGAGGTCAGGTCATGAGAGTTTGGGGTTGATTTAATTCCTGCTCGATTTGACACCCCTCAACAATCTATGTCTCAATTGTCTCAAGGCATAAAAATCCTTCTTTAACCTGTCTCCCCTTCACGTACACTGATTTGAAATGGATTTAACAGGTGATATCAATAAGGGATCATATATTTCACCTGGTCAGTCTGTCATGGAAATAGCACTCCTAATGTTTTGTACACAGTATAGTTTGCACTGTTGATGAGACTTCCTGTTCTGGAAGTGTGGAAATATAGGACAAGCAATCTCACTGACGGATTGTATACGTCCCCCTATATATTTTACTGCGTCAACAAACGTGGGGCAAGTTGGTGAAAAGTTTACAATACCTTCAACAAAATTTGCCGCCATTGCTTAAGAAATAAAATTAGGAGAATGTAAAGACTGAGACTATAATAACAATTTCATACCTTGATTACATTGAGACAATATTTTTTTGTGGGGCGGATACTTGGTGAACAGATTTCCTATTTAGATTTTATTTTTGCAGAATTCCTGGTGATTTTAGTCTCTTTTTTTTTGACCAAACACTAAAATCCCTCCAAAAAAAACATTTAAAAAATGACTCATTTGCGGTGACCCCGGCTCTCGTTTACTTTCTCAAATAGACTTCATCCATATGGTCCCAATGGTCAGCAATTAACACATCTCTCTGTTTCCTTCTCAGAAAATGGCGGAGCTAAACAAGTTCACATTTGAGCACAGAGAGGAGGCTGGGTCAGAGGGAGAGTCTGATTCACCCCCAGTCCCTGCCTCGGATGATATCACCTCAGGAGAGCTGGTCATCCAGCAGGTTCGCACCGTGGACCCCGACGGGAACCTCAAGGTTGTCTACCCGTCCAAAACGGACCTCTGCACCGACGTCGGCGACCTGAACGTCGTTTGGTAGTTGTGCAACAACCAGCCTTTTGATTTATACACTTACGGTCTCACACAGTTAATCACAATAATGTATATGAGTTGCCACTGTTCAATGTATTTGGTTTGCCGGGTTCCCTTGGTAAGCAAAGCCGATTATATCCACTAATTTCTCAAACATGGAAATAGTGCAATTATGCCCTTCCTTAAAGTTCTTGATTACTCTTTGGCACGTACAAACAGCTGCTGCTGTATTAAGGTATAGAATAATTCAGCCACCTACCTACCCAACCTAAAATATTGCCGTTTTTGTATACTCATTTTTTATATTGCTACACACTAAAGGCAACTCACAATAACTGTAAAGTCTGTAGCAAGCCTGTGTGCTCTGTAGAGTGTAGACCTAGTTAATGACAACATTTTAGCAATTGTGAACTGAAACAAGTATAAAACCTTTTTCCATTACCCAATTAAGAGCAGGGAATGTGTATAATGTCTAATATTTTAAAAGATCTCTCAAATAAATGTAACCTTGACGGCAGCAGTGGTTATGCATGTCTTTATTGCACGTGTTGAAAGCCAATGCTTTGTTCTGGGTAGAAACATTTCTCCTATTTTCTTGATCATTTCAGGAATGCTTGGCCTCAATGACACAGGAAACTCCAAAGAGATTGGTCAATTAATGTGTATGCATGGTGAACGGCCCTTTGACTGAATTGTAAAACTGGTTGGGTATTAACGGGTTAACTAAAAGGTGTGGGGTACTGTTACATATCAAGTGTCTATTAACGGCTGGTGGGAGTGTGTAGGGGGATGTTTCAGACACACACACACACAGTATAAAAGAATAGCCAGAGAGTTGCAGTTAGGTGTCCTATACGTTAAGGACCGGGTTGGACTTCTCGACACAAGATGCAAGCTTCCACTTAAGGCAACCCATTCATTGGAACTATGAAAAGTACTTACAGAGTACAGAAGAAGCAAGCCTGGTCCGATACAAACAGGGAGAAAAAGTCACGGTGGAGGAGCATTAGTGAAAAGGACATGCGGTACTTGGAGCTTAATGTGCAACGGATTGACAGGCCGAATGCTCCACGAGGAGACCCTGCTCAAGCGAATGCTAACCTGAGACCAGCTCCAAAGATAACAAACCCAATTGAATATCTTACTTGTCCTAGGCATTTAATGATTCAAAATAAACTGGGCCGTGCAAGCACATCCGCTATCACCCAGGGTATCCTTCTGCCCCCCATCACTGGATCAAGAATCATTGCTGGTAAAGCGGAGGGCTCAAATGTGCCGTTTCTTTCTGCAAGACCAGCCGTGTCACTACAAGACAACGGAGACACACACTTGTCAACGTCTGGTGTAAGGAGTGTAAATGCAGTGTTTCACGTACTGGTTGCTCAACATGCGCAGAATTGTCAAATGTCTAACAAAGATGGGTTAGTTAGTAGTAGTCTAACCATGTTGACTAGGTCTACAAAAGATTCCATCCAGAACCCAGACACTCGCTCCAGACTAGATTGCACCAAGGGGACCTTTGGGGCCCAGCCAGCTGTGGCATCAAGTTTCTCACCAACAGACCCGTTAGTAAGGCAACGGAGAAATGATGTGAGTAACCCTAGTGCCAACTACAGCGGGGTGATGACGGAGAGGCTTAAACTTGATGCCAGTCTATGTGAAACAAAACAGCAGAGAGATTTCTCCTCTGATGACTCGGCTATTAAAACAGAATCCCGGTACTCTGAAGACAAAGATACCATCAAGACTGGCATAGATGGTCTATGTCCCAATGATGCAGAATATTATACGGATCAGAGAATTGCAGAATGGGTCTTGAAAGTCAACTCCACCCTATTTTCCTCATTAGATGATGAAATGCATAGCCTAAATTCTGTTGAGGAGCAAGATATTTCCACCATAAAAATAATCTATGAGGGAGAGTAATAAAAGCTGATTTGATGAGGTCGAGCAACTAGGTGAGATTTTCTTTTTCACTGTCATTTATACTGAACAAAAATATAAATGCAACATGCAACAATTTCAAGCATTATAGTTATAGTTCATATATGGAAATCAGTCAATTGAAATTCATTATGCCCTAATTTATGGATTTCACATGACTGGGAAGGGGTATAGCCATGGGTGGGCCTGGGAGGGCACAGTGAGCCAGGACCAGCCAATCGGAATGATTATTTTCCCTCACAAAAGGGCTTTATTACAGATGGAGATACTCTTCAGTTTCATCGGGTGGCTGGTCTCAGACGATCCTGCAGGTGAAGAAGCCGGATGTGGAGGTCCTGGGCTGGCGTGGGTACACGTGCTCTGCGGTTGTGAGGTGGCTTATGATAGAGAAATTAACATTCAATTCTCTGGCAACAGCTCTGGTGAACATTCCTGCAGTCAGCATGCCAATTGCATGCTCCCTCAACTTGAGACATCTGTGGCATTGTGCATCTGTGGCACGCTTATGTTCTGTTGATATTTTTGTTCAGTATACATTGTGGACATTACAGCCTCTATGGGCAGTGGGCATAGGTTTGACTTCAACATTGGGGAGGGGAACATTGCAGAGGACAACATTTGCCTCTAATATTGTGAGCGGTGGCCATGTCCCACCCTTTCCCGCTATAAATTACACCCCAGACCAGGGCTCAAATTTACAGACTTTTAAAAATCCCTATAACAGTTTGATTATAAAGCTATTTCTCGTTACAGACTTGAGGATTTGAGGTGAGAAAATAAATATTAAAGTGCATTTTTGTAATGATGATTAGGTTTGATATATTTGCAGATGACACCTAAATTTAAAAAAATCCAGTCTTTGTCAAGAGAGGCAAACCTCTTGTTTGACAGCATATTTACCACAACATGTTTGTTGAATAACACAGGTAATTAACATATTTTCAACAGCTTTTTTATTAACTATTAGTATTGCCTGTGTCCTTTCATTAAAATATTGAATCCACATGGCCTTGATATACAGTTGAATAGGCTAACATAACAAGCCCTGTAGTACAATCTTGAAAAAACAATTGAAATAGATATCACTTAGTGACAAGAACATATTGAATACCAAGCACTGTAAGTCAAACATTATGTTCATGTTTTTAGACAATGACTTTTCACATATAAGACAAAGCTGTGGGAAGCTGTAAAATCACTTTACAACAAGCAAACTGCAATCCCAACATAATTCCATCTGTTGAGGGTCCTTCGGTCAGTGGCCGGTCAGCATTTGTGGACGTAATATCCAGTGACGTATCCAATGACGTAGACAGCCACCAGTGCAGCCAAAGCTCCGGCCACCTTGATAGCTATGCCCAAGGTGCCAGTGCAGAATCTGTTGTACAGCCTTTGGGGAACAGAACATGTCATAATATGACCACTGATTACAGTTGAGGCCAGTCTATACACGATCAGTATACTCAAGGGGTCATCATTTGGGAAAGTTAATAAACTAGGATGAAAGGTAGGAAACACTGCACTGAATACAATTTTCAACTTCATATACCTTAATTGAAAGTAAGTGTTTCTTGAACTGCCTAAAACATTGTCATTCACTATAATTGATATTGCCTATCCCTTGTGATTAATAAACGGGTACCCTATAATAGTAAGAACACTGATTGTATCTTCTGTCGCCCAGTCATGGGTCTTGCTCAGAGCTTACCCCGTTACACCTGTCCCAGCCACATTCAGATTGATGTTGTCTTCATTCCAGCGATTGTATTGCACACCAGCAGTATTGGAGTCTGTGTCAGAAGCCATTCTTCCCTGAATTGTATTTACTGCAGATACCACTTACTCCTTCAACAACCTGTAAAGATGAGATATAGAGGTGCACAATATGGAGTTGCACAATGTGGATATCGAATGGGTCAGATCGTAAAAAGACATTTGGTCTTTCTTACCACAATCAATTTAGACCTATTCAGTCCCCCAGTTAGGCTTACTTAAATTTCAATAAATGATTGAATTTGTTTTATTTCATTATATCTCATTGTATCATTCAATGAGTCTTTGTATGACACATTAAAACAACAGGTGGCTAGAGCTGTAGGACATTGATCAGCTTGTCCAAACCCACTGGCTCATACTATAAACAATTCCTATTGCTAATCACCCAACCTAACCAGAAAATAACTGGCAGTCTACTCACCACTGCTCTTTCGAGGACTGAAGGCATATTGTGTTGAAGAAGGCATGCCTCTTTATATATGAGTTCATCACAGTCAGCATTTATCACCTGGTCATAAATTGAGAAAGCCATAGTAGTTTTATGGCTCTTTCCAATGATAAAAGCACAATTAAAAGTATGTGCTCTGTGTTTGCCTCCGGTTACAGATCCAGTAACTGCAGATCTTTCTTGATAACTGCATACAGAATATTCACATCGCAAAGGTCAATAATTCAACAGGCAATTACATGTTTACTCATAGCCATGTGGTGAAATGAAGAAAAAAAAGAAACTATGTTAAAACCTCAATTAAGTTTACATACATTTCGTTGGTTGTTTTGAAATAGCCTACAGTGCTAACTGCAATTGCCAGACAAAGGCTATGTGTCATACATTAATCAACACCATTCCATGCAATGTTTGCTGAATATTCTGTGCTTTTTAAAACTTTTGTTGTAGACTTTTACTGTTTTACAATTCAACTCTTATGTAGCAGGCTACAGTCGAAGAGAGGATGCATTTATCATTTTTGACAGATTCCATTTTGTATGCCTGCATTGGACACCTATCGATGTCATCGACGGATTGATTACTTGACCTGTGACCAGGCCTGCGACGGGATCCTTGGGACATCCCAACTCTGACATTACCCCATTGAAGTTGAATTTTTAAATGGTTTTTACGGTAAGGGTTAGGTAAGGTTAGTGTTATGGGTAGGGACATTCCAAGGAATCTGGATAGCACTAACCAGCCTGCGACCATAGTTGTAACTAGATTGAGTACAGCTACAGATGGAAGTGACATCTCGTAGCAGGTTAGGAGAGCACTTTAGCTAACACTAACCCTTTTCCTAATTATCTTAAACTGCTGCTTAAATTAATCTAACCTGCTGCGAAAAAGTAACTTCCGGTCGTAGCTGCTGTACGTATATACCACTAGTTAAAACCTGCGACCATATTCCCTAAAAACACGCCACTTCAATACAGCTACGACCGGAAGTGACTTTTATGTTACAGGTTAGAACTTCTGCAGCAGGTTAGGGGAATGAGGTGAGGAAACGGGTTCGGGTTAGCAAAAATGCTCTCCTAACCTGCTACGGAAAGTTACTTCTGGTTGTAGCTGTATCGAAGTGTCATGTTTTGACTTGGTCTTATTTTGACAGCTATGACCGGAAGTCACTTTTTAGAAGCAGGTTAGATTAATTTACACAGAAGGGTTCTAGCTTTTGTCAAATGAATGTCCAAATTTGAACATTTTTGCATTTTAGCTAACCTTAACCCAGGGATGGACAACTTTGATTGGGGTGAGGACCACAAAAAATCTGAACTCATCATGAGGCTGCAGTGGCTCGCAGCTGTGAATACCCAAATCCATATTGACACATGCAGTCAGAGCCGGCCCTAGTTTTTTGGGGGCCATAAGTTAAAATTTGTTGCGAGAAAATCATTTTAATGACCACCCTCGTGACAGAGGAGAGAGAGAGAGAAAAAAATGCCATGGGGCGGAGAGAAGATTTTGCCATTTGTTAAATAATTTCATGCAATTCTACAAATTCTGCCATGGGGCAGAGAGAAACATTTGCAGTGCAACAGCTAATGTTCTGCAATTCTACTACTTCTGCCATAGGGTGGAGAGAAATGTTTGCAGTTTTAAATATGATATGAGTGAGACTGACTAACAAAATCAATGGCTAGACTATATTACCGAAGTTTAAAATTTTTTACTGACGTAACAAGAGAAAAACTGCTGCACAACTACTATTCTACCTCAATATTAAGATGAGACCCCTATATATATATATATATATAAACATTTTAAAACAGAAATACCTTATTCACTTAAGTATTCAGACCCTTTGCTATGAGACTCGAAATTGAGCTCAGGTTCATCCTATTTCCATTGATCACCCTTGAGATGTTTTTACAACTTGATTGGAGTCCACCTGTGGTAAATTCAATTGATTGGTCATCATTTGGAAAAGCACACACCTGTCTATATACTGTAAGGTCCCACAGAGCAAAAACCAAGCCATGAGGTTGAAGGAATTGTCTGTAGATATATATACAGGACCAGTCAAAAGTTTGAACACCTACTCATTCAAGGGTTTTTCTTTATTTGTAATATTTTATACATTGTAGAATAATAGAGAAGACATCAACACTATGGAATAACACATTTGGAATCATGAAGTAAGCAAAAATAGTGTTCAACAAATATATAAATATATTTTAGATTTTTCAAAGTAGCCACCCTTTGCCTTGACAGCTTTGCACACTTTTGCACACTCCGACTCTCAACCAGCTTCATGAGGAATGCTTTTCCAACAGTCTTGAAGGAGTTCCCACATATGCTGAGCACTTGTTGGCTGCTTTTCCTTCACTCTGCGGTCCAACTCATCCCAAACCATCTGAATTGGGTTGAGGTCGGGTGATTGTGGAGGCCAGGTCATCTGATGCAGCACTCCATCACTCTCCTTCTTGTGTTTGGTCAAAAAGGCCCTTAGAGCCTGGAGGTGTGCTGGGTCATTGTCCTGTTGAAAACAAATGATAGTCCCACTAAGCGCAAACCAGATGGGATGGTATATCCCTGTAGAATGCTGTGGTAGCCATGCTGGTTTAGTGTGCCTTGAATTATAAATAAATAAAAATACTGACAGTGTCACCACCAAAGCACCATTTTTATTTTACCTTTATTTAACTAGGCAAGTCAGTTACGAACAAATTCTTATTTCCGATGACGGCCTAGGAACAGTAGGTTAACTGCCTTGTTCAGGGGCAGAACAACAGATTTTTACCTTGTCAGCTAGGGGACTCAATCTCGCAACCTTTCAGTTACTAGCCCAACGCTCTAACCAGTAGGCTACCCTGTCAGCTCATCACACCTCTTCCTCCATGCTTCATGGTGGGAACCACACATGCAGAGATCATCTGCTCACCTACTCTACATCTCACAAAGACACGGTGGTTGGAACCAAAAATCTCAAATTTGGACTCATCAGACCAAAGGACATATTTCCACAGGTCTAATGTCCATTCCTTATGCTTCTTGGCCCAATCAAGTCTCTTCTTCTTATTGGTGTCCTTTAGTAGTGGTTTCTTTGAGGCAATTCAGCCATGAAGGCCTGATTCACTCAGTCTCCTCTTAACAGTTGATGTTGAGATGTGTCTGTTACTTGAACTCCGTGAAGCATTTATTTGGGCTGTACTTTCTGAGGCTGGTAACTGTAATGAACTTATCCTCTGCAGCAGAGGTAACTCTGGGTCTTCCTTTTCTGTGGCGGTCCTCATTAGAGCCAGTTAATCATAGCGCTTGATGGTTTTTGCAACTGCGTTTGAAGAAACTTTCAAAGTTCTTGAAATGTTTCCGATTGACTGACCTTCATGTCTTAGTAATGATGGACTGTCGTTTCTCTTTGTGTGCAAATTTGTCATCAAGGGAAATGGCTTCTTTGAAGAATCTCAAATATAAGATATATTTTGATTTGTTTAACACTTGTGGTTACTACATAATTCCATATGTGTTATTTCATAGTTTGATGTCTTCACTATTATTCTACAATGTAGAAAATAGTAAAACCCTTGAATGAGTAGGTGTGTCTAAACTTTTGACTGGTACTGTATATGTGTATACTAAACATTAAGGACACCTGTACTTTCCATGACATTGACTAGGTGAATCCAGGTGAAAACTAAGAACCCTTATTAAGGATGTCACTTGATGAAACCTACAGATGAAGGGGAGTAGACAGATTAAAGAAGGATTTTAAAGTCTTGACAATTGAGACATGGATTTTGTATGTGTGCGATTCAGAGGATGAATAGGCAAGACACTATATATAAGTGCCTTTGAACAGGGTCTGGTAGTAGGTGCCAGGCGCATCGTTCTTTTCAACCTCAACATTTTCCCAAGGGTATCAAGAATTATCCACCATCCAAAGGTGACATCTTACCCTGCAGCATTCGAAGACATTCTAGACGATCACAGTGGCTTGTGAAAGTATTCACCCCCCTTGGCATTTTTCCTACTTTGCTGCCTTACAACCCGGAATTAAAATAGATTTTGGGGGGGTTTGTATCATTTGATTTACACAACATGCCTACCACTTTGAAGATGCTAAATATTTTTTATTGTGAAACAAACAAGAAATAAGAGAAGAAAACAGAACTTGAGCATGCATAACTATTCAACCCCCCTAAGTCAATACTTTGTAGAGCTACCGTTTGCAGCAGTTACAGCCTCAAGTCTCTTGGGGTATGTCTCTATAAGCTTGGCACATCTAGCCACTGGGATTTTTGCCCATTCTTCAAGGCAAAACTGCTCCAGCTCCTTCAAATTGGATGGGTTCCACTGGTGTACAGCAATCTTTAAGTCATACCACAGATTCTCAATTGGATTGAGGTCTGGGCTTTGACTAGGCCATTCCAAGAAATTTACATTTTTCCCCTTAAACCACTCGAGTGTTGCTTTAGAAGTATAATTAGGGTCATAATTAGGTCACGGGTATCCCCTGTCATAAGACGAGACGGCGGCTATGGAAACATATGTCTCCGAATCCGTGGGGCAGGGGTACATTTGGCCCTCCACTTCACCTGCCTTGAGCTTGAGGGGGCTAAACACCCTTTTCTCATCTGGACTGACCATCGCAATCTGGAGTAAATCCGGGCGGCGAGGAGACTGAATCCTCGCCATGCAAGGTGGGCCATGTTTTTTACCTGTTTTGTTTTCACCCTATCCTACAGACCAGGTTACTAGAACGTGAAGGCAGACGCACTGTACCGGATGTATGACACAGAGAAGCAGCCCATGGATCCCACTCCCGTACTCCCGGCCTCGTGCCTGGTGGCACCGGTAGTGTGAGGCTGGACATCGAGCGAGCGTTACGTACAGAGCCCACTCCCCCTCAATGTCCAGCTGGGCGCCTGTACGTTCCGACTTCTGTCCGCGACCGCTTGATCTATTGGGCCCATACGTCACCCTCCTCTGGTCATCCGGGCATCGGTCGGACAGTGCGCTGTCTTTGTGGGAAGTACTGGTGGTCCACTTTAGCTAAGGACGTGAGGGTTTATGTCTCCTCCTGCTCGGTGTGCGCCCAGTGCAAGGCCCCTAGGCACTTGCCCAGAGGGAAGTTACAACCCTTACCCGTTCCACAATGGCCGTGGTCGCACCAGTCGGTGGATTTCCAAAAGGATCTTCCTCCATCACAGGGCAACACCACGATCCTGGTCGTTGTGGATCGGTTTTCTAAGTCCTGTCGTCTCCTCCCTTTGCCCGGTCTCCCTACAGCCCTACAGCCTGCAGAGGCTCTGTTTACTCACGTCTTCCGGCACTAAGAGGTGCCTGAGGACATAGTATCTGATCGAGGTCCCCAGTTCACGTCAACAGTCTGGAGGGCGTTCATGGAACGTCTGGGGGTCTCGGTTAGCCTTACCTCGGGTTTTCACCCCGAGAGTAACGGGCAGGTGGAGAGAGTGAACCAGGATGTAGGTAGGTTTCTGCGGCCCTATTGCCAGGACCGGTCGGGGGAGTGGGCGACATTCTTGCCCTGGGCAGAGATGGCCCAGAACTCGTTCCACCACTCCTCCACTAACCTTTCCCTCATCCAGTGCGTACTGGGGTACCAGCCGGTCTGGGCGCCTTGGCATCAGAGCCAGATTGAGGCTCCTGCGGTGGATGACTGGTTTAGGCGTGCTGAGGAGACCTGGGATGCCGCTCATGTGCATCTTCAGCGGGCCTTGAGGCGCCAGAAAACCTGCGCAGATAGCCACAGCAGTGAGGCCCCAGTGTTCGCACCAGGGGACCGGGTCTGGCTCTCGACCTGTCCATCCGCCTGCTCTGCCGGAAGCTGGGCCCGCGGTTTGTGGGGCCATTCAAAGTCCTGAGGTGACTGAACGAGGTATGTTACAGGTTACAGCTTCCCCCCGATTATCGAATTAACCCCTAGTTCCATGTGTCTCTCGTCAGGCCGGTGGTGGACTGTCCATTCCAGGAGTGTGAGGTGCTGGAGGTTCTTCCGCCCCCTCTGGATCGAGGGGGCCCCGGCGTATGCAGTTCGATCCATACTGGATTTGAGACGTCGGGCGAGGGCCTTCAGTACCTTGTGGAGTGGGAGGGGTATGGTCCGGAGAAGATATGCTGGATGCCGGTGGAGGACGTGTGGACCCATTGATGCTGCGGGAGTTCCACCGTCTCCATCCGGATCGCCCTGCGCCTCGCCCTCCGGGTTGCCCCCGAGGCCGTTGTCGGCGCGCTGCTGGAGTTGCGCGTCAAGGGGGGGTTACTGTCACAACTTCCGCCGAGGTCGGCCCCTCTCCTTGTACGGGCGGCGTTCACCGGTCTTCTAGCCATCGCTGATCCATCTTTCATTTTCCATTGGTTTTGTCTTTATTTTCTACACACCTGGTTTTCATTATCCAATGTATCATGTATTTAACCCTCTGTTTCCCCCATGTTTGTTGTGCGTAATTATTTCTATGTTCAGTTCGGTTCACGATGGCTGGTTTTTCGACGGGTGCTGTGTTCACCCGTGAGTAATATTTTCCATTGGTTTTTTGGTCAAGAGTATTTGTTTACCTTGTGCCTTTAATTTTTGAGTAAAGTACGTTGCTCACTCATTTTGCTCTCCATGCACCAGCTATACTCACCTTCTGACAAAGTACCTCCAACAGCACACATTTTTGTTGCAGCTCCGCACAAACATACCTGATTCAACTCATTGAGGGCCTGATGATTAGTTGACTAGTTGAATCAGGTTGGCTTGTCCGGGGCTACAATACAATGGTGTACTGTTGGAGGTACTCAAGGACCGGAGTTGGGAACCACTGATCTAAGCCGACCACTTCCTTAGACCACTTCCTTAGTTCCAAACGTAAAAAAACAAGTTGATAAGACAATTAGAAAGAATTGCGGACATGCAATACTTCCAAAATGTGAAAATGTGAAAAACGAAACCCTGTTGTTTCTAAATCTGTTCTGGATTTAATCATAATACACAGTAACATGCTAATTATACCTCCCCTGTCTGTATATTTGTTTACATCCAACTGTTTTTTGTCGTCACTTGGATATGACCTTTACAGTTCGCTGATGCGAACACAAGCCACTGAGCGGTACGGTCATGGCTAGAAGATTAAAGGTCAGATTTGACCTTTCGATCAATTTCCTCCCAAAAAGTATATTAACTGCATGACATGGCGTTTTTCCTATTTTGTTGCATTACAACCTGTAATTTAAATAGATTTTTGATTTGGATTGCATGTAACGGACATACACAAAATAATCTAAATTGCTGAAGTGAAATGAAAATAATATACGGAAGCTATGAAGCCCCTAAATAAGATCTGGTGCAACCAATTACCTTCAGAAGTCATATAATTAGTTAGATTGCACACTTGTGGACTTTATTTAAGTGTCACATGATCTGTCACATGATCTCAGTATATAAACACCTGTTCTGAAAGGCCCCAGAGTCTGCAACACCACTAAGCAAGGACCACCACCAAGCAAGCAGAACCATGAAGACCAAGGAGCTCTCCAAACAGGTCGGGGAGAAAGTTGTCGAGAAGTACAGATCAGAGTTGGCTTATAAAAAATATCTGAAACTTTGAACATCCCACGGAGCACCATTAAATCCATTATAAAAAAATGGAAAGAATATGGCACCACAACAAACCTGCCAAGAGGGAACCGTCCACCAAAACTCACAGACCAGGCAAGGAGGGCATTAATCAGAGAGGCAACTAAGAGACCAAAGATAACCCTGAAGGAGCTGCAAAGCTCCACAGACATCGAGAGCCTAAGGTGGACCACAGCAGATTTAAGCACACACATACCGCACACACCAACACTGATGTGACATTACTGTACTCACATACTGTATATTACTTCATAAAATAACAGTAAGAAAAAGAGACATTGGCCACAAGGCCTGTGATACACATTGCATTACCTACTGAGCTAAACACATGCCCATATGGAAGCTTTTACCTGTAAGGCTGATCTTCCTCTGAGTCCCAGGCCTGATACAGGGTTTTGGCTGTGGGGTGGCAGAGTGAGACCAGGGGTGGAGATGCAGCGTGACTGGGGGGAGGCAGGTGACTGTGGGGGGTACCCCCATTATGGAGCTGGATGGCGGGGCATGTACCTACCCTGCTCACATTGCCTAGATTCTAGAGCATCAAATATATGCCTCTCTGACAAAAAATGGTAGAGGACAGGTCACCCAAACGATACATATGTTATAAGAATCAATGTGAGAGTGTTTATAATAGTGTTAGAATAGCTATATTGCATGATAATCATAAAGGGCAGTGTTGGGACACTATGTGCACCCAGGGTGGGCACTCCACCAGCGGGTGTGGTGGGGCTGGTTGACCCACTGCTGGAGGCCCTGGGGCTCCAGGTCCCCTCTCCTCTCATGGGCCCGCCGGGTTCTCTCTCTCCGCACCTTCTGCAGGTACTCATGTCTAGGATTGGCCAAGCAGGGAAACAAGTTAGAGGGAAATATAGTATATATTTGTAAATGATTATTACATGTATCTGATTAAATTGTTGTGAGATATGTACTGTACAAACACAATACTGTAATACATGCATCAGCCTCCTCACCTCAGGAGATCCTTTTCTACCTGGCTCTCAACACTGTCCAACTGAAATAGAGCAGAGTTCCTCTGTGTCAAATCAAATCAAATGTATTTATATAGCCCTTCGTACATCAGCTGATATCTCAAAGTGCTGTACAGAAACCCAGCCTAAAACCCCAAAGTGGCTAGGAAAAACTCCCTAGAAAGGCCAAAACCTAGGAAGAAACCTAGAGAGGAACCAGGCTATGTGGGGTGGCCAGTCCTCTTCTGGCTGTGCCGGGTGGAGATTATAACAGAACATGGCCAAGATGTTCAAATGTTCATAAATGACCAGCATGGTAGAATAATAATAAGGCAGAACAGTTGAAACTGGAGCAGCAGCACGGCCAGGTGGACTGGGGACAGCAAGGAGTCATCATGTGAGGTAGTCCTAGGGCATGGTCCTAGGACTCAGGTCCTCCAAGAGAGAGAAAGAAAGAGAGAAGGAGAGAATTAGAGAACGCACACTTAGATTCACACAGGACACCGAATAGGACAGGAGAAGTACTCCAGATATAATAAACTGACCCTAGCCCCCTGACACATAAACTACTGCAGCATAAATACTGGAGGCTGAGACAGGAGGGGTCAGGAGACACTGATGTTGTGTGATTGATGGGAGTAAAGACTCATCCGCTATGGTCTTATCTGGGCCTTCAGAGGGACTTGGGATCCGGATACTCCTGCCTGATACCAAATACATAGATCCTTACATTAGGTCCTTTATCTGCTTCCCCAAAGTCAGATGAACTTGTGGATACCATTTATATGTCTGTGCAGTATGAAAGTTTGAGGTAGTTTCGCGAGCCAATGCCAACTGGCGCAATGACTTCTGGTCAATAGGAAACTACCTCTAACTTCCTTCATACTGGACACAGAGACATACAAATGGTATCCACAGGTTCATCTGACTCTGGTGAAGTAGATAAAGGGCCTCATCGCCCAAATTCTGAAGTATCTCTTTAAGTAAATGATGGACAGAGGTAGTATGTTTATGGATCATGTTATGAAGCTTACTGTAGCTGTCCTGAGCTTTGACATCCTCTGATTCTTGGACTGAGGAAACTTCAGCACGCTGGAGGAAAACAGAAAACGCATCTCATATATAATCCAGCATAATAAAGATCATGATAAATAGTTCATT
This sequence comes from Oncorhynchus gorbuscha, assembly GCF_021184085.1. NCBI lineage: Eukaryota > Metazoa > Chordata > Actinopteri > Salmoniformes > Salmonidae > Oncorhynchus > Oncorhynchus gorbuscha. The sequence goes on along the minus strand of NC_060175.1, from coordinate 84,545,769 downwards.
TCTATGATAGCCTTTTCAAATATTTACACAAAGTTTTGTCATTTGTTTCAATGTTGCAGCTGAAGCACTTGTTTAGCGTGATTAGTCATGATTAGTAATTTTATCGTGTAAACCACCAATAGATTGCTGGAGTGTGAAAATTGTTTTATTGACCCATTAACAGCACCAAGAATGAATCATTCTCCCTTTCTGCTGTTAAGCATCTAATGATGCCAACTAAACTGTGCACTGAAACATACTGTATCATGCATACAATTCCCAAGACATGCTTAATATCTCCAGGAATTCTCCACTGACGTGTTTCACTGAAGTGTGACTAATCATGTTTTGGTTTTGAATAGTCAATATGAGTGTTTTGACTGAATCTGTTTGACTGTATCTACTTTCTAAAGCAGATCTATCTAATGGTTGTTTCTGAACTTACATCTTACACTAAGTTTGTGAACTTACATCAGGCTAAGCATCTGTGCTCCAAGCTTCTTCCCCCTCTGTTGACAATGCCTTTTGCTTCAACATCTGATCTGTCCTCTCTCTTCACTCCATCTGTGGGCCTTTCTTCTATCTTGCCCTCTCCCTTAGGTCTACCATCCCACTCTTCAGCTTTGTTCCACTCTCCCTCATCACCATTGTAAAACATATCCTCTCCTTTCCATTCTTCGTCTTGTACTTCATCGTTCTCCAATGCTTCTTCAGGTTTTCCATATACCTTGTCCTCTTCATTGTCCCTCCCATTCATGTCCTCTACCCTAACCCCATCCTCATTCCTCCCATCACATTCTTCTTCCACTCTCTCTACCTCTTCCTCTCCACTCCCTCCATCCTCAGCTTTTCCAAGTGTCCTTCTGTCCCTCGGTTCTTCTTGCTTGAATGAGGCTGTCAAGACAATCACAATTCCTCTGCTGGACTCTTGTCCGCCATGCCTCAAACTCTTCCTGTCAAGTGTCGCGTGAAGAAAATTAGATGTCGTTCTTTGTTCTTCTTCTGCTCCTCCACCTCTTGGCTACATTCTGTGTGTGGATTTAAATCAAATCAAATCACATTTTATTGGTCACACAAATATCTAGCAGATGTTATTGCGGGTGTAGCGAAATGCTAGCGAGTGTGTCGAAATGCTTTGAAGTGACTAGAACCAAAGAATTTGATCATATTACTCCAGTGCTAGCCTCTCTACACTGGCTTCCTATTAAGGCTAGGGTTGATTTCGAGGTTTTATCACTAACCTAGAAAGCATTACAAGGGCTTGCGCCTACCTTTCTTTACGATTTAGTCCTGCCGTACATACCTGCACGTAGGCTACGGTCACAAGACGCAGGGCTCCTTACTGTCTCTAAAATTTCTAAGCAAATAGCTGGAGGCAGGGCTTTCTCCTAGAGAGCTCCATTTTTATGGAATGGTCTGCCTATCCACGGGAGAGACGCAGACTCGGTCTCGACAGAGTCTGCGTGTGAGCTTTGATGGGTGCTTTACCGAGTGTGAGCTTTGATGGGTGCTTTACCTGAGGTAAGGGCGTGGCTTGGGGGTGGGTCAGTCACAGGGCTGGGTAATCTATTAGTCACCGTGCTGGGTCTTCTGTCAGGTACAGAGCTGGGGGTGTGGCTGGACTCCCTTCTAGATGCAGAGGTTGTCTTTTTGGGAGTCCTATCCCCACTCTCCTTCTGCTGCTCACAAAACAAAAAGTACATCAAGGTAACAGGCACATACAGCACATCTAACAAGCATTTTTTTCAGCACAAGAAGAATGATGCTGTGGCTTATCCTGGAAAATAAATGGATATTTACAGTTAATAAGGTACACCCTGTAAGCGTAACTATTACTTGTACGTCATCACAACAATTAACTAATGTAATGTAAGCATTATTACAGGTTGTGCTATATTATCTACCTTGACCTTTTGACTGCAGGTGGCCTATAAGAGCTTGCTCTCCTCTGAGGCCCCTGAGATGGCTGTCTCAGGTCAGATGTGCTCTCTCCGGCCTGCTCTTAGAGACAACAGCAGCCTGCCTCCCACTGCCAGTCCCTGGTGAGGAACGTGGGCAGGAGACTACAGGCTGCCAAGCTTTCTGAGGAACCTGACCAGATGATAGCGATTTCAAAACCAATTTCAAAATCTTAATACCTGGCTTAAACCTTAAACACAATGTCAGTGATAAGGTATACACTGAATGACTGTAGTAGTGTCACGCCCTGACCTTAGAGATCCTTTTTATGTCAACTCAAAAGTTTGTAGCTCCACAGTCGTGCATACTGTACACAGCTGAGCCTGCTCAAACACCCATCTTTGACACTATCTAATTGGTGTTTTGCAGATGGAGAGAGGGTTGTGCTGTCAGTGAGTAGTTCCACATGCTGGAGGTCTGGGAAGCCTTCCTGAGGTTTACTGTAATGACAACATTGGACTGGCGCTCATGTTTTGGACCATAGTGTCTGAAGATGAAACAAGGCTTTAAAACATACCTTTAAATAAATTACTGAAAGAGAATTGAAGCTAATTGTAATACAAGATACACATGTAAAACACTATGTCACCCCGCTCCTCCGCACACTCCACTGGCTTCCAGTTGAAGGTCGAATCCACTACAAGACCATGGTACTTGCCTACGGAACAGCAAGAGGAACTGCCCCTCCCTACCTTCAGGCAATGCTCAAACCCTACACCCCAACCCGAGCACTCCGTTCTGTCACCTCTGGTCTCTTGGCCCTCTCACCCCTACAGGAGGGCAGCTCCCGCTCAGCCAGGTCCAAGCTGTTCTCTGTCCTGGTACCCCTATGGTGGAACCAGCTTCCCCCTGAAGCTAGGACAGCAGAGTCCCTGCCCATCTTCCAAAAACATCGGAAACCCTACCTCTTCGAACCCACCCTTTTGTGAACTAACACACACTTCTTCTTTTTTTCTTACCAACTTTGACTTTATTGAGAAGTGTACTTACTACGACTGCGACATGTTGTTGTCCCACCTAGTTATCTTAATATAAATGCAATAACTGTAAGTCGCTCTGGATAAGAGCGTCCGCTAAATGACTAAAATGTAGATGGTCAATAAAAAGAAATAAAGTATGATTGAACGATCTCCTTGGCTTATGTCTCACCCAGGGTCTGTATGAGGTCCGTGGTGGACTGTCCATGTGTAAGGAGCAGGGTTCTGAAGGACAGACAGAGAGGTGATGGGACTGGGCAGGGACTGGTAGGTTAGGGAGGGAGCTGGTATCATCTCATCCACACTGGACTTTGAATCCTAGAGAGAAAAACTAAAATAAATGTGTACACACACAGATAGCTTTGAGAGAGAGAGAAATGTATTTGCACATCATTACAACACTGTAAATAGACATAAAATGACATTTGAAATATCTTTATTTTTGAACTTTCATGAGTGTAATGTTTACTTTTTATTTTTTTATTGTTTATTTCACTTTTGTTTATTATCTATTTCAATTGCTTTGACAATGTAAACATGGTTCCCATGCCAATAAAGCCCCTTAAATTGAAATTGAATTGAGAGAGAGCGAGTTCCCCCACCTCCTGCCCATCCTCCTCAGAAGAATATAGGCCCTTTAGTGGCTGAAGAGTGAACTGTCAACCCCATGGTAAGGTATATGTAACTGAAGGGAAGTTTGTAGTGGAATGCTTACAAGATCTTTGTGGATTTTAATCTCACAGAATTTCAGATTTCGAATGATGACATCCATCAATAGTATTCTTTCGTCTTGAAAAGACAATTATCAAAAGATATGGATACACGAATGACGGCGAGAAATGACACACTGATACAGTAGACATAAAAAAAGGCAGGCAGACAAATGGAAATTGGGGTGTAGATACCTACATGCCACACAGTATGAAGTTGATGGCATCTGCACAGACCATTCCTTCATCAGTCCAGTAGCAGACAGGAGAGATGAGAAATCCCAGGCTACAACACTCCCAGATTTGTCTCTTCTCACAGGAGACGTCTAATGAAGGTGCACAGACCCCTTGACCACTGGACAATAACACCAAACTCGATGCCGTAGTCACAAGGTGCACCTCCGGTGCCAATGCAAATGCCTTTTCCCTTTTTGTGTATAAACATATAAACAACATGCATGCATTTACTACACTTTCCACTGAAAACCTGACCATGCTTCAGCCGGAGCCCCTCGTCAATCCCTCACCTCTTTACACATGCCCTGTCCTTTGGCATGATGTAAGCAATGAGCTGCTGCATCTCCCTGATTTCCAACCTAGCCACACGGAACACTGGGTCAGTCCTGCAGAGATTACAGGGAAAAATACTTTGATCAAACCCTTTGATCACATCTGATCATATGATTTCATAGTGTCATATAAACAACTACAATGACTCAAGCCACTCCCAGCAGCACCTGTTCTGACCCACTTACCTGGCTGTGTAGACCCAGACCTCCCAGGAGCTGAGCAGGAGGGCGATGGCCCGACTGGCCCGGCCATAGGCAAAGTTAGGCAGGACTTTCAGCAGTGAGTGGAAGGGGTGTGGGGGCATCATGCACAACTTCTTACCATCTGTACAGGAGAAGATGTGGAGGCTGTATAGTAGACAGAGGCAGATCTATGGAAGGCTTCAATAAAATATATCACACTTTTATGTTCTATAAAATGCTGCAATTGTGACTTCGAGGCAATTTCTTTGCCAATCAAAAGACCATAATTGCCATTTGAACAGAAAGCCTGACATCTAAACATGAAATACAGGAATGGAACACTTTACAAGGAAACAGATGTCATTTCAATACACTCTGTATGAAGAAGATTGAAGATGATGATAAAACCTGGTGAAGATAGTGGACCTGTTGCCCTCCCCCAGGGTGAGAAGGCATGTGGTCTTGTCCAGGGCCTTGCACAGTGTGAAGGAGAGGGCTAGGCAGTGCAGGTGGCTCCAGAAGTCCAGGAAGTAGTTAGGTTGGTAGAGCTGCATGTTCCTCAGAGACCAGGCATTCAGCAGCCCCTCCTCTGTTAGCCCTAGTCCCAGAACCCCCTTCACACATGTTACACTGCAGATGGAGGGGTGATAACATGAAGTAAAGAAAGTAAGATGAGGAATATGGAAAATAGAAAGTAATCTGAAAAAAATGTGGGGGAGAGTGGACGGAAAGAGAAGAGAAAGTGAAGGCTGAAGGGACTTCACTAATCAGACTGTGTCCATTTATGAATGCCCGCCCTCAAGTGTTCACAAAATATACTGCATGCCAACCTTTCAATTAACTACAATTCAGAGTCTATATGAGTGAGAGGATCAGGGTAGAGAGAGCAGGGGGTCACCTGCAGAGCTGGGTCAGGGTGTCCAGGCACCAGAGGCGGATTGTACCGTCCAGAGAGCCAGAGATGAAGATGGAGGGGTGTCAGGGTGCAGGACCAGGTTGGTGACAGGTTGGTTATGGCCCTCAAACACATGGAGGAGATGGGCCGCCATGCTCCACGCTTTGACTACAGAGAGAACAGGATGGGAGAGTGATGGATTACAAACCACAGATCACTGACTACGGTGTAATCATTTCACTACACCCGCAATAACATCTGCTAAATATGTGTATGTGACCAATAAAATCTGATTTGATGTTGTAACTTTACTCCACTCTCATTTGAGAACAGCAGACCTGGTTGGTGGGCTGATGCTATAGCCTGGTACCAGATGTGTTTGTGCTGTCTTCCCAACTCCTATGTTAATTGTCATGCCCTCCATGTCTTAGCACAGCAGACCAAGGTCTGAGAAGCAGTAGAGGTGCTGGTGGGCCACGTCCAGATCCATACGGGTACCCCAGCACCCCTGGGCCAGCAGAAACTCCTGCCTGCAGGAATCAGAGGTCAGAAAGGGATGGAAGCGCTTCATGAATGGCGCAGCGGTCTAAGGCACTGTTTCGCAGTGCTTGAGGCGTCACTGCAGATCCGGGTTTGATCGCGGGCTGTGTCGCAGCCGGCCGCGACCAGAAGACCCATGAGGTGACGCACAATTGCGTCGTCCAGGTCAGGGAGGGTTTGGCCGGCTGGGATGTCCTTCTCCTATTGCCCTCTAGTGACTCCTTGGCGGGCCAGGCGCATGCATGCTGACACTGTCGCCAGTTGTACTGAGTTTCCTCTGACACATTGGTGCGGCTGGCATCCGGGTTAAGCGAGCAGTGTGTCAAGAAGCAGTGCGGCTTGGCAGGGTCATGTTTCGGAGGACGCATGCCTCTCGACCTTCGCCTCTCCCGAGTCCATTTGGGAGTTGCAGCGACAGACTGTAACTACCAATTGGATGTCACGGAAAAGGTGTAAAAAAGTTTTTACAGAAATGTAAAAAAGGGATGGGAGGGGACTCCTTAGGTTACACTAACATTGGTCCTCATAACCAAATCCTTTAATTCATCTTATAGAGGTAATACAGTAAGAGGTTTAGAATATGGCATTCCATTTACATGAGATAATAATACAACTCAACATATTTCCTTTCACCTGAGAACGAGGCCATAATTTGCCATTGATACATGTTGATTGAACATATTTGTCTCCATTTGCTGGTAACTCCAAAACTAGAGTGAAAAATACAGGTGGTAAAAATGGTATTCCCGTTATCTGTGGTTATGAATGCAGCCCCTGGTGCAATAATTCAGTGATTCTGGCCGAGTCTCTGTACTCAACCCTATCTGAACACAGAGAGAGCTGATGGGTTTACCCTGACACAGTCACCACATGTGATGAGCTCATTCTTGACCGGGTTGAAGAGCAGGTGAGTGACCAGACTGCAGCTCTCCATGGTCTCTGTCTCCTCAAAGTCCTTGTTGTACACCTGTCATTTACCATGGATGAGGAAAATGCACTGTAGTAAATCTCTGTCAGGTAGTTTCACTACTGTCAGGTAGTTTCAATACCATATTCCTACCCTAGCTGAAGATGTAAAACCTACCCTGAGTGCATAATCCTTTCCCAGTCCAAAATAGACATTCATTTTCTTACAGTAGAGGAGTATGATGAGAATGTTGAAGTGGTACTTGGGGAAGGCTAACTCTCTCTTCGCTGAAAAAGTTAGTAAGAACATGTTATACAGTGGAGAATAACAGTAAAGGGTAGATACTGGTCACCTCTGGCACATTTCTAAATGATGGTGATTATGATGACATTGCATAAGCCACTTACACGAATGACAACTGCAAGACACAGGCCAGCTAGAGCATCCAAGTGAGTCCAGGATGATAACCCTTTGGCTTCTGCCATTGTAAGTCACTGTACTTAATCAATCATATCAGATACGTTAGGAATGTGAAACTGGACAATCACAATGAAAACCAACACATTGCTCAATGCACATTATGCAAAAAGCAAGCTCCAGCAACACAAGTTTGAATTTCAGATGTCTGTAGTGATGGGCACTCCGATTCTTTCCGGTGAGCCGGCTCATTTTGCTTCATTCACTTAAAAGAGCCGTCTTACTTGGCTCTCAAATAGTTGTTCGTTCAAAATGCCTTAAAATCGACCTAGAACCATAAAATAAATTCTAATCTACAACATAAAGCCCTAAATGTAGCCTACCATTACAACAGATCGTGAAATGTGAAATCAAATCTTTTTTTACCTGGCCAAATTATTAGATGGCCTGCACTGAAAATATCAGCATGGACCAGACTGACGTGCTTTCCCCTCTAGGACTATTTATTGATTCTACAGTGAGGACCCTCTTAAAATGATTATGTTGTAACTTATCTGTAGAAAAGCGTATCTTTTAGTAACAACAAAAATGTAGTTGCAGTAGGCTATGCAAATCAGGGAGAAAAATGAACGGCTCTTTCACCGATGCGATTCGGTTCCGGACGTTCACCAAAAAGATCTGTTCAAAAAAGCAGACCTATCACTAGTGATCTGTTTGTGGTGCATGCTCTCGCAAGGTCGTAGGCAACTAACTCACCTCCTCTGATCTCTGTCCGGTGCTTAGGCTGATTGAAACTTGTTGGTGTAACTGGTGTGAAATGGCTAGCTAGTTAGCGGGGTGCGTGCTAATAGCGTTTCAATCGGTGACGTCAGTCGCTCTGAGACCTTGAAGTAGTTGTTTCCCTTGCTCTGCAAGGGCTGTGGCTTTTGTGGAGCGATGGGTAATGATGCTTCGTTGGTGTCAGTTGTTGATGTGTGCAGCGGGTCCCTGGTTCGAGCCCAGGTTGGGATTAGGAGAGGGACCGAAGCTATACTGTTACATTGGTGCTGTGACCCGGATCACTGGTTGCTGTGGAAAAGGAGGAGTTCAAAAGGGGAGTTAGTGTAACCAGTGTGAAATCGTTAGCGGGGTGCGCGCTAATAGCGTTTCAATCAGTGACGTCACTCGCTCTGAGACCTTGAAGCAGTTGTTTCCCTTGCTCTGCAAGGGCTGTGGCTTTTGTGGTGCGATGGGTAACGATGCTTCGAGAGTGGCTGGTTCGAGCCCAGGTAGGGGCGAGGAGAGGAGCGCAGTCTTGAGACTGGAATGAGGCCCAATCAATTCCAGGACTGTATACATCTCCGACATCCATAACAAAGCTGGATATAGCTATCTATGGATCTAGGTTACTAGCTAAACTCGCTGGACTGGTTAAACAAAATATTTATGTTATTTATACACCTTACATTCAAAAAGATTAATGTGAGCGAGGGGTGAGTTGGCTTCAAAGCTGGGGTCTAGTTTCTCAACAAGATATGTGGCCAAATATGTGGCCCTCTCTGAAGAACGGACTGGTGGTTGCTTAGCAACAGGTGTTCCATCATTTGCCTCCAGCTGTTGGTTCAATGATGCACATGTCAGGATGTTCAAATTAACTGCTCCTCACTTATTAGGCTACAGAAATACTTAACGGGACTGGAATTGTTTGGTTCAAACCATTTTGTATCCCTAGTACAAACCTAATTTAGTCTAGTCTGTTTTGCATGTGTGTCAAAGTAGGCCTAGAGGAGTTGAGTAGAGTTTCCCTCCACTATCTGTTCACCTCATTTTAGAACGTTGCTATGGCCACAGCCAAACAATGGAGGTGATGGGTTCGAATTCCACTTTACTTCCTTATTGCACGCGCCGGTGTTACCAACCATTATCAATTTAAACAACGGGTGGCCAATATTTTCAAATAATGGTTGACATATTTTCATTAACAATGTTATTTTGATTAATTTATTCATACTATTTTTATCCTTCCACAAGATATAGTCCCAACACAAATCTAGGGTCGTTACCCAAGCTGGCTGGTCGTTCGTTCTATCCTTTCAGTTGCCAGAGACACGACCCAGTCCTAGTCTTTCTGTTCTATGTTGTTCTAAATGTTCAATTTCCATGCTAGCTGGCAACGTTCTTAACCCTTGCTTGCTAGCTAGCCAACTACGGCTAATTTACAATCACGTCAAACAGTGCAGGCAGAATAACAGCAAAATAGCTGCATTTGTTTAAACTTTCCTAGTGACATTTATTTGGATACATACATAACAATGAGCTAATGGCATTGAAAATATGTTCCCTCGTCAGGACACTGTTGTTCAGAAGAGCTAGGCAACAACACAACCTACATAATCACTTCAAACTGAATCTGCAAAGACAGAAAACTAGCTGCTCTTCGTTTTCTATTTCTATTCTTTGTATATATCCATAGAAATTATGCTGATTCATGATTTTGACTGCCTGTCTGTCTGCCTCATCCCGACACGTTAATTACTATGGGACAGCTGGAGATTGAATTTGAATATTGAAACAATGTTGCAAATGTCAGATAGAGAAACAGCAAGGTTGATACAAATCTCTGTTGTTTAAAACTAAATGGTAGTCTAAAAGAAATGTGAGATAATGGTGAACAAATTGCCTGGCTGGGCTGATGAGACAGTGGATTGCTCAGTCAGATGGAACAGAGTAAATAGGCAGTTTAAGGTCATAGATTTAGCCAGTGGTAACGTGGAATAGACACCGGCTTTAACCAATCAGCATTCAGGATTATACCCACCCATTGTATAATGTCATAGTGACAATTGCAAATAATACTTCAATGATTTTTTAAAACCTTTATTTAACTAGGCAAGTCAGTTAAGAACAAATTTTTATTTACAATAACAGCCTAGAAACACTGCCTTGTTCAGGGACAGAATGACAGATTTTTACCTTGTCAGCTCGGGGATTTGATCTAGCAAACTTTCGATACTGGCACAACGCTCTAACCACACGAGGCTACCTGCCACCCCAATGTACAGTCCATTAGGAAGTATTCAGACCCCTTGACTTTTTACACATTTTGTTACATTACAGCCTTTCTGAAATGGATTAAATATTTTTTTCTCTCATCAATCTACAGACAATACCCCATAATGACAAAGCAAAATCAGGTTTTTAGACATTTTTGCAAATGTAAAAAATGAGATTACATTTACATAAATATTCACACCCTTTACTCAGTACTTTGTTGAAGCACCTTTGGCAGTGATTACAGCCTCGAGTCGTCTTGGGTATGACGCTACAAGCTTGGTACACCTGTATTTAGGGAGTTTCTCCAATTCTCGGGAGATCCTCTCAAGCTCTGTCAGGTTGGATGAGGAGAGTCGCTGCACAGCTATTTTCAGGTCTCTCCAGAAATGTTTGATCGGAATCAAGCCTGGGCTCTGGCTGCGCCACTCAAGGACATTCAGAGACTTGTCCCTAAGCCACTCCTGCGTTATTTTGGCTGTGTGCTTAGGGTTGTTGTCCTGTTAAAAGCTCTCTGGAGTAGGTTTTCATCAAGGATCTCTCTGTACTTTGCTCCGTTAATCTTTCCCTCAATCCTGACTAGTCTCCCAGTCCCTGCCGCTGAAAACAGCCCCACAGCATGATGCTGCCACCACCAGGCTTCATATTAGCTGCCACCACCAGGCTTCGTCTTAGGGATGGTGCCAGATTTCCTCCAGACATGAAGCTTGGCCAAAGAGACTCTTAGTTTCATCAGACCAGAGAACTTTGCCGGTTTACTAACCACCAGTCCTGGAACCCAATCATTGCACACACCTGGGAACTCTCATTATGCACACCTACACACCATCATGAGGCACACCTGGACTACTACCCTAATTTCTCCCCCTTTATCTAGCACTCCCTAGCATCACTCAGTATTGGTTCTGTTTTTATGTCCAGATGCAACACTTGTTTTGTAACTCTCCATGTCCGTTATTATTAAACTCACCATCTGCACCTGCTGCTTGACTCCCTGCGTCTTTGTTACATCCAGGAAGTGCCTTGGTGGTTCCAAACTTCTTCCATTTGAGAAAAATGGAGGCCCTGTGTTCTTGGGGACCTTCAATGCTGCAGACATTTCCTTCGACCTCATGGCTTGGTTTTTGCTCCGACATGCACTCTCAACTGTGGAACCTTATATATACAAGCGTGTGCCTTTCCAAATCATGTCCAATCAATTACATTTTCCACTGGTGGACTCCAATGAAGTTGTAGAAACATCTCAAGGATGAACAATGGAAATAGGATGCATCTGAGCTGAATTTTGAGTCTCATAGCAACGGTCTGAATAGTTATATAAATAAGGTATTTCTGTTTTAGTTTTACTACTAATTTGCAAACATTTCTAAAAAACGGGTTTCTCTTTGTCATTGTGGGGTATAGTGCGTAGATTGATGAGGAATTTGTTTAATTTAATCCATTTTAGAATAAGGTTGTATTGTTTTAATAGTCTGCGACAAATATCATAGCTAAACATGGCTAGACTTGGTTAAAACCCAGCATGGGAGACCAAAGTATAGCTGTGGATTCTCCAGTACGAGGTGCTACCCAGTCTATTGTTTTTTTTATGATAGTTGAAATAACATTGAAGACTGACATTGTTTTAAAGGTACAAATTCATTATATTTTATACACAGTTTTTTTATGTTCAAATTTGGTTACCACGATGACATACAGTGCCTTGCAAAAGTATTCACCCCCCGTGGTGTTTTTCCTATTTTGTTGCATTACAACCTGTAATTTAAAACACAAAATAGTCCAAATTGGTGCAGTGAAATGAAAAAAATAACATGTTTAATAAAATTCTAAACAATTAAAAACGGAAAAGAGGTGCACACATATATAGCACCATTAAATCAATAATTAAAAAATGGAAAGAATGGAAAGAATACGGCACCACAACAAACCTGCCAAGAGAGGGCGTCCACCAAAAATCATGGATCAGGCAAGGAGGGCATTAATCAGAGAGGCAACAAAGAGACCAAAGATAGCCCTGAAGGAGCTGCAAAGCTCCACAGCGGAGATTGGAGTATCTGTCCATAGGACCACTTTAAGCCGTACACTCCACAGAGCTAGGCTTTACACAAGAGTGTCCAGACAAAAATGCCATTGCTTAAAGAAAAAAATAAGCAAACACATTTGGTGTTCACCAAAAGGCAATTGGGAGACTCCCCAAACATATGGAAGAAGGTACTCTGGTCAGATGAGACTAAAATGAAGCTTTTTGGCCATCAAGGAAAACGATATGTCTGGCGCAAACAAAACACCTCTCACCACCCTGAGAACACCATCCCCAAAGTGAAGCATGGTGGTGGCAGCATCATTTTGTGAGGATGTTTTTCATCGGCAGGGACTGGGAAACTGGTCAGAATTCAAGGAATGATGGATGATGCTAAATTCAGGGAAATTCTTGAGGGAAACCTGTTTCAGTCTTCCAGAGATTTGAGACAGGACAGTGACCCTAATTATACTTCTAAAGCAACACTCAGCAGAACCCATCCAACTTGAAGGAGCTGGAGCAGTTTTGCCTTGAAGAATGGGCAAAAATACCAGTAGCTAGATGTGCCAAGCTTATAGAGAGATACCCCAAGAGACTTGCAGCTGTAATTGCTGCAAAAGGTGTCTCTACAAAGTCTTGACTTTAAGGGGATGAATAGTTATGCACGCTCAAGTTTTCAATTTTTTTGTGTTATTTCTAGTTTATTTCACAATAAAAAATATTTTCCTTCTTCAAAGTGGTAGGCATGTTCTGTAAATGAAATTATACAAACCCCCCCAAAATGTATTTTAATTCCAGATGGTAAGGCAACATAATAGGAAAAATGTCAAGGGTGTGAATACTTTCACAAGCCACTGTAATCCTGTGGTTGAAATTTTACCAAATGTACTTTTTTCAAATCCAATGTATTTTCGAAGTATATTCCATGTCACTCACTGTACAGTTTCAAATTACATTGAAACCGTATTGATTGAACCAGTTTGTACCCAGTGGGTAACGCCAAGCCGCCAACAAACACTGAAAAACACTCAACAACATGTTCTCAGTGTGGGTTGTAAAAGTCTACATTTTAGTAGTGAATGGCCGAGTGTTTTTAGCATTGAGAGAGTTTAAATCTAATCTCAGCAAAAAAATAAATGTCCTCTCACTGTCAACTGCGTTTATTTTCAGCAAATATATTTGTATGAACATAACAAGATTCAACAGCTGAGACATAAAATGAACAAGTTTCACAGACATGTGAGTAACAGAATTGGAATAATGTGTCCCTGAACAAATGGGGGGTCAAAATCAAAAGTAACAGTCAGTATCTGGTGTGGCCACCAGCTGCATTAAGTACTGCAGTGCATCTGCTCCTCATGGACTGCACCAGATTTGCCCGTTCTTGCTGTGAGATGTTTCACCACTCTTCCACCAAGGCACCAAGGTTTCCGGACATTTCTGGGGGGAATGGCCCTAGCCCTCACCCTCCGATCCAATAGATCCCAGACGTGCTCAATGGGATTGAGATACGGGCTCTTCGCTGGCATGGCAGAGCACTGACATTCCTGTCTTGCAGGAAATCATGCAGAGAACAAGCAGTATGGCTGGTGGCATTGTCATGCTGGAGGGTCATGTCAGGATGAGCCTGCAGGAAGGGTACCACATGAGGGAGGAGGATGTCTTCCCTGTAACACACAGGTTTGAGATTGCCTGCAATGACAACAAGCTCATTCCGATGATGTTGTGACACACCGCCCCAGACCATGACTGACCCTCCACCTCCAAATCGATCCCGCTCTAGAGTACAGGCCTCGGTGTAATGCTCATTCCTTCAACGATAAAAGCGAATCCGACCATCACCCCTGGTGAGACAAAATCAGAACTTGTCAGTGAAGAGCACTTTTTGACAGTCCTGTCTGATCTAGCGACGGTGGGTTTGTGCCCATAGGCGATGTTGTTGCCAGTGATGTCTGGTGAGGACCTGGCTTGCAACAGGCCTACAAGCCCTCAGTCCAGCCTCTCTCAGCCTATTGCGGACAGTCTGAGCACTGATGGAGGGATTGTGTATTCCTGGTGTAACTCAGGCAGTTGTTGTTGCCATCCTGTACCTGTCCCGCCTGTGTGATGTTCGGATGTACCGATCCTGTGCAGGTGTTGTTACACATGGTATGCCACTGCGAGGACGATCAGCCCTCTGCCCTGTCTCCCTGTAGCTCTGTCTTAGGCGTCTCACAGTACAGACATTGCAATTTATTGCCCTGGCCACATCTGCAGTCCTCATGCCTCCTTGCAACATGCCTAAGGTACGTTCACGCAGATGAGCAGGGATCCTGGGCATCTTTCTTTTGGTGTTTTTCAGAGTCAGTAGAAAGGCCTCTTTAGTGTCCTATGTTTTCAGAACTGTGACCTTAATAACCAAACCGTCTGTAAGCTGTTAGTGTCTTAACGACCGTTGCACAGGTGCATGTTCATGAATTGTTTATGGTTCATTGAACAAGCACGGGAACAGTGTTTAAATCCTTTACAGTGAATATCTGTGAAGTTATTTGGATTTTTACGAATTATCTTTGAAAGACAGGGTCCTGAAAAAGGGATGTTTCTTTTTTTCCTTACTTTAGGTGAGATGGGCCGCTACAGTCAAGTGCGCTCTTTTTGACGCTCAAGTAATTAGGCTGCATTTGTCATAAAGTTGGGAGGATGTCTATGCCTGTCTTTTTCCTCATTAATTCATTTTTCGCCTGGAGAAGCTCCCATGGGCCTATTCTGAAGGAGATGTGGTTTTCGTCAATACTATTCATGTCCACATGGCTGTGACATTGTTCCATGAAACATATTTTCTCAGTGGTGTTCCTTGCTTTGATTCAGACCTTTTCTGAATAACTTCCCCTGAACACTGAAATGACTAGGGGCAATCATGTTAATGTATTGAAGTCATTCCAACTAAGTCTCATAAATGTGCGTTATATGATTTGTTTATTATTATTTTTAAATAAGAAGAAGATAGGTTGGTAAAAAGGTTGGTAAAAAGGTTGGTGTAGGCTAGAGTGTAGTCAGCTCGGACCTGGGTCGGGTCCCGGGTATATTGGTTCCCCCTGGTCCCATGAATTCCTCTAGTGTAGGCTAATCATAGAAATGTAATTAAATTCCAATCAGTAATGCTAAATTGTCTACACTATAACATTTGGGATGTTGTGTTGACAGATTATTCCAATATAGTCCATTACCTTATTTGTCCCAAAATGCTCAATACAGTAGTGACATACCATAATAATAAAACACCCAAATGTACAAACTTTTGGGCTTTTAAACTCTGAGCTTTTCTATGTCTGAAGGAACATTGAGTTTATAAATCAATACTGTGTCCCCAACACTCGTTCGCTCCTAGCACTCTGAGGAAGACAATAAAAGCATTTGGCAAGATCCTCTGCCTCCATCATCTCTTTCAGAGGATGAGCAAAAAAAATGGTTGTTATGGTATTTGAAGACAATATGAAATGGCCTTTGAGTGTTTGCATGGTGATAACCTTACATGTAATTGATTCACTAACTTGAGCTGAGAGTTACACCACCTGGGTGGATTTCAAACCCAGAGCCATGAGCTTAGATAGCTCTTAACCGGAACAATTGCTTTACGTGAGTGGCAAAGGACATTGCGTTATAGGGATCCATTACAAAATCTTTTATGCCTCAAGTCAAACAGTTCAAAAAGCCAAGCATATGTCAAACCAAACTACATCCTACTGTACCACGCTTAAATAACGACGTGTAAAGGAAAATGTGTCAAAAACAGGGTCTACAGAAAAAGATGAAAGGGTGAAAAAGAGAGCGAAAAGAGTAGTGTTAAATGAGGCTGATGTATGCTAAGTCAAACCTAGACGAAATCATTCTGAGGCAGAATCACACCTAAAACTAAGCTCTTAGGTGGAGGGGCTGGATTACGCCTGTGGGTTGACAAGTGAGAACAGAGAGGCCTATGGTTGTGTCACAATCTGAAGAGCTTTCAGGCTTAAACCGGTGATGCTCGCTCATTAATATTATTTATTTACACTTTAATTTACCTATAAAACAAACCTAGAAGCACTGGCGCTGATGCTTTATGTACTCTCATTCCAGCAGGTTTAGAAATTAACATAAAGAGATTAGGAAAGTTGTGTGATGAAAGACACCGACCGCTAGTCTATCAAATTCCTTTCATCTTCTCTTGAAGTCACAGGTAAAGCTCTGTGCCTTTGACAGGGATTTGATGCAACCTAGGACACACACACACACACACACACACACACACACACACACACACACACACACACACACACACACACACACACACACACACACACACACACACACACACACACACACACACACACACACACACACACACACACACACACACACACACACACACACAGTAGAATCCTACTACATTAAAAAGTCATTATTTCAGATTAGAAAAGACGTTCACTTTACGCTCCTCATTTTTTAATCATTAGACCTTGAGACTACTGTTGCTCTATAAAGTGTTGATTATGTGTAGGATCTAAGAGGTGCCTTTCACTCAGTATCAGTACTTTTACATTTGAGGAGAGCTGATGAAACAAAACCTATTTGATGTACTGTATATTATGGCACCTTTTCATCATTTCCCTTCCCTTCAATCTAAAAGCTTAAAGGGATAGTTCACCAAAATTATAAAATGATACATTGGTTTCCTTATCCAAATCGAATTGTATTGGTCACATAGCAGATGTTATTGCGGGTGTAGCAAAACGCTTGTAAGCAGTCTATGGACAATGTATGACAGCAATCCTACCGCAATTCATGAACGATCCGGTAACGATACTAGCATTTTTTTGCGCATTATGTTCAAATCCTCTATAAGTGACTTTGTTGATCTTCACAATCAATTTGAGATACTTTTGGAGGATTTGTACACGATGTGTGAAAAATGCTAATATTGGTACTAGGACTTGGATGGGATTTGTTCCACAAATGCAAAAACTTTATCATTTGGAAACAGTGCCTGGGAAACTAAACCAATGCATGGATTGCTGTCATGTCTAACCTTGTCCATAGACTGCTTCCAGGGTAAGGAAACCAATACCCCATTATGTAATTTGGGTGAACTATCTCTTTAACTTTCTTCTGTATTCAGCAAAGCAGTGAGTTAGATGGAGCAGGAAACATCTCACATGTCAACTGGGGGTCCAAGGCGAAGGCGAGAATAATAACATGTTAAATGACAATAACGCCTTTTCCTGGACACAAAGTACATATCTGACACAGTTTGGCTCACCAACGTCAATTACATTCCTAAATCAGCTAATCTGATCGGTGGAGTGAAGAGTGCACTCATCGGGGTTTGGGAACAAAAGGCTTCGCCAAGCTAACCGGATTAGCCTCCTCAAAGGAGCCCTCAACATGGAGAGACCCATCTCTCAGTGTGGACCCACAATAAGCTGTACAGTAGGAAGAAGGAGATTGAGAAGAGTACATTCATAGCTTTACAGTGACAAGGGATGGTGGGATAGCCCAATTTAGAACAAACTGTGCCACACACACACAAACACACGCACAAAGACGTGTGTGCCCCCCCCTTCCCCCCACACACACACACACACAAACACACGCACAAAGACGTGTGTGCCCCCCCACACACACACACGAACATACAGCCACAAACCCAGCAAGGAAAATCAAGCAAAAAGAAAATCCCTAATGTGAATATAAACAAAGTAAATGGTCCATTAGCTTTTTGATACAGTCTCTAATGAGTTGAGCTTTGTTGTATTTGTTTAGTTGAGCGGGCCCCGGGTCCTTGTGAAGGAGGAATAACAGCAGGATATTCATCTCTCTCCATCCCCTGCAGGTAGAGGTATGAGTAATAGAAAACAAGTACCAATTCCAGATTTTATCAGATTCACATTCACATAGTGAAAAACTCACTCATAGAACAGACTTTACTTGACATATGTTTATAAAATGTTTTAAATAGCTTTCATTGTCAACAGATAATAAAAGACAAGGGTTGTACAGTATATAGTTTTTTCTCTCTTTTGCAAAACTGCATTGTAGATCTTGTCTTTGATTGTATACTCCAGTAAGCAATCTTGAATTCCATACAGCAGTCACAAAAAGTATGAAATAATGCATTGGATCAATAAGCGTCTTGATTACCAAATTCTGTTGAGTTGGTCAATATATGTTTTTTGATTGATCATTAACATTGCCGGGGCTAGAAAATGAAAGAAGAACAGTCAAGTAAAGTGGCTCAATGTAATGATAATTAATTGGAAGAGAAGCGATGACACGGCAGGAAGCCGATCGATATCATAGCAGTGCAGGGGGCGGAGCGACAGGTCCACTAATCCTCGTGTGTCAAGGGAGATGGTTAATGGAAGAAGACGCGGACATGGCACTGAGCTCTGCTCAGGCATATATTTCTATCAGAGGAGAAGGGGAAGGCAAGTCCAAGGGAGCATCTATAGGCAAGACAGAGAGATTAGTGGAAAGGGAGAGGGAGTGGGTGTGTGGAGGGCAAAAACAGTTGAATGGTGAGAAGCCTTTTGTTTTGGTAAGGAAGGGACAGGTAGCCTACTGTCCCAAATGTGATGTTGTCTGAGAGGTTAAGATGAGGGAAAAGGGCAAAATATGTTTTTTTGACATGGTTCAGTGGGTAAAAAAGCCACTATTTTGGAAAATTACATTTGAAACACAATTGCTTAATTGCTCAGTTATTTTATCCTCATTACTAACATAAGCAATTAATTGGAAGTAGTGATAGCATAGCATAAAATTGTCATTTGTGTCAGCAGGAATTAACAACTAAGGTTGCGTAACATGGTGGGGAGATAACTTTCAGCTAGCCAAACTGACATTTTGAGCTTTTCTCTAATTATGATCCGTTTCAGCATACTCTTCCTCAAAAGTAAATTTTGTGACAAGAATTAGTAGGGGAGAGTGGGGTAGGATGAGCCATTTTTTACATTCAGCATAATTCCGTCAAAGGAAATACAGTATTCTTATATTTCAGGATGTTGTGTATCCCGGGAAATAATCTGAATTCATGTAAACATTACAGTCTTGCAAATGTAGCTTGTCCAAAATAAGTGGTCTCTTGGCACAACTTACCCAGGGTATGGGGTAAGTTGAGCCACGGGACAGCCACGGGACAGTTAAGCCACCTACAAATGTCTGTACTGATTTAAATATTATCACTACCTTTTTAAAACCATGTCTATCTTTATTTCTCAAACACAATTCAACACAATCACAATCGTTGTTTTGTCTTTCAATAATTTTTTATATATTTTAACACAGGCTTATAACACTTAACAAACACTTTGTACTTTGTAAAACACTTTTAACATAGGCCAGCCCCTGCTGTTACCTCATATCCCAGCAATAATACCTTGCATTACGCCTGGGAAGAAAACACTTCAATTTGCTCATTGGCTCAAACATTGGCTCAACCTACCCCATGGCCATGGCTCAAGTTACCCCAAGGCAAATATTTTGACTATATTAGCCCAAACAGCTACAAATATGTACTTTCATGCGAGGTTTAGGACCTCATATTGCAGCTAATAGAGACCCCGACTGATGTATAATATTCTTAAAATGATCTACTTTGGTTCAAATACAAGTATCATGAAACCTCTAACACATTAAATGAATTTGACTTGGTGAAAATCCGTTTTTTGGCCCTAACTTGTTTCCACTTTTTCCATGTGGTTTCTTCCTTTACAGACTCCATAGAAATGACGACCCATTCCTAAATATTTGGCCAACTGATTCATTTGGTGTATGGTTTTCTAGAAACAAGGGTTCAAATTACTCCTCTGGCTCAATTTACCCCAATCTCCCCTAATGGAAAAATCATTATTGATGTTATTAATTATTGATGTTATTTCTTATAGGCAACTTGACCATGACATGGTCTGGTTGTCTAAATATTATTTTCACATTTGACTTTCAATTGACTTTCAGAGTCTGCATACTAAAATTAACTAGCTTGCTAGTTGCTTAGCTTGAAGTAATTAAGAATTCACTAGGGCATTGTGAAGGATAAAAGGGGTCACTTTACATTTTAGCAAGTGACATCGTTATGTCATCTGTTATAACGACTAGCATGACCCTCACTGCCAAATTAACCTCGCATCAGTTGTCATGACTCCTGACATTAGTTGTGTACATGTCTTATATATATATATATATATAAAAAATATATAAAAAATTATATTAAAATTATATAAAATATTTTTTCAAGCCATTTATTTTCATAAGAAATAATTAGACTACCAGTACGACACACTTATTGAAGACTTATGAGACCCCAGTCATCTTATTTCAAAGGAACATATGTAGTCTTGAACATTGAATTTTAAGACACTTGTTCTCAAACAAATGTTTTTTATCCTGATTTCCTATCTCTTTTTTGCTGTCCCTCTTTCTTCATCATCCATCCAGCTCAAAACAATAAATAAAACGTTTAAACGAGATCCTTGCACCATGTAATCTTGCCAAACAACTGCAGAGCACCTGCTGCTTTTGTGTGGGAAATGAAAATGGGTCCTGTGGTCCACGAAGGCAGTTTGTGCGCAAGATTAAATGCATCACGCTGATGCAGGGAAAAGCATGGCACTGCTTTGTTGGGATATTTGCATGAATTTCCCTGCTCCACATTGTTTGCTGACACCAGAGACGTCCATATTAATGGAAAATAGAAGGCAATGTAACGGTAAAGAAGAAAAATGATGTTTTCCCCCTATCTGTTTCTGTCTCTCTTCACAATCTGTAAATATACATTACCACACATATCTGCCAAGTTCATTCCAACTCATTAGAAAGATAAAGTTCCATGAAAATGTATCTGCTGAGGTAAATCTTATATATATATATATTGTTTTTTAATGCAATTTCTTTCTCTATTCAGCACTTCTTCGTATATATTGTTGAGAATCTGCGGCCATATTCTTTCTATCATTCTATTCAGGTTCTGTTTAACCTTGAATGGAATTGTAACCTCTCCCCATCCAACACATAATATACTCTAGCTCACTTCAGCTTTACACTAGGTAAAAACTCCACAATGAGCACTAATTTCCAAGTAATTCCAACTCAAGGTAAAATAGATTTACAATATAATCATGACTACAACCTGTCCAATATCCTATTCAAACACCATTTTCGCTTCAGATCCTCTCCCCTGGCACAACTTTTCAAACAAGAAGACAAACAGAGTGGTCACACAGCAGCGGACACAGGCCAGAATGGACGGCTTGATCACACAAGTACACCCAAAACCCTAATGAAGTTAATGTGACATTCATGGGAAAAAAACAAGTGGCAAAAGTTGGCAAGAGCAAAAGAGTGCTTTGGTGATTGACAAATAGCTGTGCCCCAGCAAGGAAATGTTAAGCTCATAATGCTTAATAAATCTTCTGCTCCATTAGATCCTCACAGGAAGAAGGGTTATTAATTGCCGGGTTATGACACATGGCTGCTTTAATTTGACTCGGAGTTTTCGTCGGGATAATTCCATCCCTGCGCAGAATACTAGCCAGTTTGACTTTCACCTTCACTTCCATCCCCCAACCAGTCTAAAACTGAAAAGACTCAACTGGTGTGTTATTTTGTTGGTGCTATCACTATGGTAAAATGTTTTTAAAAATAAGTCTAATTGTTTTTACAGTTAATTTTTCAAGGTCACATTTAATATTGGTATGGTATGGTCACTTATAGTGGATATGGTGGTAGGATGTCATCAAAGACAACAGAACATACTCATGCAAATCAAATTGTATTTGTTACATGCGCCGAATACAACAGGTGTAGACCTTTCAGTGAAATGCTTACTTACAAAACCCTTAACCAACAATGCAGTTTTAATAAAAATACAAAAAATAATAAAAATAATAAAAGTAACAAATAATTAAAGAGCAGCAATAAAATAACAATAGCGAGGCTATATACAGGGGGTACCAGTACAGAGTGCGGGGGCACCGGTTAGTCAAGGTAATTTAGGTAATATGCACAGGTAGGTAGAGTTATTAAAGTGACTATGCATAGATAATAAACAGAGAGTAGCAGCAGCGTAAAAGACGGGGGTGGGGGGCAACACAAATAGTCTGGGTAGCCATTTATTATATATTCAGTAATCTTATGGGGGTGGAAGCTGTTTAGAATCCTCTTGCCATGCGGTATCCGAGAGAACAGTCAAGGACTAAGGTGGCTAGAGTCTTTGACAATTTTTAGGGCCTTCCTCTGACACCGCCTGGTATAGAGGTCCTGGATGACAGGAAGGTTGGCCCCAGTGATGTACTGGGCCGTATGCACTACCCTCTGTAGTGCCTTGTGGTCAGAGGCCGAGCAGTTGCCATACCAGGCAGTGATGCAACCAGTCAGGATGCCCTCGATGGTGCAGCTGTAGAATCTTTTGGGGATCTGAGGACCCATGACAAATCTTTTCAGTCTCCTGATGGGGAATAGGTTTTGTTGTGCCCTCTTCACGACTGTCTTGGTGTGCTTGGACCATGTTAGTTTGTTGGTGATGTGGATACCAAGGAACTTGAAGCTCTCAACCTGCTTCACTACATTCCCGTCGATGAGAATTGGGGCGTGCTCGTTCCTCCTTTTCCTGTAGTCCACAATCATCTCCTTTGTCTGTGATATGGAGTATTGTATACAGTACATTATTTTAGAACAGAAATTACCATCTGATTACCACTCCCAGTTTGTTTTCTAGAGCATTCGGTCTCATTAAGATGCTGGTCTCACTCTCTTCTCTGTATCACTGAGATTACCATTATTCTCTAAAACTTTTGGATTACTCTCCTGTAAGGAAAACTCTGAAAATAGTCCTTTAAGGATTTCCATACCCTAACAGCTTTCCTGGGACGATTTGCATAAGTCCACATTTAACATATGGGTTTAGATCATTGGAGATTGTGACCGCAATTGCTTACTAATCAAAACAGAGAACATGACAGCCACTAGCTCTATAGTAAACACCTGTGGAAGTCCAGAGATCCTAGATATCCTCTTGAGATTTTTCTGACTCAAATTGTTAAGTAAAATAGAGCAATGGATTTTTTACAAATGTGTTTGCAGCAACATCCTGGTAACACCTATTTTCTTTCTTGTCAGTTATTTTTCCTTTAAAGGGACACTTTGTCTTCTATTATAAATCATAATTTATTTACATAATCATGTGCTCACTTTAGAATGGAAGAGAGCACAATACAGCTACGGAATTGGCCTTTTTAAATTGGATTGCCGCTGAGTGTTGAGACAGTTTGTTGTCTGACACTCGGCTGAACTAGCGCCTTCCTAAATGTTAAATAATCAAGCGTATAGTTCACAGAGTCTTGTCACTGGAAATGAACAATTGTCAGCGTGCCAATGTTGTATTGTACTTTCCATCCCGCACCAAAAAAGAAAAGGTTAAAAAAAAGCCATTCATCTCTAATAAGGGAGACGTACACTTGTCATTTACGAGAGCATTTGTTTTGATACTTTAATACTTAGATAGTGGCAAATTCAAAATCAATTATGCATGAATTTGATGAATACATTACTGAGTGTGGAATGTTGCAAAAGGAGAAATGTAAATCAGAAGCTATGAAAGGACAATGTCAAAAAACCTTGCCGTGTGCAGAAGATGGGTATAAATAAATACATGTTTATTATCGGGTCAGTGGGGATGTTAATTAGAAT
Organism: Oncorhynchus gorbuscha; assembly: GCF_021184085.1. Taxonomy (NCBI): domain Eukaryota; kingdom Metazoa; phylum Chordata; class Actinopteri; order Salmoniformes; family Salmonidae; genus Oncorhynchus; species Oncorhynchus gorbuscha. Next base: position 84,521,886 of record NC_060175.1, on the reverse strand, counting down.
GGGGTTTCTCCTTGCATGAATGGTGAAGCTGAATGAAATTGCCATCATCGTCTTGTCTCTGATGCATTGTAAATGACGGCTCATCAAAAGAAAGGACATTTTCAATGACAGGTTGCCTGTACCACTATGTGGATGTATCCCCCACACACTTGCACCATATGGGAAAACACTACATCTCTGCTATGGGAATGCAGGTGGATGTGCTCATGTAGGGTTATGTCTGAATCTGAAGAGGTTCTGGAGGACGTTGTGGTCTAATGCAAGACCCTGAGGTACTGGGCTAAGGGCTCTAGGCCTATGCTGTTTCTGTTTTGTTCTCTTCATTTTGTTAGCACTGTGCCACTGATGCTGTCAATGGCATTCTGTGGAACGGGGAATAATGCAGATTGAACAGAATGATACAGCTATTCTTTAGGCTGTATGCAAACAACAGTAGCTGAGTGATACGTGGAGAGGTGTGATTGTTTTGGTGGGAGGGAATGATTGTGGCTATAGCACAGTGTGACAGGAGGATTTTGTGTTTCGGAGGGTGTGGGTTAATAACTGCATCACACCAGGACCCACAGCCTTAAAACACTGTTCACTGTGGGGGTCTGATCTGAGTTTGCAGAAGGCACTGGAGTGAGCCAGTCATCTACAAACAGTGGGAGCCTCAACATGCATTGTGACGCTCCATTGGACATACGACTCGTCCTCCACCACCAAGAGGGAAACGGATTCTCCTGCATTATCATACTCCTGGGATCCTCACTCTAGTCTTTATTCTTTCTCTTCTCAGGCATCCTTTCTCTCTGACATATTTTGTCTTCCCCTCTTTCTCTCTGAAAAGATGACATGAAAAACATGTGTTTGTTAGTTTGACAAATACAAACGCTAACACACCCTTTTCCAGACCATCGTTCTGTGGAACACATTTGAATGAGAATAGAAACATCAGGGACATCACTTGGGAATGAATATATCCCACTTCTAGAAAGGCATCATCCCCAATTTACAATTGGCTCATTCATCCCTCCTCCTCTCCCTTGTAACTATTCCCCAGGTCGTTGCTGTACATGAGAATGTGTTCTCAGTCAACTTACCTGGTACAATAGGGTAAAATAAATAATAAAAAATAAAAAAATAGAGCCCCCTATACTATATGTCTCACAACTGGCCAGTCTTTTCTGTATGTTATCTCACACAAGAATGGAGGTGAATCTCTATGCAAGAAGGTTATATACCAAAAAACAGTCCCAATCTAGTCCCAAATCTTAATACCATAAGGTTGTGTTTAAAATGTGAGTACAGATCTATCATGTGTTTTCTGGCTTCCACTTTGCTACAACTAAATTGAAGGCATTAAAAAGCGTATTATGATGCATTGTCTTTAAGTGCCACCCATTGTTTCAATGATTCTATAAGGCTTCACTGCCTCGATGTTACCCTTCTGAAATTCACTTACATTCTCACACTTCTGAGGAATTATGAAATCGGCTATGTCTAAAATAAAAACCTGCCTGGATTTAACCAGGGACATTTTAGTGTTTAAACAGTCTAGATGTTTCTCTAGATGTAAAAACCAAGGAGTCTTATTTACCTATTTGTAGCCTAACAATAGCTTTAACATTTTAAATACACCTTGGTTTTTCAAAATGTATTCAGCTACCGACCCCTAACAAGTACAATCCTCTAATTAGCTATCAAAGAAACATGAGGAATATACAGAGAATTCAATCACCGACGTGTTCCTATGGCATTTAACATAATCCACCTCATATTGTTAGGCATTGACTAAATGCCATTCTAGTGTGTGTTACATGTATTGATCTTTTCTAACCATTATTAGGCTTCCTGTGATTTTCCTCTTGTTCATACCTTTGGATATTTTATATTTACATTCTAAGTGTTCCACTCTGCTCCTTGTTTGAATATAGATGTGATGATAATGTGTTAGTGTAGTGTAATAAGCAGTCTCCTACGTCTCCAAGGATAATGTATCACTTCGATCAAGGCACAAGGCGAGACTCGGATGCAGACACAGGAGGCAGATGGTTGGAGTCTTACAATGTTTAATAATCCAAAAGGAGTAGGCAAGAGAATGGTCGTGGAGAGGCAAGAAGGTCAAAACCAGATCAGAGTCCAGGAGGTACAGAGTGGCAGACAGGCTTGTGGTCAAGGCAGGCAGAGTTCAGGCAGACGGGTACAGAGTCCAGAAACAGGCAAGAGTCAAAACCAGGAGGACTAGAAAAAGGAGAATAGCAAAAGGAGTACGGGGAAAAACACGCTGGTTAACTTGGAAAACATACAAGACAAACTGGCACAGAGAGACAGGAAACACAGGGATAAATGCACTGGGGAAAATAAGCGACACCTGGAGGGGGTGGAGACAGGAACAGGTGAAACAGGAACAGGTGAAACAGATCAGGGCGTGACAACTTCCTCCCCTAAAGTAAAAACAAACCACTACTAAGCTCATTAGCTCTGATGATACAGTATGTTTTGCTGTGCATCTGCTGCAATTACCAGATATTATCAGAGAGATAAAGAGATATACTGTACTTTATTAGTCCACTCGAGAGAGCTTCAATATTTACCATTTCTGCCATAATTCATACACCAAAGGTATTTCAATCTTTCAAAAAACACTGTTTGATTCTCTCAAAATCAATGAAGGAGAGTTGGATTTGGTTCCCAATTTTTTTTGTCCAATTTGCTACTTTTTTAATCGACTAGAAGTTTCAGAATGGTTTGGTTGTCATGAATGCACTGACATAAGTAGAAGCATCCTCGCATTTTCATACTTGTATGATAGCCTACTATATGGCCTCCCGGGTGGTGCAGTAGTCAAAGCCCAGGCTCTGTCGCAGCTGGCCGTGACCGGGAGGTCCATGGGGCGACGCACAGCCGTCTGGGTTAGGGAGAGTTTGGCCAGAAGGGACATCCTTGTCTCATCCGTCACTAGCAACTCCTGTGGTGGGTTAGGTGCAGTGCATGCTAACCAGGTTGCCAGGTGCACATTGGTGAGGTTGGTTTCCGGGTTGGATGCGTGCTGTGTTAAGAAGCAGTGCAGCTTGGTTGTGTTTCAGAGGACGCATGGCTTTCCCGTACAGGAGTTGGAGCGATGAGACAAGATAGTAACTACTAACAATTGGGGAATAAAGGGGGGTAAAAAATAATATTCCTAATGTGATGAGTATATTGGATAGTCATAATTTAGGCTAGCAATAAAACTCAATCACTGTTTGCAAAAAAGACAGTTCAATGCATGGCTGGGTGTAGTGCGTAGAGTAGGCCTATGTGATAGGCTATATCAGATGACTTTTCATTTCTTTCTTTCATGGCTGGGTGTAGTGCGTAGAGTAGGCCTATGTGATAGGCTACATCAGATGACTTTTCATTTCTTTACACAGGAAAAATAACAATTATTTGTCAAATTACCGGATTTATAAAATATTGATTACTATATGTAGCTTTGTAAGAAAAACAAAAAAGTGTTACACCCTCTAAACTTATTCCACAGATTTGTCTAATCTGTTGTTAGTAATATTCATACTCATATACAATACCGTTCAAAAGTTTGGGGTCACTTAGAAATGTCCTTGTTTTTGAAAGACAAGCAAAAACAATTGTCCATTAAAATAATATCACATTTATCAGAAATACAGTGTAGACATTGTTAATATTGTAAATTACTATTGTAGCTGGAAACGGCTGATCATGACGAAGGAAGGCTATCTCTTCATTTTGCAACACTATGGCAAACCCTGTGGACGGCGTTTAATTGGAGCCAATTCCCTCCTACGACAATGACCCAAAGCACAGCTCCAAACTATGCAAGAACTATTTAGGGAAGAAGCAGTCAGCTGGTATTCTGTCTATAATGTAGTGGCCAGCTCAGTCACTGGAGCTATTGTGGGAGCAGCTTGACCGTATGGTACGTAAGAAGTGCCTATCAAGCCAATCAAATTTGTGGGAGGTGTTTCAGGAAACATGGAAAACAAGGACATTTCTAAGTGACCCCAAACGTTGAATGGTTGGGTATATATACAGTATCTACTGTATATACACTACCAGTCAAAAGTTTGGACACACCTACTCATTCAAGGGTTTTCCTTTATTTATTTTTACCATTTTCTACATTGTAGAATAGTAGTGAAGACATCAAAACTATGAAATAACACATGAAATGTGAAATGTGAAATGTAGTATGAAATGTAGTAACCAAATAAGTGTTAAACAAGTCCAAATATATTTCATATCTGAGATTCTTCAAAGTAGCCACCCTTGGCTTTGATGACAGCTCTGCACACTCTTGGCATTCTCTCAACCAGCTTCATGTGGAATGCTTTTCCAACAGTCTTGAAGGATTTCCTAAATATGCTGAGCACTTGTTGCCTGCTTTTCCTTCACTCTGCAGTCCAACTCATCCCACACCATCTCAATTGGGATTGTGGAGGACAGGTCATCTGATGCAACACTCCATCACTCTCCTTCTTGGTCAAATAGCCCCCACACAGCCTGGAGGTGTGTTGGGCCATTGTCCTGTTGAAAAACAAATGATAGTCCTGCCAAGGGCAAACCAGATGGGATGGCACATCGCTGCAGAATGCTGTGTTAGCCATGCTGGTTAAGTGTGCCTTGAATTCTAAATAAATCACAGACAGTATCACCAGCAAAGCTCTCCACACCTCCTCCTCCATGCTTCATGATGGGAACCACACATGCGGAGATCATCCATTCACCTACTCTGAGTCTCACAAAGACACGGCAGTTGCAACCAAAAATCTAAAATTGGGACTCATCAGACAAAGGACAGATTTCCAGCGGTCTAATGTACAATGCTCGTGTTTCTTGGCCCAAGAAAGTCTCTTATTCTTATTGGTGTCCTTTAGTAGTGGTTTCTTTGCAGCAATTCGACCACGAAGGCCGGATTGATGCAGTCTCCTCTTAACAGTTGATGTTGAGATGTGTCTGTTACTTGAACTCTGTGAAGCATTTATTTGGGCAGCAATCTGAGGTGCAGTTAACTCTAATGAACGTATCCTCTGCAGCAGATGTAACTATGGCTCTTCCTTTCATTTGGCGGTTATCATGAGAGCCAGTTTCATCATAGCGCTTGATGTTTTTTTTGACTGCACTTGAAGAAACTTTCAAAGTTCTTGAAATTTTCCGGATTGACTGACTTTCATGTCTTAAAGTGATGATGGACTGTCGTTTCTCTTTGCTTTTTTGAGCTGTTCTTTCCATACTATGGACTTGGTCTTTTACCAAATAGAGCTATCTTCTGTATACCACCCATACCTTGTCATACCACAACTGACTGTCTCAAACGCATCAAGAAGGAACGAAATTCCAAAAATTAACTTTAAAAAATGCACACCTGTTCATTGAAATGGATTCCAAGTGACTACCTCATGAAGCTGGTTTAGAGAATGCAAAGAATCAAATCAAATCAAATTTAAAAAATAATATTTGGCACATACACATGGTTAGCAGACGTTAATGCGAGTGTAGCGAAATGCTTGTGGTTCTAGTTCTGACAATGCAGTAACAACCAACGAGTAATCTAACCTAACAATTCCCAAACTACTACCTTATACACACGACTGTAAAGGGATAAATCAAATCAAATCAAATCAAATCAAATCAAATTTTTATTTGTACATACACATGGTTAGCAGATGTTAATGCGAGTGTAGCGAAATGCTTGTGCTTCTAGTTCCGACAATGCAGTGATAACCAACAAGTAATCTAACTAACAATTCCAAAACTACTGTCTTATACACAGTGTAAGGGGATAAGGAACATGTACATAAGGATATATGAATGAGTGATGGTACAGAGCAGCATACAGTAGATGGTATCGAGTACAGTATATACATATGAGATGTGTGTAGACAAAGTAAACAAAGTGGCATAGTTAAAGTGGCTAGTGATACATGTGTTACATAAGGATGCAGTCGATGATGTAGAGTACAGTATATACATATGCATATGAGATGAATAATGTAGGGTAAGTAACATTATATAAGGTAGCATTGTTTAAAGTGGCTAGTGATATATTTACATCATTTCCCATCAATTCCCATTATTAAAATGGCTGGAGTTGGGTCAGTGTCAATGACAGTGTGTTGGCAGCAGCCACTCAGTGTTAGTGGTGGCTGTTTAACAGTCTGATGGCCTTGAGATAGAAGCTGTTTTTCAGTCTCTCGGTCCCAGCTTTGATGCACCTGTACTGACCTCGCCTTCTGGATGATAGCGGGGTGAACAGGCAGTGGTTCGGGTGGTTGATGTCCTTGATGATCTTTATGGCCTTCCTGTAACAACGGATGGTGTAGGTGTCCTGGAGGGCAGGTAGTTTGCCCCCGGTGATGCGTTGTGCAGTCCTCACTACCCTCTGGAGAGCCTTACGGTTGAGGGCGGAGCAGTTGCCGTACCAGGCGGTGATACAGCCCGCCAGGATGCTCTCGATTGTGCATCTGTAGAAGTTTGTGAGTGCTTTTGGTGACAAGCCGAATTTCTTCAGCCTCCTGAGGTTGAATAGGCGCTGCTGCGCCTTCTTCACGACGCTGTCAGTGTGAGTGGACCAATTCAGTTTGTCTGTGATGTGTATGCCGAGGAACTTAAAACTAGCTACCCTCTCCACTACTGTTCCATCGATGTGGATAGGGCGGTGTTCCCTCTGCTGTTTCCTGAAGTCCACAATCATCTCCTTAGTTTTGTTGACGTTGAGTGTGAGGTTATTTTCCTGACACCACACTCCGAGGGCCCTCACCTCCTCCCTGTAGGCCGTCTCGTCGTTGTTGGTAATCAAGCCTACCACTGTTGTGTCGTCCGCAAACTTGATGATTGAGTTGGAGGCGTGCTTGGCCACGCAGTCGTGGGTGAACAGGGAGTACAGGAGAGGGCTCAGAACGCACCCTTGTGGGGCCCCCGTGTTGAGGATCAGCGGGGAGGAGATGTTGTTGCCTACCCTCACCACCTGGGGGCGGCCCGTCAGGAAGTCCAGTACCCAGTTGCACAGGGCGGGGTCGAGACCCAGGGTCTTGAGCTTGATGACGAGCTTGAAGGGTACTATGGTGTTGAATGCCGAGCTGTAGTCGATGAACAGCATTCTCACATAGGTATTCCTCTTGTCCAGGTGGGTTAGGGCAGTGTGCAGTGTGGTTGAGATTGCATCGTCTGTGGACCTATTTGGGCGGTAAGCAAATTGGAGTGGGTCTAGGGTGTCAGGTAGGGTGGAGGTGATATGGTCCTTGACTAGTCTCTCAAAGCACTTCATGATGACGGAAGTGAGTGCTACGGGGCGGTAGTCGTTTAGCTCAGTTACCTTAGCTTTCTTGGGAACAGGAACAATGGTGGCCCTCTTGAAGAATATGTACATAAAGATATATGAATGAGTGATGGTACAGAACGGCATAGGCAAGATGCAGTAGATGGTATCAGTATTTACAGATGAGATGAGTAATGTAGGGTATGTAAACAAAGTGGCATAGTTTAGTGGCTAGCGATACATGAATTAAATAAAGATGCAGTAGATGATATAGAGTACAATATATACATATGAGATGAGTAATGTAGGGTATGTAAACATTAATTTAAGTGGCATTGTTTAAAGTGGCTAGTGATACATTTTTTACATCAATTCCATCAATTTCCATTATTAAAGTGGCTGGAGTTGAGTCAGTATGTTGGCAGCAGCCACTCAATGTTAGTCCCTGCTGTGATGCACCTGTACTGACCTCGCCTTCTGGATGATGGCGGGGTGAACAGGCAGTGGCTCGGGTGGTTGTTGTCCTTGATGATCTTTTTGGCCTTCCTGTGATATCGGGTGGTGTAGGTGATATCGGGTGGTGTAGGTGGTGTAGGTGTCCTGGAGGGCAGGTAGTTTGCCCCCGGTGATGCGTTGTGCAGACCTCACTACCCTCTGGAGAGCCTTACGGTTTTGGGCGGAGCAGTTGCCGTACCAGGCGGTGATACAGCCCGACAGGATGCTCTCGATTGTGCATCTGTAGAAGTTTGTGAGTGCTTTTGGTGACAAGCAAAATTTCTTCAGCCTCCTGAGGTTGAAGAGGCGCTGCTGCACCTTCTTCACAACGTTGTCTGTGTGGGTGGACCAATTCAGTTTGTCCGTGATGTATATGCCGTGGAACTTAAAACTTACTACCCTCTCCACTACTGTCCCGTCGATGTGGATAGGGGGGTGCTCCCTCTGCTGTTTCCTGAAGTCCACAATCATCTCCTTTGTTTTGTTGACGTTGAGTGTGAGGTTATTTTCCTGACACCACACTCCGAGGGCCCTCACCTCCTCCCTGTAGGCCGTCTCATCATTGTTGGTAATCAAGCCTACCACTGCCGCAAACTTGATGATTGAGTTGGAGGCGTGCATGGCCACGCAGTCGTGCGTGAACAGGGAGTACAGGAGAGGGCTCAGAATGCACCCTTGTGGGGCCCCAGTGTTGAGGATCAGCGGGGTGGAGATGTTGTTACCTACCCTCACCACCTGGGGGTGGCCCGTCAGGAAGTCCAGTACCCAGTTGCAAAGGGCGGGGTCGAGACCCAGGGTCTTGATGACAAGTTTGCAGGGTACTATGGTGTTAAATGCTGAGCTGTAGTCGATGAACAGCATTCTCACATAGGTATTCCGCTTGTCCAGATGGATTAGGGCAGTGTGCAGTGTGGTTGCGATTGTGTCGTCTGTGGACCTATTGGGGCGGTAAGCAAATTGGAGTGGGTCTAGGGTGTCAGGTAGGATGGAGGTGATATGGTCCTTGACTAGTCTCTCAAAGCACTTCATGATGACGGAAGTGAGTGCTACGGGGCAGTAGTCATTTAGCTCAGTTACCTTAGCTTTCTTGGGAACAGGAACAATGGTGGCCCTCTTGAAGCATGTGTGAACAGCAGCCTGGGATAAGTATTGATTGAATATGTCCATAAACACACCAGCCAGCTGGTCTGCGCATGCTCTGAGTGTGCAAAGCTGTCATCAATGCCAAGGGTGGCTACATTGAAGAATCACAAATATAAAATATATTTTGATTGTTTAACACTTTTTTTGTTACTTCATGATTCCATATGTGTTATTTCTTAGTTTTGACGTCTCCACTATTATTCTACAATGTAGAAAATTGTACAAACTAAGAAAACCCCTTCAATGAGTGTAACAATCTTCGTCTTCATCGGATGAGGAGTAGGAAGGATCGGACCAAAAGCAGCGTGGTAAGTGTCCATGATAATTTATTAACACAGAACACAAAAATACAAAATAGCAAAGTGAATGTAAGAAATAAAAATCGAAACAGTCCTGAAAGGTGAAAACACAAAACAGGAAACAACTACCCACAAACACCAGGTGGGAAAGGGCTACCTAAGTATGGTTCTCAATCAGAGACAACGATAGACAGCTGCCTCTGATTGGGAACCATACCAGGCCAAACGCAGAGAAAATAAAACATAGAAAAACAACATAGAATGCCCACCCCAACTCACGCCCGACCAAACCAAAATAGAGACATAAAAAAGGAACTAAGGTCAGGGCATGACAATGAGTAGGTGTGTCCAAAGCTTTGACTGGTACTGTATATATATAAATGTTGTTGTTGTTTTCTTTGGGGGGGTGGGGGGTATTTTGATTTCTGGCAGTACCTCGCACTTTAAGAAGCACTGCATTAGACAAACAACTCCAGCCAATTATTATTTTTTAATCATTTATGCAGTGCCCTTTATGGCGATTACCGTGACCTTTTCTCTTAGAGCTACACTTTAATTCTTCTTTTTTTCTCCATTCCAGGGCTTTTAGCTGGCTGCATCTCTGCATTCTGCTCCCTCACTCCCTGGAATCCAGTAATCAACGGAGCGAAAGGCTGAGACCAATTAAACAATGTTACAAAGCACTTAAGGCTGACAGGGCCTTAGGCACAGCTCAGCAATTGCCATTTTAAGAGCAATTTCATGAATTTATAATTTTTTTGCAAATGAACCTGAAGATTTGATCCCCTCTGTATGCATTCTGTTGGAAGGCCACCTACGTAACACATTCATTCTCCCCTGAGGATATTCCTACAGGGTCTTGTGCTGTTATAGTGGTCTTGCCACATGGTTTGACAGTCACACTACAGTAAAGATGTTAAGTCGGGAGACCAAGAAGCAGGAGACATTTCCGAAGTGGAATTCCAAAGAACAAGTGTAAGGATGTTGTTGTATATAGATCAAACTTTGAAATGTTTGAATTAGTGAGAGTGTTCGGAAGACTTCTTATTTCTGCTGCTAAGACAAACAGGTTCCATTGTTCCTGGTTATAACCAGGGCTTGCATGGATCATCGTTTGCTAGTCCAGAGATCTCCAGTGGGACCTAATTGGTTTCATTATCAGATGGCATTATTTAATTTGAGCCACTGCTGTCAAATATGAGGACCCCGACACAGAGGATGCAAGAGAAAATAAAATACTTAGTAATTACTCTACAGAGGCGGTGTGGGGGACGGGGAGACACTGTTATGATGATACAGGGGTTATGAAAGGAATCAATAGCCGGTGCCATCTCAGGTTATGAGATTGGAGTTAGGATTTGTTCCTCACTGTGAGCTTGCTTGGGTTTGACTCATTATCCAGGGCCCTGCTAGACTGGTTGGTAAACAAAGGAAAGACACTGGAATGCATTTCAGTATTTCAACGGAGACAGGGACGAGCCATGATTAGTCGTGTCTTATTAGGAATCAATTCATTCGTGGAATTGCTGCCATCCACCTCTTGACAACAGAACCCAACAGATAACTCTGATTTGACTGGAGTAAATATGGAATGAGAAAATGACAACAGAGAAATTATTGTGTGTAAAAATATGCACTGCATATACATTCTCTGCACATTGAGGTCCTACCACTCGTCTGTTTAATTCAATCAAGATGTATGAGTTTAATAATGTAGACGTAAGCCTACAGCCCACTGGGCACAGATGTCAGTTCAACATCTATTTTTAATTGTTGAGTTGTCAACTAACGTGAATTCAACGTGAAATCAACAAAAAATGTCACCATGTAATAGGATTTAAGTTAAAAGACGATATTCCCTTACGTTGATGACGTATTTAAAATCCAATCAGTTTTCCACCTTGTTTCAACGTCATCACATTTTTTTTTTATTTTTTTTTTATTCATTGCATGAATAGACAGCTACGAAATATATAGATGAAAACTCTCTTGGTAAAGTGTGTGGTCTACAGCTTATCATGAGATACTCTACCGCAGGCGAACAAAACCTAGAGACCTCCTTAATAATAGATTTTGTGCACTAGCTGTTGTTTACAAATATACACAGACCGCCACCCCTTGTCTTTACTTGTCTTCTATCTTGCAGATGCAGCGTAAAACCCACCAGCTGTATGTTATTCATGTTGTTGTTCAGCCACGACTCTGTGAAACATAAGATATTACAGTTTTTAATTTCCCATTGGTAGAATATTCTTGATCGTAGTTTGTATATGTTTTTATCCAATGATTGTACGTTGGCTAATAGGACTGATGGTAGAGGCAGATTACCCACTCACCGCTGGATCCTTCAAAGGCACCCCGACCTATGTCCCCAATTTCTCCGTCTCTTTCTCATGTGAATCACAGGGATTTGGGCCTTGTTGGGTGTCCGACTTGTTCAAGAAAAATCTTTGTCCTGTAAGTGAGTAATCACTGTCCTGATATCTAGAAGCTCTTTTTTTCATAAGAGACGGTGGCAGAAAGATTATGTACGAAATAAGTTGCAAATAACGCAAAAAACACACAATAGCACAATTGGTTAGGAGACCATAAAACTTCAGCCATCTCCTCCGGTGCCATTATACAAGCAGAGAGAAAGAATTCGGCAGACAGAGTGGGAGGGTCATCACACTTACGGAAACGTTTTACTTGCTATGACTGTGACATGCTGTTGTTTATCTACCTTAGTTGAATGCACTGACTGTAAAGCCTGTTGCATGGTTCCAGGTCGAAACAGTTTGCACATATATTCTGATTACATTTTGTGACGTTTTTGTTCATTTTGATGTTTTGCAGGTTTTTCGGGGGCTGTTCCATCAAAATTGTTTCACTTGAGGTAAGTTGAAGTTTGGTAGCCAAAGTTTATGCCCTTTCGTCGGTGATTGGTCAACAGTACTTACTACTCCTAGTAGAAGTGGGAACTGTGGAAGGGATTCTTCAATGTTGTTATTCAATGAGAGACAACTAATACTCCATCTAACATCTAAGTTATGTGTAAAATTGTGCTACTAACACCTCCTTGGCAAAACGTAAAAATGAATTTATTGATTTATCTTAGAATAGTTCTGACTATTTTGAGGAAATTTATTGGTTATGTTGTTGCTACAGGATCTCAAGAGGGAAGGTCTTTTAAGGGAGTATGCAAGGCACAGACGTTCGCTTCGCCCAGTCGAGTTCTGCTAGGAGCCAACCGAACCTAGTATCTGGGTGCCTTTAGTCAGTCTGGATAAGGGTGTCTGCTGCAGTAAATGACCAACATTTTAATGTGCTATATATGTGAAAATGAACATACAAATATTTACTACAAAGCACACTGGGTATTGTCATTGGCCTTGTTTCGGGGCAAAGCTCATTAGAATAATACTCAACATGCTTTGTCATTTTAAATTTGTACATATTCAATTGTACTTAGTTTATTTAGCAGACTCTCTTATCACACAATAGTGCCATCAGACTTCTGAAACCAATGCAAGGTGAAAGGGGCCATAAAATTGTGAACCGCTATTAAAAATGGTACAGAAAAGTATTTTGTATTTTGAAAATACAAGTTACAGCTCTTAGAAAGAAGAAGGTATATTCTTACTAAATACACTGGAGTGTAGTTCAGCCCAGTGTAATACAAATGACAAAATACTCAGAAGTCATTTAAATAACTATTTCAAATAAATGTAACAGAAATACTGCCCATCTGTGGTTCAATGTATATCTTTCAGTAGCACAATGTTGTGACTCCACCGACGTTGTCCACGTACCTGGTTTTGGATAAAGACTGCATCCTACATCTACGTCTAAGTTATGATCCAATCCTAAACTCCAATGAAATCAATATGTGATTGAGAGGTCAGGATGCAGCCTTTACGTAGTGCTCTACATTTTTTCTTACTAGTAGGCTTACTCTCTTTCACTCTTGAAATAACAAACATGTACTTGATAACGTATCTTTAGATTTACATGTAGATTCAACAGCAGGGGGCAGTATTGACTCAGTTCACCACATCAACCCTCTGGTCGCCATTCAGTCTACACATTTCACCCAAGACATGTTGGAAAATAACAGCCGTTATGTTAATGTGATAATTTTTGGTTATTGCAATAACCAGTTTTTCCACCAATAGTTATAGAATCACTTAATAAATGCCTTGAGATAAGTGTGCCAAAATGGGCCAAACATTTAACAGAAATGTAGACATTTTTGTAATTATATTCCAGCTGTCAGCTTTAACTCGATTCTCCCTCTACTTCTATCTGCTTCACCTGCAGATAAATATTGCATGTGGGTTGGAACATTCTGATTTAATACATGGACTCAGATGAACTGGTACTGGGATTCATGGCTGCTGTTACTATGACTGTCCTTATACAATGCAGAGACAGGACTGGTTCACAATGCATGATCTATTTATCCTCCCCACTGTCATAAAAAATCCCACTCAGATAACGTGGACACACCCAATATGTGAGGTGTAGGCACCCAGTTTTCAGTTCAGCTTCATTCTTGACAATGCATGTTCTCTGAGAGTATATTACTCCTGCTCCACAGTAGAAGTATGTTGAGGATAAATATGGTCTAGGTGGGGACAGACGTGGAAGCTGTGTGTAGTAGATAATATACATGTTACTATCTGGAAAACTGTGTGGCAAGCCACTCTGTAGCCTATAACAACAGCATGTCAAGAATGTATCTGCTGAACATAATGGGCCTTACCCACACCATCGCCCAAACACTTGCTCAAGCTCGTGCCATATTAAGGATTTAAAGTCACGTCAAAGATATAAACAGGGACTGCTTATTGTAATTGTCTTTTGAATGACTGTTTGACAGGTTTTAATATGTTTTGAGTCGTGGAGCTTCTGCAGCAGAGGAGGACACCCCGAGGCTATGTAGACTGCTTGTTCAATGAAGACATTCTTTCAAATGATATATCAGCGGTATTATTATTCCTAATTTCCTACATTCATTTCAACGTAAATCTCTGTTTCTGCTCCAGTGTCAGTCACATGGAAAATGTTCATTGTGTTTCATTATCAGTGTGCCATAGCCTGAAGTAAATGATCCTCCTCACCTTCACATCTTTTACTTAGCACATCATCTGTTTTTTATCTCTTTGGATGATACATTGATGTGAGAGATCTCTGAGCAGAATCCACGCTGAACGGTTTCTTTAGACAAGTAGCACAAGCACCATATAGACAAAAAGTAATAACCACCACACCAAAATTATTCTGATGTCATAGCTTGACCTGTCAATAATGGCACTTCAGAGTGTGTATTGTGTGTCAGTTGAAAATTATGAAGAGATACCTGTCTTGATTGGCAGGCTATGTAAATACATGATCCACTTTTGGTTTCTAGAGTATTACACGTCAGCCAGTAGTGTTGATCAGATCTCTGTCTAACAATCCCAGAGCCAACAACAGCTTGACTAGAGTTATTCACTCAGAACAACATGTTTCAGTCAGTGGGGCCATAGCCACTGTGCATTTTATGATATTTATTTTTGAAATCATTTTTTGGTGAATTACAACTAAATGGCTACAGCTGTAATCATCAGATAAGTAGGAACCAACATGGCAGGTGTTTCTGGAGAGATAAAGAGGAACCATTGTGAATGAGGATGATGTTTCCAGGAGGGAATGTTTTGGGGCCCGGATTCTTGTTTCGTTTGTTACCTACAGCCTTTACTTGAGGCCAGGGAAGAGATAGGGAGAGCGCCCCTTAATGGAGTTTCAGCAAAGTATGTTCATGCAGCTGTCCTTCAGATGTTTGAGCGAATAGATCGTCTTTTTTGACATGGTACCAATGCAGCAATCCCATGTCAATGGAAGACTCCATTAGATTACACAGAATACTCAATTCAATCACATCATATGCCCTCTCAACAGTGGTGTAAAGTACTTAAGTAAAAATTAATTAAGTCGTTTTTGGGGTATCTGTACTTGACTATTTATATTTTTGACAACTTTTACTTTTATTTCACTACATTCCTAAAGAAAATAATGTACTTTTTACTCCATACATTTTCCCTGACATCCAAAAAAGTACTCGTTACATTTTGACAGGAAAATGGTCCAATTCACGCACTTGTGAACATCCCCGGTCATTCCTACAGCCTCTGATCTGGCAAACTCACTAAACAAATCAAAACAAATCACAAAACACAAATGCTTTATTTGTCAATTATGTCTGAGTGTTGGAGTGTGCCCCTGCCTATCTGTAAATGATGTCTGAGTGTTGGAGTGTGCCCCTGGCTATCTGTAAATGATGTCTGAGTGTTGGAGTGTGCCCCTGGCTATCTGTAAATGATGTCTGAGTGTTGGAGTGTGCCCCTGGCTATCTGTAAATGATGTCTGAGTGTTGGAGTGTGCCCCTGGCTATCTGTAAATGATGTCTGAGTGTTGGAGTGTGCCCCTGGCTATCTGTAAATGATGTCTGAGTGTTGGAGTGTGCCCCTGGCTATCTGTAAATGATGTCTGAGTGTTGGAGTGTGCCCCTGGCTATCTGTAAATGATGTCTGAGTGTTGGAGTGTGCCCCTGGCTATCTGTAAATGATGTCTGAGTGTTGGAGTGTGCCCCTGGCTATCTGTAAATGATGTCTGAGTGTTGGAGTGTGCCCCTGGCTATCTGTAAATGATGTCTGAGTGTTGGAGTGTGCCCCTGGCTATCTGTAAATGATGTCTGAGTGTTGGAGTGTGCACCTGGCTATCTGTAAATGATGTCTGAGTGTTGGAGTGTGCCCCTGGCTATCTGTAAATGATGTCTGAGTGTTGGAGTGTGCCCCTGGCTATCTGTAAATGATGTCTGAGTGTTGGAGTGTGCCCCTGGCTATCTGTAAATGATGTCTGAGTGTTGGAGTGTGCCCCTGGCTATCCGTCAATAAAAAATCAAATAAAAATTGTGCCATTTGGTTTGCCTAATTTAAGGACTTTGAAACGGTTTATACTTTTACTTTGACTTTTGATACTTAAGTATATTTAAAACCAAATGCTTTTAGACTTTTGCTCAAGTATGACAATTGAGTACTTTTTCCAGCACTGCCTTTCAACTTCAAAGCAGAGGAATTAAAAAACCTTCCACAAGCACCTTGAGCCATTAATCACCTAGTCGTACCAGCCATAGATACAAAGACAGACCTTTTCAATTTCCTATGGCATATGGGATAAGAAGTAACAGCAAATAATAATAAATAATGCAGAAAACATATCAGAACCCATATAGCAACCAATAAGAATACTCCACACTAGTGTATGTATGTATGTGTGTGAGTGCGTGCGTGTACATGCTTGTTTGTTTGTGCATACATATGTGCATGCACGTGTGTGTATTTGTGATTGTTGGCTCCTTCCAGGGGTCTCTCCGTAATTATTTCTCTGTGTCTATTCTATTCTCCGGACTTGTTCATATTTGCCATGGCATGAGTTCAGAGGGAGGATACAGTATTTTGTTGTTATATTATCAAACCAATAAAGAAGAAGGAGAGGATATTAGCCTGATTCTGGGCTCCTTCTGGAGCTTTATTGTGTCCCCAGATGACAGAGAGAAACTAACGGAAACAACACAACTATGTCTTTTGTCCTTTTTCAAAATTAAAGCAATACAGTAGCTCACTAGACTGTAGCCACAACACATCACTTAGCTATTAAAATAGATAGAACAGTTGATTTGGGCTGGGTGATGACGTTCCACTGCTTCAGACAGCCTCTCTACTCCCAACTAGGATCAGCTAATTAACATTCACTCTCATGCATTGTAAGTGAGAGGGAAAAAAGATCTGAAAACCTTCACAATCAAACGATGTGAGCGTTGCTCTTTGAGAGTTTAATGTGAATAACTTAGTTAGGTGTATGCCATTTTTTAACAGACTGTGCGAGTCGGAAAATCAGGCCTCGTGGCTTTGCTAACCATGTCGTGAGGCTGTTAAGCAGGTGTGTGCAGTGCAGTGCTTTAATCTGGTGTCTCTCTGTGATGTTTATCTCCAGGCTAACTTCTCTTAGGTGTCGTGCACAGGGGGGTCCCTGCTGCACTAACCCCAAAAAGTCACCTTCACTGAGGCTCCCACTGATGATGAAGTGGGATCCAGACTCTACAGCACACCCCCCTTCCTGTCCTGTCTCCCGTGTCTTCCCCCCTCAGCCTCTCTCTCTCTCTCCCCCTCTCTCTCTCTCCCCACATCTGCAAACTCTTTCATTTATTTGCCGTTGAAGCAGGGATTTATCTGCATGTACACAGAAAGTCAATCCCTTTTCTGAAGGGCTTACGATATACATCTTTACATCCGTCTTTCTTTCTCCGAAAGTTATTGCAGAGGAGTACTTTCTCAGAATATTATGCTGAAAATGCTGGGTTTAAAATAACCCAGTTTGGGTTATTTGGTAACCCAGCGCTCTGTAAATATTTTTGAGTGTAGAAGTGTATGTTCCTGGGTGAAGGGGATGATGAGGTTCATCATGCCGGCATCATCAGTAGTTTTTTGAAGACTAGAAAGATCCCAGCCTAAAAACATGGATTTATAAAGGCATTGATGAAGACCATCCAATGACCTGGGAACAGATGTGTAGATCACAGTGGGAGATCATCAGAAACACACAATATTTGGTTTTCATCAAACGCATTCCTGAACTCCCAACAGTGATGTAAGTAGCCTGCTTAATCATGCTTTTAATTGTGCCCCCACTCCACCAAAAGCCCCTGGTGCACCGCGGCAGCATGCCAGGCAGACAGGGAGTTGAGCGCACTTGCCTCATCCACCAAGATGAAGAAATCCATTATCAGGCCTTTTATCTGCTAGCGCTAAAGATTGGGATGAAGCTGTTACTCTAGTTGTGTTTGATCACCCTGGTCTTCCCCACTTTGATATTTCCTCAACATCCTTCCTCCAGACTGGAACCTAGCTTGGTAACACCACAAAGGCACATGTGTGGAGTCAACCTGTCAGGGCCCATGCACAGAATATCACACTAATTGGGAAGTCTGTGTTTGGAATGCTAATGGGTTCTCCTGCTTTTCAACAGTTGAGTTAATATTCATAATGTCTCGCTGGTGTTATGCAAGCTCAATGACAATCCCTTTTTTCTTTTAGAAGGTGCATGCCAAAACGCAGACGGGTGATCTCCTTACCAAATACAAAACGTACAAGTTAACATTCCCAACAGGTTTGCTGCATTTTAAATGTGGACTGGCCTCCAATACCACATGTAATCGGCTTGCTTGTGTTGACCACACTGCAACAGACTGTAATGTTGGGAACACATAAACAACCTTCTGAAAATATGACCTCATGGAGAAATGTAGAGAATCACTAGTCAGAAAGGTTTTTGTTAGGGACTATGTTTCAGAGCCCAGTGTGTGGGCTTGTTTGTCTGGATGGAGCTGGCATTCAAACGGTCATAAGATACAGATGGCCTGAGAGGCCGTGGGGATACACACACACACACACACACACACACACACACACACACACACACACACACACACACACACACACACACACACACACACACACACACACACACACACACACACACACACACACACACACACACACACACACACACACACACACACACACACACACACACACACACACACACACACACGAACGAGACAGATATATACATGTTAAATATGTGTACCGCCACATACACATCAATACATCTCTTTAGTGCTGGGAGCCTTTGTCTTGAGTAGGACTAATTAGCATTTCTTTGTTTCTTCCTGCTTCTATAATCTACAGATGAAATACAAGCTTGATGAACTCTGTTTGCATCCAAGATACTGCTTCTTACAGCCTTGTGCCAACTGAAGCTTTGCCTGGAGGATTGCAAATGTTTGCCGCTCTGCCACCCGTGTCTCCCCCAATAGCCACACATGAACCAACCGATTGCTTCAGCTGGTTTAGTTTCAATTGTACCAATCCACAGTAATAGAAAGGCACGTGCTCATTATGTTACTGCCTCTCTCTGTGTGCAGTATAATTAAACCCAAATGAAGAGAAATAACAGAATTATTGAAAGTAAAGGAACCAAAAGCAGGTCTCTGTTTTTTTTGTGCCTCAATTTGATATTTTTTGAAAGTAATTAAGAATAATTGCTCCATCAATTGGGGTACAGTCTGAGAATTCTGCTCGGGAGTTGAATGTAACTAATAAAAAAACTGTATGAGTCCCACCTCCCATAAGAATGTCAACCTTTTCTTCTTTCTCTCCCACATACTCCTTGAGGATGAAAGGAGGAGGACTGTCTTTCACCATGCTCTGTCTTTCATTCAGCATGTCCTCTTTTCTCATAAACCCCCACGCTTCCAGCATTCAACCTCTCACATGCACAGCGCAAACACACACTCGCCTAAGTGTTTAATTAGTTGCTTTTGTATCACTTTAAGAAGCATCTGGATCCACAGAATGTGGGAGGATGATAATTGGCACATGGCACTTAGCAGAGCCCGACCCTTTGGCTCTGGAGGAGGAGAGAGGAGGGAAGAGAGAGAGAGCAAGGAGGGATAGCCAATAGAGGAGAAAATTATTTTCCAAAAATTAGACTGACAGAGAGGGAGAGAGAAAGTGAAGCAGCTCACACAAGGCTCATTTGTTCGCATTCTAGTACACCTGTCAAGCATTTATAATTAACTGTCAATTAACTGTCAATTACCAGTTCTCGCTTGACCATCTGTCTATAAACGCAGCACTTCCCCCTTCCTTAAGGACTGTTTGAGAGCAGGCACGTCAGTGTAACTACTACATTAGCAACCTTCCACACGGGAGAAGTCAGAAAGTAATCGTGGCATACTCTGTGACATGCAAGAGTTTACGAACACAAACTGTTCTACGAATAGCACACCTACAGTAATACAGTAATAATGACCTTTTCATCTGGCTTGCCTAGAAACAGCATCAACCCATTCTACCTTTGTTAGACCTGTGCATTGAGCACCTGAGATAGAAAATGTTACCAAGAGACTTTCCCACAAAAGAGGAGACTCATCTGACCATTATCCTTACGTTTGAACAGGGAATCTTTTTTTTCTTTTTTAAACATGTTGCACCATTTAGTCTTAGAAATGGGTGGATTTGAGGAGCTATAAAAGAAGGACCTTTTCTGTCTCTGAGAATGTCTCCAGACCTCAAAGCTCATAATCTTTTGAACGGTTGTCTTGTGTTGCCATTGAGCGCCCATTGTCCACAGTGGGAAAGGAAGCCCCTCTAAACTGTCTCTTTTCTCTTAATTGGACCTCTGTTCCAGTTGTTCCTCAGCGAGCGTGATGGCTTAGATGGTGGGACGGCTTTAACACGCACCAGGGATGTTTCCACGGAGAAGGAAGTAAAGTGGAACGACCGGGGTCAAGGCTGCCTCTTCTCCAGCTAATTGGCCAAGCTTGTAGCTTGTGCTTGACAGATTGAATTATCAAACTCCCACTGCAATCCCCCACGGTCTCCCCTAGTTGACTTTTAATGACCGCTCAACCTCAGCCCGCTACAGGGTGGGAAGCAGCCCAGAGAGTACTACCAAGCATTGCAATATAGGGGTGAGAGGAGATTTCCAGTTTGCACTTTTCCCATATATCTCTCTCTCTATACAGTGGGAAGAAAAAGTATGTGAACCCTTTAGAATTACCTGGATTTCTGAATAAATTGGTCATCAAATGTTATCTGACCTTCATCTAAGTCACAAAAATAGACAAACACAATCTGCTTAAACTAATAACACACAAACAATTATATGTTTAGTCTTTTTTGAACACACTGTGTTAACATTCACAGTGCAGGTTGGAAAAAGTATGTGAACCCTTGGATTTAATAACAGGTTAACCCTCCTTTGTCAGCAATAACTTCAACCAAACATTTTCTGTAGTTCTGGATCAGACCTGCACAATGGTCAGGAGGCATTTTGGACCATTCCTCTTAACAAAATTGTTTCAGTTCCACAATACTCTTGGGATGTCTGGTGCTCTCTTGAGGTCATGCCACAGCATCTCAATCGGGTTGAGGTCAGGACTGACTTGGCCTCTCCAGAAGGCTTATTTTCCTCTTTTCAAGCCATTCTGTTGTTGATTTACTTCTGTCTTTGGGTTGTTGCATCACCCAACATCTGTTGAGCTTCAATTGGCAGACAGATAGCCTCACATTCTCCTGCAAAATGTCTTGATAAACTTGGGAATTCATTTTTCCGTTGCTGATAGAAAACGGTCCTGTCCCTGAAGCAGCAAAGCTGCCCCAAACCATGATGCTCCCTTCACCATAGTTTACAGCTGGAATGAGGTTTTGATGTTGGTGTGCTGTGCCTTTTTGTCTCCACACATAGTGTTGTGTGTTCCTTTCAAACAACTTTAGTTTACAGACTATTTTGCTAGTAGTTCTGAGGAACATCCAGGTACTCTTTTGCGAATTTCAGACATGCAGCAATATTTCTGGGGGACAGCAGTGGCTTCTTCCATGGTGTCCTCCCATAAACACCATTCTTGTTTAGTGTTTTACGTATTGTAGACTCGTCAACAGAGATGTTAGCATGTTCCAGAGATTTTTGTAAGTCTTTAGCTGATACTCTAGGATACCTCTCTGGGATAGGCGTCACGCCAGCAGCACACCTGTCGACAACTTCCGGTGAAATTGGAGGGCGTGCTATTAAAATAAATATTCATAAAAATTATGGATATTAAAAATCTAGGTTCATAAAAGTGTTTTATATCGGTTAAAAGTTTAAATTCGTGCTAATCTAACTGCATTGTCCGATTTACAATAGGCTTTACCGCGAAAGCATGCCATGCGATCGTTTGAGGACGGCACCCCACATAAAAATATTTTTCAACCAGCACAGGCTTCGTAAAATCACAAATAGCGATTAATTATTCCCTTACTTTTTGAAAATATTCCTCTGATTTGCAATCCCAAGGGTCCCAGCTACAACATCCGTTATCGTTTTGTTAGATAAAAAATATGTTCAATAGAAAAACAAAATTAGCAAGTGCTCGTCCTCTTCGTCGTGCGCGCACAGACTGATTTCTAAATCCGACTCCCAGTACCAAAACCCAAACTTCTTCCTAGTTTGGGAAGAAACAAGCCTGAAACTGTGAACAAAGACTGTTTACATCTAGTGGAAGCCATAAGAATTGCAATCTGGGAGCTGGAATTGCATAGAACCCAAAGCTTTCCATTGAAAGAGCTTGGGCTCTCAAAAAACAAATCCTATTGGTTTTTCTTTGGATTTTCTCCAACCATATCAATTGTGTTATAGTATCATACATTATTTAACACAAACTTCAAAGGTTTTCTATCCAATGGTACCAATTATATGCTTCTGGGCCTGAGTAACAGACAGTTTACTTGCAGGACGGCCACTCGTAGGGAGAGTAGCAACAGTGCTGAAATTTCTCAAATTGTAGACAATTTGTCTTACCGTGGACTGACTTTTAGGGATACTTTTGTAACCCTTTCCAGCTTTATGCAAGGCAACAATTCTTCATCTTAGGTATTCCGAGATCTCTTTTGTTCGAGACATGGTTCACATCAGGCAATGCCTGTGTGAATAGCAAACTCAAATTTTGTGAGTGTTTTTTTATGGCGCAGGCCAGCTCTAACCCAAATCTCCAATCTCTTCTCATTGATTTGACTCCAGGTTAGTTGACATAATATAGACAAGAAAAATACAATAATTTGTGTGTTATTAGTTTAAGCACACTATGTTTGTCTATTGTTATGACTTAGATGAAAATCAGATCACATTTTATGTCAAATTTATACAGAAAACCAGGTAATTCTAAAGGGTTCACATACTTCTTCTTGCCACTGTATATATATATATTCTCTATATATATCCCTGTGCTGCATGTACAGCAATGCATTAAGATCAGCCTGGAATGTTCATGAAGTGTGGTGTTCAGTGGAGAAGACCTTGTGATAGCTGAAGTGCTGAAATAGACAGTCACACTAACTACATACTCTAGTGTTGCTGCATTGGAAAGTTTGAGTATGGGAAGGAGCACACACATCACCATTTGAAGCTATGTTCCAGCTCAATAACACATCACAGTTACAGCTAATTAGAGTTAGTAGTGGTCTTAGTTGATGTAAATCAACCATCAATAATGGATCAAAATGGCCTGTTCCATTGATTCTCACACACTTTCAGCACTGGTGGTGGAATTCAAACCCTTCGTGATCTACTGTGCAGCACAATGTGTGCCTCTGCCTCTGTCCATGGTGCTGAAAGCTGAGTCAGAATATTCAGTTAGCTAGAAACATATACCGGTGCTCTCTATTTGTGAGAAAACTGGACTTTTTAATTGCCTAGATGTTGCTGACCCTAGTCTGCATTGAAGCAGAAAATGACAAACACAGGAACACAACTCAGTTCCATCCTCTTCATCTGGTCGTTTTTTGTTCAGCTTCATAATAAAGAATCACTTGTGTGAAATAGAGTTGATAGAATTGTATCTCTCAGAGAGCTTATTAGCTTTAAGGCCCTGCAAACGCAATGTGTCGTTTCACTGATTGCATAGGTTTTACTACCATTGACTCCAGTAAATTCATTATCTGACGTGATAACATTGACGCGTTGCTGGAGTAACGTTTTGCGTGTAGGATTTAACATAGGTTTAGTTCACTTTGTATTCCTCAGTGCAAGTTGATTTCACCATCAATCTATCCGCTCAAGGGAGGTCTCATTATCTTGCTTTCTAGCGATCCTCAGATTGTTAGATGTTTGAGCATTTCCATTGTGCCGCAATTACTGCTTCACCAACTGCAATCAGTATAATTAAGTTTCCAATGGAAAAGTGTGTATACGGAGTATAATTGTGAAATCATAATGCATGAAAGCATGGAGACAACAACACTATGATGCTCTGGTGGTGCCACCCATAGAAATAGAATAAGGGATCAGTCAAATGACCATGATCTGAGTAGCTACGCCCTTTCTAGGAATTATATTTCTGTGCTGCTATCCTCTCTGCTTTACATGTTCACATGTATGTACTTTAGCAGTCATCCAGGCCATGTAGTGTTCCTGGGAGTGACTGGTCCTGGCAGTGCCATTGGAGCTGAGTGGTTGGTGCCACCAGGCCTCCTTCAGGGCCCCTCCTCCTTACTGACCGCATTACAGCACAATCACTATTCATTCACCATCTGAGCCCCAGACACTACATGGGCGCACACATGCTTTCACACACTCAATCACACAGGCAATACTTCCTCATTCGGTTTCAGAGACATGACTGTCATTACAACAGACGGCAAATACAAAACAATACTTACAGATGTAGGATCTTAATTTGATCCAGTTTGCTAAATCAGGAAAATCATCCTCCAGCAACAGGAAATGAGAATTATTATGTGTATTATAAACAAGGTACATTTTTGTAGGTGTTGAAAGGGAAAATCAAGTCTTCCATTTCAGTGGACATTACACACTTGAGAAGCCTTTTACACTCTAAGTTTTACATTTCCTGCACTGCAGGAAAGTTCTCCTGGAACAGGACGGTCGAAGTACGATCCTACATCTGTAGTAATGAGAGTTATTTCTGTCTAGATCCATACAGTATGTATTCTGTTTGTGCGTAGATGTACACTTGTGTGGGTGCACCGAGTTTGTTGTGTATATCCTCTTAAAATGCCAAACCTGGTTGACACACTTTCAGATAAGATAACAAAAAAAAGATGTAAGAGCTCACACAACAAAGTCAGTAAGCATTAAGTGCCCTCCAGATAAATGTGTAGAAGAAAGAAAGAGAGAAAAAAAATCTCATTCCAATTATCTATCGGGCATGGCTTTGTGTGGGGACAAATGTCAGATAAGACCATCCTCCTGATAAAGGCTCCCAACCCACTGGAGATCTGACCCTTTGGGCATCCATAAGACGTATGCTGGTCTGCCAGATCCTCTGCCCAGATACAGACACTCCACCCCGGACCTCTTCTCTTCTCATCCCTCTCTCCAGTCCTACTCTCTTCTCCTGTCCCCAGCCCCACAGGCTGACCCAGAGATGACAAGGAATCCTTGTCTAGTAAGTGATCAATAAAACAAGGCTGAACTCATTTCACTCTCAGCCTTTGTTCCATTATTGAAACACCCACGGGATCATGATGGAAACACCACTGTGCAAACTCTCTAGGAGACACTGATACCAACTCAGTGTTTCCCCTAGATTAATATTAATAAAGCATAGGTGCGACACCGCTGCTGAATTTATTCCATCGCAGCAAAAAAATATGATATAATTTTTACAAATATATATGTATATTTTTGGGGAAGAGATGCAGTTTCCCCCCCCCTCCACTTTTTCTCTCCACAATTTCGATCTTGTCTCATTGCTGCAACTCCCCAACGGGCTCGGGAGATGAAGGTCGAGTCATGCGTCCCCCAACACATGACTCCTCAAACCGTGCTTCTTAGCACCCGCCAGCTTATCCTGGAAGCCAGCTGCACCAATGTGTCAGAGGAAACACAGTTCAACTGATGACCGATGTCAGCCTGCAGGTGCACGGCCCACCACAAGGAGTTGATAGAGCGCAATGAGCCATGTAAAGCCCCCCCTGCCAAACTCTCCCCTAACCCGTACGATGCTGGACCAATGTTGCACCGCCCTATGGGACTCCCAATCACAGCTGTTTGTGATACAGCCCAGGATCGAACCCAGGTCTGTAGTGACACCTCTAGCACTGTGATGCAGTGCCTTAGACTGCTGCTCCACCTGGGAGGCCCTGAGAAGCGCTTAAATGGATAGTCGTTGGCTCAATGACTTGAAGTCCATGAGAACAGCTAGCATGTAATTTCGCTCCCCCTTCCGCTACCCTTGCCACCACTGCTGAAACAATGCAATTGTGATGCAAAGGTCTGCATTATTAGGAATGCAGAATCTAAAGTCTCAGACTGTATGTGAACCAGGGCGGCCACACTGTACAGGGGGCCTAACACCAAGTTAAATGTCTCAGAAGTTTAATCCTCTATACTCTGTCACCTTGAACTTGAATGTTGATTGGGTTTCATGTCACTGAATTTTATCTGCTTCATTCTAATTCCCCACCCTATCCCCTAAACCCCCCTTCCCCCAGAAGTCTTTCAAAAGTGGGACACGAGCTCGAGTCCTTTTCATATGCAGACAGTTCCCAGACCTCACTACTGTACTTGGTCCCAAAGGGGCTTATTACCGGTGACACCAGGCTCCACAGCTCAGCACAAGCCTCTGCACAAAGGATCTGCAGAGCTGGGGAAAAGAGAGAGCGAGAAGCCTCGTGTTAGCTAGGAGATGAATTCTGTTCTCATCCCAACGCAGGACCATGCAAAGTGCACATGCCATAGAAGGTTACAGAATCTTCACTTGTTGAGAAAAGTTGTATTTTTCCAAGGATGGTTCTCAAAACCTGGACAGCAGAGGACAATAATTGAGGCAAAAAAAATTTGGACACCTTCCTTTTGCTTGACATTCTCCTTTCATTAAATTGATGATGCCGAGGATGTTTCAAACATTTTCTACATTTAATTAATGATGTTAAAATTGACTCTAATTTCCACACTTTTTCGATTGCTGTAATTACATTGCTTCTTACCTTCTTGCCATGTAATTATCGTTGGAATCACAAAAGGCATCACTGTGTTAGACAGCCATCATTTACTTTAGATAATCGTGTACAGTTGTTTGCGATACCGTCATTAGTTTGACAGATTAGTATTTTCTCAACAGGCAGATGTTGACTCCTGATCTCCGTCTGTTGCATTGTCTGAAAGTGAAAACGTTTCAAAAGAAACTCAAGATCTGCAAGTCAATTAACTGACATTAAGATAATGACAGTTAAGATAATCATGATTATGATGATAGTAATTAGCTCGGGAGACGAAACAAATGACTTTGGAGGTCAGCTCTGGGTGTTGGAGCATGTAATGGAAGAATTACACATGGTCCAGGATAATACATATGGGTAGTCTATCTGAACATAATGACAAATATTTTTGGTATGTGTAAATAATTCACAGTAAAAAAATGCCATTTTATATCATAACAAAATAAGATATTTGAAAACACAATATACACAAATACAAACTCAAGAAATACAAACTACAAGACTAGATCACAAAAAAACGTTAGACAACAATAGTTCCACATTACATGTAAACAGGAGCATGGCATGACTGTGGCATGACTGTGGTAACAGCCAGTGAAGTGATGGTGGCTCTAGAATTCCCAGGAGAGATCAAGGCCATAGGGTCAGCAGTTAGAGGTAATGGGATAGTACATATTTCTTACCTCGTGGAAGCTGGAGAGCACCACCCCTGAGCTGAACACAAACAGTTTATTCATGTTGAAAATAAGACAGCTCATGCAGTACAGCTTACACGAGTCATCTTGAGTGAGAAATCACGGAGCAGACCAACAAGAACGACTTAAGAGACATGTTTGTTGTCCCTATGGCAAGACATTTTCAAATGATTGGTTACTTGGTAAACCAAACCAAATATTTTACCCATTTGTGGCAAATAGCATACTTGAGTGCAATAATCTGTTTGAAAGAACAAATGCGCCCAAGAAAATGGGTGTGTGTGCTGCAAAGATAGTACTTTTTGTTATTTATATTCATTAAAGAAAGTTGTTGGGGGAAAAAATGACAGCTCAACAAAAATATACAAATACAGTACATGCACAGGCTGGCTAATTAGAGTTGTATCCATGGCAACTTTCTTAGCTTTTCTTTGCAAAAATAGAAGGTTAGAGACAGAAAAATGTAAATTTTCTCAGCATGTTCAATGTATTATTTTGTGTATTAACATTTTCTTGATGTTGAGGATTGGTGATATAACTTGCGGAAAATAACTCTAAATAGTATTATATTCAGTGCGGGAAAAGGGAATCCACAAGGGGGGGGGTATAGTTTTGGGTCTGGCTCAATTTGTTAAATTTACATGCAGATCAATAATATGAATACTCACTTAATGAAACTTCTACTCACCTTCCTTTATCTGACTTGATGTGGGACATAGTCAATGTGGTTGGAAAGATCAATCAGAAAGTAAGCCAATACATTTCAATGAAATAGATGTATAAGAGCATTTAAACAGCATAGTTTCATTTTAAAACACTATACACCCACATATCACAGTCAAATGTACAGGATACAAAGATTCCACTCCAGCTAAACATAGGATATTTAGAATGTTCTAAATATCCTTCTAAAATCTTGAAATAAACACATTCTGAGAATAGTAATATCTTGCACACACATGAAGGTACCAATAAGCAATCATTTCTGAATTGAAAAATATAGTGTTTTGGAAATAAACTCTTGAATTGCATCCCTTCTATTTGCTACAAAAAAAGGTTCTATCTAGAACCTAAAAGGGTTATTTGATTGTCCCTATAGGAGAACCCTTTAAATAACTATTTTTGGATCCAGATAGAACCCTTTTGGTTCCAGGTAGAACCATTTTGGGTTACATGTAAAACCCTTTCCACAGAGTGTTCCACATATAACCAAAAAGGGTTCTACCTGGAACCAAAAGGGTTCTCCTATGGGGACAGCTGAAGAACCCTTTTGGAACCCTTTTTTCTAAGAGTGTAGATAAATAAGTTAGGGTGATGAGCTCTAGATGATGATATGTTCTGAAATGGCAGTTGGCATGGAGGAAAGGATGGAATCTAGATAGAGACAGGCCATAGCCATGACACACTGAGCACAGATGTGAAAAGTAAAGTTCAAACACTTCAGGTGCCATTTCTCCACAGCGATTATCACCCGCTGCACATGCTGATGGTGGAGCCAGATAGACTAGGAGCCAGATAGTCTAGCAGCCATTCTCATGTGTTTACTGCCAATGTTGCTTTTAAAGACCGACTGTCCTTCAAAGCCTTTGAGGATGGCCGTGACATTTGGAGGGAAATCTTCTGAAAGGTGTAGTCTTTATTGTGATGTCAATTGAAAGTGACAACAACAGCATATTCAATGGAGCCTGCGGGAAAGGCAGTCAGCATTTTACCTTGAAGTATTTCACCAGGTTCAATGTGCACAGACATCAATTCAACATCTATTCCACGTTGGTTCAAAGTAATTTTATTGAAATTAAAATGTTTTAATTCTACAACCTCTTACAAAAGCCCTACTAGAAATGGTAGAATTTTGATTACTGCAGGAAAATTCCTGATGGAATCCTGTAGTAATGGTTTTTAAGGACCTCTGTCTGATTTGTCACCTTTCACAGGTTTGCTTTCACACTTTCCTCCCAGGTCCTTTAATGTGTCCTGTGTCACTTTATCACTTCTAGTCATCTCTCATACAACCCTTTTATAAGACACAGTGATTGCACTGTTTGTTGTGTGGACTCTTCTGGCAAAATACCAGTGATTGTATAGGGCCAAACCAGTATTTGGGACCTGCTATTCTCAGATTGGAAGATGGTTATAGCCATCTGCTGTCTACAGCTCCTTGAGACGTTACCAGGGAAAGTTGAAAGTTCATAAAGGTGAGTGCTTTTTTTTCTAAAGCTGAAATGCAATCCTAATTCTGATAAGCATGTGTATATTGTGTGCACAGAACTAGGTATACCTGAAATTTCAGATCTCTCGGATGAACCTAAGAATAACAAGCAGTCCTTCATTCTAATAGAGGCATATTCCAACCACTGATGCAACCCTTCTCGACTCCAACCCTGACACCCCTGTCTTTTCTACTCCATAGTGGGGGTTAAACAAATCTCACCTAGGGCTTTACAGCAGGGCAGGCAGGGTAAGGACTGACTGGTCAAGCCCCACTGAATGTTTCTTTCTTCTGGCCGCCTGGGCTAATTTCACCCTCCAGCGAGCAGAGGAGCCAGCCCCTTCTACCTGGCCCAGGATTGACACGGCTCTCCCAGGGTGATGGTGAAGGAGCAGGAACCTGTGTGCTGATAACATGGACAGCTGGGTGAGAGTCTGGCCCATGGAAGAGGATGGACATTACTGCCATGCAGCGCTCCCTATCTTTTCCATTGGTTGTAAAGGGAGGGAGCTGTAGTTATGAGCACAGGGATGTATACTGATTGAATTTGTAATCTGCTGATGTGTGTAGATGTATGTAGATGTGTGTGTGTGTGTGTGTGTGTGTGTGTGTGTGTGTGTGTGTGTGTGTGTGTGTGTGTGTGTGTGTGTGTGTGTGTGTGTGTGTGTGTGTGTGTGTGTGTGTGTGTGTGTGTGTGTGTGTGTGTGTGTGTGTGTGTGTGTGTGTGTGTGTGTGTGTGTGTGTGTGTGTGTGTGTGTGTGTGTGTGTGTGTGTGTGGTATGTGACCATGTATTATTGAGTCTGACATTCTGCCATATAGCCAGGCAGTGTAAGTGGTGTCACAGCCATAGCAAATCATTTTCTCTGTGCTGATGGGCAGCTTGGTTGGCTTGGGGAGATAAAATAACCAATACTATGCCAACTGCTTTATCTTTCATTCTCTACCTCTGTCTGCCTCCCAAGCAATGTACTTTACATTACCCCTCGTATAATTCTATGATTCTGTGATCGCACAAATCTGTTTCCACTGAATCTGAAGAATTGAATGCGGGGTAAATGTGTTCTTTTCAGTTCTCTGCAAAACATGATGCATGAGTCATGACATGATGTATGATATTCAGTCTGTGAATGGATACTGAACACCAGATAAAGGTTGTCTTTAGAGCTAGTGTACATCTAGGGGGAGCATCCTGCTGTCATATAAACAATCTAACACATAACAAATCCATGCTCCTCCTCAGTGATGGAAGAGCTGCTCTGCTGTATTTTCCTCCGATCCACTAATATGCCCACAAAGTTTTATTAAGCAAAGTCACAAAAGCTTTTAGTGCATCGACCTGTCCGTAGTTTTCAGAGTAAATTGGAAATATATCATGTTCATCACCCGGCTATTGTAACTCATTGTGGCCGAGGCTTTACAACCATTTCATATTTATAAATAACACAATTAAAGATAACCTTGGGAGAGCTTGCCGTGTTATTTATAACACTGCTCTGAGGTAATTACGGAATTGATTGAGGCTGCTGACAGACAACAGGGAGAGGAGAGGCCAGCCCTACTCTCATACAACACCATTACAATGAGTGATACGTCTTATGTGGTGCTGCTAACCTCCGAGTGGTGGATAATGACACCTGCCAAGTGTGGAGGGAAAGTTGGAAATGTGTAGGGGACGGCCATTGAAGATTAAATAAGGAAAGGGATATTTCATGTTGAATAATGGCTGTGTCATGACAAGACAATGATACTGACAAATATAGTAATGAGCTGACATCCGGATGAAATGGGAACCTGACGGTGGACAAATAGCTGTTGGCTTGGCCAAGCTCGTGTCCATCACAGACTGGTGCATAGCTAAAACAGGGCCTGCTCTACATTTCCTATCACTACCTATTTACAGCAACTGACCAAGTTGACCTGTCAAGTGCGTATTGACCTGTTCAATTTATGATGGTCAGTAACCTTAGTTTCGTAATGACAAACCAATGTCCAAATATAAAACACGAAGTCACAGTAAACCAAACATTTTACAGCTGATCTATTCCAATGATATTTTAATCTGAAGTGATTGAGTTCCATTTTTGCCCTGAGATTAAGTCATCTTTAGGCATCCAAATAATGACCATGATGCATTGAGGCAGTTCAGGGTGGAGAGTCATCTCCCTGCGTCGACGGACGTCAGGTTGATTCTCCATGCACAAACACTATTCAATGTCGCAAAAGGACATTGTTGCTGATGGCTGAATGGCCCACTGTCCCTCATCTGCACTTCTCTCCCTCCAGCTTGGAAAGAGAGGCGGAAAAAATGCCTGGGACTGCAAATCCTTTACAAGGCAAGTCATCGATTCCGAAAGGGAATTAATGAACGTCAACCTTAAGATGACAGTACAGTGGCAGCTGGTGAAGAATTATGTCGGACATTTGGTACT
Source organism: Oncorhynchus gorbuscha (assembly GCF_021184085.1). Lineage (NCBI taxonomy): Eukaryota > Metazoa > Chordata > Actinopteri > Salmoniformes > Salmonidae > Oncorhynchus > Oncorhynchus gorbuscha. The sequence goes on along the minus strand of NC_060175.1, from coordinate 84,489,775 downwards.
TGTGGCCATTAGGTTATAGATAGTGTGTGTTTCTCCATGACAAAAGAAGAATATGGGCAGTTAAAAAGGCCTTCATTAAAAAGCCATTTTTCACCAGACACCCTATCTTAAGGGATCATGCCCACATTTAATGTGACTTTTCACTCAAACATTTATTGTTGTGGAAATGCACTTCTGCCTCTCATTTGAATGATTTTGGTGTCATCTTTTTTTGATGAGTCACAGCTGTAATAAATCAAATCCAGTGTATTTAATCCTAGGTCCATAACCATGTTTAACCATATTTATGAATAAAAAAATGATCAGATGTCATTGGAGATATTTTCCCCTGAACTCTCTCTAATACTTAATCTTCACACAGTGGTCACTAGTGTATGTGTGAGTATATGTCAAATTAATTTGACAGACAGAGACAAATAATGTTCGTAAACCCAGAGGCTGCACCAGTACACTAGCCACTAAATTCAACGTGACAGGTATTGTGGGCAAATAACTCTCTAAATCCTTTTACAGAGTAAGGGAAGTTGCGTGACAACCATTGACAGCACAGAAACAGAATATGAAGAAAAGAAAAGAGGAAAAATAATATGAAGTTGAGGAAAACCGTTCACAAGAGGACTGCTGTTTTGGAAAACGCTCCAATTCAGACACAAAATAAACTGATTATGAAATCTGTTGACAACCATTTCTAACTCATAAATGTAACCACATTTCTTGAGATGTGATGCTTTAGAAGTTAAACCGACGTCCACTCCAATACAGGCAGAGAGACAAGAACTGAATTAGTCATTGCCTTTCTTGTATTGTACATAGAGGCTGAGTCAAATTCTACACTCAACCTCAACCCAAAACAACTCCTGTAACTTCACTCAATTCATAGCTGCTTGAGTCTCAGAACATTTCCATAATGCTCAAGAACAATTAGAGCAACCATTCACTGTCCACTCTGACTTTAAACAGGAGTCAATATTAATATCTGTCAAAGATAGACCTTTTGACTTCCTGTCTTGTCAGACCCCCTATACAGACCCCCTTGCAGTATCACTCAGAAATCTTTTAGCATAATACTGACTCTGAGAGAAAGTGCCAGTACTGATTATCAAGAAGTATCCCACTTTGACCTGGATTAAAGGGTTATTAGGTGGAGTGGGCAGGGTGGCGAAAACCATCTCCCTTCATCGGCACCATTAATGCAGAGGCATAGCTGCACCAGCATCTAAATGTTTCATTATGACCAGAGCGGAGATACCAATTTCTCTCCCCATCCCTCTCCGCTCCTTGCTTCTTCTCTCAAAGGGGAAGAGCAAAGCATGACAAATTGAAATAAATGAGAGTGAAGAAAAGGGAGCTGTGGACCCACTGCTCCTCTGGTCAGGAAGAAGAGAGGGAGGGGCGGTGTGGGACTGTTTGGATTCAACACTAGTTTATTCTTCTTCTTAAGCCTCATGTCTCTGCTCTTCTCCGCCTTTCTGATGTGGAGTAATGACTGGCAGTAATTGTTAGAGCTGACAACCTTCGTATGACTCTGACTGTGATGAGGACAAAAACATCTCTCTAGACGTATATTGTCCCCAAAAAACGTGACCGAAAGTCACTTGCGATACAATAGTCTTTAGAGTGCTGTCAAACTTAAATAACAACAGTTATACTTCTTAGCATATGACAAATTGTACTGACAGAAACAACAGCACAGTCAAACAAGACTACTGGTGTAATTTACATTTCACATTTGAGTCATTTAGCAGATGCTCTTATCCAGAATAACTTACCGGAGCAATTACGGTTAAGGGCTCAAGGGCACAGACAGATTTTTCACCTAGTCGGCTTGGGGATTTGAACCAGCAACCTCAGATACTGCCCCAAAACTCTTAACTGCTAGACTACTTCCAGATTTGATTGTGTCCATGGTGCTGGCTGCCAAATGAACCCATGCACTACCAAGGGAGCTGCAGTAATGAGAATAGCTGATCAATACTACACACATCAGTAACACAGGGGGGTAATGAAGTTACACATGTGTAAGGAGGATTTGTGCTTGTTTGAGATTTGTGCCTTTTACATTACATTGGATAATATGCAGTATGAGATGACGCATACCTTTACTGAACATTGTGCTGATGAGTTGATGCAATTAAATGTAATTGCATTTATGGAGATTCAGTCAAATTCAATCAAAATCGATTTTTGCTGATATACTTCGCATATATCCAAATCGCATATAGGAGACTTTACAATATTCCCTCCTACAGTACATTAAATTGGTTGGAGCAGTGGGATACTCCTAGGAGACTATAAAAAATAAATGGCCTCAAAATATTACCAGCAGTTAACACTTTAGAGGATCAGGGTAATATTCCTTATATCATGTTATTCTGTATTAACTTCATATGATTTACCTTAACCTAGCCTTTTACTGTAGTGGGCTAAATCAGGGTAACACAGAGTGTTTCTTGGTAGTCTGGTAGACCCAGATGCAGACAACATCGAATTGACAATGGTTTAATAATCCAACAGGGGCAGGCAATAGACAGGTCAAGGCAGGCAGGGGTCAGTAAACCAGAGGTGGGGCAACGGTACCGGACGCCAGGCAGGCAATAGACAGGTCAAGGCAGGCAGGGGTCAGTAAACCAGAGGTGGGGCAACGGTACCGGACGCCAGGCAGGCAATAGACAGGTCAAGGCAGGCAGGGGTCAGTAAACCAGAGGTGGGGCAACGGTACCGGACGCCAGGCAGGCAATAGACAGGTCAAGGCAGGCAGGGGTCAGTAAACCAGAGGTGGGGCAACGGTACTGGACGCCAGGCAGGCAATAGACAGGTCAAGGCAGGCAGGGGTCAGTAAACCAGAGGTGGGGCAACGGTACTGGACGCCAGGCAGGCAATAGACAGGTCAAGGCAGGCAGGGGTCAGTAAACCAGAGGTGGGGCAACGGTACCGGACGCCAGGCAGGCAATAGACAGGTCAAGGCAGGCAGGGGTCAGTAACCCAAGGTGGGGCAACGGTACTGGATGGCAGGCAGGGTCAGGGTAGGCAGAGGTCAATAATCCAGAGGTGGGGCAAAGGTACAGATTGGCAGGCAGGCTCAGGGGGAGGCAGAGTGGTCAGACAGGCCGGCTAAGAGTCAGGACAGGCAAGGGTTAAAACCAGGAGGGTGAGAAAAAGAGAGACTTGGAAAAGCAGGAGCTGAGACAGAAAAACGCTGGTTGACTTGACAAACAAGACAGACTGGCAACAGACCAACAGAGAACACAGGTATAAATACACAGGGGATATTGGGGAAGATGAGTGACACCTGGAGGGGGTGGAGACACTCCCAACGACAGGTGAAACAGATCAGGGTGTGGCAGTCTTAAACAAATCTACTTTGAAACAAAAGTAGAGACCTCACACACATGCTTATACAAAAAATAAGATACCTGTACCATGTCAGATATATAGTTGAAATGTATTACATTTTTAGTTTGCATCCCAATATTACACTTTATACAAAGGGTGGGTCTAATCCCGGATGGTAATTGGGTAAAACTGCATTCCAGACGGTGTCTATTCCACAAGTTACCACCGACTAAAGCTATGACGTTGAAATGCCTATTTACTCTGTTCCATCTGACTGCGCAACCCATTGTCTCATCAGCCCAGCCAGTCAATTTATAAACTTGATCTCCACTATCAAAAGCATCTTGACATTATCTCACATTTCTTTCAGACTAACATTTAGTTTTCAACAACGGAGATCTGTATAAACTTTGCTGTTTGTCTCTCCGACATTAGCAACATTGTTTCAACATTGAAATTGATCTCCAGCTGTCCAATAGTAATGAACGTAATTGGAGTCGGGATGAGACAGACAGGCAGACAGCTTTTCTCAGCCAATCAAAATCAGGAATCCTTTTTATGGATATATACAAAGAAACGTCTATAGAAAACAGGTCAAAGGAAACTAAATGCAGCTAGTTTGCAGTCTTTCCAGCTTCAGTTTGAAGTTATTGTGTTGTTGGCTAGCTCCTCTAAACAACAGTGTCCTGACGTGAGAGCACATGTTCTATGCCAGGAGAAATCGGGCATCATTAGTTCATTGTTATGGATGTATCCAAATAAAGGGCACTAAACAGCTTAAACAAACACAAATGAAGCTACTTTGCTGTTATTCTGGCTGCATTGTTTGAAGTGACTGTGAGTTAGCCGTAGTTGGCTAGCTAGCATGGGATATGTACGTTGCCAGCCAGTATGGCAATGGAACATTTAGAATGAACGACTGGGTCACGTCTCTGGGAACTGAACCAATAGAATGAACAACCAGCAAGCTTGGGTAGCAACCCTACATCTGTGTCGGGACTATATATTGTGGTAGGATGAAATAGTATGAATAAATTCATCAAAATAAAGTAAATCATTATTTGAATATGTTGGTAACCCGTTGTATAAAAGTGATAATGCCCTCGAAGCTGGTATTTGGAGGATATATTGGCACATATCAACTTTATCTTGGGCCTAAAAACACCCATGCCAGTATATCCTCCAAACACCGGCTTCTCGGGCATTATCACTTAATTATATACATCACAGAAGACTGAAATATAACAAAACTGTTTGACATAGAAACACCGGATTTTCTGTGTTTGAAAAACAATAATGTTTATTAATTATGAAATTATGAAAAATATGAATTAAGTTCCACCCATGAGGTCACTGGGTCATTTGACTGCAGGAAAGGGCTACTAAGGTTATTAAGTGACCTATAGCAGAATACTGTAGTCCTATATATACTGTATATGTATATATTTTTTATCCCAGCTGTCAATCAAAGCACCCACTCATGGCTGTCAGATTTGAGTCTCAGTAAGGCCCGTCACTATAAATCTTCCTGGGTGAGATTTGTCTGGAGAGCTGTAATGAGGTGTCGCTCTGGAAACCTGTCCATCAACTTTAATAAAGAGACTCCTTCCGTGGACCAACTTTACAGCTATTGCTACAGAGACACATAGAATTAGGAATTAGAATACTAGAAGGGCTATGCACATTTTTATGACAGTATACTTGGTCAGCCATTTTGGTAAGGGAGTTGGTAAGCCAGCGGTCAGCAAGTGCTGTGATAAGATATTGTGTCAAACAATTCATTTGAAGATTATCTGCACAGTATGTTTGTGAGCCAGCTATCCAGCCAGTTTAAGTGGAATTATTCCAATATTTTTTGCCAAAATTCCATACAAACAATGCAGTCAATGCACAGCCATACACTGGCTGAAATCAGTTGATGACAGGACTTTCTAAATGCAATTGGTACTGATATTGTATCATATTATAACACTCACAGCTTTCCTAGAAAACAAACATGGAGACATTCATGGTCGGTTGACATATATTCTAGAGGCTATTTATCAGAACATTTTTATAAAACCTGTGTAAACTGTATTTATAATTACGTGACTACATTTTAGGTTGAAAATAATTACATTACACATATATCACATGCCTTACTTTTATTTCCCTGCATAGGTAAACACAGGAAATGCATCACCAGTTCCTCTACTGCCAACCATCCAATTTAGTCCAGCCACTAAAGGAAAAAATGGTGGACCCCCTCAAAAATGTTAAGCCATCATCGGGCTGTATGTACCTGTTATTTATGGAGATAAGGCCATGTGACATGGGGGTAATAAAACAAATCTGTGATGGCACTATAGCTAAAAACACTTCTAAGGACTTGTCCTAGCTGTGTGTGAAATGTGGTTCCTTTATCGCAAAGTCCATAATTATCATCGCATTTTAGGTTTAGCCACTGGACTAAATTAGACTGGTTTGGATTCCTCCCTGACCACAAAGGCTGCCATTTTCACCCCATTCTGGAACTTTGCGATTCTACGACATAGCCACCACTCATTTAGTAAGAACTCTATGGCCAGACATTGCAATAAAGACACGATATGATAGAGTGTTCAACTAAACCTCAAAGCCAGACTGAGTGGATGTGTGCACAACATTTGCCAATGGACAAATATTTTGTGATGCAAAGAATACTCTTAAAAGACTTCAGAGTTTCTTTGATTTGTCTATTTGACTACTTTCTGAGGAGCGATGGTCTGACCATAAGTGGATTCAAAAGGAACAAAGAGAAAATGGAGCGATGGGTTTGATACGTTGATTTATAGTTCAGAAAAGAAAGGCTTCTGAATCAATTATCTGTTCTGATGCTGCGATACATGTTTGTTTGTAAGCCTTGCATAATCATCGGGCAGCTTATGTTTCACCATGGAAATCAGACTCCCTTAGAAGTAACAGTTGAGTACATTTTTTTGGTGAACTTGATGAAAATCTAGAGTGAGTCATAAATCGAGCTGTTTTTAAGAAGTTAGTTTTTGATATTCCAATCATAGTAATGTACGGGGTCTGCAGTGGAGTTGTATTCTGAAGAGATTCTACATTTGACCCTTTATATATGAACACCATTAGCTACAAAGGATATGTACAAAAATAATATTTAGGCTATCGTTTAAAGTTGATTAAATGTGGTCCTCCACTTTTGCATGCTTAAAAACAATTCCCAGTCTAACCCAGGCAGTTAATATTTGGTATGTGAGACAGGTACAGTAGTATTTCTCAATCGGTGCTGCCAGTAGTTGGTGTCAATAGGCTCCATCCTTCCTCCTCCTCCTTCTCTTCCTCCTGCCCCCTCCTCCTCCCCCTGCCCTGGGGCCCACCTCTCTCCTCAGGCATTCTGCACCCTGCTCCAATCACCATGGCAACTCGGATTAACAATTTCCCAGCTCCCGGCCCCCATCTGCATTCCATTCACAGATCCAGCTCTCGAACTGCTTCAACAAGTCAATAAAATAGAGATATTTATTTAATGCTTCATTTAAACTTTTAAGAACAAAAACATTTTCAAAGGCTCAGCTATCTTTTAATAGTAATTTGTTTAAATAAAGATGACTTGTTGAACCATTGATTATGCCAAAAACATATAATTATCTTTATACTTTATTAATGACAGACATCAATGACACCCACTGACTGGGGTGTCTGACTAAAATACATCTTTATATTATGTTCTGTCTTGTGTTTCCTTAACTAACTCCTCTGCATCTTCCTAACTGCTATAGCAGGGCAGGACATTTTCGGAAGGGGAATGGAATTAGCTAAGTCAACTGGAGAGTTTGGCATTTGACCATGAACAAAAGTACACATTTTTAAATGCTTACACTGTTTTGACAACGCTTTTCTCTCTCCTTTCACAGACATAGAATGACTGACATGATGCCGCCACTGTGTCTGCTTCAGCCTTGGAGTAGAACAGCCTTGAGCACTGAAGGTACAGCAGCAGAAAGTGCGTAAGAATCTTGGGCTTTTTCTATAACCCTCGACAAGTTATGCAGATATTGTAGCTCTCAATAACAGCAAAAGCAGTTTGCTAATTATTTATGAAGTAGAATGCTGTAACAGTTTTTCTAACAATTATCTCTGTCTCAAGAGTATTTAAGCACTGGCGTGTACACATCTACATTGCTAATTATCAAAAGCTACATAACAAAAATAAATCCCATATGTTGATGTTTGTCTGTATCCTCATGGGGAAAGGACAATAGGTAAGGATGCCATTGACGATTTAATTAAACCTAATCTTATGCTAACAGGGACTTTCTCCCGTTATTGAGGCACACAGTTTCAGCACCATGGACAGCATCAACTCAGATCCAGTGTCTGCATTGCCACTGTCTAAAAGAAAACTGTTTTGCTTTCACCAGAACCTCTTTCCAAATGTTACAGACAGTTATTCTTACTCCAACACTCTTAAATACTTATTAAACATACGGAGCACCTTAGGGTTCATGGTTAAAAATAAAATAAAACTACCAGGCTAATCCATTCCCTCTGATTTGTTATTCCTTCTCTGATGACATAGTGAAGCCTAAATGTAATTCTATTTAGTTAATTACATGCTTGAAATGGTGACAATCACTGACCATTCAATGGGGGTAGCCTAGTGGTTAGAGCATTGGACTAGTAAAATAAAGGTAAAATAAAAAATAGCTAATTACCAGATTCAGTGTTTTCACATGCCTCCGAATCATAAGGACAAATAACAGGTAACGGGCATGGAAAACCACTCGTTTGGCTCTGCTTCCTGACCATAGCTGTTCTCTACATATCGAGTTCTTTAGCTACCTACCCTAGCCTGGCAATTAACCAATTTCGGGTTGAACGTATTGTCATCGCAACAATGCAAAGAGCTACCAGTTTTAGTTATGAACATGAAGCCAGGGCCATTTAAAAATAATCTATCTGTGCTTGGTTGGCTACGTCACATCACACAAGATGTTCACCTACTTAGCGCAGGGATGAGAGCGCAAAATTGCACCTGTTAACACTGAAGCCTCTTGGAAATTGTGCACAATACATTTGCATGCAGTTCTTTTCTGCCCCTGGTGAGTCACATGCACAGTTGTAAACACCATGAACACATTCAGGCACTTGGCTGCACCATGTTTTACTGGACGTATAAGTCCCTAACATTATGCACGAGGGGCTAAACACTGGGTCGCTGGGTTGTGATCCTGAACATGCGTCATTCAGTTCTGACTGCTGGTGAGGCTCCTGCCTTTTCAGGCAATTGCCATGAATTAGCCTAATTGACTATGATTGCATTTAGGCTACAATATGTTATCCCCAAGTGGGACCATCATGGTAGCCTGCATAAGGAGAAGAGGAAAGGAATAACACATCTGATAGAATGGATTAAAACAACCGAGGGAAGGGATTCACCTGGTTGTTTTTTCCCCTCCACCCTGACCCCTAAGGGGCTCCATATAAACATGTCCCTGATGTTAGTGGAGAATAAACATTGACAGTACTTTCTCATTTTGAATGGTAAATGTTACTCTGTATGCAGTCTGTCAAAGCCTACACCCATTGAGTGAACCTTACTTTCCTGTGGTAATTTCAACAACAAAATTGTCTCCCAGAGATAATATATAGTTATTTCACTGGATTGTATTGTACGTTCCACTACATTTTTTGCTTCTCTTTGTACTTCAATTTTCAATTTCCTTTTGAGTGGGTAGAATCCTTGATCTTTGATTCTACCTATTCCTCCCTTGTGTGTGTAGGAGTAAAACCTGAGAGAGCAACGGTGCAGACAACCCTGCATAAGATTACACTCACTCTGTGATATAACTGTGCCTAGGTAAGTTCACCTAGGACATGTACACTGAGTGTACAGACACTTTCTATGACATAGACTGACCAGGTGAAAGCTATTATCTCTTAAGAAGATTTTTAAGCCTTGAGACAATTGAGACATGGATTGTGTGTGTGTGTGCCATTCAGAGGATGAATGGGCAAGACAAAACATTTAAGCTCATTTGAATGGAGTATGGCAGTATTGTGCCAGGCACACCGATTTGTGTCAAGAACTACAATGCTGCTGGGTTTCACCCTTAACAGTTTCCCGTGTGTATCCTGAATGGTCCACCACCCAAAGGACATCCAGCCAAATTGGAACAGCTGTAGGAAGCATTGTGGTGGGGTGGGGGGGGGTTCAACTTAATATTAGGAAGGTGTTCTTAATGTTTTGTACTTTGCAAGGACTTGGGAAATCTTTCACTCCTGTCTCTCTCAATGGTCATTTTTAGAGATTGTTTGGATCAATTACTTGGCAAACCTGGCCAGCCTCCAGGGTGAGACACTGAGGCCTGCAACCCACCCCTTTACAACACCCAGTGCCCACCCTTCCTCTGTTAGGTCATATTCAAAATACGCATTCCCACCCAACAGACCTCAACTCCCTGCCCAATTATGAGGAAACATGTTATATTAACAGCGCTGATCGAAACAAGTTGTTTTCATTCTGTTGAGGCTGTCTGAACATGGCTGCCAATAATATCCTTCTAACTACAAGGCTGGAAACTTAGCCCTAAGGCCTTTAGTGTACCTACCATAATAAACTACACCTATGCTTTTGAGAATTTCATCTTAGTGCCATGTTTTTCAGTGTACCCCTACGTGCCTTGGCTGTTGAATTATCTTACTGATCAGTGCAATGCTGATTGATTTGGAAAGAAAAGGTAAGTCATCTCAAAACTTCTGAGAATAAGCAAATGAGTAACGGTGAGCAACTCTGTTGTTTCAAACATCACAATGTCCAACCAACAGTTACAATGATGTACTGTACATTTGTTTAAATGACATATTTCTTATCAGACTACTAAATCAAGTCAATCTCTCCAGTATATCATGATCCCCTCTATTCCTCTACACACTTCCCATAAGGAGCTCTCTATACTTTGTCAATCCCACCTTTGTGATTCTTCGTGCAATTCTGGTAAACAGGTGTGGGACTGCATCGTTTAAGTCAACAAGTCAAACATATCATAGTGAAAATTCATCCTTGGTTCTTCATTTCCCCCATAACAAAACAACTTAAGGTAATTTTCAAGGAAAATATATTATGCATTTTATAAGCATTGTCTGAGAGGGAAACAATTAAAACAGAGATTTAGATACTTGACATGCGTCATTATTTTCTATGACTTCTTACACAAAGTCATTAGTTGTCATCATCACCAACTCAATCACTGACTCATAGTCAGTAATTTGCAGTAACTCATCTTAAAAATGTCTCAGGTAACGCCAGTCAGTGATGCCACAAACCCATTTACCTTCATGTTTCAGCTTCCCTGTGACTAAATGCCCCTGGAGGTCTACACTGGAGAGAATGTCTAATGACTTGCTAAAAGCAATGGAGACAGCTGGTTAATGGCCCGCCTTGACAGGTTCAGAGGAACGCCATAGCTGGTCAGCCCAACTCAGTTTACCACAGTGGGAACAGGTCAATCAAACAGAGCTCAGACATGAAAGAAGTAAGAGCAGCAGCAATCACACAGAGGGAGAAAAATAGTGTTTCATTATTAAACCTAAATGAAGTTTGTCACTTGAAAATGTTTTTAACGAGCTTGGATGGCTGAATTAATCACTACTCAGTCGGCGAGACGAAAGATCTGTCCTGAACTGGGATAGGCATTCCCCCCATGTTTAAGGTAACATTCATCTACATTAAAGTGGGCTTCCTATGATCATTTATTAAAGTGTCTCCCAGTGGAAACTGACTGGGTAGTGTCATTTGATATTCCATTAATTCTTAGCTAAGAAAAGTTTGGGTATCAACAGCAAAAGGATACTGCTGTTGATACCCAACCATCTAAATCACAGTTACAATCAATGGACTTAATGAAACAACATTTAGCATTTCCCTTACAAGACTATAAGGACCAGAAGAGTTGATCAAAGCGACACATTGCCATTGATTCATTGAGCAGACATACACCTGCATCCCTACTTCTTTTAGAACAGCTTTTAAAACAAGACAAAGCAGGATTTCCTACAGATTATAGTCTAATGAGCTCTATCCTGTGTCTCCTTGGATTTACTTCAGATATTCAGAGAGATGGGGATGAAATACATGAACACGTCTGTGAGGTCTTTTCTCTGACCCAAGCCCTTACTAAGCCAAGTGGAAACTGATGCTAATAATTGTACAGGTTCCCCCAATTACACAGAATATCCTCAATGTCTTGAAGAGGGACTTGGAACTCACCTCCGTACCTTCCCATTTAACATAAAGATATCACACGGACTGACTGGAATTCAAGGAATTTCCTGCTAGATAATTCATGATTCAGAGATGCAGAGACGACAGGTTTTCCAGCATAAGTGAAGGTCTACTGTATACAAATGATGTTGAATAAACATCTCTCCTCTTCTCCTTCCCTCCCCCGTGGTTAGGTAGCTTCCATTCAGTGGCCTTTCACCAATTTTCTCTTATAAAATAAAAGCAAACATTGGCTCTTAAATTTGGAGCTGGCTTCCTGTGGCCTTTCATGTCATTGAAATGGGAGACATCTTACATCTTACTTGGCACTGTGTTGTGTAGAGGCAAGCTGTGACTTTTGTCTGGTTTCTTTTTCTCTTCTCCTTTGTTATCCTGCTAGACGAGGCTCGGCAGAACTGTTTTCTTCCACATGTTAAGAAAAGACGATCTGTGGAAATTTGTTTGGGAGAAGAAGATATTCAGCCACTTTTGTTTGGGGAACACTGTGGTTAAAAGATGGTCCTTTGAGAATGGGTAACGATCTCAAATGAATCAGCGATGAACAATGAACAAGGAAGGTTTTTTGAGTGAGACCCCTGAAAAGGATTTCAACAAAAATGGCAAAAGTTTATTTTGGTCCTAAAACAAACCTAATTGTTCATCAAATCAACATGCATATGCCCAAATAATTTCTATACAAATCCCCATCATTCCATGATCGAAATCTGTGGTCAAATATGTGTTGGTATGCAAAGGAAGTTGAGGATAGGTGGAATACTTTTGGCAACTTCGTACTGACATCAAAGATAAACTTATGTTATACATTACCATAGTGATTAACATTATATAAATCAGTGGTAAAATATCTTTGGCCAGAGGGCGTTTGGCCAGAGGGCGTTTGGCCAGAGGACAGCATTCCAGGGTCTTTAAATCGTGTTTATTTCCAAACCTATCACTCCAAAACACAGACTGCGTCACAGACACCTTCATCCATATTTCTCAGTAGGTATGAGAAGGAGCTTTGACTTTTCCCGCAGCGAGTGCCATGGCAACCATTTACTTATGATTCAGAGTCCTTTTCGTTGAGCGGCAGGTATACAGTAAATAGGACATAGCAAATAGGAAGCTGCTGAAAGGCCAGCGATGACATTAAAAGGTGAATACCAATAACAAACCCTTTTTCTGAATCCCTCAACCCTAAAAGCCGAGCCCTGTCTCTCTCTTAGCCACTGCAATCATTGTCCTCCACTGCAGTGCAGTCAGAAACAGAATGATGGTCAGTAAGTGGTTGGATTGTCCATGTGCATTGAGGCTGGGAGAAATGACGGCTGATGGTTGCAGAAAGCTGTAAAGTCCTCACTATAAATGGAGAAAAGCTTTCAGAGGATACGATGACCTTGGTCCACTGGTCTCCTGTGGGCTTAAGATGAACACAAGACTCCTTTTATTAAAAAAAATACCCTTCTCAAAAGAACAGCCTGCTCACCATTTCAACCAGACATTAGCTAGACGTTGTATTGTATTTCTGTGTTTTTTTCTGATGCTAATGTCATTGATGTAAATCAATGACAAATCAACCAAAAGAACAAGCCCCTTTGGCACAAGTAGGGCTGTGGCGGTCATGAAATTTTGTCAGCTGGTGATTGTCAAGCAAATAACTGCTGGTCTCATGGTAATTGACCGTTAAATAACATAAACACATTTAGCATCTCCTTCCACACATCGCCTACAAGCCACTGATACAGACCTTTGGAACAGCTCCATTTTCAAAAGGCACTCTCACATCTGGGCAATCTGTTTTGCAGGTGCATGGTAACAGTTGAACAAGATGAAGGGAAAAGGAAACCGCACACTGCTCTTGATAGTATCACTGATCTTTAATAAGCCTATGTATCGGCCTCACGGCCTTCGTCAGAGCTTCTACATGTTAAAATATCTAATAAATCCATGTAATATAGCCTACACCATCACAATACATCCAATATTTATTTTAGACAGGTCTAAAGAAACATGATATGAATAAAATGTAGTCTATTTCGGAAGAACAAAATAGCATACTCTGAGTTGTCCTTATGTTAGGTCCTGATCTGGCAATGCCATATGGCTGCAGGCTACACTAGTTAATTTAGTAGACAAGATTTTCTTAGAATTCCGTGGCATTATTTAATAGTATGAAGAATACAATTGAACAAAGCTAAATAAAATAGAAAGGATGTTTTCTCCAAACGATTTCTGAGGGAGTGCGCACAACCGACTCTTCTCTGTTGAACGTGAACAAAGAAAGGTCCTCCTATATGCGTAATTTAGAGTTATTTATGCAACTTTAGTTGTGATACAAACATTGAGTTATATGTTTGGATTTTTAATACATTCTGCATGATTGATGATTTGAAAAAGTCACATGAAAGGCATGAGCTCTGCTTGTTTCTTGCACAGACTGCACACACTTCATCAGTCTCTCATTCACAACTTGATAATGCCTCAAATTTCCCGGTGGCATGCCCCTCCTATATAATAATTATAATTCCCTTCTTCTGTCTGCGTGTTCTGAAGCTCCTCTCACTCACATGGCTCTCCCAGATATCTCAATTCTTACTATCCAATGCCTGCCATGTGATCCCAACTGGCCGTGATTGGGAGTCCCATAGAGCGGCGCACAATTGGCCCAGCGTCGTCCGGGTTTGGCCGGTGTAGGCCGTCATTGTAAATACTAATTTGTTCTTAACTGACTTGCCTAGTTAAATAAAGGTTAAATAAAACATAGAAATAAAAATACCATTCTTCTCACAGGCATCTATCTCAGCTCCGAAGTAGGCTACAAGTGAAGACAGACACATTGGGGACACAACTCTACATGTCCTTCTCATCAATTTCCGAGGAGCATACTGAAGATATTACAAGAACTGTCCACATTTACTTTTCGTCAGCCAACAAGATGAGTAGCCCTAACAAACAGCAAAACCACTAGCCTATGTCAATCTACTATCCCACATAATTCAAAAGTTGACTTATTATTTTGGTCAACTTGTCCTTCTGTGTGAGAAATAAATATTCCAGAGTCTGGGAAAGTTGTGGGACGCGATAGATCCCAAATTAATACAACCACTCGCATCAAAAAAATATTTTAAAGCAATGATGCTGATGCAACAGGTCAGAACATTTAGATTAAAATGTTGATGAACTATTAGGCTATTTCTTCAGATAAGTGCAGCAAAGCACACACACCAGTAGGTTATAAGCACAAATGCTCCCAATATGCAATCAGTTAGTGGGAAAACACCATTCTCAAAAGTGGCCACAAATGTGATTATGCATGTAATACTATATTATAAAAGTGCATTTTTATGGTGAAAATGATCTTCCCCAAACATGAAACTCAGCGTACTGTATGTCTGCCAGTCAGGCACTACACCTGTTGTAAAGCGGATTCATGTGCTTCGTTTTAAGAAGATATTTGGCCACTTTAGTTGTGATACAAACCTTATCGAAACATATAGGCCTATGGGCTAGGCTACATGAGGTGTGATATAAACCTTATCGAAACATATAGGCCTATGGGCTAGGCTACATGAGGTGTGATACAAACCTTATCGAAACATATAGGCCTAGGTGTGATATAAACCTTATCGAAACATATAGGCCTATGGGCTAGGCTACATGAGGTGTGATATAAACCTTATCGAAACATATAGGCCTATGGGCTAGGCTACATGAGGTGTGATATAAACCTTATCGAAACATATAGGCCTATGGGCTAGGCTACATGAGGTGTGATATAAACCTTATCGAAACATATAGGCCTATGGGCTAGGCTACATGAGGTGTGATATAAACCTTATCGAAACATATAGGCCTATGGGCTAGGCTACATGAGTGTGTGAGGCCTATAAAGGCCATGAGGTGTGATACAAACCTTATCGAAACATATAGGCCTATGGGCTAGGCTACATGAGGTGTGATATAAACCTTATCGAAACATATAGGCCTATGGGCTAGGCTACATGAGGTGTGATATAAACCTTATCGAAACATATAGGCCTATGGGCTAGGCTACATGAGGTGTGATATAAACCTTATCGAAACATATAGGCCTATGGGCTAGGCTACATGAGGTGTGATATAAACCTTATCGAAACATATAGGCCTATGGGCTAGGCTACATGAGGTGTGATATAAACCTTATCGAAACATATAGGCCTATGGGCTAGGCTACATGAGGTGTGATATAAACCTTATCGAAACATATAGGCCTATGGGCTAGGCTACATGAGGTGTGATATAAACCTTATCGAAACATATAGGCCTATGGGCTAGGCTACATGAGGTGTGATATAAACCTTATCGAAACATATAGGCCTATGGGCTAGGCTAATGAGGTGTGATATAAACCTTATCGAAACATATAGGCCTATGGGCTAGGCTACATGAGGTGTGATATAAACCTTATCGAAACATATAGGCCTATGGGCTAGGCTACATGAGGTGTGATATAAACCTTATCGAAACATATAGGCCTATGGGCTAGGCTACATGAGGTGTGATATAAACCTTATAGGCATACTATGGGAGGTGTGATATAAACCTTATCGAAACATATAGGCCTATGGGCTAGGCTACATGAGGTGTGATATAAACCTTATCGAAACATATAGGCCTATGGGCTAGGCTACATGAGGTGTGATACAAACCTTATCGAAACATATAGGCCTATGGGCTAGGCTACATGAGGTGTGATATAAACCTTATCGAAACATATAGGCCTATGGGCTAGGGTAAACCTTATCGAAACATATAGGCCTATGGGCTAGGCTACATGAGGTGTGATACAAACCTTATCGAAACATATAGGCCTATGGGCTAGGCTACATGAGGTGTGATATAAACCTTATCGAAACATATAGGCCTATGGGCTAGGCTACATGAGGTGTGATATAAACCTTATCGAAACATATAGGCCTATGGGCTAGGCTACATGAGGTGTGATATAAACCTTATCGAAACATATAGGCCTATGGGCTAGGCTACATGAGGTGTGATATAAACCTTATCGAAACATATAGGCCTATGGGCTAGGCTACATGAGGTGTGATACAAACCTTATTAAAAGCTGATGGGATTCTCCTATTTTTAATGAAGGCCATCAAAACTTTGTTTTATCACGCAATTGCAAAGCCTATAGAATTGTTGTGCAACATGAGCTCATGGGCTCTTATTAAGTTTTTGATTTGATTTTTCGATACCATTTGCATTGATGTCAGAGTGGTTAGAGGGACAATAGAGTGCTGAGTACCAGGCAGTTAGCAAGTTTGGTCTGCTACTAATGACCATCAGAGTTTGGAGAAACCTAGTTACCGTGACTAAACGGTCACATGGAATTTGACTGCGGTCATGACACATGACTGCTGGTGTGGCGGTAATACGGTCACTGTCTCAAGATATAGATATATATGCCATTTAGCAGACGCTTTTATCCAAAGCGACTTACAGTCATGTGTGCATACATTCTACGTATGGGTGGTCCCGGGAATCGAACCCACTACCCTGGCGTTACAAGCGCCATGCTCTACCAACTGAGCTACAGAAGGACCCTATTGCCCTATGCACGAGAAAAAAGAAAAAAAAAACAGTAGAAATGCAGAGTACATCTAGGGATAATAGAGCCAGCCCAGGAGAGGCACTTGTCCCCATCAGGAGGACAGACAGATCACTCTTCTCAGGCCATTCTCTCAAAAGGGTCAGGAAGGTAATGAGATAAAACAAAAGGATTAGATATGTCTTGAGCTCACTGTACGCAACAGCGCTTCTCAGACTGTCAGTTCTCCAAGGCCAGGTCAGCGCTGGGTCAGTCCATTTCTGATTAGCTCAGATGATTGGCGTTGGCACGACTGGCCACGGGTGAGAGCTTGCCGTGACACCAGCTCTTATTGGGTAAGGAGTTCAGGAGGGTAGTCAGAAGCGGCAGGAGGTGGGAGGAGGGTTATTTGCATCCGATTGGCTTAAGACTATTGCCCCTGACAGCATGCAATGGCATGGTAAAGGGAAGATGCCAAGGACTGCACATCCTGCCTGTCAAATAGAGTAGGCTATAACATTACTGCAACATTAAATGGTGGACTGAATACAAGCAATACATGTCATTACAGTATAGTCCTATAAATTGCACTCCAAGCTCATGCAATCATTCTTATGTTATTTTGTAATATGTTAGCATTAAAAATCACATACAGTACATGTAGATCCTGCTGCTACTACTTCAATCAATGCTGTAAAATATATAAAATAAGGTTTATTAAAGCAATAGAGACCAGTCAATTAGCTGAGAAGTTCCTCCACTGCATGGTATTCCCTACATGTTATTATCCCCACAGCATGACAAAACAAGTGTTCAAGTACATTCAGAGTAAAGCCCTGAAAGCAGCTACCAGATGACAGGCTCTTAGATCTCCACCACCTCTGTCTCTCTTTTAGTGTTACTCACTCTTTCATTCTCTTTAGCCTTTCTCATAATATCACCAATCATTGTGCGTCGCCTGAAGCACTCGTTACTGCAGTTACAGCTCAAAGAGTCGGCAATGAAGAGTGAAGCAAAGACCAATCAGGCCCCCTCTAACCACTTGGATATATGCAAACGTAGTTGAAGAGGAGGTATTATTGAACAGTCACGGAGAATAGTGACCGGTGGAGTTGTATTAGTGGTCTGAGAGGTGAGT